>NC_089259.1:13353642-13978642 GCF_963930625.1 Muntiacus reevesi
GACCCCGAGAGAGGGAGCAGCCTCTGAGGTTTTCCCCTTTTACTTTATTTTTTAAATAGTTGATCAATAATTAATTAATTTGGTTGTGCCAGGTCTTCGTTGCCGGGCTTTCTTTAGTTGCAGCGAGTGGGAGTTACTCTTCGTTGCGGTGTACGGGCTTTCTCTCGCTGCGGTGTGCAGTCCTCTCCTGTTGCGGAGCACAGACCTCAGTGGCAGCGCGCAGGCTCGGGAGTCGCGGCTCGGGAGTCTGGAGTGTGGGCTCGGTAGGTGCTGCGCTGGAGTTTATTTGCACCCGGCATGCGGAATCTTTCAGGACCAGAGGTTGAACACGTGTCCCCTGCATTGGCAGGTGGACCCCTATCCGCTGGACCACCAGGAAGTCCTGGTTTTCCTCTTTTATGAAAATACAAGTCCTTACATGATGTGATAGAACTGCACCTTGTCTTCTTATTAGACTGCTTGGGAGAAATAAATGTGCCGCCTAAATGTGACCAATCGAACATAGATCGCTGTTCAGATGAGCTTCTGCTGGGCCCTCAAGTCTGGGATGATGGATTTCAAAAGGTCAGCAGGCTGTCGACACACCTGCCAGATTTCTGTGGTGTGTGCATATATGTGTGCCTGTGTGTGTGTGTATATGTATATGTGTGTATACATGTTCAGTTCAGTGCCACAACCTGGTACTTCTGTAGCTGAGGACAAGGCGTATGAGTGTGTCATTTGTGAATTCTGTGGTTGATGGTACAAGGAAGGCGAAAGAGACAAATGAGAAAGAGAGGAAACATACTCTCTTGTACCTCACCAGGACAAAACTTATATTCCTTCTGATTTTGCCACCTGAAATGCCTCTCTGTCTTTTCCACCCAGGGAAGAGGTCCAACAAATACCTGTTGACAGAATTAATGATGGGAAGATGTGCCAGCCTTCAGTTTTTAGAAAACACTGAAGGTTTGTGAGAAAAAGCAGGAGGATGCAAACATGTATTTGTGCATGGGAAAGCAGGACAGGTCGTGCAAAAATAAGTTTTCTTTGGGCTTTTGCTGCGTTTGAAGGATTCCAAAGCTTCATACAGGCATCTCTGATCAGACACACAGAGATAGAAAAGGTCATATGAAGGGACTTCCCTGGTGGTCCAGTGGTTAAGAATCTGCCTTGCAATGCCGGGGACATGAGTTTGATCCCTGGATGGGGAACCAAGATCCCACATGCTGCAGAGCAGCTAAGCACAAGCACAGCGACTGTTGAGCCTGTGCCACAACCAGAGAGGGTCCGTGCGCTGCCATGAAAGATCCAGGTGACACAATGAAGATCCAGAGTGCTGCAACTAAGGCCCGACACAACCAAATAAATTAATTAATTAAAAAAAAGAGTTTATGCAAAGATGGAGACAGAGATTACAGTGATGCAATTTACAAATCAAGGACCACCATGGAGTGCCAGGAGCCCCCAGAAGCTAGAGAGGCCTGTGGAACAGTCTCCAGGAGGAACCTCCAGAACTGCAAGGAAATAAGTTTCTCTGATTTTAAGCCACCAAGTTGGTGGCTATTTGTTATGGTAGCCCTTGAAAACGAATACAGATTTTTGCCTAGAGGGTAGAGGAATGTCTGGTGTAATAAGTTTCAAGGAATGTGGATTTATCATGACCTCGAATGGATTTAATAAACATTTTTGGCAAAAATTTATTGAACACCATAATTATATGCCAGTCCCTGTTCTCTTGCTGAATTTAAGCCTGTGGAAGCCATAAACCAGTGAGGTGTGCTAAATCGCTTCAGTTGTGTCCGACTCTTTGCAACCCCATGGACTGTAGCCCACCAGGCTCCTCTGTCCATGGGATTCTCCAGGTAAGAATACTGGAGTGGGTTGCCATGCCCTCCTCCAGGGGATCTGCCCAACACAGGGATCGAACCCATATCTGTTAGGTCTCCTGCATTGGCCAGTGAGTTCTTTACCACTAGTGCCACCTGGGAAGCCAAAACCAATGCTAGTTACTGCCTAATTACAAAAGAGATGAGTGCCCTGAACGAAGGAGCAGGTTCTATGAGAGTTTACAATGAAGGAGACCAACTTGTAGTGAGGAGCCAGCAAGGCTTCTCTGAAGAATTGAGGGAGGAGACTCCTACAGTCATTTGCTTCCTGCTAAATGTCACATATGGCAATGGGAGCTTTTCTGATCAAAGTGAATGCACCTCTCCACGCTTCAAATAACGTTTGGTGGGCTTCCTGATACTTTGCCATGTGTGCATGCTCAATCACTATGTCGTGTCTGACTCTTTGCGACCCCATGGACTGTAACCGACCAGGCTCCTCTGTCCATGGGATTCTCCAGGCAAGAATACTGGAGTGGGTTCCCATTTCCTTCTCCAGGGGATCTTCCTGACCCAGAGATCGAACCCATGTCTCCTGCACTGGCAGGTGGATTCTTTACCATCTGAGCCACCAGGGAAGGCCCCTGATCCCTTGGTGGTTTACTGAACAGAGTTTTGGATTTACTAATTTAAGCAACAGACCATGGAAAGAGGGCTCACACTTTCTTTTAGACAGTAGGTTGCATCTTCTTCTCCATCTTCATCTTCTTCCAATGCTGTTTTCCTGAGATATTAAGAGATGTGGGGGGCACAGGGGGTGGAGAGATGGGGTTTTCTAGTAAATTTTAGAAGAACTACACTTAACTACCATTAAGAGAAAAAAACTGAATTTCTTTTCTGTAGGGCATTTGGTAAGCTTTAATATGCCTATTTGCATTGTGAAGCTCCACATGGATGATATAATATGCACCATCCCTGAAATCTTTGGATCAGAATCCTTTTATCGCAAAAAAGTTCTTGGAACTAGTGTCTCATGTAACTCATTATGAAGAACACTGCCTCAGGGCAACTATCAATTGTTCTGATTGATTTCCACTTTCTTTCTCTTCTCTTCCCTCCAGGGTGCCTTCCAACAACTCCCTGAATGGAGGTGTGGGCATCCCATCTCCAGCAGACTCTGCCCAGAACCACTAGACCCCCCAGGTCAATCCTCATGGAAACATGAGGGGATGTGGCTACATCCACAAATGGAAGACATCACCTAGGTGGTAAAAGGAAAAGGAAAAGTCCAGGGAGGACCTTGGTTGAAAGGATCTGCCTGCCTCTTTCTGACCACTCACGCATTCACACACCCTGGACCATGTAGACTTGTTAAGGAGAGCATCCACAAAGGTGTTAGTAGAAACATGAGTAACAAATAAGGTCTGGTAACCAGATACCCCCTTTGCATCAGACAAACAACCTCCAAGCAGAATGGCCTGTGATTGACACCTGTATTCTATGTGAACCACAAGGACTTGACATTAGTATTTTGTTACATACTAGACTATACAATTATAAGCATTGAAGCTGAAGAAGCAAAAAGCATTAAACAATTCTACGAATTAGCAGTGGATACAAACAATGACATGTCATAGATCCATTTCACTTCCTCGAATATCACGTGAATATCCTTATTTCCCTATACACTCCATCAATGACTTACTGTCTTATGCTCTCAAACAAGTTATATAATTTGCTAGTGCTGCGGGTTCTCCATTTTCAACTGAGAGAGACACTTCTCTGGTGGCTCAGTTGGTAAAGAATCCGCCTGCAATGCAGGAGACCTGGGTTTGACCCCTGGGTCAGGAAGATCTCGTGGAGAAGGGAATGGCAATCCATTCCAGTATTCTTGGCCTGGAAATCACATGGACAGAGGACAGAGGAGCCTTGCAGGCTGTAGGGTCACAAGAGTGGGGCTTCCTTGGTGGCTCAGAGGGTAAAGCGTCTTCCTGCAATACAGGAAACTCGGGTTCAATTCTTGGGTGGGGAAGATCCCCTGGAGAAGGAAATAGCAACCCACTTCAGTATCCTTGCCTGGAAAATCCCATGGAAAATCCCCAGAAGCCTGGTAGGCTACAGTCCATGGGGTCGCAAAGAGTCAGACACAACTGAGCGACTTCACTTTCACTTTCACTTTAGCAATGAAACCACCAGTCTCCTGAATGTCCTCATTTCCCTATAGACTCCAACAATGACCCCATTGTCTTATGCTGTTGAACAAATCCTCTAACTTCCTAGTGTTATGGGTTCTCCATTTTCAACTGAGAGAAACAACTTTACCACTATGTATGTTCAAGGCCAGGACAGTAAAGTGCTGTGAAATCATTGTATAAATGGTATGGGTAGGAACAAGTTCATCTACCAACCAAGTCAACCCAAAGAGAGCATCAGCCAAGTCAGAAGTCCACCTGGAGACTTCACTGGTGGTCTAGTGGTTGGGAATCTGCCTGCCAACACAGGCAGGGTTCCCTCCTTGGCCGGAGAGGATCGCACATGCTGTGGAGTAACTAGGCCCATGCACCACAACTACTGAACCCGAACTCCGCAAAAAGAGAAGCCTCCTCAATGAGAAGCTGATATATTAGAGAGCAGCTTCTGTTCACTGCAACAAGAGAGAGCCTGCACACAGCAATGAAAACCCAGAACAGCCAAAAATAAATAAACAATTTAAAAAATTATTTTTAATTAAAAAAAAAAGGAAGTCCACCTGAAGAGTAGAGATTCTTGCAACTTCTTGCATTAAAGCTCGGGCAGCACAGGCCTCCTCAGAGAGCACACGCTACCTGTTAAGAGTAATTTGACATCACAGGAAAGATATGAACTTTAGGTTCGAATCTCAGATCTGTAACTGGATGCTTGCACAAAGCCAGGTGACTCTGGGCAACTCACTCTTGGGTAAAATGGGAATAAAGACACGTACCTTGCAGAGTATTCAGAAGGAGTAAACATGCAGGATCCTTGAAACATAGCTGGCCAATAAATAGAGGCTACTATATGCACCCCCCACCCTGTATTTATTTATTATTTTTGCAAACTAATCCCACCCTCTACTGTTCCCCTCCTCCATCAACTAAGGCTTTATACTGATGGGGAAGCCATCACAGAAGCCAGGGTTACCAGAAGCTGCCTGTTGGCCTTTACCCTCTATGTAGCTCATTCATTCATTCATTCAGCAAGTATTTCTTTTTTATATGTTTTTTATTTGAGTATAGTTGATTTTGGCTTTTCCTGGTGGTTCAGCAGTAAAGAATCCACCTGCAATGCAGGAGACAAAGGTTCAAACCCTGGGTCAGGAAGATTCACTGCAGAAGGAAATGGCAACCCATTCCAGTATTATTGCCTGGGAAATCCCATGGACAGAGAAGCTTGGTGGACTACAGCCCATGGGGTCGCAAAAGAGTAACAACAACAACATAGCTGGTCTACAATGTTGTATTAATTTCTAGCAACATTTCAAGTATTCATCTCAAGTATTTGTTGAGCTCCTACCACATGCCAAGCACTACTCTAGTCCCCATTGCTTTCCAGCACTATCAGTGTCCACGGTTAATCAGACCTGCTTGACCCCCGGGTTCTCCTTGCTTCACTCTTTCCAGGTGCATGCTCAACCCTGAAGCTGTCTCAGGCCACCTGGGACAGTCGTGCTCTACACAACTCTTGTGGCACCATCCACATCCTAGTTCTTTCTTCCTGCTTATCTTCCCTGCCTATGTGCACACAGGAAATCTTTCTGAGTTTATGCTAACAAGCAAAACTAATTCAGTGAAATCCTAGAACCAGACTGGGGAGGAGAAAAGGTTCTTCCTGAGTATAAGACTCAGCTCTGCCCCCCATAGAGGACGGCTTTCTGGCTGGGGGTGGGAGGTGGGGTAACATTATTAATAACTATAGTGTCAATGTGTTTGTCCTTCCTTTAATGCTCAAGGGAATTTTGTGGAACATGTTATCATTCCCATCTTATCAGTGAAGAAATAGGTCCAGAGGAATTAAAGAATTTGCCCAAGGTCACAGAGCCAATGAATGGCTGTGTTAGGGCCAAAACTCAGTTCTCCTGATACCCAAACCTGTTTCCTTGTGAGGTTGGTGGTCCAGCATCATTGTCTGACAAAACTTTCTGTGACGATGGAAATGTTCTGTATCTACAGCGTCTAACACCGTAGCCTCCAGCTATCATGGCTTTTGAGCATATGAAATGTGGCTAGTGCAACTGAGGACCTAGATTTCTTATTTTATTTTAATTAATTTAAGTTTAAATAGCCATGTGTGACTAATGGCTACCATACTGGACAATGCAATAGCCTTACTGTTAAACCTAAACTGCAAAAAGAGGGGTTTTGGGTAGTCGCCCTTATCTTCCATAGGTACCATGTCCTAGAGCCGTCTTTTCCATTCCAAGCCCCAGACCCAAATGAAACCATCCATAAACAATCTTTGAACCCTTGAAGAGGGAGCTGACCCTCTACATGGTCAGAGCCCACAGGCTGTCCAAATGGTTTGAGACAGAAAGGGCACACCCACTTAGTGACCACTTGTACCTCCCATGGGAGAAGGCAATGGCTCCCCACTCCAGTACTCTTGCCTGGAAAATCCCATGGATGGAGGAGCCTGGCAGGCTGCAGTCCATGGGGTCACTAGGAGTTGGACACAACTGAGCAACTTCACTTTCACTTTTCACTTCCATGCATTGGAGAAGGAAATGGCAATCCACTCCAGCCTGGAGAATCCCAGGGACAGGGGGGCCTGGTGGGCTGCCGTCTATGGGGTTGCACAGAGTCGGACACGACTGAAGCGACTTAGCAGCAGCAGCAGCAGCAGTACCTCCCATGAAGGCTCAATTCTCCCTATTAGTTTCAGTATCTTGAGGTCATGCTTTTGAAGACAAAAGTAAATTGATTGCTGTTAAGCCATTATCACCTTGGAAATTAATTAGTCGAGCAGTCACTTCTCAGGATTGAGAGACAGGCTTAGAGAGAGAAAGAAAAAAAATAGAGAGTGGCATTACCTAGGACAGAAGCAGAGATGAGAGAGGCCTCCAGTGGAATCCGGTCCAAACTCATTTTATTTTGGTCAATATCAATTGCAACAAAAATATTTAAATTAACTGAATTTCCAATATTTAAACATAAAGTTTTGAATGAATACTACTTTTCCCACATTCCAGGAACCATGGGCCACCTCATGATGCCCTCATTTTATTAATACCATCGAACACCCAGAGCAGCAGCAGGTGTCCTATTGAGATGGACAGGAAGCAGTCCTGTCCTCTGCAGCCCCTAACACCCGTTCCCCACAATATCCTCCTTTTGTCACTAGGCTGACCTGGCTGGTATCTGTAGGCATTTGTGGTTTGATCCCCAAGTAGGCGTGCAGCCCTGGGCAAGGTGCCTCTGCAAACGACTGGGATAACATGACAGTGCTAGCTTGGTTTCTGGAGGCCCAGGGGGTGCAGGTGGGGAGAGGATATAGAAAAAGGGCCCCCAGAGGGAGGGAGGGAGAGCGCTGGAGCACACAAATGAAACACCACCACCTCCGCACTCCGCCTCCTACCTCACCTGCCAGACGCTTCTTGGAACATCTTGATCTCCAGCCTCCAGAGCTTTTTACTTCTGCCTTCTTCCAGTACCGAGAACAATGCCAACCACGCAGAAAGAACTCAAGAAATGTGAGTCATTCACAAGAAAATGCATTCAATTCAGTTGCCTCCGTCAAGACTCCCCCGTTATTGCCACAATCTGTCATTCTCCCCACTGAGTGCTTCTGTATACTCTCTCCTTTTTAAGCTCACACCAAATCTCTACAGTTAATCCTTGCTGAGAAGGATTTCTTCATTCCAGATCTCTACCCCCATGACTGGCCCAGCCAAGAAATGGCATAACAGAAGATGCAATTCCCTTGGGTCTCTCAGCATGGTTCTGGAGGCTAGGTCAAAAATGAGGATTTCCCTGGTGGTCCAGTGGCTAAGAATCCACCTTGCAATGCAGGGGACACGGGTTCCATCCCTGGGTGGGAACTAGAATCCCACACGTGTGAGAAGCCCGCACACCCCAGGGAAAGATCCCAGTGCTGCAGCTAAATAAATAATAAATATTAAAAATAAAGTATCCAAATTGTGAGCCATTATATGATTTTAACACTTTTTCTCTTTTTTCTTTTGTACCTCAGTCTGTTCACTTGAGATGTTCTCCAGGTAGAGTGGAAGGAATCTGGAAAGGTCACTAGCCTTTAAGCTCTGTGGAAACAAGAACTATGCATTTTCATTGTTGTACCCCTAACACTAGCAGAGTCTACAGCACAGAATAGGGGTTCTCCAAATAAAGTTCTGCACTCACACAAGTGTGAACAGAAAAATAAGGAACCCCTAGACTAGGAAGGGATCGAGGACACAGGCTCAAAACACTGCTGTACCTTTTCCCACCTATGTTAGCTAATTTACATAATCAATCTGAGCTTCTCTTTCCTGATCTGTGAAAAATAAGGGACTTCTCCAAGCAAAAAAGAAAAGGCTGCAACTAGAAACATGAAAATTACGAAAGGAAATAGCTCATTGGCAAAGGTAAATATACAATAAAGTTAATCAGCCATGTTTAAGGCTAATAGGAAGATTTAAAGACAGAAGTCGTTAAAATCATCTATATTCACAAGAAGCAGTTAAGGCATACAGAAGACAAAAAGATAGAAAATATAATTTCAGAAACAGTAAATGTGGAATAGAGATAAGGGAGTAAAAATGCAGGGTTATCAAAATGTGTTTGTATGTAAGAGATCAGCAACTTAATCATATATATATCATGTGCACATGTACTTGGTTGTATCCAACTCTTTGTGACCCTGTGGACTGCAGCCTACCAGGTTCCTCTGTCCATGGAATTTTCCAGGCAAGAATACTGGAGCAGGTTGCCATTTCCTACTCCAGGATATCTTCCCCAACCAGGGATCAAACCCATGTCTCTTGTATCGTCTGCATTGGCAGGCAGATTCTTTCCCACTGACAATACCTAGGAAGTCACAATCACATACATATGGTTATATATAAACCTTACAGAAACCAAAAAACCAAAAATCTATAATAGATATACAAATAGAATAGAAATAGAAAAAAGGAAGGAATCCAGACAAAACACTAAAAGCAGTCTTCAAATCACAAGAGAAGAGACAAAAGAAAACAATCCCAAAACAATTAACAAAATGACATAAGTACATACCTTTCAATAATTTCTTTAAATGAGGACTTCCCTCATGATCCCAATGACTCTGAGCAGGGGGCCCAGGTTTGATTCCTGGTCAGGGAACTAGATCTTACATGCTGCGACTAAGCGTTTGCATGCTGCAACTAAAGACCCTGCATGCCACAACTAAGATTGAAGATCCAGCATCTGCAATGAAGACCCAGTACAGCCAAGTAAATAAATAAACATTTTTAAAAATAATAATTACTTTAACTGTAGGTGGACTATATGTGCCAGTCAAAAGACACAGAGTGGCTGAATGGATACAAAACAAGACTCAAGCATATGTTGCCTATAAGAGACTTATATCAGATCTAAAGACACATAGCCTGAAAGTGAGAGGATAGGAAAAAGGTATTCCATGCAAATGGAAATCAAAAGAAAGCCAGGGTAATAATACTTATTTCAGACAAAATAGGCTTTAAAACAAAGACTATAACAAGAGACAAAGAAAGACTATTGATTAAGGGATCAGTTCCAAAAGAAGCCTAACAATTGTAAATGTCCATGCAACAAACATGGTAGTGGTGGTTTAGTTGCTAAGTCATGTCCAACTCTTGCAACCCCATGGACTGTAGCCCATCAGGCTCCTCTGTCCATGGGATTTCTCAGGTAAGAATATTGGAGTGGGTTGACATTTCCTTCTCCAAGGGATCTTCCTTCTCTAGGAATCAAACTCAGGTCTCCTCCATTGCAGGCAGATTCTTTTACCACTGAGCCTGGTATCAGTATCTAAACCCATGGTGCAAATGTTAGCAGACATAAAGGGAGAAGTTGACAGTAACACCCAGAAATTGACTTTAACATCCCACTTACAGCAATGGACAGGTCATCCAGACAGAAAGCTGATAAAGAAACACAGGCTTAAAATGGCATGTTAAAACAAAATGGCTTAATATCAATAGAACATTCTATCCAAAAGCAGCAGACTATACAATCTTTTCAAATATACATGGAACATTCTCCAGGATAGATCACATACTAGGCCAAGTGCCCATCAATACATGATGCATAAAAAAGATGCATAAATGGATAAAGTACATGCATATGGAATATTGTTATTTAGTCACTAAGTTGTGTTCTACTCTTTTTGTGATCCTGTAGACTGTAGCCTGCAAGGCACCATTGTCCATAGGATTTTGACGGCAAGAATACTGAAGTGAGTTGCAACTTCCTTCTCCAGGGGATCTTCCCAACCCAGGGATCGAACCTGTGTTTCCTGCATTGTCAGGCAGATTCCTTATCACTGAGCCACCAGGGAAGCCCAATGGAATATTACTCAGCCATTAAAATAAAAAGAATGAAATCTTGCCATTTGTGACAACATGGATGGACCTAGAAAGTACTACTCTAAATAAAACAAGTCAGACAAATTCTGTGTGATTTCGCTTATATGTGGAACCTAAAAAACAAAACAAGTGAACAAACATAACAAAACAGAAACAGAGTTATGTTTACAGAATACAAACACATGGTCACCAGAGGGAAGGGGGAGAGGGTTGGGAGAGGAAATTAATGGGTGAGGGAGAGTAACAGGTACAAACCTCAAGTTGCAAAATAAGTGAGTCACAGTTATGAAATGTACAGCGTGGGGAATATAGTCAATGAAACTATGTAATATCTTTTTATGGTAACATCATAGCTAGACTTGTTGTGCTGATCATTTTGAAAAGTGTAGAAATACCAAATCACTGTGACAGGTAACAGGAACTACCATAGTGCTGTAGGTCAATTATGCTTCAGAAACAAACAAACGTACAAACTCATTGAAAAAGAGATCAGATTTATGGTTATCGGAGTTGAGGATGATGGGAGGGGGAACTGAGTGAAGGCAGTCAAAAGGAACCAACTTCCAGCTATAAGATAAATAAGTACCAGGGATGTAATGTACAATATGATAAATGTAATTAACAGTACTGTTTATGAAAGTTGTTAAGAGAATAACTCCTAAGGGTTTTCATCACGGGGAAGCATTTTTTAATTTCTATTTCTTTAATTCTGTAACTAAATGAAATGACGGATGTTCATTAAATTACGATAATCATATTATGATGTATGTAAGTCAAACCATTATGCTATATACCTTAAACTTTTACAGGGGCTTCCCTGGTAGCTCAGAGGTTGAAGCATCTTTGCGGGGCCGCAAAGAGTCCGACATGACTGAGCGACTTGACTTTCACTTTCATGTAAGTTATATCTCAAAAAAATGGAAGAAAAAATAAAATGGGTGTATTTTTATTGTATCTTAAACATACCTTAATAAATTTGACTTAAAAAGAATAAAGCATTCAATTGTTCCTGACTACTTCTGAATAAAGGAAAAAAATATTAGTGTTACATACAAGGTGCTTGACGATATGACCCCTTTCTATTTCTCCAGCCTTATTTCCAGCTAGAATCCCACCCACTTCACTCTAGTCATACTGAAATACTTGAGACTTCCTTGTCACCATACTTTTTTTATTCTTTCATATCTTCGTAAATGTTATTCCAATTTCCTGGATTCCAAACTCCACCCTTTGCCATCTTGTAATTTGACTCACTCCTATTCATCCTTCAAGATCAACTCAAGCCTGCCTGAATTCTCCAAGGCTGAATCCAGTACCTCTCTGATGTGTTCCCTCTGTGTTCTGTGTGTACCTATGAGTGAAAGTAGCTCAGTCATGTCTGAGTCTTTGTGACTCCACGGACTGTATAGCCTGTCAGGCTCCTCTGTCCATGGAATTCTCCAGGCAATACTACTAGAGTGCGTAGCCACTCCCTTCTCCAGGGGATATTCCCAACCCAGGGATCGACCCAGGTCTCCTGCATTGCAGGCAGATTCTTTACCATCTGAGCCACAGGGAAGCCTAAGAATACTGGAGTAAGTAGCCTATCCCTTCTCCAGGGTATCTTCCCAATCCAGGAATTGAACCCGGGTCTCCTGCACTGCAGGCAGATTTGTTACCAGCTGAGCTACAAGGGCAGAGAAGGCAATGGCACCCCACTCCAGTACTCTTGCCTGGAAAATCCCATGGATGGAGGAGCCTGGTGGGCTGCAGTCCATGGGGTCGCTAAGAGTCGGACTCGACTGAGCAACTTCACTTTCACTTTTCACTTTCATGCATTGGAGAAGGAAATGGCAACCCACTCCAGTGTTCTTGCCTGGAGTATCCCAGGGATGGGGGAGCCTGGTGGGCCGCCGTCTATGGGGTCACATAGAGTCGGACACGAATGAAGAGACGCAGCAGCAGCAGCAGCAGCAGCAGAGCTACAAGGGAAGCCCATGCTGTGTATACCTGTAGTCTGATGTTTTCTCACTGTGGTTTCATGGCTAATATTCTTGACTGTGTCCCTTACTATGGTCTGAGCATCTTGTAGCCAGAGTCTGCCTTATTACATTTTTAGTCCAGGATCAGGGTGACACACCTTCTAAGACAGCGTGAGCACCTGGGCTCCTCAAGAAGCCATCAAAAGAAACAGTCAAAATCAAAATCATCAGTCAGTGATTCTACTGACTGAGTTGACAGGTGGTCGGTAGCTCCACCCTACCTGTGTGTGGGGCAGCGTGCCTTCAAACCACAGCTATTCACTCCTACATCTTTCTCTGTTCCACATAATACTCATTAATTGATTCATGTAACTTAATTGGATGTACACTTCTAAGAACATCTGTTTTAGTTCAAGGTACACTTACTCATTCCTGAAGGTCTGACCAGCAGCTGTCACCAATAGATGCCCAGGCAGAAATGAGGCAGCACTGCCCTCATGCTCAGAGATTCCACTTGATGACACAGTTGGAGCAGCTTCTTTCCAGACTGTGATTTATTTTCTTCACCTTTGCTGGAGCTCTAACAACAATCACCTACCCCGCCCCCTTTCACCACCTGGCTGCTCCCCCAACGTCTCCCCAGCACCCAATCTGTTCTGTCAACACCGCCTCCAGCACACAAACCTGACTGATGAAGACTGACAGCCGACCTAACGTCATTTTCTCCAATGAAGGCATTTTATATGCTACCATCATTCCTTGATCCTTTCCTCATACTTTTGTTTCGGTCAGAATTCATTACAGAGTCATTACTTTTCTGGTCCTGTACAATGGTCACTAATGGTCTTTTTTTTTCTTTTTTTTAATTGGAGTATAATTGCTTTACAACGTTGTGTTAGTTCTGGCTGTATGACAATGTGAATCAGCTATAAGTATGCATATTTATATACTTACACATATATATGGAAGGCTCTGTCTTGAGCCTCTCTCCCACCCACCCCCATCCCACCCCCATCCCACCCCTCTAGGTCATCAATAGAGTACAGACCTGAGCTCCCTCTGCTATCACTGATGACCTTTTTACTGTCTGACACTGAATGTCACCCCAGCAAAGGAAAGGTTGGTGAGTGACTTCACCAAGTCACTCAAAAGCAAGGGGATGAACCTCTAGAGAGGAGAGTAGAAGGTAGATGAGAGGGGAAAATATCATTAAAGTTGGGTTTTCAAATCCTGTTTTCAAAGGATTGAGTTGATCAACTGAATTGATCCTCTTTTTAAATCTTCCTTTTATGAGGAAGATTCCTTTGTTCATTCATTCTTTCAGTCTCGCTAGAGCTCCCAGGAAAAGGCGAAGGGTGGCCTCATCTCCAGTGCAGTCCCGGGGTCTGGATCTAACAGGGACTCCAAGTCCCCTGAAACCACCCCCAGACTTACCCTGGAGAGTGATGTTTTGTGGACATTCAAATCCACCGAGAGCTTAAACATGGAACATGGTTCCTCTGGGAGAGGGTCAGGAGACAGAAAGGCCATTATCAGCAATCTGTTCTCTGAAAAATCTCAGCCATGTGCACAAACAATCTAAACCTCACTGGAGTGTCAGAAGGGGGATTCAGGGATTGGAATGTTTGCTCATATTTTCCTAAAATATCCAATGAACCATAAACCTAAACTCTACACCTGAGGCAAACTGGAAATTGCTATTTTAACAAAGCGAAGCTTAGAAAACAAACAGAACACAGTTTGCAATCGGGGCCAGCCCCAGAGAGACTTCTGGCAGCATTTTATGGGTGACTAACACTCAAGTTAAAATCAACACGGGTGTTCCAAACACAGCCTCTCTGAGGGTGATGGGTAGAATTTTCACCTGTGTGCCACGGCCCGCTTCAATGATGCTTCACCACGTGAGTTCTGGGAGGAAGCTTTTTCTGAGCACACAGCAGAACTTTTGAAATGCTAGTGAGTGCTAGCATTGTCTGATCTAGGCTCTCTCCACTTGGTCTCCCATCATACCTCTGGCAGAGAAGGACAAGAGAGAGAGTATGTAACTTGAGACAGGAAACACACTTGTTAATTTCACAAACATGTGCGGGGCTCCTCCCTCCGTGGGGCCATTAGGGAATACCATGACGACTAAACTGCCCTCCAATGAGGGCTGATAGGAACACAAATAATTAAAATAATGAGGCCAAGTGCTGAATAAGGTTTATATGAAGGGCCGTGAGAACACGAAGAGGAATAATTAATTTGTCAGAGGCAGTCAAGGAAGGTTGTGTGTTGTTGTTCAGTTGCTAAGTCATGTCTGACACTTTGTGACCCCATGGACAGCAGCACACCAGGCTTGCCTGTCCTTCACTATCTGCTGGACTTGGCTCAAACTAATATCCATTGAGTCAGTGATGCCATCCAACCATCTCATCCTCTGTCGTCCCCTTCTCCTCCCACCTTCAATCTTTCCCAGCATCAGGGTCTTTTCCTATGAGTTAGCTCTTCAGCTTCAGCATCAGTCCTTCCAATGAATATTCAGGGTTGATTTCTTAAAGGGTGACTTTTGAACTGGCACCTTGAGAGGTGTGTCCTCTCAAGAAAAGAAAGACATTCCAGGAGGAGGGGATGACAGACACAAACGCCCCCAGAGGCAGGGAACCCCCCCAGAAGTGTGGTGTGTCTGGGATGCAGATTAAGTGGGAGGAGACTGGGGAGGTACAAGACTGATTTGGGGATTTGGGGTCAGACATGACCCTCTCCCAGAGGAACCATGTTTAATCTCACTAAAAGATTTGGACTTAATTCTCCAAGTGAAATGACAGAGGATTTTAAGCGTGGGCATGACTGATTCAATTTTAGAAAGACATACGAGGCAGCAAGGAAAATAGGACATGAGAGGGAAGGTCAGAATCTCCCATCATAGATCAACTAAGGAAAAATGAAAGCCTGGAATAAGTTCATGGCGGTGGGAATGGAGACGGCAGCTGGGTGTGTGGCCTTTAGAGAGTGGAGTCTATAAAATTCGGTGGTTGATTATCCTGGGGTGGGGGTGGGGATATGGGGGTTCAAGGTGAGGCAGGAAGAAAGTCAAAGGGGACCACGAGGTTTCCCTACCCCGGCCAACTGAGTCGATGGTGATGGTGTTAACCTTTCTGGGAAATCAGACATAAGAGGCCGAAACACAAGAGAGAAGAAACTAGGTCCTGCCCATCCTGAATGCTTATCCAGTAACAGAATATGGAAAAGCCTAGCTGAAGGTAAGTGCTTTCATTTCAACACAATTTTTCTTTTTTTAAAAAAATATTTATTTATTTATTTGGCTGCGTGGATCTTAGTTGTATCTCTGGTGTGTCACGTGAGGTCTTTCACTGGTGCAGGGGCTCAATAGTGACGGTGCACAGGCTTAGTCGTGTGCCCTGTGGCCGGTGGGATCTTACTACCATGACCAGGGGTCAAATCCAAGTCTCCTGAAATGCAAGGTGCATTCCTGACCACTGGACCACCAGGGAAGTCCCAGCTTTTCAATCAATTGCTACAAAAGGAACATCTCTTATATTTCGGTGGTCCTAGACACACGTTCCTTAGGGAGATAAATGGTTAGTGTTGGTGTGAGGGCTTTCCTTGCCTACACGGTGCCCCCAGGGGTCACAGTAGTGAAGACCATGTGCTAGGCAGGAAGGACCTTGGTCTTCCTCGCTGTTTTCATGCTATTGGGAGCCTGGGGCATGCAAGACCCTGGGCAGAGCTGCCAAGACAGGAGTTCAAGCCCTGCACCATCACCCTGAACACCCAGGAGGACCTGAGGTGCTATTAGGGCAGAGTTGGCACTCAGCAAATGGGAAGGCAAAACGGGGGAAGAGGTGCTACATGGGTGACCCTGGGACCTCAGAATTACTCAGCCACTTCCTTCTCAGTCCAATTTGAGCAGCTTCAGAAAACAACAGCTCTGAGCTATAAGGCCGATTGTCACCCTGCATAATCAGTAACCATCAATGACCACAGCCCGGGATAGCCTTGGCCGTGGGTGCAGAGATACTTCTGTCATCCTGGAGGCTTCAGTCTGAGGATATGAAATGTCAACGTCTAAATTCCATAAGGAGGGAATTCCTGGTGGTCCAGTGGTTAGGACGTCCTGTTCTCACTGCTCAGGGCATGTGTTCAATCCTTGGTCAGAGAAGCAACATCCCACAAGCCCCCCAGCAAGGCCCTAACTAACGAACTAACTAAATAGATAAATTCATGGAGGGAAGCACAAAAAGTTCAAATCAGCGATGAGGACTCCCTTGGTGGTACAGTGGGTAAGAATCCACCTGCCTGTGCAGAGGACACAGGTTCAGTCCCAGTCTGGAAGGATTCCACATGCCGGGGAGCAACTGTGCCCATTCGCCACAGCTACGAAGCCCACGCACTCTGAAGCCTGCCCTCCGCAACAGGAGAAGCCACTACAGTGAGAAGCCCGCACACTGCATCGAAGAGTAGCCCCTGCTCCCTACAACTAGAGAATCCTGTGTGCAGCACCAAAAGCCCAGGGCAACCAAAAATAAAGCTAGCTAATTTATTTTTTAAAGAAAAAATGTGATGAAGTGGAAAAGGACTAAAGGAGTCTGGAAGGGAAGACAGCCATTAGAGTCTTCCTGAAAAGACAGGCTTCCTGAAAGCTGTGAACAGGTTACCGAGTGAGGAGATGGGAGAGCAGCCCTTGAGTGAAAGCACAGGTGGATTCGCAGATCTGGAACAGATGGTCCACCTTCCTGGTAGAAGGCGAGGCTGGAAAGGTCGAGGGGGCTGAGATCCTGGAGGGCCTTGAGGAGGGGGCAGAGTAGCTAATGGGAAGTTCATTCAAGATTTTTGAACAAGGGCTTGACATTGGGGAATGACTGCTTTAGCAGAAGTGTCTTGAGATCTATAGGCTGGGGAGGCATGGGAGTCAAGATCAATTAGGGAATCACTGAGACACGGAGGAGGAATCTGACTTAACTCATTAAGTCAAGCATTGAGCTTGAAACATTTTTACATACCTACCTAAGATCAGAGTTCCTATTCCTGCTCTACAGTTTGGCAAAGTGAAGCTCAGAGATTGCTGAAACACACTCTTGTGGGTGGCAAAGCCAAGGTTCACACTCCAGTCTGTCGGATTCCAAGCCCGCATTTCTTTTGTGCTGTGCTAGGGGAGGTACTGATGAGAATGGAAATCTAACGCTCCCTGGCTGAGCATCAGATTCCCCTGTGGAGCTTCTCAAACTCTTGATGCTGGGGCTGTACCCCAGACCAATTAAATCAGGACCGCCAAGAGTGGAATCCAGACACGAGTCTTTGTGCAAAGCTTCCCAGGTGAGCCCCGGTGTGACCGAGTTCTAGAGTATCACTGTTACAAGAGATGTTGCACAGGAAGGAGGGCTGGTAACAGTTGGCTAGCAAATGAGAGAATGAGAAGGGGGAAGAAGGTGACCTTAAGATCTTTAACTTGCATAAATTCAGAAAGGGATGCCAGGGTGGAAATGAGGAATTTATTTTCAGAGTCCTTGACCCTTAAGGTGTGACCTCCGGGTGGAAACACCCAACAGATGCTTGACAAAGGGAGCCAGAGACTCCAAGGTCTCTAGAGCCAAGACCATACCAAGTTCAGCACTTCAGTGCCCAATGGGTGGCAGGGCCAGCTCATCGCAGCGTGGGAGAGGCAATGGATAAATTTTCTGAAATTTTGCAAACCACTGGTGAATGCAGCCATCATTAAAAATCGAGTTATAAACACTTATAAGTAAATGATCTTAAAAGCAGCTGTAATAAATTCTCAAAGCTCTCCACTCTCTAGTTACTTTACCACAGTTTATTATTATCTGCGGTTTTCAGAGGATTTGCATCTATTTTATCTGCATTGTGGGAAAATCATATAAATGCCTTTATATATATAATCCTAGGTGCATCTCTGCCCAACCCTTATCTACAGCAGCCATGTCAATGGTTTGGAGTCAGTTATGGAGAGGATTATTTGCATCATGAAAATTTACATTGCAGAAACTGCAAATTAGAACTACCCTCTCCCCAGAGAGTCAGCACACCACCACCCTAAACCATATAACGATCCCGGCAGAAAAATCTGTGTGTGAGTATGGGTCCAGTGCCTCATTAAAGTAAAACAAAGAGAATAATGTAGAAACTAAGACTCTATGGACACGGGGAAGAAATTAATGCTAAAAACAGTTTCTAATATTGACTGATATTTCCCCAAACACAAGCTTTTTGTGCTACTCAGGTCCTCTGAGATTGCTGCTATTCCAAATAAACCTGTTTCATTTAGCTCCATGAATAAGAAACTCCTAGCCAGAGTAGACATATTTTATATGCACACATAAAAATCCTCTGTGTGTATATAGCACTTTCCTTTTAAGGAACTCACAGCAATTATACACGTGCTCGTTAGTCCTCCGAATGGCCCTGGGGAGGTAGTTAGGTGCCAGAGGAAGTAGGAAGGAATGAGAAAACAAAACCTGTTAAATTAGAAAACAGGGCATTTCGGAGCCTCAGTGCTGTAAACAATCATTCTTCTCCCAATGCAGGAAACCCTGGGATGTTAACATGTCCTGGTTAAGAAGGTTCTAGAATTGGATTCCCTTCCCTGGCATTTCTCCATGAGCATGACCACTCTTTCACTCCTCGCGTCCTCCTTCTCCTGCTAATTTGTTCCTAGCTCCTACCTGGGCCAGGGCTGGAGTTTGCAGCCCAAGCTTCCCTGGCTCCAGAGCCCCAGAGAGTTCACCAAAAGGCCGCAGGGAGGGAGATAGGCCGCGAGCCGGAGCAGCGGCCCCTGATCCCAGGCGTTGTTCTTGCGAGACTTGCTGCCTCCGTGATCACCGTTCCCAGACTCGGAACCAGTGACGCCGTCGTCCCCTCTGCACCAGCAGCTTCATCCCACCAGGGATCCCAGTGACTCTTCTGACTTCCCTTGTTGCCTTCCTGTGAGGTTCTGGACAGTTCTGAATCCATCCTTCGGGGTACATGTCAGCATAAGGTTAACGCTGGGTTCGTCTCCACGCACCCAGGATTTATCTGTCCATCCAACAGAGTGTACATGGCTCCTGATGATGATGATTGGAGGAAAGATGAACTAAAGTGCATGAGTGTGTGTGTGTGTAACAGACGAACTGACAAAGGCGTAGAGACAAACTGACAAAGAAGAGAGGCAACGATTTACAGAGACTGTGGGAATTTCTGAACAGAGGAATTATTTTCTTTGGAGGTGTTTTGTTTCTGACTCAGAATTTTATTGTTTGTTGGTAACTGGTGGGAGGGCAGGTTTAGAAGATAAATCTTCCTGATGGGGAACCCGGGGCTCCACCCAAGCCAGACCACAGCGTAACAGTGTACCCCTTAACAACTTCCTCTAGAGGCAACCCTGTGGGGGTGGGAGGAGGAGCGCTTTGGCTGGAGAGCACTGTCTCTGAGAGCATCTGTCTCTGGCCAAATATCTCTATCCAGAGAATATCCATTCAGTGGTTGAGACCCAGTCAAGTCTGAAAGGGACGCTGGCTGATTCCCAACCAGGACTTCCTACTGGCCTCAAAGCTGGCAGTGGGTCTCCCACCAGCGCACTCCTGGGCCCTCATTCTCCCCAAAGAGCTTCTGAGGAGTTTCCTGAGACGGGAGGGTGCTCGGACCCAGTTTGAGTGGCCACACCAGGCACGCAACACAAACAACTCAGTTAAGTGAAGTAGCACGAGCGTGACAGGGTTTCGATTTCCTGGTTCCATCGCAGCCTCTGTGGAGCGAGTCTGCTCCTCTGAGATGTCAGGGTGTGAGCAGCTGCCCTCACTGATTCAACAGTCACACTGAGCATGCCCACCACCCAGCTCCAGATGCCAAGGTCAGCCTTGGGTTAGAGAAGCAAACAGCAAAACAGCCCTTGTGAACCCAGGCATCAAACAGCGTATAGGACCGACTCTCCAAGGGCTTTTCTCTGTCCATGGGATTCTCCAGGCAAGAATACTGGAGTGGGTTGACAATTCTCTTCTCTGGGGGATCGTCCCAACCCAGAGATCGAAGCCGAGTTTCCTGCACTGCAGGCAGATTCTTCACCGTCTGAACCACCAGGGAAGCCCCTTTCTCATCCAACAGTCTCTAAATATTTTCTTAGTGGCCAGAGAGCCTCCTTAGATCTCCCAAGCTAATGAAATTCAGTTCCTACTAAGTAAAAGGAGTCATGTTTTGCTTGCTTGTTTGTGTTCTTTTGGGTTCCCGGACGTAACCACTTGGCACTCGCAATGTGGGTGTCTGAGCTGGTCATAGAGCCTCGCCACAGCCTCTGGGGAGAGGTGAGTGTGGCAACGTCCGCCACACTCATAAACACTCATTAGGCTCCTGTCTGCTCCGGGGACCTGAGCACTAAGTCAGAGGCACAGCCTAGTTGTTCAGAAGCTTCTAGAAAGCCTGCAGACTGCACATGGAAAGGACAAACAAACAACAGAGCAAACTGATCAATTGGGAGCTGTCAGGGCGACAAAGGGAATGTGAATACAGAACTGGGGAAGAGGTTCCCATTTGGGGGAATTCTCTGGTTGCCTAGAGGTTAGGATTCCAGGCTTTCACTGCTATGGCCTGGATTCAATTTCTGGTCAGGGAACTGGGACCCCACAAACCATGTAGGAGCCCCTCCCAATTGAAAAGAAAAACAGAAAGAGGTTTCCATTTGGGAGGGTGGAGGAAAGAGGAGCATATGGACCATACAACAGAGTCAGGGAGCCACTAGCTGTGTCTTGTAGGTCCGTGGCAGGGAAACGAGGGTAGAGAGGACGGGGCTGGGGACCCAGGACCCCGAAAGCTTCAGAACATCAGGGAAAAGTCATAAAGCTGCGGTCAAAGCTCTCTAGCTCCTCACCCTGACAATGACAGTCTCCTTCCACACTAAACCCCCCACCACTGCCAACCCCTCTCTACACACCCTCTCCCCAACATCTTACATAAAAGCCTCCTATTGTGTTAATATCAGGGGGAAAACGTGACTAAGGGTGAGTGTGTGCCCAAAGAAAAATAAAGCTAGGAAAGGAGTCTCAAATGGTCGCCCCCACCCCCAGGTTATCTTGGCTCGTTCCCTGATTCCGTCAGTTCACAGGCTCTGACATAAAAGGCAGGAAGTTACATACGCTAAACAAAGCTCCTTAGATGTCAGGAAATTAACCTGGGAAATCGGAGCCAAGAGCGATTAAAGGCGTTGCGCCCGAGTTCAAAAACCACGATGGCGTTAGATCAAAAGCTGTTTTCTGGGCACCCCGGGCTTGGTTCTGCCAAACTGCACATCCCCATTCAGGGAAACCCAGCCACAGGGCCCCCACACTTGTGTGGTGTGTGTGTGTGTGTGTGTGTGTTTTCCTACCATGTGAGTTAATCAACACTCAGATCTATAGCTTTTGACTCTTAATGCCTTCAGACCTTGGATGCCTGCCCTTGGCAAGGCTGCCCACAGAAGAGCAGCCGGCCTGCACAGGCTTCCTGATTAGGGAAGGTCACACACCTAACCTCAGAGGGGGTCCAGCCAGTGGCCCCAGAGGAAACAAAGAAAGCCCTTAAAAGGGGAGGAGGGAAGGCAGCCTGGGGATCCTGAACCTCCCAGTTAGGAAAACAAATGCCTTGTGGAGGGTGGAAAGATCGGACCAGAACAAGCAACAGAATTGTAAGGATCATTATTTATGTTCACAGTGATAATAACAGCTCTTTGAGCCTGAGTTTCATACCCTTTACAATTAAGGGGTTGGACTAAGTGTCCTTTATAACACCTTCTAGCTAGGATGCCCTGGAATTCTTAATTAGCTTTAACATTATACATCATAATGCAGTTGTCAATGTGTTGTGCACAACAGCACCTCTTTGTTTATCCAGCTATGGGGGTTAACCCCATTGTACAGAGGAGTAAACTGAGGCCCTATGAGGGGAAGTAGCTTGCCTAAAGCCACATATCTGGTAGATAGCAGAGCCTGTAACAAACCTTCAGCCAGCAGCTCCTCCTGGTCCAGTGCTCTGGAAGGGCAATCGTGGGCGATAGCTTTATCCTACAAATGACAAAAGTACATTTGCAATCACAAGCTCAAGCTCAAAGTGTCACTATGTCTTCTTTTTATATTGGGAAATGAGAGGATAAGGGGGAACCATTTAGTATTCCAGGTTTTTGGGAAGTGGAACACTCAGAGATGGCAACCCCAGGATGACCTCATAATAGCGCAGAACCCTCTTGACTCAACAGAGGTGAGGTTAGTTGCATTTGCCCGAGAGAAAAACAGTGAGAGAAACATTATTCATTCAACAATAACAGCAAGGACTTCCCTGGTGGTCCAATGGTAAAGATTTTGCCTTCCATTGCAGGGGGTGTGGATTCGATTCCTGGTCGGGGAGCTAAGATCCTACATGCTTTACCCCCTCCTTCACCCAATGGACTTGAGTGGGTTTTTCTTTCTGACAACCAAACCACCCCCGATTATAACAAACACGTTGTGGATTTTACTAAGATGCCCCATTCTCTAAGCCATTTACCAAGGGATAAACATCCTGGGTATCAAATTCTGCCATGTTGCATACCAAGTACCCTTGGTCCTTGAATGATTTATTTTTACAGTTTTGACTACATACAAGCAACCACATGTAGCTGAAATAAATATCTTCATGAGATCCAGTACTTTGATCTACAGGGCTTAGATGCAAAAAAAAAAAAAAAAGAGTAATTCAACTAGTGAGTGTCTCCCACACCTGCGCCTCGTCCATATCATGATGCGGTGTTTCTGCTCTCAAAGCTCTGTTCTGCAATCATTTTCTGAGGAAAATCCTCTGTTAAGAGGTTTTCTTCAAAACTCCAGATATGTTTCCAATGAACAGCCATGTTTAAAAACAACCGGACTGTATGATGATCTTTTATCTAGTTTGTTTCACCTTTTCTGTCTCATATCCAGTGCTCCCGATTCATTTACGTTTTCTGATTTCTTTCTCTCTTCTTTTCTTGATGTTCTCTCTCAGGCTTTTATCAAGCCTAGTAGAAAAGCTCTTGTGTACATATAAATAGTATGCATAATATATATTTTACAAAATTATGAATTTTTGCCCAACTAAAAAGTTTATGACATTTTGATTCCGCTTGTTTGACTTAGTACGAATAGAATGCTAGGTTTCTAATTTTAAAAATTGATACACAACAAGCAACAGAGATTTACTGTACAGCAAGAGGAACTATAGTCAATATCTTATAATAACCTATACTGGAAAATAATCTGAAAAATAATATATGTGTATATGTATAATTGAATCACCTTGCTGTGAACCTGAAACATTGTAAGTCAACTATACTTCAATAAAATGTAAGTATTAAGGGGAAAAAAGAGGTTTTCTTGGATTGGGGAATTTGTGACAGCATAGGCTGAGTCCCTCACAAAGTCCGTAGGTCTACTACACATAGTTATTAACATATTTTTTAGAAACCTCTGTCTCTTCTACTATTAGCTCTTTGGAAGATGAGCTCCAAACACCTGCTATAAGCAGGTATGTATTAACACACATATATTTCTGAGTTAATTCTCTCATCAGATTCTCCCCCCAAAAGCTCATCCAATGGATCATATTATCTCAGTTGTATTAATCAGCTTAAGCCAAGTTACGCTGCAATAACACACAACCTACAAACCTCAGTGTTTACTGCAACACAGGTTTGATGCTCACCCATGTCACTGTGGGTCAGTTACAGCCCATCTTCACATATTCTTCATTCCAGGCTCCAATGACAGAGAGAAAGAGAGGTGGCACACCACACGATGGCCCTTAAGGCATCTATGCAATAGTGACAAAATTATTCATACTCACTTTTGCAAGCCAGTGCAAATCCCACAGGCAAGCCTGACGTCAATAGGGCAGGGAGGACTACTCTTCCACAGGATGGATGGGTGCCAAAAATCACACAGCCACGCCTGGCACCGTGGGACTAGAATGCAAAATCCCCCACCAGAGAGCGACACAACAAAATCGCAAATACAAATACTAGATATCACATCATTTCACAAAGAAACTGACGTGAAGCAATTGCCTGACCCAATATCATGTTAGTGTTCAACTCAGTATTTGAAGAAAGTCTTTGGAACCCAGGGCTTCCCAGGTGGTGCAGTGGTAAAGAATCTGCCTGCCAATTCAGGAGACCCAGGAGACAGGTTTGATCCCTGGATCAGGAAGATACCCTGGAGAAGGAAACAGCAACCCACTCCAGTATTCTTGCCTGGAGAATTCCATGAACAGAGGAGCCTGGTGGGCTACAGTCATGGGGTCGCACAGAGTTGGACACAACTGAGCTTGTGCACATGCTTTCCTCTTTCAGACCCCGAGTGGAAGATGCAGTCCACTATAGCAGAACTGTTTCTGGGTCTTCCTCTGAAAGAGATGCCTCTCCGGGACCCGATCTGTATATTATGCCACTCTCCAGAAACGTTGACGTCAAGTTGTCACACTACAACATTTGGCCCTTGAATGTTTTATTCATTAGTATCATATGGGAATCCGAGTGAGCCAAGGTAGACGAAATTAACAAGTGCCAATCAAGAAACAGACTCAGAGCCAACACTTTGTCTCAATAAATGAAGCCATTTTAAAATGCTTTTGGTTTAACCAGACTGAAGATAGAATGAAGTGGTGGCTCTGGAGAAGGACAAGAAACTGTCACCCTCTAGGGTGGTGTCAGATGGCTCCCTCTGGCCACTGGTTGATTGCATCCTGCAGAAGCTGGCATGAAGGGTCTGGGAAGCCCAGGAACTGATGCTTCGGAAGAGCCTGGCACCAGTGATTTAAAAACAAAGGGCCTTTACAGTGACCTGGTCAACATCTCCAGGGTTAATTATTCCCATGACTGCCAATAGCACCCATCCCAGTTGGGTACCCTGGTCATCTATGGTTAATGATCTCTCTGGTCAGTGAGTAGTTTTGCTCAAGGTAAGTATCTGACTGCACCCAAGTCCTCAAGTCTAGAAAACAAGTCGGAATTCACTGTTGTTGTTTTTTTTCTGGACTATTTAATTTCCTTTAAGCTGCATAGGTAACACTTTTGGTTTTCAAATGATGCAAGTTACAAAGAGTTCAGCATTACCATGCTTAGCAACAGAGTCCCTATTGAATACCTGTTCTCCATCTCTGCCAATTACATTTTTAAGGAGATTGGACTTGATTAAAAAGCACACTGTTAGCCGTGAATCCAACCTGCCCAGGATATATCGGGTTGCATTGTGTTATGAAACACACACCATACTGGATGTTCTTCCAAAAGAATGTGTACAGAAAAGGCTGCCCTTCTGCAAGACTGAGAGCTTCTTCCCAGGTCACACCACTCTCCACATTCCGTTCAAACACCCAGCAAGCTGAAGCATGCAGGCGTCCCTGGCTGAGCCTTGTACGGCCTCAGGACACCCTATACCATCTCTCCTGTGTTCTCCTGTGTGTGAGAGAGCAGTGCCAAGGCCAGCACGCAAGGAAGGACAAAGTGAGAAGGCTCCATGGAGCAATTTCCACAGCATCTCACTACTCTGTTCTGCTCATTGCTTGCCAATCAGCATAACTCCTTATAGAGACTTCAAGAAACTCAAAAGGCAGGCTGGGAATTGCAGGCCTCAGTGTGGCAGATGCTATGCATTCATGAACATGTCAAAAACAGCACTTCTACACTCCATTCATAGGCCTGACTTGTGTCTATGGAATCAGACACTGGGTAGCTCAAAGCCAAGTCTCTGAAAACATCCTGCAGAAACCCCAAGATTGCAATCTCAAAGTCACTATAATTTCGCTATTATGCTGGTAATAGGCTAATAGCCCACAGGCAAAAGGATATTAAAAAGATTATGTTAATGTTGGAGTTGGGGGTGGGATTATGAAGGGCTTTGCAAAGCTAAGATAAACCAAGAGCATTTATCAGCCAACTCAGAAAAAAATGGATTTTCAGCCAGAGTTCTTCCCCAGTTTGGGCAGCAATAGCATTCTTGGGGCACTTGTTTTACACATGTTTATTTTGAACTCCATGTGTCAGACACTAAGCTGGGGTCACCATAATACGGGGCTGACATGGGGAGGCTGACAGGCTAGTAGGTGAGATAGGACGATGCACCAACAAGCGAGATGACACCCACTAGGAGGAAAGTGCCACAAAAAAAGGTGTAGATGAAGCATTTTAGGAAGTGCAGAGGGAGAGATTACTCTCCCACACAGAAGAGACTATGACTTTATGGAAGACAGGCATTCAGCCAAGTCTTCTGAAGGGGAAAGGGTGCAGGCAGTGCAGTTGGGGAGGAAGAGAATTCATTAACTGCCTCCATGCGTGTAATGGAGGCTTTGAGGTACCGGCCCGACAACCTCAGTGGGTAGGGCAGCTGGGGCTTCGGTTGCTCGTGGCTCCAGGCTGTTCCCCATCTCTGAGGTTTGCCTTTGGCTGACCAGAACACCCCACCAGAGAGATACCCACACCCTGCCTCTTGGGGACTGGCAGATACAGGGGCACCAAAGGCCAGCCCCCGCCCCCCCCACCTCAGCATGGGGACAATTCTGTACCCCATGTCCCAGAGGGTCAGGCTGAGGCTTGTCTCTGCTGGGTTCTCTGCCCTCTCCTACATTCCTTCCTTGCTCTCGGTAAATGGCAGGCATCTGAATCTCTATCTCAGGCCTCACTTCTAGGGAACCCAGCCTAAACCTCTGACTTTCCCTCTTGCGTCTGCGCAGATGCACCAAGGAATTCTTGGGAAAGCTTTCCATGTCCCCATAAGCCATCCATTATACCCCTGTTCCTTAGTTTCCTCTGTTCCATCCAGAACAGCACCCTATTTCCATGCTGCCTGTCTTACTTCTCTTCTTTCTCTTGCTAAGAGGGGTTCCCCACCACTTATTCCTTTCTTTCAAAGTCTAACTCAGTTTTACTTATTCCAAGGGTTGCCAACTAGACTCCGTGCCTACCCCTTATGTGTGTATTTTCTTTAGCACTTAAGTCATATGTCAGAACATGTACCTATTTTTATTTTTTAGACAATTAGATCCAAACTTAATCATCCCAATAGATGTTGTCACTTTCAAAGTACTCATCTTGGGAGATTAATCACTTCCTCCAATACAGCCACTCCCCATTCTAATTTGGGGATTCGTCTCTTGGGTTTGACTTCAGCATATGTATTTCTCATACACCATTAAACATGATAAATAGACTACAGCAATTCTGTGTCCTTTGAGGCTTTAGCAAATCATT
The DNA here is from genome assembly GCF_963930625.1 of Muntiacus reevesi. Taxonomy (NCBI): domain Eukaryota; kingdom Metazoa; phylum Chordata; class Mammalia; order Artiodactyla; family Cervidae; genus Muntiacus; species Muntiacus reevesi. Next base: position 13,381,186 of record NC_089259.1, read on the forward strand.
CAGAACCAGGACTGATGATTGATTGCAGGTTAGTGAGAGTATATATGTATTTTGTAATTCCACAGTTTACACACCCAGAACAGTCCCTTGGAAGATGAAACCCTTTCTCCCACAAGGCTGCCTAAATCCAGCCAATCCCAGTTATGGCAAATATTTGTTCTGTGAAAGTGACTTCCTTTCCTCTTTGAGACATTTGAATCCACACCTGATGAGTAATGTAGGTATTGATTCATTCATTCAACAAATATTTGTTGAGTGCTTTCCACACGCCAAGGACTGTGCTACAAGTGAGGCTGTAAAATCAAATTAAACATGGTTTTTACTCACATGGAGCTTAGAATCTATTGGGAAAAAGTTACAAATAAATTGACCATATAGAACAGTGCAGTAAATGCTGTGATGGGGACAGGCATGGGGGTTTATGGGAGGAAGGGGAGTGAGTTAGATTGGAAGGTCAGGGAAATTGCTGGAGGCCGTTTTGAAGGATGACTCGGAGTTTACTAGATGAAGAAGGTTGGCAAGGGCATGAGGGGAGGATCTGATTGTAGGAAAGCACAGATGGAATTCTGCATCCACAAGACACATTCAAGACACTTCCTGTGAAGAGTGAATTGGGAGAATTAATACAGAGATGAGAGAGCGCTCAGGCTGCTGCGAAGTCTAGGCAGACTTATCCTGAGAGCAGTAGGAAGCCATTGGGAGCTCTAGCTGAGATAAAAACCAACCAACCAGTCATATTGTGTAACTAAAACACATGGAATGACGTTAATGGGTGTTCTCCGTACTTGTGGTTCATCCTCTAACAACTTGGTGAGAGACACGTTGTTATGCCCCCTTTGTTCTTGTTGTTTAGTCACTAAGCCATGTTTGACTCTTTTGAGACCCCATGAACTATAGACCACCAGGCTCCTCTGCCCATGGGATATCCCAGGCAAGAATACCGGAGTGGATAGCCTTCTCCAGCTGATCTTCCTGACCCAGGAACTGAACCCACATCTCCTGCATTGCAGGTGGATTTATTTTACAGATGCAAAAAAGAGAGAGACCAGGAATGTTAAATAACTTGTCCAGGCCACACAGCTGGTAAGTGGCAATTGGAATTCAAACTCTCTCCACCCCTCTCAACCCCAAAGCCCCCAAAGGATTCCCTAAAAGAAACCCAGCAAAGGATATGAACAGATACATCACTTAAAAGAAAACTTTGAATTTTAAATATATTTGCAGTGTTCAATCTGGGCCCAAGTCAAAGCATCAGAAAGTAAAACAATAATATTGAACCATTTTAGAATACGTATTTAACCAGCAGAAAATATTAACAACCATGCACAATGCCATCTATTTTGCACCACTCAATGCACATTAATACATTTGTAACAGAAAAGGACAAACCTGACTCCATATTGGATCTGTTCCTTTAGCTGTAATCTTTGTGCTCTTTGTCTGGGCTTAGTCATGCTAGTTCTGCTCCTTTTGTAAAAGACCGTTGCAGACCATTGCCTATAGCCTGAAATATTACAGATAGCCCATTTTCAAGGCTCTGACCTTTAAATGTATAGCACTTTTCCATTTGTATAGAAATAAAAAGTTACAAAACAGAGAATATCACTTGTCTTGTTGAAGGTTTATAGGAACACTGTGACCAGACCTACATGGACAGCTGCGAGAACAAGGATTCAGGCACCAAGAAGTTTGGAGCAGCCAGCCACTACCCCTTCTCTTTCAGTATAAGAGAAGCTTGACTTCTAACTCAGGGAAGATGGTTCTTTGGGACATGAGTCCACCATCTTCTAGGTCTACTAACTGACCAAATAAACTCCCTATTCCTGTCTCAGCAACTTGTCTCTTGATGTATGGCCCTGTTGTGTGGTGATGAGTATGAGCTTGGACTTGGTAACACATTGAGGGTCATTTGTAAATTTACATAAATATTTTGCCAAACAGTGTAATAATTTATCCAAGAAAATATTTCAGAAGTAGACTCAATGTTTGTCATTGCAAGCGCAACAGTGCAAAGTTGAGAACAAACTAAATGTGGAGTGACAGGACAATAGTTTGGTAGACAATCATTCAACAGCCCAATGGGATATTGTCTAGTTATTTGACAAAATCTTTTTGAGGATTACGTAACACCATGGGAAAATATTTATAGGAACTAAATTGTCATGTGAAAAGGTAGAAAACAGTACAACCTTGACATTCATGAGGACTATAGCCTATATTCCCGCTAATTCCCAGATAACTGAAAGCCACTGTAACACACAACTGCTCCCTTTTAAAGGCAGTAACTGAGAATGTGAAGTAAGCCCCTGAGACCCTTAATGAACCTGTGAACTCAGGCTTTGCTTATAAAGTTATAAAAATAAATTCTGCCAATAAATTCTAGATTGCATTATATCACATCATTACTATACTTGCCTAAATCTGCAAAGAAACGTTTTTATCACTTTATGAGAGTTCCTCACAAGCTCCATAGGCAAGCACAAAAGCTGTACTGAAACGCTGTTCCCAGCAATGGTAGGCAACTTGTTCACTAACTGTGGACTCTTGCCTTCTTTTATATCAGCTTTGAAACCCAGTCATTTTCAAAGTTAAAGATGTCTTTGACGTCCCTGACAAATAATTGAAAATGAGAGTGTAAAATTCAAGTATGTCAACAATGTCTACCACTATTCATAACACACATAATTATATTACATATGTATACATATACATATATTACATGTATATAATATTACATAAACGTAGACATATGACTAGTGCTGCCTAGATACAAAAAATAAAGACTGTAGTGTTTGGGTGAAAGAATTGTAAGGAATATTTTCCTTTTAAAATATTTATTAAGTATTATATTGTCATTTTATAATAAATAAAGTTCATACAAATGATTTACTATGCTATGGCCACATTCCAATAGGTTGAACTTGGTTGCCTTTAACCCATTGGTTTTATAGCATTTAACGTGTTTACAGGGCTTATGGGGTTACCCATACATGGGTAACACCTGGGGAATTAAGCAGGAACTCAGTACAGAACTAACCACATCATACTTCCTATGACGCTTGACTCGAGATGCCAAAATCAGTTTGTCTTTCTCTCCACATACACTGGGAAACTACAACCAGAACTTGGGCTTCGAAGTGGGGCTGACACTCAGTCACTCAGATAAGGAGATGTGCCTCTGATTCCTGAAATTCCGCTGACTGATTGGACAGGAACTGCAACTGACATTCAGGGGTTCAGTCCACGTGACCCTGTGGGGGGAAGGAGGGAGGAAGGGAGTAAGAAGGACAGAAAGAGGGGAGGAGTCATGCTAATGAGCTTGCCAGTCAGTTCTTTTCTTTGCCTCCAGCTCCCATGTTGACCCCCAGGGGTCATTCTATCTGTTCCCAAGCATGTCACCAGAAAAGGCGGAGCAAATGGAGCAGAGGAGAGCAGTTCAGCTTGTACATTAGTATGTGACACAGTCAGAACCCAGGCCTGATGGTCCTCCAGGGGACTGAAGCACCCAGAAACATTTCACTGAGAAAGTGGATGCTCTCTGCTTTTGTAGGAGGGGGCCGGGGAGGGAAGAGCCGCAAATGCTTAGGCCCATGAATTTCATAGTTTGTAAAAACTCATTGTCTTTTCACTTAGCACAAATAAAAACTGAGAAATAATATAGAGCAAGAAATTCTGTTGTTCAAGGATAAACTGAAACAGCCTGGGAGAAATATCAGTAATAAAGAGTAGAAGAGGAGAGGAAGAAGGCAGAGGTCACAGTTCAGCTTGAATCTTGAAAGTTTTCTGAGAAATCTAATTTCCACTTTCTAAATAATGGAACTTCATAACTTCTTAAACTCTCAGTCTCTGCACATTTCTGATCAACGATAGAAATTCAATGGAGAAGTGGGGTGAGGGCCCAGGAGAAGAAGAAAAACGAAACTTAAACAGGATTAAGTTCTGGAGTTCCGATGCATAGCACATGATGACAGCTAACAATACCGTATCGTACACTTGAAATTTGCTAAGAGGATAAATTTTCAATTAAAGCTTCTTAACACACATGTGCATGCACGTGCACACACACACAGTAACTATGTAGAGGTGATAGATGTTAACGATCCTGATTGTGGTGATTTTACAATGTATATGTGTATCAAAACATTGCCTTAAACAAATACAATTTTTCTATTTCAATAATGTCTCAATAAATCTGCTTTTAAAAATAGAAGGGAGGAAATATTTTTTTTAACAAATTTTAGGACTACTGGTTCCTCATTGTTTACCAAACTATTACTGGATAAGGGATGCTGTTGTTGTTCAGTCACTAAGTCATGGCCAACTGTTTGTGACCCCATTGACTGCAGCACACCAGGTTCCCGTGCTCTTCACCAACTCCTGGAGTTTGCTCAAATTCATGTCCTTAGATTTCCTGATGCTATCTAACCATCTCCTCCTCTGCTGCCCTCTTCTCCTCCCGCCTTCAATCTTTCCCGGCATCAGGGTCTTTTCTGGTGAGTCAGCTCTTCACATCAGGTGGCCAAAGTATTGGAGCTTCAACTTCAGCATCAGTCCTTCCAGTGAATATTCAGGTTGATTTCCTTAGGACTAAGGTATGATAAGGGATGATGATAAGGAGTAAGGGATGGTGGACAGGGAGGCCTGGCATGCTGCAGTGTACGGGGTTGCAAAGAATCAGACATGACTGAGCGACTGAACTGAACTGATCGATTGGATGATAAGGGCTTCCCAGGTGGCACTAGTGGTAAAGAACTCACCTGCAATACAGGAGACATGAGATGTAGGTTTGATCCCTGGGTCAGGAAGATTCCCTGGAGCAGGGCATGGCAACCCACTCCAATATTCTTGCCTGGAAAATCCCATGGACAGAGGAACCTGGCAGGCTACAGTCCATAGAGTCAGTCACGACTGAAGCAACTATGCATGCACATATACACAAGGGGTGGTAAAGGAAAAGAATTAAGCACCCTCACTGAGATAGCATTTCAAGTTTATGCGACCAGTACTCACCCCTCCGCCTTTCTCCCCAAACTGACAAACTCAACACTGAATGTCCCCATGGCGCAGGCACATCCAACCTTCATCCCACTGAATCCTCAGCTCCGTCCTTCTACAGACAGAGAAATGGAAATGAAACAAGGAAGTCATGCATGGATTGAGAGCTGGACCATTAAGAAAGCTGAGCACCAAATAACTGATGCTTTTGAACCATAGTGTTGGAGAAGATTCTTGAGAGTCCCTTTGACTGCAAGGAGATCAAACCAGTCAATCCCAAAGGAAATCAGTCCTGAATATTCGTTGGAAGGACTGATGCTGAAGCTGAAGCTGAAACTCCAATACTTCGGCCACCTGATGCGAAGAACTGACTCATTGGAAAAGACCCTGATGTTGGGAAAGATTGAAGGCAGGAGGAGAAGGGGACGACAGAGGATGAGATGGTTGGATGGTATCACTGACTCCCTGAACATGAGTTTGAGCAAGCTCTGGGAGTTGGTGAGGGACAGGGAAGCCTGGCGTGTTGCAGTCCATGGGGTCGCAAAGAGGCATGTCTGAACACCTGAACTGCACTAAGGTAACCAAGAAGAGAGTGCAATGAACATTCTGGTTGACTCCCTGATGTCCACGCCTCCACATTAGAGTAAACCAATCAGGCTATGGCCATCCCCAGCCAGGAACTAGTTCAGGAATGATCCTGGGACACTTTTCTGCTAGAAGTCTTCAGAGGAAAGCTTCCCTGTACTGAGACATCATCCCAGGTAGGGGTGCTCTCTCTTCTTCCTCAGACAAGGCTGCGATGCCTCCTTTTCCCAGTATAGATCACTCTGAGGCTGACAGAAGGGCAAGAGGGCAAGAGTCCTGGATGGTGCCACTAAGTGGCCAGCCTTACCAACCCCACAGCCTGCCTGACCTCTGGACTCCAGGTGACATGAGATAATAAATTTCCTAAGTATTTGCATCAGGATGAATCAGACTCTATTTCCCTTTCATCAGAAGCAGCCTGCCTGTTGCAAAAAGGCAAATCCAAACTCAGGTCTGTCTGATGATCAAGTGCGTACTCATTCCAAGAGTGTTCTAGTCCAAGAGGTTGTCTCTCTGGGCATAACATCTTGAAGGGTTTCCAATTCAACAGCTGCACTGGCCCTCCAGTCAGACTTGGATTAAATCCCAGGTCTGCCACTGACAGGGAAGCCTGGCATGCTGTGGTCCATGGGGGGGTCTCAAAGAGTCAGACATGACTGAGCAACTGATTTCTTTTTCTTTCTGTCACTGATGTCCTGTGTGATCATGGGCAAATCTCCTGCCTTCTTTACACCTATCATCTCATCTGAAAAATGGGAATAGTATTAGTTCTGGCCACAAAGGATGCTTGAAGTCTAAAGTACAGTAAGAGTCCCCTATCTATGAACGAGTTCCATCCAGAGAGCATGATTGTCAGTCCAATTTTTTCGTAAGTCCAACCAAGTTAGCCTAGGTACCCAATTAACACAATTGGCTTTATAGTACTGTACTGCTATAGGTTTATAATACTTTTCATACAAATAATACATAGCAAACACAAAAAATAAAAAAACTACTTTTAACCTGACGGTACAGCACCTTGGAACGTACAGGAGTACAGTATAACAGCTAGCACACAGGGGCACATTCTCGTCTTTCAAAGCTTGTAACTTAAAGGTTCAAATGTAGGGGACTTACTGTACATTTCTACACAGTAAGTGGTCATTTCTCGTTAGCTCCCATGAGAGAATCACTGACTTTCGGTGCCTAGAGACTTTTCAGAATTCTTATGATATTTTGAATAAAGTGATTTTATTTTTCCCAGCATATCAAATCTGTGTCAGAATTAAAATATGGCGTTTCTTTAATGTTTGCCCTTACCTGAGCTTTTGACTTTTTAATTAGTGACTGCCCTAATTCTTTTTTGGGAAAAAAAAGTACAACATCATTAAAGAAACTATTTTAAATGTCACCCTTCATACCACACTACCTAATTAACTATTTTCATTCTTTGATACTACCTCTTGCGCATAGTATTTACATATCCACAATTATAGTAAGCATTCTACTTTCTTTGCTGTTATTTTTACTTAAATTATAGCACATTTCTCCATTTTTCTACATGTTCTTTGTAATTATTCATTTTAATAGTTTTATAATATTGATTAGCAAAATTGACTAAACATTCTCCTACCACCAATATTTTTACATAAATGTTTCTTTTTTTTATCGTAAAGTTGATGTAGCAGTGAACATTTTTGTTTACACATTCTTTGGTTTCCTTAAGAAAAATTTCTAGAGACAGAATTACTGGGTCTAGAGGCATTTATTATCTTTATGTCTCCTCCATGTAACTCTTTCCCAAAGGATTATTCAAATTTGCAATTGTAAATTTTATCTTAACTAGTCAAGACTGGAATTGAGTTCCTCTAATCAGTTAGTTGGTCTGAAATACCACAAATGTCTTTTACTTTGGGGAAACCAGTATTTTGATTGCCTTGTCATGGGTTTCAAGCTTTATAAGTCAAGTTCTGCTTTCTTGCTTTGAAAGTTCCCCCACAAACCAATCAGGCTTATCTTTCATAGACCTTGAACTTTTAAAAGGCTGTCTGCTTTTATCTCCCTGTCTGTCTTCAGGAATCACATTGGACTGATGTAGACCCCCCAGGATGCGTAAATGGCTCAAGAATACCATTTTAATGGGATGATCAAGCCCAACTTTATACTTCCTGCTAGAGACACATGTTCAGTCTGGGAGCAAAATTATTCCATCCAGATGGAACAAGACTGATTTTCTCTGGCCAAAGGCCAGGTCGTTGGAAACCTACTGACCACTTTATAAACATCTGGAACACTCACTGGTCAAGTAACTAAGAAAAATGCATCCCATGCAAAGCTTAATGCAGACCCTCCTTACCCTTCCATATTGCAGAAGTAACTATCCTCTTTTCCCACAGAGCAACCCAAAGTGTGTTTGGCTTCCAGGAGGAGTCTCTTGCGGGTAGAGAAAGCTGGTGTATTTTACTTGACTCATGGGCAGATGCCTCTAAGTCACAGGCAAAGTGGTTAGAACAGCCCTGGATGCTCCTAAAGGGACTTTGTCTAGCCTGCTGTGAGGTCTTCCCACCTTCTCATGTTTCTAGCAACCATAAACCCAAATCCAAATGCAGGCACTAAAATGCAAGGCACTGTGATCAGGTTCTAAAGAAACCATGTGGAAGACAGAGAGCGTGCTCATGTTCGTTTTAACTCCAGATTATCATAGACATGAAACACAACTTTTAAAAGTTCTGGACCTGCTCAATGTTACGTGGCAGTGTATATGCACGGCTGAGTCCCTGTGCTGTTCCCCTGAAACTATCATAACAGTGTTAATCGGCTGTACTCCAACACAAAATAAAGTTGAAAAAGAAATGAATGAATAAATAAAAGTTCTGGTATAATTTCAGAAGTATATCTAGAGATCTTACTGGAGTGACAAACCCCAGATGAAGAAACACATGGAGTATAAACATCTAGAGGTTTTCTCTGTAAAAGGCCAGATAGTAAAGATTTTAGGCTTTATGGGCAGTATGGTCTTTGTCACAACTATTCAGCTCTTTCAACACAAAATCAGTCACAGACAATTTTAAACAGATGGATACAGTCATGTTTCAATAAAATGTTATTAACAAAAAGGAGTACAAGATTTGACCCAAGGGCCATAATGCCAACCCCTGAAGTAGTGTGTGAGTAATATGATGAAGACTCCCTATCAGCTCTGTAATCTCACTATCTGCAATTTGTATTTGCAAACCCGCATGTTCATTTCATCTGTGCCTGGATTTATAATGTCATGGAATTTAGGGTGTGGAGTGTTGGTTCATTCATTATAAGTTTTTTGAGAGCTTGCTATATGCTGGATACACTACATTTCTGTCCTTAATTAGCCTTATCTCTGTTAATATGACCCAAGACTTAATTTTTTGATGAAGATTTAAATTTTTAATTTTAAGAAAATTAAATATTGGACAGTTGCAGGCAGTATAAGTCTATGTTCTAGAACTTCTAATGAACAACTGGATTGAACCTCTTCTTTGAGTTCAGAGCAGGCTGCTTTGAACAGCTTCTCTAGGGATCAGTGAAGCGTTGAAGGCAGGGAGGCCGCCTGATGAAGCAGAGCACACTGAACTCAGAGTTAATACCGGTTCTGCAAATATTTAGCTGTGTGACCTCTCCTTGGGCAAGTCGTCTGATTTCTCCAAGACTCAGTTTCCACTTCTATAAACAAGAAACTCATAGGAGATGAATAGGGTCAGAGGAGTGCTCAATCTGCTCAAATTTTTAATATTTCAAGTTTTGTGTCAACCAGTCTAGGCTGAGAGGCTTCCTTTATGTCAGAAAGCAAGCAATTTGAGGTCTGCTCCTTGCAGGGCTTATGTATATACCCTATGAAGTTCCCTCACTCTAGTTTCCCCCCAAATTAGGACATTGAAGGAAACGGCAACCCACTCCAGTATTCTTGCCTGGAAAACTCCACGGACAGAGGAACCTGGCGGGCTACAATCCATAGGGTCACAAAGAGTTAGACATGACTAAGCATTTGTGCATGCGACATTCATATTGGGGACCACAAAGATTATTAAAAGTTTCCTGACTTAAAAGCTTTCCACCCAATGTGGATACCAGGCAGGCAGCTGCTAACTGTAACCCAAGGCAGAGTGAAATCAGAGAGATAGACTGTGGGATATGGGAAAAGGAGGTACTGATTCTGACGAAAAGAAGACACAGCTCAATGAGCCCCATGGATTTGAGTAGATTTTAAGAAACAATGAAGAGTGGGGGTTAGAATGCTTTTCTAATAGAAGATAATTGAAATGGGGAAATATAGTGGAGAGTAGATACCTCATCCCAGAGCCTTCATTCAAAGTAATAGCACTTTGTGAGTAAATTTTTTCATTGGATTGTGTTTATGTTTATATCAATTTCCAATGGTTTATCAACAGTATTACAGAAAATATGCAGTGAGGACTTTTCATTAAACACTAACTCTTTAAACTTAGAGTGTGGCATTTTAATTTACACTTCTCATTTGGTTGATCCTTCACAACCACATATCCATGGTTTAAAATAAGGTCAGGTTAAAATGGGAGAGTAGTGACTATGGTAAATATGATGACTCAAACTAATCAAAGAAATCATGTTGACAGGAATGAAAAATATAGATACATGGGTATACTATTAAGCCCAATATTAGTCATTTAGTTTCAGCAAAATATCACCCAAAATATGAAACAAATGCTATCAATTTAAAAGCTATCAATATTTTTGTCTTGCTTATATTTAGTTAGTAGATTTTCAATGATTACGTAATGAATATAAGCATATAGAATATTTGTATATCTTCATGTAACTCTATAGAAAAATAATTTGTCAACACTTGAAGTCTAAGAAAACTTCATTTAAAGATACTGATTTCTCAAGTTTTCTAAATATCACATTTAATGAACTTGAAATTTATTTCTTCAAATAGCAAATGGAGATGATAATTATTTATTTTGCAAGGTTATTTTAGAGGATGAAAAGAGATAACAGTTGAAAAAGTTCTGGAAAGCATAAAATGCTACATAAAATCAAGGAGATAGAACAGTATTTGTTACAAGACACAAGGAAAAACCAAAACAGCTGCCTGATAGCTACCTCTGGAGCTTCACACTCAGGGCTCTTGGCAGCACTGTTTTTATAGGTAGAGAGCAATGCCTCAAAACTTAGCTGTGCTCCTTGGGGATCCCTACACACACAGCAGAACTCCTCCTGCCTGACTGCATCGTTATCCCTGTAAATACATGGATACTCACGAGTTTATCCAGGGCTCCTCTCAAATCACGGCAACACAACACAGCCCACAGTAAATGCGGCTGCTAAATCATGAATCTGAAGCTTTGAGGAATGTCTGCAAGCAGTTGATGACAGAATGCATCTTGAAATTTAAGCTGGAAAGTCTACAGACTGGAGCAGATTACAAGATTTTCTATAGTATGTTCTTTAGCATCAAAGGATCCAAATAGCATGCATCTCATAAAACCCTCAACCCAGCCTAGGTTCAGGGAGGTTAGTTCAGGCAGGACTCACTCAACAGATGTCTCTCCAACTCAAAGAGCAGAGGTCAGTGATGGAAAATCAAGTTTCTTGACTTTCAATTACACTATCTGTATCTGACTCTTCTGTATGTATATCCCCAGAAAAGGAACTAGGTCTCTGTTTTTCACTGGACTACTGTTTCTTGGGCACTTTGCCTTTGTTCTGCATTCCTTCCCTTCTCTTAAAATCATTATTTATTGAGACCTGCTCAAGGGCAAGCATTTAGGCCAGGCTTAGATCACAAAATGGCTCAGGCCAAAAATGGCTTATCTTATGTCAAGAAAGACATGCCTGGTTCTCTTTCTCTGGGGTCCCCCTTAACCTATCCATTTACAAGTGCAATAAAGCTGAGACTCTTCCCAGGAGATCAAGTCCACCTCCTTTGTCAGAACCTGGACAAACCCTGACAACAAATGTCTGGCCCTCAGAGGTTCCCCCCAGTTCTGGAGAGGTCCTGGCTGGGGTCCATTGTGGGCCTGCCAAGGTCATATCCACAGGACCCCCGGAAGGTCACCTCCTTTTCAAAGAAGATCCTTCTTAAGTCTCCCTGGAAACTAGCTTCCCCAGATGGCTCAAGCCTTTGCCTTTTCCCTTCACTCTTTGGCCTGTTAAACTGCGAATTCCCTGGGAGGAAGCGGGGCAGTGGGGAGGAAGTTCTGTTTAAAGCCTTTATTGGCGTTTTCACTTTAAGATAAATACATTTCCGGATGAGTGAAGCAAGTCAGACAGAGAAGGAGAAATATCCTCCAACATCCCTTATATGTGGAATTTAAAAAGAAATGATACAAATAAACTTATTTACAAAACAGGAGCAGATTTACAGACTTAGAGAATAAATGTATGGTTCCTGGGGCGAGTGGGGGGAAGGACGGGTTGGGGGGTGGTGGGGGTGAAGAATAGTTAGGGAGTTTGGGATCTACATGTACACATTGCTACATTTAGACGGGATAACAAACAAGGACCTACTGTATAGCACAGGGAACTCAGCTCAATGTTATGTGGCAGCCTGGATGTTAGGGGAGTTGGGAGGAGAATGGATACATGTGTATGTATGCCTGAGTCCAATTGCTGTTCGCCTAAAACCATCAGAATATTGTTAAATCGGCCATGTGTGCTAAGTCATTATGCATGCTCAGTCACTTCAGCTGTGTCTGACTCTGTGCAACCCCATGGACCATAGCCAACCAGGCTCCTCTGTCCATGGGATTCTCCAGGCAGGAATACTGGAGTGGGTTGCCATGTCTTCCTCCAGGGGATCTTCCCAACCCAAGGATTGAACTGGGATCTCCTGTGGCTCCTGCATTGCAGGTGGATTCTTTACCTCTGGGCCACCTGGGAAACCCTAATCAGCTATGGTTGGCTGTATATGCTCAGTCATGTCCAACTCTTTGCAACCCCAAGTACTGCAGTCGGCCAGGCTCCTCTGTCTATGGGATTTTCCAGGCAAGAATACTGGAGTGGGAAATCGGCTATACTGCAATACAAAATAAAAAGTTTTTTAAAAAGATAAGTACATTTCATAATCTTTTATGGGAATAGCTTTGTTGGGAAAACACATGGAGATTGGAACTAGCGTACTCCCTAAGAGCTGAGAAACATGTTCCGGGGAAAGGGGGAGTGCAGAGGAGAAAACAGAGAAGGAGTCGCCCATTCATTGAGCCTAGATCCCCAGTTCTGTTTGCTGCAGTTTTGGAGTTAGGAGGGTGGAGGTGTCCGAGATCTTGGTTTGCAAGTAACAGAAAGCTGCTCAGCTAAGCTCAGCAGGCAAGAAGCATATCCAAAGGCTGTTGTGGTGGGGGGTGGGAGGGGTGAGGGGGGATCTGGAGGAGGGTTAGTCTGGGAAGTTGAGTACAGAGCCAAGAGCCCATCACAGGGATGATGGAATTAGGAATCCAGCTTTGCAGAGTCAAAGAAAGCTCCTAGAACCCTGAATACATTCCCCACTGCTGCCTCCACTGAGGACAAGCTACAGGGGAGAATTCTCCCCAAAGAGGACGGAGTGTTGAGTGCCAGCCAGTCTCCCAGTGACAGAAGCCCCTTGAGAGAAGGAAAGTGAAAAGTGAAAGTGTCTCTCAGTCATGTTCCACTCTTTGTGACCATGGACTGTAGCCCACCAGGCTCCTCTGTCCATGAGATTCTCCAGGCAAGAATACTGGAGTGGGTTGCCATGCCCTCCTCCAGGGAAACTTCCGGACCCAGAGATTGAACCCAGGTCTCCCTCATTGCAGATTCTTTACTGGCTGAGCCACCAGGGAGAGAAAGAGCTTTACTGGAGAAAAACTTCGCCCTCCAGCCAGAATTAGAAGGATTCTAAACTCCAGCTCCAATATGAGGCCCCAGAGATGCCATAGATTTTGACTCGGGCAGGCCGGAGCTCACATCTTGGCTTGGCCACTTACTGGCTGCATGACTTTGAGCAAATGATTTCACGGGTCAGGGCCTCAATTTTATCATCCATTTAATAGGGATGACTTTCCCCCCCTCTTACAATGTATTGAGTTGACCAAAAAGTTCATTCGAGTTTTTTGTTAAGATGGGACAGAAAAATCCGAAGGAAGCTCTTGGCTGATCCAATAGTTTGGGTGAGTGTTGCAGAAGAACAAATGTAAACCAGCTGGCGCAGAGGAGGAATTCCATAAATGCTCTTTTCCCCTCTCTTTCCATCCCAGGTTTTGAAATGTCCTTGACTCATCACATCTCCGACTTGGAGCCCAGGGAGCACAGCCACAGTGATGGGAAGGTGTTTATTTCACGAAGAGAGGGAGGACAAGTCCACGTCAGCATTGCTGCAGCAGGGAGCTTAGATATGGACCCAAACAGCACACAAGTGGACGGTGTGACAGCCCCACGAACACACAGCCCAGCAGCCTGCTGAAGCCAGGAATACCGTGCACCCACCCCCCCCCCCCCACACACACACATGCCCACCTGAGCTGAGGGGACGCCAAGGGACGTGGTTCTCTGGAGCTGACCATGTGAAACTGACAGCCTGAGAGGCAGAAATAGAAGCAAGCAAGGACAACAGATTTCACCCAGCCCAGCACCTCTCACTATTCGAACCAAACCAAATGTCTACTGAAGTTTGTAATCCGGAAAATGTATTCTCTTTTAAATGGAAAGGAACTGGGGAGGGAGGTCTTAGAAAAAAGAAAAAAGCCTTCCTTTCACACTTTCCTCATAGGATTAAAGTCTGAACATTAGCCAACATAGCACATCTAACCTTGAATAAGCCCCTCAAAACCATTCCCGGGTGGAGCACGTTTGGAGAGAAAATCGTGTCCAAGACCATCTTCGACTCACCTTGTGTTTGAGAACATGGTGATCGAACCCCAACCCTAGAGTTGGGCAAAATATTTGTGTGTCTGCAGTTTTTAACAAGAGTCTTGATTGCAAATATTCCATGCCGTTGCCCCACAAATAAATATTTGCCCAGGTTATAAATTTGAATTTAGAAAAATGCGGCCGGGCAGACATAGGCCCGCTGTGTTAAGAGGCCCTGTCACTCCTGGCTTTGACAGTTGGTCCTGAAAGGACCAACAGTGTGTCCTGGAGGTGCAATCAGAAAGCCAACACCTGCCTTGAAGGGAGTTGCTGAATGTTTCTTCCTTCACAGAGCGCCAAACACACACAGAATGCCAGGCTGAGCTCCCTAGAGGGGTGAGATGAGAGAAGGGAGGGAGGCTCAGGAAGGAGGGAATATACATAATTACAGCTGATTCACGTTGTTGTACCAATGCAACATTGTAAAGCAATTATCCTCCAATTAAAAAAAAAAAAAAGAAAGAAATCAGCCATATAGAAAAACAGTAATAAGTAAACAAACACATGCTGTCCACTGGCATGCCAAGAGTTACGGGGCCCTTGGAAAATTTTTCCAACAGATTAAGTCTCTTGGAACATTTAGTAGCCGTTTTCCCCTTGGTTTTAATGTTTTGTTTCTCAATTCCCATACCAGCCTGCTGGGGTTTGTCATGGGGAATAAGAGAGGGTATATTTGATCCAGGGTGTATTTGAGCCAAATAGCAACATAGAAATCCCCCTGTATACCCTGAGAAATTGAGGTTCAAATGTTCAAATCCCAGCAGGACTCACAGACGTTCAGCCCCCACAGCTTGAATGAGGATTAGCTGCTGGGGCAGCCACCTGCCTAAAGCACTCCCTTACAAGTCTCGCTTATCTTCACGGCAATTGTTCAGTCGCATCCGACTCTGTGATCCCATGGACTACAGCATGCTAGGCTTCCCTGTCCTCCACTATCTCCCGGAGTTTGCTCAAATTCATGTCCATTGAGTCACTGGTGCCACCCAACCATCTCATCCTCGGTCGCCCCCTTCTCCTCCTGCTTTTGATCTTTCCCAGCATCAGGGTCTTTTCCAATGAGTTGGCTCTTTGCATCAGGTGGCCAAAGTATTGGAGCTTCAGCATCAGTCCTTCCAATGAATATTCAGGGTTGATTTCCTTTAGGATTGACTGGTTTGATTTCTTCGCTTTCCAAGGGACTCTCAAGAATCTTCCCCGGCACCACAATTCGAAAGCGTCAATTCTTCAGCGCTCAGCTTTCTTCATAGTCCAGCTCTCACATCTGTACATGACTACTGAAAAAACCATAGCTTTGACTATATGGACCTTCAATGGCAAAGTGATGTCTCTGCTTTTTATTTATTTCATGGCAATACCATTGCCGATTTCTTTCTTTTGAAACAAACTTATTTACATATGTATTCATTGGCTGCACTGGGCTGTTGCTGCACCTTGGCTCTCTCTAGTTGCGGAGAGTAGGGGCTCCTCCCTAGTGGCGGCTCGCGGACTCGGCATTGCGGCGGCCTCTCTTATTGCACAGCACAAGCTCTGGGGTGCCCGCTCATGGGCTTAGTTGCCCCGATGCATATGGGATCTTCTTGGACCAGGAATGAAACCCGTGATGCCTGCATTCAAAAGTGGATTCTTAAGCACTGGACCACCAGGGAAGTCCCACTGTTGCCTATTTCTTTGAGACATTGATCCTTTAGCAAGACTTCACTCACAAGTACAAATTACTCAATTTTTAAACTCAAAAGTTTACTCAGTCCCCCTTCATTAAGAACTATTTACTTAACTCCTATTTTTACTTTCTTGTATAAATGACTTAGCCTTCATTTGAAACATCATTTAGAATTTCTTTAAGTATTTGAGGAGGATGCTGCTTTCAGGTATGTTGACCAGCAAAAAGAAAAAAACCAAAGAAGATGAAGAGGGGTTCTTTACCTGGAGCTTAAAGCCCCCTCTCCCCAAGCCTTGACGTTTTATTTTAAAGTGACTTAACCATCCTGGCCTCAAGTGGTTGCTTAGCAACTGTTCTTATCAACGATTCTGGTTTTCTCCTGATTGCCTTGTAAGAGAATAGCACCTTTGGTACCTTCTATTTCTTCTCATCCAGATGTAATAAGAGATAGTTTTATAAAAGGTCACCCACAAGAACTACAGTTTACTTTATAAGCACCGCAACTCACCAGCATACAACTAGGTTTGGAAGATATGCAATTAGTGTTGTGTTTCCAACAGGGATGTTAAGCTTTGATGTGCATCAGAATCTCCTGGGGAACTTCCTAAAAGCCCAAAGATCCAGACCCTACCGGATTTCAAAGAGCTGGAGGCTCTATATTCTTTTGGAACACATCTATGTTGGAGGATCACTACCAGACCCTGAACACGCTTGGAACCAGGATAACCAGAGCCATATACCCAAGAGCCCATCCGCCGATGTCCATCAAAATCAGGTCAATGCCTGACCTTTCACAAAGGTACTAAGGAGATCTCTCCAATGCTAATCACAACCATGGACCCAGAGCAATCAAGCTCTTCAAGGTTCTGCTTCTGCTCTTGTAATTGCGTGCTGTGCAGTCAGACGGGCTCTGTGATAATGTCCGCGTCGTGTTGCGTCATTGCTCCGAGGAGATTCAATCTACCAGAACATCAGACAGAGAAAGGCAAGCCACGCCAAGCGGAAAACAAAGCCCATGTCTGGCTTTCTCCAAAGCTGGAATTTCAGTGAGCTAATAAAATTCACTCTGCAATCCCAGGACTGTGAGACACTAAAATTCAATGCAAAAAAAAAAAAAAATGTTGGCATTTTCATCCCTGGAGACCTTCGCAGCTCATTAAGCCCTCTCTCTGGAGGTGTTTAATGCACAGATCTGGTTGTGCATCCATGAGTTGAAATTCTTTGACCTTCAGAGAGAATCATCAGGCTGCTTCCTGGAAGGACTTAGAACAGTTTCTCCATCCTACAGCACTCGGTCAAATGGGCTGATGTGACTGATATGCAACTTCTCCAGACACAAGCAAAAAAAAGAAAGATAGGAAATGTGATGAAAGACCATGAAAGCAGAAAATTCTCTGGACTTCGCCAGAATTTCTGCTCCAAAGTTAATTCCCCCTACATCCAGACGTAGAACAAGCTGATAAACTTTTTTTCTTATATACACTACCATGTGGAAAATAAATAGCCAGTGGGAAGCTGCTATATAACACAGGGAGTCCAGCCTGGTGCTCTGTGATGACCTGGAGGGGTGGGATGGGGGAGTGGGGATGGGAGAGGCTCATGAGGGAGGGGAGATATACATACATACATATAGCTGATTCAAACTGTTGTAAAACAGAAACCAACACAACATTGTAAAACAAGTATCCTCCAATTAAAAAAAAAAAGTGGTTACCAGTGGGGAGAGGCAAGGATGGAGGAACAAAATCGGGGTAGGGGATTAAGAGGTACAAACTATCATGCATAAAAAAAATAAGCTGCAAGGATATATCTTACAGCACAGGGAATATAGCCAATGTTTTATAAGAACTATAAATGGAACAAATCATTTAAAAATTGTGAATCACTCTGCTGTACACCTGAGACTTACATAAGATTGTACATCAACTGTGCCTCAATTAAAATAACTGAGGGTTCTCAAAAAACTAAAAATAGAGTTACCACATGATCCAGCAATCTCATTCCTGGGCATAAATCTGGACAAAATTATATTCAAAAAGATACGTTTGCCCCTATGTTCATAGCAGCGTTATTCACAATTGCCAAGATATGGAAACAACCAAAATGTATGTTGACAGATGAATGGATAAAAAAGATGTGGTACATATAGACAATGGAATACTATTCAGCCATAAAAAAGAATAAAATAATGCCATTTGCATTAAAGGCAAAAAGGCCTAAAGGTAAAAAGGATGGACCTGGAGATTATCAAACCAAGTGAAGAAAGTCAGACAGAGAAAGAAAATACCATATGATGTTGTTTATATGTAGAATCTCTTAAAAAATGATACAGATGAATGTATTGACAAGACAGAAACAGATTTACAGATTTAGAAAACAAACTTATGGCTACCATCGGGGAGGAGGAATACATTGGGAATTTAGGATTAACATATACACATTACTATATTTAAATTAGACAACCAACAAGGACTCACAGTATAGCATAGGGAACTATACTCGATGTTTTGTACTAACCTAAATGGGAAAAGAATGTGAAAAAGAATAGATACATATATACATATAACTGAATCACTTAACTGTATACCTGAAACTAACACAACATTATAAATCAACTATCCTCCAATGTGAAATACAAAGATTTTTTAATTGTTCTCTACCTCAATTTAAAAAGCTACTTAATTTTTTTTTAAGTTTACTAAACCATGGTTGTAAGTGATGTGCTTAGAAAACACACGTCCTTCTTCCCGCAGTTGAAAAGATCCATGGAGCACACTCTGTGCTTGTGTTCCCAGTAGAAGCATCTCTCAGCCTCGTTGGCACGTTGACAAGTCACAGGAAACAGAATTTTCTAGAACGGACCAGAAAGGATGCTAGAGACCCTGGCAAGTCACAGAGGAGCTACTCTAGACTTCATTTCCAAAACATCCAGGAGTCCCTTGGCTACACACCCATCCTGAAGTCATAGCTTCTTACTAAGGACTCTCGAGGTTTATATTTTGCACAACAAAAATTAAGCTTTACAGCAAAGTCTAAAAGCGGTCATCTTGAGCAAGTAACACCTTTCTAAGCATTATTGCTTGCTGTTTCACGCTTAAAGAAGAAAAGATGACGGACAAACGGAAGGCTGCACATCAAAGAGCAGAAGGAACGGGCTTTGGGCTCCACGCATCTTTCACCTGTGAGGCCTCAGGAACAGTGTTCTAACTTGTCCAGACCCTAGTTTCCTCATCCATAAAATGAGCAGAGTAAATGTAGCCCATGTATCCCCTCTTCACTTTGCTGGGAGGGTTAAATTCAATGAGATTCTGCTTGGAATACAGCAGTCCCACCAAGAAAGTTTTCAGCAAGTATCAGCTGTCATTTTGGATCTAGAAGAAAACAAGATTGCTCACATTAGGCAAAATTCTCAAGTCACTGAAAAGCTGGTCATTGTAAGACTGATTGTGGAGGTGTGGAAGGTGGTCGAGGTAACCTGCCTGTTCTCTCTTCTAAAAATTAAATGTACAAGGGACTTAATCAATTTTGTATTGAACTTCTGATCTACAAGCCCAGGACTGTGCTTGGCCTTAATGAAAGAAAGTGAACCTTAGAAATATAAGAATTGTGACAAACCATTTAGGCACAGTCATCCATAGCATCATCAGGCAGTTCAGACAGGAGAGAAACCATATAAATATGATATATATGGCCGGTGCTTTACTTGAAATGACGAACTTAGAATCCAGCGGAGAATTCATACTAGAGAGAAACATTAGAAATGTGACAGTTGTGAGAAACATTTTATTTAAAAAAAATTTTTTTGTTAGTATATATTACTACAGTTTATTAAATAATGACACAAGATTTATGCCACATTTTCCAACAATGTTTAAATAAAGAGTTCAAAAGAAAAAAAAAAGAAAAAAAAAGAAAGTGAAAGTGTTAGTCACTCAGTTGTGACTCACTCAGTTTGTGATACCATGGACTGTAGCCCGCCAGGCTCCTCTGTCCATGGAATTCTCCAGGCAAGAATACTAGATTGGGTCGCCATTTCCTACTCCAGGAGATCCTCTTGACCCAAGGATAGACTCAGGTCTCCTGCATTGCAGGCACTTTCTTTTACCATCTGAGCCACTACAGAAGCCCTTGGCATTATTGGGTGTATCAAATATGGCCACTGTCCTAGAAGAGAGTGAAGAGAATGTATGTGTTCAATTGTGTCTGACTCTTTGCAACCCCATGGACTGTAACCCACCAGGCTCCTCCGTTCATGGATTTCCCAGGTAAGAGTACTGGAGTGGGTTATGGTTTCTTTCCCTAGGGGATATTCCTGACCCAGGGATCAAACCCAGCTCTCCTGCATTGCAGGCATATTCTTTGCAGCTAAGCCACCATAAGGGTCCTTAAAAGCAGGAGAGGGAAGACAGAGGTCAGAGTGATATGACAAGAGAAAGACTTGACCCTCGGTTTCTGGCTTTGAGGTTGGAGGAAGGGGCCACCATCCAAGGAACGCAAGCAGCCTCTAGAAGCTGACAAGAGCAAGGAAACAGATTCTCCTCTGGAGCCTTGAGGAACACTGCCCTGTCGACATCTTGATTTTAGCCCATGTTATTCTTCTTAGCTGTGTTATTCTTCTTTCCTACAGAAAAGGGAAATAATCAACTCATGTTGCTTAAGCCCCTAAATCTGTGGTCATTTGTTACAGCAACAATAGAAACAAATACTACTTTTGCCGTAAGCATTGGTGACTTTAATGTTTCATGGGGTGGACAGTCCACCCAATATCCTTCAGTCCCTCAGTTCCCTGTGTTTCCCTCTTCCAAAGGTCTCATTCCCATGATCTTGTCTTTTCCTCAAACTATAACCTTTCTGTAATCTCACCCCTAAGCATCCCACTCTCCAATCGCCACATCTCTTATCTTTCCACCTCACTCCCCTAAGTCCAGAACTCAGACTCCAAAAGTCCTCTGGTTTCTTTTTTTTTTTCCTCTGGTTTCATTTTTTCATACCCCCATTCCCTTCCTAGTTGAGGTGTCATTGGCCATAAATGCAGTCATCCCTTAAACGTCGCCCCTATCATTTTTAAAAAATAGTTTTTTATCAGCTGTTACATGTCTTAGTTGTGGCATGTGGGATCCTGTTCCCTAACCAGGGGTCAAACCCAGGCTCAATGCATTGGGATTGCAGAGTCTAAGGCCCTGAACCACCAGGGAAGCCCTGATGTATCCCTATCATTTTTATTCTCCTTTCTTTCCTTCACATTCATTGTAAAATCCAAATCCTGGAAAGTTGAACCCCCACCCGCCCTCACACACACACACACACACACACACACACACACACACACCCCTACTCTCACCTATACCCAAGCATTTGAACTCGGCTGGAGAAACACATTCTGTCAGGCTCCACAGTCTCCTTTTATTTATTTATTTGTTATTTTTATTTTTTGCTGCACTGGGTCTTCACTGCTGTGTACAGACTTTCTCTTATTGCAGGGAGCGAGGGCTACTCTCTAGCGGCCATGCATGGGCTGCTCGTGGAGGTAGCTTCTCCTGTTGCAAAGCACGGGCCCTAGGGTGTGCAGGCTCCGTAGTTGTGGCACAAGGGCTTACTTGTTCTGTGGCATATGAGATCCTAGTTCTGGGACCAGGGATCGAAGCTTGTCTCCTTCACTGACAGGCAGATTCTTAACCCCTAGACCACCAGGGTAGCTCCTCAGTTTAAATTTATGACTAATAATCTTAAGAGGACTCTCAGGGTGGTCAGGCAGTCCTATCTCATTCCCCTCCATTCACTCTCTCATTTTCCTGGGTACATATTTCATACCTGAACACTGAGCCATCACCTCTAACATGAAGCCCTCCTGATTTCTTCCCTGGACACCCCAAGACTGGATGAGGAATCTATTCTCAGGACTTTTAAAATACTGTGTGCATATTATCGCACTTACCACCTTGGATTATAATTATCCATATGCCTATTGGATGATGAGATCCCAATGGGCAGAAACCAGACGCTTTTCCATGTCCTACAATAAGCCCACTGTCCAGCACAGAGCAGGTACTCACTGCCTGCTTGATGAACGGATAAAGAAATGAATGAATGAACTGACAGCTGAAGTGGAAGGAAAAAGGTATAAAAGCCAGATGACTCACAACATTGTATGGTGGGGGAGTTTTAGCCTCTGAAACACTTTTTCCCCAAAAGAATAGAAGTCAGAGTGGCTAACCGACCACCCAAGGCCATGAGTGTGCTCGGCAAACATCCTGAGACAGCCGTTGGAAAGTGGGTTTGGATCTACTTGTTAAAATGAGGATAGATTTCATTTGGAGGTGTTCTCAACTGTGGAGTCATGGAATCTTAGAAAGGGATGGGTCCTTTGAGGTCACTTAAGTTGATGCTCTGAGCTGATCCAGCCAAACCCAAGAAGAGACCTTGGCTTCAGAGCAGTACTATTTGCCATTTTGGTGGATTTGCTACTTTATTAATTATTTTGGACCCAAGTTGTTTAGAAGATGAAAAATATATTAGAAAAGAAAAATGATCCCTTAAAAGGAGGCCAAGTAAAACTGGCCACTTTTGTACATTTTTTTGGATTTGAAAAATGGAGACAGAATCAGAGGAAATGGAGAGATGTGTGAACCAAAGTCAGGAAATCAAGGACTGCAGGCTCCCGCGTGTGCTTGTGTAAATCACCAGACCATACTGACTTTGCATCCCAGACAATGGAGACTATTATACCTGCATCCCTTTCCCCAGACCTGCCTGCATTAGCTAATGCCTGTAACTGCCTTGTGCTCCCTGGAGAGTGGGTATGTGCAAAAATCAGGCTGTTGTAAATTTTCCAACAACAGTGAGAAACTAACGGTCCTTTTCCATAATTTGTAAACCACATGATTTGACCCAGCCAAGTGGTGAGAAATGTCCCTTATGATTTGATTCAGCCAAGTGGTGAGAAATGCAGCTGATCATCCTTTAACTGATGGGCGAACAAATGGAAACTTGAGGATCTGGGGCTGCCTTTTACCAGAAAGAAAATAAAATGCAAAACTGCAGAACGCCTAGTTTCTCTGAGCCACACCTGTGAGCTTTCCATAAAGAATATATATGTGGAGACTTCCCTGGAAGTCCAGTGGTTGAGATTCTGCACTTCCAATGCAGGGGAAACGGGTTCAATCCCTGGTCCGGGAACTAAAATCTCACATGCTGCATGGCCAAATAATAATAATAATTTTAAAAATAAAAATGAATAAAAGTCTATGCAAAAAAAAATTATGTATTTGTTTTTGAAAAGTTTATTCAGCACCCACTACATGCCAAGGACAGAGGTGGGCTAGGTCAAAATAAATCAAGATGGTAAGTGAGAGTACCTTTGAGAAGGACACGTGTGATAGGAGGGGGAGACACACAGATAAACAAATCAAGTCTGACAAGCTCTAGTAAAGAGGCTCTATGATAGATGCTATCTACAAATATTTCTAGTTGCCCTTCTAGGCAGGGGAGAGTTGCTCTGGTCAATAAATGTTAGAAAAAAATTGTATGGGCAGAAGCATTTAGCTGCCAGTATGAGACTCCATGGGCTTCCCTGGTAGCTCAGCTGGTAAAGAATCTGCTTGCAATACAGGATTCCTGGGTTTGATCCCTGGGTTGGGAAGATCCCCTGGAGGAGGGCATGGCAACCCACTCCAGTATTCCTGCCTGAAGAAGCCCCATGGACAGAGGAGCCTGGTAGGCTATATAGTGCATGTGGTTGCAAAGAGTCGGACATGACTAAACAACAAAAAACAGCACAGCACAATACATGAGACTAATTGGGGTTTTCATTTGATATCTTAAAGTGATTGTGGAAGGACGGGTAGCCATTATGTGCAATGCTGAACCTTCCCTCTTCAGCTACCCAGAAGAGGCTCCCATACCACAGCCTGCTCTGCATCACCTAGAAATACATCGCTGTTCTTCTATACCTTAAAGGGAGTGTTTGTTATCTACTTCTCCTGACTAATTCAGGTGTCTACTAGTACTCTGAGAGTAGAGAGGGAACTTGATGAAATGAAGGAAACATTCACAGTAGAAGTGACATTTGAGTCAAGTAAAATGGGAAATGGTATACGATTTGGTGCATGTGCACATATACACTGTGTATATCTGGAGGGTGTCTATGCTCACTGTGACTTTTAATTTTTAGAGATTTAGGCTACAGAGCATTGGCCATCCTGGTAAGGAGTTTGAAATGAATCCTATGAACTAGTTTCTTCCCAAAGGTGCTGAGGATCAATGTGTTTATGCCGAGGGTCTTCAGGAGAGCTCTCTAATGGACAGATAACATTGCATAGTGAAAGCTATTATTCTCTTAGAATTTTTTGTTTTTAAAATTTCTAATTGCATCAAATGTGATGCTCTTCACCCCAAGTCCTTTCGATGGGCTGCAAGGCCTGTGACTTGAGCCATGAGCCCTCTTCCCTCCTGTGCTCACCTTGAGCCACACGAGACTCCTTGCTGCTCTGTGTACCCCAGGACCTTTGCACTTTCCATTCTCTACATGAAATGCTCTGCCCAGGATGCCCTGGGTCTCACTCTCACTTCCTTTAAGTCTCTGTTCATGTTTCATCTTCCCAGTTGTGCCCTCCAGACACCAGGTCCATAAAATTATACCCCTTTACTGACTTGCTTTTCTCAATAGCTTGTATCACCAACTTGTATCAGTCAGTTCAGTCACTCAGTTATGTCCGACTCTTTGCCACCCCATGTACTGCAGCACACCAGGCCTCCCTGTCCATCACCAACTCCCGGAGTTTACTCAAACTCATGTCCATCGAGTCAGTGATGCCATCCAACTATCTCATCCTCTGTCGTCCCCTTCTCCTGCCCCCAATCCCTCCCAGCATCAGGGTCTTTTCCAGTGAGTCAACTCTTTGCATGAGGTGGCCAAAGTATTGGAGCTTCAGCTTCAGCATCAGCCCTTCCAATGAATATTCAGAACTGATTTCCTTTAGGATGGACAGGTTGGATCTCCCTGCAGTCCAAGGGACTCTCAAGAGATCTCTCCAACACCACAGTTCAAAAGCATCAGTTCTTCAGTGCTCAGCTTTCTCTATAGTTCAACTCTCACATCCATACGTGACTACTGGAAAAATGATAGCTGCGACTAGAGATGGACCTTTGTTGGCAAAGTAATGTCTCTGCTTTTTAATATGCTGTCTAGGTTGGTCATAGCTTTTCTTCCAAGGAGCAAGCATCTTTTAATTTCATGGCTGCAGTCACCATCTGCAGTGATTTTGGAGCCCAAGAAAAGAAAGTCTCTTACTGTTTCCATTGTTTCCCCATCTATTTGCCATAAAGTGATGGGACCAGATGACGTGATCTTTGTTTCTTGAAAGTTGAGTTTTAAGTCAGCCAAAATTTTTATTGGTCTATAGCTGCTTTATACATTACAACATTTTTAAACATTTTATTTAGTATCTGTCTATCCTCACTAGGGTGTAAGCTCATCAGTGGAAGGGGTTTTTTGACACTTTAATCACCCCTTAATTCTCAGGTCTTAGAATGAACAGCAGGTTTCAAAAAAATTTTTTTTATTATAGTTTGCATGCTAACTCACTTCAGTCTTGTCTGACTCTTTGCAACCCATGAACTGTAGCCAGTCAGGCTCCTCTGTCCATAGGATTCTCCAGACAAGAATACTGGAGAGGGTTGCCATGTCCTCCTCCAGGGACTCTTACCAACCCAGGGACTGAACCCATGTCTTTTATGTCCTCTGCATTGGCAGGCGGGTTCTTT
Source organism: Muntiacus reevesi (assembly GCF_963930625.1). NCBI lineage: Eukaryota > Metazoa > Chordata > Mammalia > Artiodactyla > Cervidae > Muntiacus > Muntiacus reevesi. The sequence continues at coordinate 13,407,047 of NC_089259.1, forward strand.
ATCATTAGAACCACCTGGGGAGCCCCATTTATAGTTTGGGTCCTTATCACTAGATTTGTGGTATATGTTGTTATTTTTGTGTATAGTGTGAGTTAAGGTTCTAAGTACTTTATTGTTGTTGCTGTTGTGTTTGTTTATTTTCACAAATGGATATTTAGTTTTTCCAGAAGACTATGCTTTCATCTTGTGCATCCTTTTCAAAAATCAATTGACCACAAATGTATGCATTTATTTCTGGACTCTAGTCTCTATCATTGACCTATATGTCTAGTGTTATGCAAACACCACTTGTATTTGATTACTGTAGCTTTATAATAAGCTTTTAGTCAGGTAGTATAGGCCTGACTAAACTTTGTCCGTTTACAAAGTAGTTTTGGCAACTTAGGTCCTTTGCATTTCCATACAAGTTTAAGAAGCACAAACACTTTTTTTTTTTTTTTTAACTCATGGAAACAGTTTTTATCTTATGGAAAAATTTCTTCCATTTTTTTGGTGAAAGGTCAGAATTCTGTCTGACAAGAACAGGAAAGATTGTCAGTCATTTAAACCACAGTTATGCCTGGGGTATAAGAAGCACTAAAGAATGACTAACTCTTCTCTCCTTTCTGCACCCCGGCTACCATCTCCACTATAAGTTGTGTATTAGAACAACATTGGCTTAGACTCGGCCTCTCTATTGTACCAAGTGGGTGATCTTAGGCCAATTATTTAACCTCACTGAGCTTCATTTCTTGTATCTGTGAAACTGACATAATAACATCTATCTCATAGGACTGTTCAACTATTAAACAGTATTGCGTGGTACATAAAAAGGTTTTATGAATATTTTATGTATGCATGAATAAATAAATGAAGAGCTAGGGATTATTCGAGCTTTATGACAGAATAAGCCAATAACATTCCATGGCTTCATGATTAAAGAAACATTTGCTAGAGAAGAACTCATCTTCTGGTTTCCCACAGACGTTCTTGATGAGAAATTAACCTCTCTGATTCTGCCTACCTGGGTGATAGGTAAGAGATATTCAACATTCCTCTCACAGGAGTCATGGCTGAGATTTTCAGAAACCTGCTTTTCTCTTTTTTTGTGTTCCAAATAAAGTTCTCTTTGAGCTCAGAATTGCATTTAGTCCTGGGCAAGAGAAAGCATGTTCTTTGCCCTGAGGGTTGTCAGATTTAGCAAATAAAATTGCTGGAAGCTCCAGTGACCTTTGAATTTCAGATAAGCAATGAACAATTTTTTTTAGTATAGCTATGCAATATACTGAATTAGCATTTATTTGTATATATAGGATATATTAGTGTATCTTATGCAATTAGGGTACACACACTAAACAAACAGTTCTAATTTATCTGAAATCAAGTTAATTGTGCATCCTGTGTTTTATTTGTCCTTGCTTTAGAGGGTCTTGTTTAATATAAACACACATAACCCAAACAATCAAAAAACCTAGTAAAGAAATACATGGGCACCTCTGTCATTTGTTACCAAGATCAAACTTTCATCAGTGGCACAACATAACCTGCCAACATTCTCTCTGAAAATGGAACTGCCCTCACAGTGAATGCCATTCAGGTCCCAGGGAATCACCTGTCCACTCCTCTTGTTCACCTGTCCTTGAAACAATAGACAACTGTATCTAAACACTGAGAAGGTTTATGGGTTGGGCCACTGCCAAGGTCAGTGATGAACACTGATTCAAAGTGCTGGGAGCTATTGAGTGACAGAAGTGTGAAGGTAAAAGACAAATTAATTGATTTGCGAAGACCTTCGTTTCAGATAGCCTAGAAGACACAGACTCTTGCAGAATTAAATACTGGTTCACAGTATTGCCGATTAACTCATTTGTAGTCCACTGAATGATTTTGGAAGTACTTACAAATTAGCAGGTCATCACAACAGAATCATTCTGCAATATTCCAAAACTTGTGTGCTTATAAATATACACATGACATGCAATTATGTTGGCATCTAAAGAGACATTTAATGCTAGAAATACAAATAATTTTATTTCTATAAAATATTTAATAGGTTTCAAATATTCAAAGAATTAAAAACGCAGCTCTAAGTCACTTTGATTTAAAGGTTTCATATTTATGAATTATAGTCTATAATTGGCTTCAGTTTTAAAAGGTAATTTTGACTATTTTAGGAGAAAATAACTATTTGGAAATGTATGTTAAAATAATTCTAAAATTTTCCACTTGTTTAGAAATAAAATGTTTATATTTTGTTACCTTCAAATAATTACAAGGTCATTTTAACCCTTTATGTCATTGTTACAAGTGAGCATAAATTATATGAAAATCTTGATTATAACATAAATCATAATTAAGCTGAAATAAGGCAAGAAAATAAAATGTATTTAATAATTATATAATACTTTATTATTATTTAGGTCTTATTATTCATTCATTGCCACTTATGAAAAGATCATCCATGCATGTACAATGATAATTAAATTCAGTCATATTTAATATTTTGTCAGCTGTTAGTCAAATAAAAATTATAACCGTACATATATTTTTACATTTTAATGCTGTTTTGCATGGTAGATTGACATAATGTTTTTCATTTAGCTGTTAAAATTAAGCAGTCAGATATCCAAGGCAAGGAGGGCAGCGGGCACGATGCTTTATCAGCTCTGAAGGTAAGAAAAGCAGTAGAACCAGCAGGCTCCCTTTGCAGTTGGTGGTTGGGAAGTTGGCTGTTGACCTGTTATGAGACCCAGGCCTCTCCTCTCACGGTTTGCTGGAGGCAAAGTCGAGGAGGGTGGGGAGACCATAGAATCACAGCGATGGAGACAGCGATGCTGAGATTCAAGGGGCAGCCTTGTCTGCGGCCTGGGAACTCTCGCGAGAATACGGGAGGGAACTAAGCGCACACGGCGCCCTGGGCGGGGTGGTCCAGCACGCCTGTGATCTGACTGGTGAGGAGTCTTAGACCGGGTGCGGCAGTGGGATGGGAAGGACCCGCGGACGCGGACGGCTGCGGGAAGTCACTTACAATAGGTACCTGACTCTATAAAGGAGCAGACTCGGGAGTGATCAAGGTCCAGAGGAGGTCTGCTCTACATAGCTGGCTGGGTAGCCGTCGACCGGCTGCATGTTACGTGATGAGGGCAAACCGGGACAACCTCAGCGGTGCCTTACTCACCCTGCTAACGCTTGCCAAGATTCCTTCTCCAGTGCCGGCCTGCGGCAGGAAACCCAAGCAAGTCACGGGCAGCGCGCAGGCTGGCTCTGCCCACCCTGCCTTCCCTCCTCCCTAGCTTCATCTTCCCGCCCCCAGCCTGTCCTGTGCCCCGGGTAATTCCGAGCCACCCGAGAGGACGGCGGCTAATCCCACGCCGCTTCACAGCCACCCACGGTTCTCCTCCTGGTCGTCCCCATCTGTCTCCGGGGGGCCGACACACCTTCACGACCCAGCGTGGTGCCACCTCCCACGTGCTGTCGTTCCAGGGTGATGGCCGTGGGCCTCCTGGGGCGCCTGTCCGAGGAACGGGCTTGTGCCTCCACGGCACCCCTTGGTATGAAACAGGTCACTCGTTGAAGGCTCTGGCCCCTCTACACTGGGAGTTCTTGAGGCTAAAGGATCCTTTCTTTTTTGCTTCCATTATCTAGCACAGTGCCAGGGACATAAGCAACACTCGATGTTTATTGCCTAATGGAACACAATCCCACTTGAACTTCCCTACACCTAGTAGAAATAGACATATTATCATCTTATTTATGGAGGTGAAAACAAAGGCTTACAGAAGTTCCCTGGCCAAGGAGCTCAGCGTTAAGCCTTCTGCCTTCTAAGATCACACACAGGACTTTCAGCTACATTAAGAGGGTTAAATTAAATGGCTTTCTTTTTTTTTTTTTTAAGGAGTGTTCTATAGCTGTGAGTTCTGTTTGAAGAACAAGGGAACAAGTAGTTCTCACTCTGAAGCTGTGGAGCAATAGTTACACACTTGGGAATGGTCCTTGAAGGATGAAGATTGTTTTTGAACCTTCCCTTTGCATAAAGTTGAGTTGGTACCATTAGCTGGGAAATAATTACAGAGCACTCAGCCCTCAAGAGTATTTATTTATTTATTTTTTTAAATCAATCCTTTACAGGAAGCTGGTTTTCACCCAGGTAACTGCTGCAAAATATTTATCCATGACAGAGAAACATTCCTCAGCCAATCGGAGGCATCTCTGTTGTGTGACTTCAACTGCCTCAGTCCCCTTTACTACACCCACCGTGTAATTACCTTCGGTGTGAAATACATCCTGTTTCTACTTGCTCAAACGCTCCAGCTGACATTTTCTCTGACTTTCCAGAGCTCTGCTGGGAAGTTTCAGTCAGACAGGTAAAAAGGAGGTCTGACTGGCTAAGCCCCAAACCTCTGCCTCAGAGCATGTTGGGACACAGCCAAACTTATAACCTTCCCCGAAGATACATGCACACCTCATCTGAGGAGGTCTCTTGGTCCTTGAGGGAAATGGTCACTGAAGGAGGAGGTGGCTCCAGTTTGCACAGAAAATGACTCCCTGGGGTTCTCAAATGTGCCGGTCCTCCGGGTGATCCTGGTTCACCTCTTCCCAAAAACAGACCTGAAAATGAGCAACAACTGTCAGAACATTTAGGTGGAGCCTTACATGGCGCTAGTGGTCAAGAATCCGCCTGCAATGCGAGAGACCTGGCTTTGATCCGGGTCTGTCTGATTCCAAAGCCTATAATGCCACATTGGGTTTCATTGTACATTGACCTGTCAGGAGGGCCTCCCAAGTGACATTACTAAGCTAAAGAACCTGCCCACCAATCCCCGAGATGGGAAGATCCCCTGGAGTAGAAAGTGGCAACCCACTCCAGTATTCTAGCCTGGAGAATCCCGTGGACAGAGGAACCTGGCGGGCTACAGTCCATGAGGTCACAGAGTCAGACTGAGTGACTACCACTTTCACTTTAACAGTGATGAACCCCAAAATCTTTGATAAGCTAATTTTCTCTCCTTTGGCACAGTATCACGAGTAGGTTAGGTGTTCTAAATAGCCAGCATCACATCCCTGCTCTGCCTCTCTGTAGTGGCATGTCCTGGAGCAGTTTATTCAACTCATCAAGTTTATTTCATACGTATCTTGCGTTTTGTATTTGAGGATGATAGTACACACAATACCTCACAGCTACTGTGAAGGTTAAATAATACAGGGCATGTAAAGTACAGAGCACAGATGTCTGGCACAGAACCGGCCAGTCACCAAATATTATTTCTCTGTCCCCTTCATCCCTGGAAGCAGTAGACAGGATCCCTAAGGACCTGCTGAGAGAACAATGGCTTAATCTCCCTGAAGGAACCTTGAAGACTGGCAATCAGGGAAGCTGCAAATTGATTCCCCCAAGGGCCAGGCAGGAGATGTAAATAAATGTGGGAGGAGGGGCATGACAAATAAAAGAAAGCCTGACCATCCAGAGGACCTCCTAGGATTATCAGAATACATAGGATCTTGTCCAGTGTTACCAGAGCTTTGATTTTTTTTTTTTTAAAGGGAAGCAAGAAATCAAGGTATTTATTTGAGAGTTCCCAGTTTCTAAAAGTTGAGTCAGTTAAAATAAATCAGATAGTTATTAACACAAATAGGTAACCAAAGAGCCCTTACCTGTGTCTGCGTTACCACATCTAATCCTAACAATTCTATAGTGTAGGCGTTAAGGTCACCTCTTTGCAGATGAGAAAAATGTGGCTTTAAGATATTTTGCCAAATCATCTGTTTGTTAAGAGGTGGAGTTGAGATCAGCTAAGTACCTCAAGTCCAGTTTCCTTAACGCTACACAAGGTCTAATTCATAATTGGACTTGAAGAATCCAGGGAGAATTGTAACCAACAAATTATTGCCACCATGTCTTGTGGGCACAGATTCTTAAGAAACATTGCTTTTTTTTTTTTTTTTAATGTGGGCCATTTATTTTTACCGTCTGAGCTAGAGGGAAGTCCTAACGTGGACCATTTTTTAAAATATTAAATTGTTACAATATTGCTTCTGTTTTACGTTTTGGTTTTGTTTTTGGCTGCTAGGCATGTGCGATCTTAGTTATCTGACCAGAAATCGAACCTTCATTGGAAGGCGAAGTCAACTATTGGGGCACCAGGGGAGTTCCAAGAAATATTGCTTTTATCCGGAAGCAGGAAATCTTCCTCCAAGGCCCCATGGCTGGAGGCATTTTCTACTCTACGAACTCATCAGGCTCCTAAATGTCCCCAACCAATTAAAAGAGAGAAACCTACACTTAAGAAAATTGGGGTCAATATTTGTTATGGTCTTGCAGTCCTGCAGACTAACAGGATGTGGGAACAAAGACAGTCATCAGCCTCAGGACGCGACACACCTCCCACACAGGCTGCGGGCCACACCCTAACCTGCCGCCACCTCTCCATCTGATGCAAACACTGAGGTGATGATGGAGGGCGGATAGCGTGATAACAAAGCCTGGGAGGCCGAGACTTGAAGAGCCGTGGTTACAGGCCATTCAGATGAGCCCTGATGCTTGTCGGAAGTAAAACCTCACCAGTAAATTAAAACAACAGTTACCATTTCCCATTCATCAGATTTACAAAATTTGAAAAGTTGACCGATACCAAGTGTTACTGAAGACGTGGGGGCAATGGGAATTCTCACATATGACTGACAGGAGTAGAAACCAACCCAAACACTGGAGAACGTTCGGCAATGGAAAATGCACATGGCCTGTGACCCAGCTAACCATTCTAGGTGTACACACTAAAGGAAACGTCCCTTATGTGCAGAAGGACATTGGCTATAACATTCTGTGTGTGTGTGTGCCTAGGTGCTCAGTCATGTCTGACTCTTTGTGACCCTTTAGAGTATATATAATGCACTTCCCAGGCTCCTCTGTCCACGGGATTTTTCAAGCAAGAATACTGGAGTGGGTTGCCATTTCCTACTCCAGGGGATCTTCCTGGTCCAGGAATTGAACCCAAGTCTCCTGTGTCTCCTACACGGCAGGCAGATTCTTTACCTGCTGGGCCTTTGGAAAAGCCCTAACATTCTATATAATAGCCAAAAATAGGGAAATTGATAGATTTTGTGATATAGTCATACTACGAAACAATAAGCAGAAGTTGAAATGAATGAATTGGATTCATACAAACCAACATGGTACATGGTGACATCTTTGGAACATAATGTGAAGGAAACAAAGACATTCATAGGATGATAAATATAACACGCCGCCATCTCTGCAAATGTTTTAAATATATACTATTATGTTAAGCAGGGAAAACAAAGAGACACACTAAATTCATGATGGCAGCAACTGACATCTAAGGAAGGAGGGAATGGAACAACGGGACTGGGAAGGGGAACAGAAGGGATTTTGGCTTCTCTGAAGCACGTATGGTAAAACGCGGACATCTGCTGCGTCTGGCTAGTGGGCACCGGGTGTGTGTTATGTTCTCTGCTGTTTCTGACTTGCAAACTTTTCCTCCACAATAAAAATGGCATCATGAAGAGGCACTGCCCTGGGAAGCTGCCTACCTCAGGAGTCTCACCACCGTCACGTCTCTGGAGTGGCCTTCTCTCGACTGAGGGCAGAACATGCAGTCCATCTATAGGAAGAGACCTCAGCAAAGTGGTGTCTTGGATCTAATCTAATTCTGGGGCCAGACATCCAGTGCAAGTCAAAGGTAACTCATGATTTTAAAAGCAGGATGGGGCTTCCCTGGTTGTCCAGAGGTTAAGACTGTGTTTCCACTGCAGAGGGCACGAGTTCAATCTCTGATCTGGGAACTGAGATCCCACGTGCCTTGTGGTGCAGCCAAAACAAGAACAGAATAAATAAATAAAGGGAGAATTGCCTAGGGGGACACAATATTGCCAGCCAAACATTTCCTAGCCTTAAATTGCCAAGAGAACAAATGAAGCATGCATGGTAAGTCGCTTTAATCGTGTCCAACTCTTCGTGACCCTATGAATTGTGGCTGGCCAGGCTTCTCTTTCTGTGTGATACTCCAGGCAAGAACACTGGAGTGGGTTGCTATTCCCTCCTCCAGGGGGTCTTCTGAACCCAGGGATTGAACCCGTGTCTCATGTTTCCTGCATTGGCGGGAGGGGTCTTTACCAATAGCGTCACCAAGGTCAAGGTCAATGAAACCTAATGTGGCATTATAGGCTTTGGAATCAGACAGACCTGGATCATAATTCCAGCATCACTATTTATCAGTTGTCGGTCATTTTGCAGAGTAACCTGTCTGCATCTCAGCCTGCTTATCTGTGAAAATGGGCAAAAGAATACTTGCCTCTTGGATCTGTTGAAAGAATTAAATGAATAAAGAAGGCACATCCTTATTCATTCCTTAGATACAGTAGACACTCAGAATATTACCATATTTCATCAACTCTGTCATACAGTTTCTCTTGATTTAAAAGTTCTGAAAGCAGGGCCTGCTTTCAATTGTTAATATCTTAAAATTATAATTGGTGGTATTCTGTGTTATTTCTTACAGGAAACAATATAAAGACACATCTTGGAAGCAATGGGATCTTAGAGTCTATTAAATATGACGATTCCTGATCTTCCTCTTTCAAATAGTACCTGTGTGTAAATCAAGATATATCAGTTAACATTATTAGGCTATTTCTGAATATATCTTGTCAAACCTAAAGGAAAGCACTAATAAGAACTTACCTCATTCTAATCCATCATCTTAGTCTCCTTAGGAACAAAATGGGGCTCCCTCCTGTATCCCCCAGATCAATCAGTGGCCCTCCAATGCACTTTCTCTTTGTCCTGCAGGGCTCCTAGGAGAGAGAGAAGCATTTCAGAAGAAATTATTAAGTGCACAGTAACAGCTGTAAACAAGCTCCAAGCTCATCTCCTTAATAAACAACAGAACTATTTGCTGAGCCTTTCTAAAAGATAAGAGGAAGTTTGGAACCAGTAAAAAATGAGGTAGCGAAAAGGTGTAAATCCCAGGAAAAAAATATTATATCTAATAAGAGGATATTTTATAGTTTAAATTTTTCAAAGATTTTTCATCTATTTTTTTAAAGTAATCATCACAACCACTTCATGATTTAAGAGAATAAATATTATTATGTTATCCTTGTTTTACAAGTCAGACAAATGAGGCTTGGGAATAAGTGGTGGGTTGAGATCGTATAGCTGAAGGAAATAGAAGAACCTAAATATTCGAATTTTCAATCTAACCTTCCTCTTTTAATTTTTAAACCATTTAAAAAAAAATTGATGTATAGTTAACCCACAGTGTTGTGTCAGTTTCAAGTGAACAACAGAGTGACTCAGCTATATATATATCTGTTTGTATGTGGGTATACATATATACACACACACCTATTCTTTTTCAGATTCCCCTGCATTACAGGTTATGACAAGATATTAAATATAGCTCCCTCTACTCTACAGCGGGTCCTTGTTATTTCTTTTTTACGCACTGTAGTGTGTGTGTGTATATTCAGTTCCTAAGTCATGTCCGACACTTTGCAACCCCATAGACTATAGCCCCCAGGGGATTTTCCAATCAAGAATACTGGAGAGGGTTGTCATTTATTACTCCAGGGGATCTTCCCGACCCAGGGGTCAAACCCATGTCTCTTGGGTCTCCTGCATTGGCAGGCAGATTCTTTACCACTGTGCCACCTGGGAAGCCCTACATAGGTAGTGTGTATATGTTAATCCCAAACTCCTAACTTATCCCTCACCTCCACCTTGCCCCTTTGGTTATCGTAAATTTGCTCTCTATATCTGTGAGTCTGTTCCCCTTTTTTTCAAATAAATTCATTTGTATCATATTTTAGATTCCACATAAAAGTGATATCATATGATATTTGTCTTTTCTTCTTGGTTCCTCTAAAAGCGACCTGGAAGAAATCACAAGATTTTATTTTGTGGTCTGTTACAACAAGCTGGCATGCCAGATCATTTATTAGATTTCTTGCTCATTTGATCACTGTTTGAAACTATTTCATTAAAAAAAAAACAGCAACTCAACTATCTTTTTCTTTCTTTCCATCTTATGAACCCATATAATCATTTTTAAAAAAGAACATTTGACATTTTGTCATGATAGCAAAAGCCAATGTATTCACTGCCATCATATCCCAGCCTGGCAATTTGCCCATGTCTTCTGGCATATTCTGATGAAATTTACTGCTCAACTTACAGTGTACTTCCTCACAGCCCTGAAAGAATTCCCCTACCCATTAATCTGTAGTTGCATTCATCCAAGATGTCAGCTTGATAGCTTATTTTCCATCCTGTCTAACTCACTAGTAACACGATCTGGGAACCAACACATCGAAATGGAAATTCTTCCTAGAAAATGCAGCCATAAGCACGTGTGAAGCTTATCATATGGTAGATTTTTTTGTAATACAGTTCAGAAGGATTAGGATATACATAATCAAGAATGCATCTGTGTTTTTATTTTCAAACCAGGAAAGTGAGATCACAGAGTTCTTTGATGTGTGATTTTGATCTTCAGAAAGTTTGTTATTACGACCCATTGCTGATCAATCATCCACTTTTTCACGTGCTGAAAGGACACAAGATGGATTTGTTTTCTATGAAAACTCCAGCCAAAACAGCTGGTTAATAATCATAATATTCTCTTAGAGCAAAGGACATTGTCTCCAGTTCTTCTGGCTGAACCTCAGTATGTTTGAAACAGCACATCCTGTTGACGACTTGGACCCAGAGGGTGAAGGAGTGGGGGAAGAGTCAAGGAGAACTGTGAGAATGTAAATATGGGTAACTAAGGATGGAGCCTGCCACCACCAGTAGTAGAACTGAAGAGCAGCCAAGGTTTGGGGAGATATTAGGATTGTGGTTATATACTCCATTTTAGGCAGAGATTTCAGTGTTGATAAATTATCCAAGTGGAAACACCTTGCAAACTGGAGAAAAAAGATAAGAACAAAATACAAAACTGGGGCTAAGACTGGAATTTATCTTCATTCAGTAATGACACCTCACTATGGAAAAATAACACCTCGTTATAACTACATGATAATCAATGTCATCCACATGCTTCTTACCACGTGTCTGTGGTTTAGTCACTAAGTCGTGTCCAACTCCGGGCACTGTAACCACCAGGCACCTCTGTTCATGAAGTGAATACTGAAATGGGTTGCCATTTCCTTCTCCAGGGGATCTTCCCAACCCAGGGATTAAACCCGTGTCTCCTGCATTGGCAGGCAGATTCTTTACCATTGAGCTACAAAGGAAGCCCTACCCTGTGTCTACAAACACATTCATTGTTGAAGTCTTAGAACAAGACTGCAAAGTGGGTATCATAATCATTGCCATTTTTTGAGATCCAGAATCTGAGACAGGGTTTAAGGGACATGGCCAAGTTTCCCACCCAGGTGAGCTGGTCCCCAAGGCCACATCCCTAACCACCCTAACATCTCCCAACATAGCATTACAGATCAAAATGCACCTGGACATCCTAGCCCATGCGTAATCCTCATGGCAACCCTACAAAGGAAGTAGTTATGTTTATTTTTACAGATGAGCACACCAAGGTCTTTCTGGGTGGTAAAGTTCCAGAACTCAACCCCATGTCTTCTGACTCCTAATGCAGTATTCTTTCTGCTCCACCACAGCTGCCCTGAAAGCTCACGAGCCCCTGCTTTAGGTAGCATGGACTGTGGACAGAAGAAAGGAAAACCCCACACGTGTTGAGGAGAAAAGAAGGAGAGGTGATGATAAAGAATGAGAACTCAGAAAAACAGAAGTCCAGAGACCTCACATCAGATATTGTTCCTTCTAGGAACAGTCTCACCAAATTAAGGTTGACCACCTTCTATGGGCAAAATGCTGTTTGGTGCTTAAAGAAAGCTAGCTCCAGGGCAGATGCAATGGTAAACACTTCAGAGAAGACCTGATTCTTGTCTTTGATGATCTTATAATCTTATTAGAGAGTAAATCAGATATTAAACACAGACAATGGATGGCCCCCATCAGATGAATGAGACCGAAAAGCACCTGAGGGTTGCAGAGGAGGCAAAAGCTACAGGTCAAATTGTCAGCTAACGCTTCCTGAGGGAAGATAGTGCCTGAGCATTCTGGGAGAATCATTCTGTGCTCTTGTTCTTATTATTTTTAAGCACATCTACACATTTATCTTGATCTTCTGGAGCAAGATGGGAGAAAACGAGTTCAAATCCTTTCCTCCTTCCTAAAACTAAAAAATGATGACAACTTCTCTAACCAGAACACTGAGATGGCTTACTTGTCACCTGCTTCAGTTCTAGTAGCTATCCTGTGCTGTTCTAAGTCGCTTCAGTCGTGTCTGACTCTTTGCGACCCTATGGGCTATAGCCTGCCAGGCTCCTCTGTTTACCTGGGCCAAGAAAATAGGTGTTATTTACACTCTCACCCCAAAGGCATTGGAAAGTGCTCTGAATACGCCCAAGGATCCACCCTCTAGCTGTTAACTAGGTCAACAGTCCCTTGAGGAAACAATCTCCCTTTTAGAAATCAGCTAGCTCTGCCTATAGTTAAAGAAACATAAACCATCTGATTCCTGATTCCTAGAAGCAACTAACCCAGTATGAGCATTTGTAAAAGTAAAGGAATCTAAAAAATCTGATATTTAACCATGAACCCCAAGTTGTAAATCTCTGCAAGTCCAGCTGTGTCACAACAGAAGTCTAAAATAAACTCTAGAAATTTAACAAGCCTGCTTCCTCTTGATGTGGCATCCCATTTCTGCTGTTGAGTTGGATTTCTAGACATTGAGTCAATTAAAGGGAATTACATGAGGCACATAGAATAGGCAGATGTGTAAAGATAAGAGGCCAGAGGAGAGGCAAATGGGGTGCTTGTGTTTAATGGGTACGTATGGAGTTTTGATTTGGGAGGATGAGAATGTTCTGGAGATGAATAGTGGTGATGGTCATACAGCAGTATGAATGTACTTAATGTCTCAGAACTGTGAGTTTTAAAATGGTTAAAATGGTGAGTTTTATGTTCTATATATTTTACCACAGTTTTAACAAAGGAATATGGGGAACTTGTTTTAAAACACATTATTGTCATTTGCAGCAAGATGGATGGACCTGGAGATTATCATACTAAGTGAAGTAAGTCAGACAGAGAAAGACAAATATATCACTTAAATGTGGAATCTAAAATATGATACGAGTGAACTTATTTACAAAACAGAAACAGACTCACAGACATCGAAAACAAACATGGTTACCAAAGGGGAAGGTGGGAGAATAAATCAGGAGTAGGGAATTAGCAGATACAAACTACTATATATAAAAGAGATAAACAAGGTCCTGCTGCATAGCACAGGGAACTATACAAAATATCTTGTAATAACCTATAAAGGAAAAGAATCTGAAAAAGAATATATATGCATGTACATAACTGAATCACTTTTCTGTACACCAAACACTAGCACAGCATGGCAAATCCACTATAATTCAATTTCTTTAATGTTCTTTAAAAAAAATGAAGAATTAAAATCTAGGAGCAATGACCAGGGCAATTGTCAACTTTTAATGACAAGCCAGTTTCTAGTAAGCTATTTGAAAATTACCGTGAAAGAAGGGAAAGGAGAAAAGAAAGCTCTTAAAGAGGATACAAAGGAACGTCAGACTGTTTGCTAGGAGCCATAGTATGAGTAATTCAGGTGAACCGTGGTTGTTTCCTGGATTATTTAAGGGAAGATTTAGTCCACCAGATGGTTCGTTCCACAATCTGATAGAAGTGTGCTGGGGCTTGGAGCCAACTGTTATCCATTTAAGGATGCTAAGACTTCAAAACTGTGTTTCAGTTCCTAAAGAGGCAAATTCATAGAGACAGAAATAGAATAGAGGTTACCAAGGGCTGAGGAAAGGGTGGGGGAGCTTAGTGGGTATAGAGTTTCCATTTGTGATGATGAGAAAATTCTAGAAACAGTGGTGATATTTAATGCCACTGAATTGTACACTTTAAAATGGTTAATATTCATGCTATGTATTAAAATGTCTTTACATTATATGTTCAGTTTTACATATTTTCTATCACACACACACAAAACCTAGAACATCTCCAACACTTGAAATAAAAATGAAAAAAAGAAAGTGAACCCTAAGGGAAATAGCTGGTAGACACTAGCAGCGGGAGGGGAATGACACCGCTGGGCTGTGCTAAGTCGCTTGTCGTGTCCCACTTTTTGTCACCCTATGGACTGGGAATGACACTACATTTCTCCAAATGGGCTGCTGCGGTCATGAGGCAGCATTTAGCCAGACTCTACAAACAGCTATCCCAGGTCTTTGGCTGCTGAGGTCTTATTCAGTCAGAAGTTTTCCAAATGGCCCATCCCTCTTTCTCTGGCCTCCTCTCCCCTTCCTCCCCCTCCTTCTAAACTATTCAGAGCTCTAACCGGTCATTTTCTTCCTTTTATATTGGCAACCGCCTACATTGGCTAAACAAAATACACAGGATGGAGGGGGTGGGTGAGGCGGAAGCACACTTCAGAGTTAGGAAAACAAATAGCCAACAAAGCAGGAGAGACCACAGTTCGACTGAGACAAGTTTAGCCTTGGAAAGAAGTGTCAGACGAGGCAATTGTTTCCAGATCTCAACAGTCCGAGGATGCGAGAGAGCAACCCACCCCATTTATGGGAGTGAGTTCACGTGGGGTGCAGTCAGAGTCAAGGAAACGGAGGGAGAGAAACAAAGAGGGGAGTCAGGTCCCTTTTCATTAAGTTGTCACTGAGGAAGCCAGCTCTGTAATAAGGCTTGCTGGGTACTGATTAGACTCTGTGGGTTTGGACAGAGAGGAAGAATACAACACCAGTCATGACATGACACCTTCTCCCTGACTCTCGCTGGAGCAGAACCAAGAGTTGGACCAAACTAAGCTCAGAAGCCACAGAGCCACACAGCTGCGACAGGCCACCCGGGTGTGAGCATCCCAGGAAGGATGAAGGAAGCTGGGGAGACTGGGATCATGGGAAGGCGAAGAGGCTCCTCCTTGGCACTCAGGTTTGGCTATAGTTGGAGTTCATTAAGGCCTTGTTTTCTCAATCAGACTAGTAGACCTGAAGAATGAACTAGATGAATTGCTTGTTAGTAGAGGTTTCCCTTGTGGTAGATAACAGTATGAAAATTCAAGGACTTCCTATTGCATGGAGTCCAAATGTTGAATGTGCATTCAGACAATACCATTTTAATACAGGACAACTTTACCCATTCCAAGTCCATGGGCCTAAATGTCCATGCCATTGACGTGTCTATGGTACAATAGAACATGGTGGAAAATGCTGAAGAGAAAGAGGAAACAGATCATGCAAATATGAACCAAGAGAACACACTCATGGAATATCAAATATGGCAAAGAAAAAGCACAGAAAAGAAGCACCATGCCACTAAACAAACAACAACAACAACAAAAGACAACGTCTGGATGGATGAATTGTGATAATGTCCCAGAGAACTGGGCTCACCAGGAAAAGAGGGAACTTTTGTTATTAAAATAGCAATGCTAATATTAACCAGAATGAATCTGAAAGAAGAATATTTCTGCTCCTTCAGAGCAAAGGAACAAAAATCCCTCAGTCGAACCAGTCATGTTTCCATTCCTTCTAGATTGTGTTCTTTTCACTGCCAAAGTCTTGTGTATGATTTCTACTCATGAATGATATTTGTGCATGTGTGTGCTCAGTCAATCGTGTCCGGCTTTTTTCAACCCCATGGACTGCAGCCCGCCAGGCTCCTCTGTCCATGGAATTTTCCAGGCAAGAATACTGGAACAGGTTACTATTTCTTTCTCCAGGGGATCTTCTCGACCCAGGGACTGAACAGGAGTCTCCTGCATTGGCAGATGGATTCTATACCACAGAGCCACCTGGGAAGCATTAGCTGAGTTAAAATGATGGAACGTATTTTAACTGTATGTCCTACACAGTACCAAAGTGATAGAGAAAGAAAAAAAAAATGAGCCCCCCCCCCACCCCGCACACTCACACACACTCAAATTCATTGAGTACAGGTTTTGCATATGAAAATGATCGCTCTCAGTTACCAAGCAACCATCTGGATGAGTTTTTCTCTTTTGACATTTGTTTTGCATCACCTTTATTTTTTTATTTTTTATTTTTCTGCATCACCTTTAACGGAGGAGTTGACTGAATAGCTCTCAAGGTCCTTTTCAACCCTGAGGTCCCCTGAGTTTGTGCAGGAGGTGGGCTCAGGGATTGTTCAGTGGGGAGCTCTGACAACGCAGAGAGGGGTTGGCAACCCCCTCAGGTTCAGCAACCTGAACCCTTACCCGGTGCCACCACTGGTATATAAGTGATAACCCTCTGGCAAAATCACGTCTGTCACAGTGGGCCATGCTGGTGCCAAGGAGACAGAGCTGGGAATAGAAGCCGTGTATGCTTCAGGTTTTCTCAATTCTATAAGAATGCCATGCAAATAAAATTTCAAGACACACTCCTATAATTCGAAATGATAGGTGCACCCGTATTTTCATAGCAGTACTATTCACAATAGCTAAGACATAGAAACAACGTCCATCAACAGATGAATGGATAAAGAAGATGGGGTTCATGTATACAATGGGATACCACTCAGCCATAAAAAAGAAAGCAAGGAGGCCATTTGCAGCCACACGAATGGACTGGGAGATGGTCACACTCAGTGAAGTGAGTCAGAAAGACAAACACCATATTATATCAAGTACATTTGGAACCTAAAACGTGACACAAATGAATTTATCTACAAAACAGACTCGCAGATGTAGAGAACAGACTTGTGTTTGCCAAGGGGGAGGGGGCACGGGGAAGGGATGGACTGGGAGTTTGGGATTAGCCGACACAAACTGTTATATACAGAATGAATAAGCGAGAATCTACTGTATAGCACAGGGAACTATACTCAATATCCTGTGACAAACCATAATGGGAAAGAATATGAAAAAGAACATATTGAATATATATAACTGAATCACTTGGCTATACAGCAGAAATCAACACAACACTGCATTAATAAATCAACGAGGGACTTCCCTGGTGGATCAGTGATTAAGAATTTATCTTGCAATGCCAAAGACTTGGGTTCGATTCCTGGTCAGGGAACTAAGATCCCACATGCCATACTGCAACTAATCTGTATGACGCAACTACTGAGCCCATGTGCTCCGGAGCCCGCCTGGTACAACTAAGACACTCTGCAGCCAAATAAGTAAATAAACTATACTTCAGTAAAATAATTTTTTTACAAAAGGTACATTCCTACCACGGGCCCCTCTTCCCCACTTCTAACCAGATTGTGGACCCCAAGGTCCTTTATTTCTGGGAATTTTGTCACAGTCACCATCTGTATGCTAGCTTCTCAGCTGTAAACCTGGGATAATGATGATGTTGCCCTATCTCCCAGTAGTGGTGTGGGGGTTGACTGATCAAGCTTGGTAAAATATCTTAGAAAATAGACAAAAGAATAGGACCTACTTCCCAGGAAGAATTCAGTGTTTCCGTGGGCCTGACCCCTACTGGATGTGGTGACACCTGTCACTCTTTGGCGGTATTTCATCCTTCTTGGACAAAGGGTTCTGGATTAAAAGGCGGACTTGAACCACACACCCTCCCAATATTATGCTCAGAGGAATTCCTGGGAATCAGTTTGGCGAGGAGGCTTGCCAACTGCTCTGAATCACTTCCTTTCTTCCCATAGATTGGCTCTTTCCTGATTTCTGCTTCTACGTGAAAAGGGTGTGCATGTGGGTGTGGGAGTGACACCATGGCTCTGGTCCAGGCATGTATCTCCACGTGACATGAGGGGACTGATGCTTCTAGGTGACCGGGAGGGGCTCCCTTCAAATCTTCCTTTTCCTCTTCCCTCACCTATTTTTTCCTCATCCCTGCTCAGATTTCACTGTGATATTCAACAGCCTTGGGGCAGCCCCTGCCTAGGACACAGTTCCACCCAGACGAATGTGGAAACCAGAATGGCTCAGAGCTTTCCACATACAAAGTCACCCAGGGACTTTGTGTGATTCAAACGCTACTGTGGTTTTGGTGCAAACAGTTTCATGCGAACGTCTGAGCTTTCTGCAGATGGTTTACTAATCCATACTCATATCATTGCCAATAAGCTCTTTATGAAATCCTTTTAAAGTATATTAGATGTGACAAGTTTCAGAAAGGCCGAGAGCATTCTTCATCATCTGCAAAGCTCCTTTGAAGCAACTGTGTGATGACATTATTGAAAGGACTGGATTTTGAAGAAAAAAAAAAAATCAACATGACACATAAAAATAACAACTATAATGAGGAGTGAGTGATCCGGACCAGTAAAACATGTATATTATTCTAAATGGTGATAAAACTTTGAATTTAAATCAAAGGAAACTAACATAAGCAATGAAAACAGGGGCTTACTGTTATCTATAGATGGCTGGGTTTCAGCTTGGAGTATGACCTTGCTCTGCATATCTAACACAAGTTGACACGTATTCTGAATGAATGAAATACAAACTATATAATACACTACATAGATATTTATTGTAATTAATATCCAAATCTTCCAAATTCTCTCTGTATTCACTATTTTTTCATTCAGTATTCACTTAATCTGTCATCAGACACCCTCTGGGAATACCATAATGAACATCCATGGTCTGTGTCTTGAAGGAGCTCACAGTCTATTAAAAGCAATTTCTGTACAATCAGGATTGTTCATAAATGTAAGTCCTTTCTCTCTAAATTGTTTAGAGCTCTGTACTAGATATAAACATGTCTTGGTACAGTGAGGCTTAAAAAGCAGAATATTATTTTTAAAACATTTAAATTTTTTCTAATTCTCTATTGTTAGGGAGGTAGACTCTAAGGAAATCCAGAAATGGTCAGGAATATTGCCCATCTGTCCATTTTCTCCTCTGGTCCCTATTGTGACTCGCCGACTAGAAAAGTGCTAACCTTGATGAAGGAGACAGCAAAGCTAACTGACTGCAGAGTGGACAAATTCATGACCGGGCCTCCTTACAGCACTCACTCTCACTAGGAAAGTCTATAAACAAACAAAAAGAAGCAATGCCACTCACCAGAGTGCTTGCCCAGTGCCATATAACTAAGAAAAAATACCCTGAAACCATTCACATACATTATGGAGGAAGTATACAAATTGATACAATGTCTCTGAAGGATAATTTGATAATCTCCATACACTTTTCAACACATAACTTTTGGCCTAGTAATCACACTTCTGGGAAGTCCTCCAACAAATATATGCATGCATTTTTGCAAAAATATATAGGCAAAAAAAAAATTTTTTTTAATATATAGGCAAAGCTCTTCATTGATTTTTGTAGCAATAAACTGGAAACAATCTAAATATCTATCAATAGGAGACTGGTTAAATCAATTATGGTTTCTTCACACCTGAAATATCATGCAACCATGTTAAAAGAATGATATACACTTAGATATAATGATGTGAATCAATCTCCATGATACATCAAGTTAAAAAAAAATAATAAAATAAGGTACAGATCATGTTGAATAGCAGGATACTACCTGAGATTTTTTAAGGGGGAATTAAGATGATTTTGTAAAGAGTTTATTAAATATATTATACATAAATAAGCATATATAATACATGTACACATATTAAAATGTATTATGCATACATACTTGAATATGCATAGACAGGTAGAAATTGTTTTGAACTTATTGGAGTCAAAGGTGAGAAAGTCTGACTTTTCTCTATATCCCTTCAATGTGGTAATGCTTGAATTATTTTTTAGGTTTTTGAAATAATTTAAAAGAAAAAATGACCAAGAAAGATTCTGTCTGTTAATGCAATGGCTCTTTGGTTCACCTGGGCTTACAACGTTCAGCACTGTTTAAGAACCTCAAGTAGACTCCGAACTATGTGAGGGCGATGACCATGGCTCATTGTCTTGACCTTCCTTAGACAAGATACTTAACTTCTATAAACCAATTTCCTTAGTGATCTATGGAGATATTAGCAGAGGCTGACATTTACTAAGTAATGACCATGGATCTATGCTCTGCGTTTAATGTTCTTAACATGAATAATTTCATCTAATCTCAAAAGAACTCTAATAAGCATTACTGCTATATCCCCGCTTTATAGATGAGGAGAGAGACCAGCTAATAAGTGAAGGGGCCAGGATTTGTCTGTTTCCGGGATCCACGTACATAGAGGGTTGTGTAAGAAGTGAGAAAGTGCAGGTAAAGCAGTTAGCAGTGTCTGACCCTCAGGAAGTCCTTAGGAAATGTTAGATATTACTGATGTTATTTCTTCCCTACCAGGAAACTCTTCCAGCCATTAAAAACATGCACCCAACTGAACAGAAACAAGGTGGCTTTGTGCTAAATCACAGTTGAGATTTTAGCAGGGCACGGGCAGGAGTGTGATACACAGCACGGCTTGACTGTTCAAACATGTGGAAACACTTGGCATCCCTGCAGCCCTGAGTGCACTGCCATGGGAGGTCATTAGGGAAAACACTGTAATGGGGTACTATCCCTCGCCCCTCGGGATAGGATGGTTTTACTGCTATTAATAACAGCTGTGAGCAGGCAATTACAGACTGAAGATGGGTAATCACATCTTCCATTTTAAGGCTTAATCTGATCACCTGTAGGGTCAAGGAATGACAGTTATCATAATATTTAAAGTCTGTCTTGTGCTGTCACTTAGAGACCAAAGATCAAGGCTTGTCTGGAACATAGTTTATTCTTGTTCTGCAGTATGCGAGTGTGTGTGTGTGTGTGTGTGTGTGTGTGTGTGTGTGTCTGTGTGCGTGCATGTGTGTGATTTATTTCAGAGCATGTAGAGGCTACTCCAAATCTCTCAAACCTGCACACTGGCTCCCACTCAGATTTGCCTAGTAAATGTTCCTTCCGAGAAAACAGGAAGCCAAGAGGCCTCCTTGCTGCTTTCAACCCCGCCGCAACTCCCTCTGCAATTCCAAGGCCTTTGCTCATTTGTGAAATGAGGGCAGTCTCCCAATGTTTGCTCTCTGTCTCTGCCATAAAACCTAGCGCTTTCTAAAGGCAGAAACTCTTGTATCAGTCATTGAATCCTCAGTATCTAAAATAGTGTCTGGCACATAGTAGACACTCAATAAACATGAAACAAATGACTGAGTTCTCCAGTTACAACATGATATAATTCTATAAAGTCATAATTGAAGGCGTTGATTCTAACACATGCAGCAGACAGTGATGACTGTCAGTTCTATTTTTCTCTGCCTACTGTTGACACATCATGAACATTCTTATCAGAATTTAACATGTGCAAAGGAGATGATGCTGAGATTTGCCAACTTTGCCTCTTCTCCAGCAGTATTGGAAACGGTTTGGAGGAAGAAGAAACTGAAAATATTAATTTAAAGCATCAGCGATCTGCTAGTTTTCCTTATGTAGGGGGTACCTGTCACCCTCATTCAGTATCAAGAACTGGCCACTACAGCACCTGTCATCAAGATCTCTATGCCCAGGTCCCCTTGATGAGTTAGGCTGAGGGGAGGCCACTAGTTGTCAATGTCTGAAAACGTCAAGTGAGACGGCCATCATTCCAGATCTGGAAAGGGAAATGACCAAGGAGGACATTCTGGGGTTTTGTCTGTTTTCACATACATTCAGCAGGGTTTTTGGTTGTGATTGTTCTTGTTTAGTTGCTAAGTCATGTCCGACTCTTTTGCTAGCCCACGGACTAGCCCATCCTCTGTCCATGGGATTCTCCAGGCAAGAATACTGGAGTGAGTTGCCATTTCCTTCTCCAGGGGATCTTCCCAACTCAGGGATCAAACTCACATCTCCTGCCTGGCAGGCAGGTTCTTTGCCACTGAGCCTCCTGGGAAGCCCTCTTGATTGTGAACAACACATATAAACTCTGGCCAATGGAAGCAGGAGAAGAATTTACTGTAAGGATTGCAGAATATGTGAGATATCACCATTGGGCTCACCACCACCGTAACCATCACCCTCTTCACTAAACACTGCTGGTGTTTTAGACCTCCCCACCAAGGCGAAGTGGAACCTGTCCCTTTGTCCTTGCACTATCTGCTCAAGCTTTAAAGTTCCAAACAGCAGCACCGCTTGGCCAAGCTTGGTCACACACCCTACTGGGCCCCCATAGCGGGAGAGAAGGTCCTGAGAGTCACACAGTGAGGAGTCCCCTCAAAAGACACAAGGTTTGCATGTTGCTCACAGAAAAATGACAAGTGTCCAGTACATCCCAGCTCAATAGTCACATCTGTAAGCTTTGATTATTTGTTGTTACTTAGTCACTAAGTCGAGTCTGACTCTTTTGTGACCCCATGGATTGTAGCCCACCAGGCTCCTGTGTCCATGGGATTTTCCAGGCAAGAATACTGGAGTGGGTTGCCATTTCCTTTTTCAAGGGAACCTTCCTAGATCAGGGATCGAACCCGTGTCTCCTGCATTGGCAGGTGGATTCTTTACCTGAGACAGCAGGGAAGCTGCAGCTTTGACTGTACATCATTCATAAAGATGGGTAAAACCCAGTCTCTCTAGTACAAAACCCAGTGCCCTACATGGGGCAAACTTAGGATTAATGGTCACAGGCTTGTGATGAATTCTTGTTCTAAAGTTTGAAAAACTTACCAACCCAAATCCAATTTTAATCGGTTAACAGCTTCCTGCTTCTTTACCCAAGGGAATTTTAGAAGTTGCAGTTGAGCACTACAAATTACCTGTGTGACATAAAATTCCTGCCACCAGCATGATTAACCCAAAGGAGCTTTCTCCTCTTGATCGAGTTTCCATTCCCCCCCTCAATCCTCCCACCTCATAAAAGCAAGATGACTCCAGGCCTCACTCCTCCTTAGCACAGTGGTTACTCTTGAACTCCAAGGATGCAGCTTCAGACATCGGACCCTGCTCCCCAGCAGAACGGCTTCTGGCATGAGCCAGCTCGATCTCTGGAGTATGGAGGCTGTGGGGCTAAGGGTGCTTCCCCAGTGGCTCAGCGGTAAAGAATCAGCCCACAATGCAGGGGACGCAAGAGATGTGAGTTCGATCCCAGGGTCAGGATGATCCCCTGGAGGAGGGCATGGCAACCCACTCCAGTATTCTTGTCTGGAGAATCCCATGGACAGAGGAGTCTAGCAGGTTGCAGTCCACGGGGTCACAAAGAGTCGGACACAAACGAAACAACTGAGCATGCATGTGGGGCTAAGGAGAGGAAGGGATAAGAACCACGGTGGAAGGGAAAACTCTTCTTAGTAAATAATGGCAATCCTCGGGACTTCCCTGGCAGTCCGGTGGTTAAGACTTCACCTTCCGATGGAGCGAGCTGTGGGTTTGATCCCTGGTGGGGCAGCTAAGATCCCACATGCCTCAGGGCCAAAAAACAAAACACAAAACTGAAACAGTATTTAACAAACCCAAAAAGACTTTAAAAATGGTCCATATTTAAAAATATTTAAAAAAAACAATAACGGTGATTCTCTAGGTCTAATAAAGGTCTGAGACTTATAGAGGGCAAAGAGGGGAATGGGCAGATACAGTGGAAGTCACAGTAGTAGTGGTGCTAGAGAAGAGTCTTGAGAGTCCCTTGGACAGCAAGATCAAACCAGTCAATCCCAAAGGAAATCAGTCCTGAATATTCATTTGAAGGACTGATGCTGAAGCTCCAATATTTTGGCCACCTGACGCAAAGAACTGACTCCTTGGAAAAGACCCTGAACCTGGGAAAGACTGAGAGCAGTAGGGGAAGGGGAGACAGAGGATGAGATGATTGGATGGCATCACCGACTCAATGGACATGAGTTTGAGCAAGCTCCGGGAGTTGGTGATGGACAGGGAGGCCTGGCGTTCATGGAGTCGCAGAGTCTAACACGACTTAGCGACAGAACAGCAAGAGCAGGAGACTGCCTCACCCCAAAAGAAAGCAGTAACTCCACTGAAGCCATGAAAGGTACAACAGCTTCAACTCTGGCAATCTATTCCATACATATATACATGTGTCCTGCACGAGTACATAAAGATACATGCACAGGGATGTTCACTAAAGCATTCTTGGCAAACACACACATGTATACAAAATAACTGGAAATAACTGTCCACCTATCAGTTCAGTTCAGTTCAGCCACTCAGTCGTGTCCGACTCTTTGCGACCCCGTGGACTGCAGCACACAAGGCTTCCCTCTCCTTCACCAACTCCTGACGTTTACTCAAACTCATGCCCATCAAGTCGGTAATGCCATCCAACCATCTCATCCTTTGTCATCTCCATCTCTTCCCGCCTTCAATCTTTCCCAGCGTCAGGGTCTTTTCCAATGAGTCAGTTCTTAGAATCAGGTGGCCAAACTATTGGAGTTTCAGCTTCAACATCAATCCTTCCAATGAATATTCAGGACTGATTTCCTTTAGGATGGACTGGTTAGACCTCCTTGCAGTCCAAGGGACTCTCAAGAGTCTTCTCCAACACCACAGTTCAAAAGCATCAGTTTTTCAGCGCTCAGCTTTCTTTATAGTCCAACTCTCACATCCATACATGACTACTGGAAAAACCATAGCCTTGACTAGACGGACCTTTGTTGGCAAAGTAATGCCCACCTATAGTTCAATATATTACTATATAGCCATAAATATGGAAGACTGTGTACCTATTAGAAAAAGAAGGGATGTAAAAGTAGATGTGATCATATTGCAATAAACTGAGAAAAGCAAGTGACAGAACAGTTGGCATATGTTGGCTTGTTTTTTAAAAGGGAATATAAAAGAAGCCTTCTATAGGAGTAAAAACTACTAGAAGGGTAACCTAGAAACAACGGGAATTAGTGGGGAGGGCAGGGAATGACACCTTTGCTTTATCACTTTATATCCTATTTCTGTTTGAATGTTTGCTGTGAGTATACCGTCTATAATTAAAACAAACTAACTTAAAATATTGTGAAAAGAAGCATAGCAAGAACAAAAGAGTAAAACTGGTCAGTGTCAAGCAGGCAGGAATGCGTGCTTAGTCGCTCCGGTAATGTCCCACTCTTTGTGATCCTGTGGACTGTAGCCCGCCAGGCTCCTCTGTCCATGGGATTCTCCAGGCAAGAACACTGGAGCGGGTTGCCATGCCCTCCTCCAGGGGATCTTCCCGACCATGGGATTCAATCCATATCTCTTGCATTGGCAGGTGGGTTCTTTACCACTAGCACCACCTGGGAAGCCCCATATCAAGCAGGAGTCATGGGTCAAAAACCAATTTTTTTCCTAAGCAAGGCAGCACACCTGAGCCTGACAGAAGGCAGATCTCTGACCCTGAGGAACCCCTTTCTGCTCACAAGCCCAAATGGAAAACCTTCTCTGCATCTTTCCCTTCATGTTTCTCGGAGCCAGGTCTGTGCCCAACTCAGGTGGGTCCTACCTTTTCTCCTCTTCAGGTATGTGGACGAGATCAGAGGAAGGCAAGTAACAGAGAGGCCGGCCCTGGACCTCACACACAGCCAGATCCAGCAAGCGTGACTGAGCAGGAGAAGGCCTCTCACCCTTCCCCGCCAAGAGTCTTATTTGCAAAGCGGAAACAGAGACACACGTAGAGAAGAAACGTATGGACACCAAGGGGGAACGGCAAGGGGGTGGGAGGAACTGTGAGCTTGGAATTGACACATATGCATTACGATGCTATGAATAAAATAGGGAACTAATGAGAGCCTACTCAGCGCTCAGGGAACTCTACTCAGAGCTCTGTGGTGACTTCAGTGGGAAGGAAATCCAAAACGGAGGGTATGTATGTATCCGCGCAGTTGATTCATTTTGCTGTATAGTAGAAATGAACACGATATTGCAAAGCAGCTACTGTTGTTCAGTGGCTAGGTCATGTCCAACTCTGTGACCCCACAGACTGCAGCACGCCAGGCTTCCCTGTCCTTCACTATCTCCCGGAGTTTGTTCAGACTCATGTCCACTCATTCAGTGGTGCCATCCAACCATCTCATTCTCTGTCGCCCCCTTCTCCTCCTGCCTTCAATCTTTCCCAGCATCAGGGTCTTTTCCAAGAAGTCAGCTCTTTGCATCACCTGGCAACTATACTCAAAAAAAATTAATTCTTTTAAAAAGAAAGAACTCAATTGTTATTAAAAGCGCAGCATTAGGGTTGGGCCTACTTGGTTTGTGGTCCTGTAATAATGGTGGTGGTGGGTAATGGTTAAGCCAATGGAAACTAGTGTGGAAACTCAACTCTTCTTCAGAGTAGAAAAAGAACGACCAGACTTTACTAATGGTGCTAGATAAATTCTTGCTTCTTCTAGGTTACCCAAAGCTGCCCCTAAACAGTCCATATTACCATCTGATTGACAAGAAATGGGGAGGGACATGAGGCTGAGCTCAGCCCAGCAGCCCCTGCCAGTTATGAGGGCACAAAGGGCCCCCCAAAGAGAGAAGGAGCACTCCCTCACCTCCCCTGGACACAGAGGAACCTCACTCCATAGAACCCGGTGGAAACCCAGTCACAGATGCCCCAAAGGGAAGGACTGGGGTGCATGAGCCAAAGCTGGTCTAACTCTTCTTCCCACCACTCCCCCCATCCCCAGAACTTCTGGGCTGAGGTTCCCCCTCTTCTGGACTTCTAGGGGCTACCTCCAATCCACCCAGCACGCGGGAAGGTGAAGGACTGGACCCCTCTCCGCGCCCTGTGCCCACAGTAGACAGTCTGTAGGGCCTGGCACCAACGGCTGTGAGTCAGGAACGTTCCATTTGTACCCTTGAACCGCAGGGAAGCCCCCAGTCCAGATGCTCCTGGAGGGTTGGGGTGGGGGGCTGAGGCGGGGGGGTGAGGGGGCGGATGGAATTCTCTAGAAGAGATGCAAGTTGCCCCGGGTGGCCCAAGTTACCCACGTCCGGGCGGCGACCACCAAACTCTGCCTGGGCAGCAAGCCTGTCTTTCCTCCACGTTTCACTCAGATGTGGCGCTGTCCGTCTTCCGAGTAACCCGGTAACCGCCCAGGCAGGAAGGCCTCTCTCCGCTCCATCCTCACACCCCCTTCTCCCCATCCCCGGGAAGATCCGGTCCTTTCTGCAGCACTACGGAAAGCTCCTGCGGCGCCCTTCCGTGCGCAAGCCCGTCCCCAGACCCTCGAAGGGGAGGCTCCTTCCCACGGTCCCCCAAAAGCGCGGGCCCAGCCCCATCTTCCCTCGTTCAACTTGTGCTTTGAGGACCACGGGCCGCCGCCTCCAAGCCCTGCCTTTGGCCAGCAGTGCCGGGGAGACTGCGCGACCCCACCTCGAAGCGCAGCCGTCCCAAACCTTTCCCCGGGGCCTCGGTGGGTCCCGGGCCGGGGAGCCCCCGCCCGCTGTGAGCGCACAAAGCCCGCGGCCGCCGGAACCCTGGGCCTCGCCGCGTTCGGCCGCTGGATCCGATTCCCCCGGGGTCCCCCGACCGGAGCCGCTCCGCGCGCTGCGCTCCGGCCGCCGGGTGCGCAGAGGACCCGCCGCAGCGCCCGCCTCGGGGCTGCGCTGGTTAGGTAGCTGGGGGGACCGGAAGGATGGCGAGGAAGTAGGAGAGGGTTTCCTGAGATGAAAGATTACTTCCGTCCGGGCTCTGGCCTCTCTCTGGAGCCAGCTCGTTGGGGGTTGGGGACCGGGGTGCCCGGGGCTCGGGGGCCGCGCCTTGCCACCTGCAGCGCCCGGGGCGGGCGGGACGAGCTCGGCCCGGTCGGGGGGCTCACGCGGGGGGCATCCTTGCAGGTGGGAGTCGAGAGCGTTTCCTGGCGCCCGAGCCATGGTGGCCAAACAGCGGATCCGGATGGCCAACGAGAAGCACAGCAAAAACATCACCCAGAGGGGGAACGTAGCCAAAACCCTGGTAAGGCGGGGCGGCGTGGACCGGGCGGCGAGTGGCCGGGCCGGGGCGGGGCTGGCGTAGGACTGCGGGCGCGGGGCTGACCCCCGCCTCCTCCGCGCCCCGGGCCGCCCCTCCCGCGGGGTCCGGCACCCCGGGGGCAGTGAGGAATGCGCTCCCCCACGCCGGGGCGCGGACTTGGGCTCGCGTGGGCGGAGAGGGCCCTGGTTGGCCGTGGGCCCTCTGGGAGTGGCTGCCACGGAGGCGCAGAAGGGCCTCCCCAGGAGAGAACTGAGTCTTTGTCTCTGAGAAAGATCAAAGTCACATCCTTAAGGGAAGAGTTAAACCCACTGCTTGACACAAGGGACAGGAACCTAGTAGGTGCGAGATCGTTTGTTGAATGAATGAATGAATGGGTTAAATGAGGCCGTTTGCCATCTCTCCCTCCTAGGCTTCATCCCTGCCCGCCCTCCCCAACAAACACACCCTGATAAGGTTTTTCTTCCTGCCTTTTTTAATGCTCTTCTTGTGTACATTGGGAATTCAAAGTGCGATTCAACCTGTATTTCCTTCCATCTTCCCTCTTTGCCTTTTCTCCAGGGGCTTGGAGGCCAAATTCTAAAAGCAGCATTCCTCTTATTCATTCTGTGAATTCAGGTTCATCTTGATAATATGTTCCAGAATTTTAGAGACTAGTTTATTGCTAGGCATTCTACGCTTCCAAAGCTGTAGATTAAAGCTTTATAACAATGTTTAAGTAAAATCTGTGCCTTATGCACAGGGGGCTGTGTGTGTTTATGTGTGTGGTGTTCCTTTGTTTTCAGTAAAACAAATGATCTTCAGCAGAAATTGCCAGGCCTGTATTTCTGGACATTCGGTGGCAGGCCTCAGATGAGTTGTTGGGTAGTGTTTGTCTCCAAGTGCATGAGCAAAGACACTTGGAATCTATCAATATTATCTCAGACACTTCAGTGGAAGTTTAGCTGAAGCTTGGAGTTTGGCTGGAAGAGTCTGCTGACTTGATGAGGCAATTGCTTCTAGCCAAAGAGACAATGCTGGTTTGATTCACTGAGCAAAAAGCTAGATTTGCCATAACTAGACCAGAATTCTTGCAGAACCAAGCAGTACTATGTCAGAGAAGCCTTAGGATCAACGCTGGATCTTTTTACACAGCTACAGGCTTAAGTAGGCTTCTCTGGTGGTTCAGATAGTCAAGAATCCTCCCGCAATGCGGGAGATCCAGGTTTGGTCCCTGGGTTGGGAAGATTCCCTGGAGAAGGGCATGACAACCCACTCCAGTATTCTTGCCTGGAGAATCCCCATGGACAGAGGAGCCTGGCGGGCTACACATCATGGGGTCGAAAAGAGTCAGACACGACTGAAGTGACTAAGCACAGCACAGCTACAGGCTTAAGTTGTGCTGGAAATGCTCTCATTTGGGAGCTAGATCATTTAGTTGTTGGGCAGCAAAATGGCAACATGCCATTGAATTGAAACTATTTTTCACATAGATCTGTGTTTTTCATATTTTTACTCAGGAAAAAAGAAATCTTACTGTCCAAATTGATGCTGAAAAACAATTTTTAAGGATATTAAAGCATTCAGTGTTTATATCCCTAGAAGATCAAGCCTTTCAAGGATGATATACAGGCTAGCTAATTTACTGAAAATTTCTAGCTGTGTGGTTCTTTTTAATGAACTAAAAAAAAATCAGACTTCACTTGTTAATTCTCTCCAGTCCACAGCTTATCTGACTGCAAAAATAACAACAAAACAGAAACTTTTTTGCAGAGCTGTGTTATCCATTTGTTGTTGTTAGGTCTCTCAGTCAGGTCCACTCTTTCACAACCCAGTGGACTTAGCCCCCCAGGCTCCTCTGTCCATGGAACTTCCCAGGCAAGAATACCAGAGTGGGTAGTCATTCCTTTCTCCAGGGGATCTTCCTGACCCAGGGATCGAACCCATGTCTCCTTCACTGACAGGTGGATTCTTTACCACTGAGCCACCAGGGAAGTCTGTGTTATCTGTTAGACTTAGTAAAGTCAGCATCTGCCACCTTGAGCTTTTCAAGACCACTCGAGAACATTTGGGACCTGAAAAAAAAAAAATGATTGTCTCCAAAGTAAGAAAAGACAATGGAACAGTTAGAGAAAAAACTGTTTAAATATCTAAGAAATGTAGTCAACTTGACTGCAGTTCAACTCAATTCAACTTTCAGAAATATTTTCAAATAAAGTTTAATGTGTGTTGTGAGTTGATTTTTAATAGGTTCTGATATACCATGGAGCAGGCCCTTCAAAAGTGCCTGGCGCCTACAAGAGTATTTAAATGGTCCTACTAACTTTGTAATGAAAGATTTCTAAACCAAGCCACAAGGTATGTTTCTTTTTCCTTGGTTAGAAAGGCTTTTTTGGTTAACTTTATTGTACATGGATCAGCATCCAAAAAGAAAAATGAAATTCTCTTTCAGAAAAACAAAATGAAACACTTTAAATCCTAAATCTCATTTTCCTAATTACAGATCAAACATTATTATACTTAGAAAGAAGTAACTTGCAAGGGATAACTTGTTCAGAATGAAATGCAGACACACGAACAGATTCTAAAGGAAAAGCCAGACTAGTCATTTAGAAGTAAACTCCTTTAATTGTATACAGGTATTTCATTATTGGTGTACAGCTATGGAGTGAATCAATATTGTTCTCCCAGATAACAGAGTAATGGGATGATCATTTCATAATTATACAGTAGTAACTTCTTCAGAATAAAGGGGCCATTTACATTTCAGAGTTCTCCTGCTGGTATCTTATCACAGGGAAACACATTCTGCAACAAAATGAAAGTGTTAGTCGCTCAGTCGTGTCCAACTCTTGTGACCTCATGGACTGTAGCCCGCCAGGCTCCTCTATCTATGGGATTCTCCAGGCGAGAATACTGGAGTGGGTTGCCATTTCCTCTTCCAGGGGATCTTCCTGACCCAGGGATTGAACCTGGGTCTCCTGCATTGCAGACAGATTCTTTAGTGTCTGAACCTCCAGGGAGGCCCATTTTGGGGCCCAGGGACTGTCAAACTCCTGCTGGAAATGAACCATGTCATTTGCACGATTCTAGTGTTTTGTTTTGTTTTTTTTAAAACTTTCCCAGCAATAGATTCAGGCTTGAGTGAATTGTCCTGACAGATTTGTGCTGGGCAATGTTTCCAAAAATGAAGTAACTCAGAGCTCTCAGGAAAGGATATATTGGGATAGAGGGTTGTTTTTTTTTTTTTTTTTCCTGTGCTGCAAGTCATGTGTGATCCTAGTTCCCCTACCAGGGATCGAACCCATGTCCCTTGCACTGGCAGCATGGAGTCTTAACAGCGGGACCACCGGGAATTCAAATCTAGAAAAACAGTATAGATGAACTTATTTGCAAAGCAGAAGTAGAAACACATATAGAGAACAAACATATGGATAGCAAGGGAGGAGGGGGGAATGGGATGGATTTGGAAAGTGGGATTAATACATTGGGTTTGATCCCTGGGTTAGGAAGATCCCCTGGAGGAGGGAATGGCAACCCACTCCAGTATTCTTGCCTGGAAAATTCCATAGACAGAGGAGCCTGGCCGGCTTCCGTCTATGGGCTTGCAAGAGTCAGACGCTACTGAGAGACTAATACTTTAACTTTCATGCATAAAATAGATAGCTAATGAGAACAGGCTGTATAGCATAGGGAACTGGGAGGGAAATCCAAAGAAGAGGATACACACACACACACGTGGCTGATTCACTTTGCTGTATGGCAGAAACTAACACAATATTGTAAAGCAGCTGTACTCTAGTTTAAAAAAGAAAAAAAAAAAAAATATATATATAGGTATTATGACCAACCAAGTTGTTCTTGAGCTCTGAAAGTCCCCAAGTACAATTGATTCACTGTGAAATGTCATCAAAAAGATTTCTGTGGTATATGCTCCAAGTTCTGCATCCTGATAATTTGAGTGGAGTTTCCGCAAAGGAAAAATAAAGGACTCCATTTGGTATCTGCCCTAGACCAATAATCCCATTTACAGCCTCCTGAATTCACTTGTTGACTTTGCTGGAGATAGAACTAAATGGTTTTTTTTTTTTTTTTTAATATAGCATTAGTGGAATGACAGCAACAGAATTTGTTTCTGGTCAACTGGGACAAATGATTAGGAAGTTGGTGAATGGGGGAGGAGTAAATGTTACACTGTTCAAATAACTATTTATTTGCTCCCATCTTGACTAAAGTCTTAAGTGCCAAAGAATGACACAGTGAAAACGCTGATTAAAGAGTTATTCTGTGCAATTATTTGACTGATTTTGTCCTTGTTCTAGTCAGAAGAAACCATCCATCCCCTTTCAGTGTGATTTGCTATCATACAAGTGTTGGTAGATACAAGTTTCTCAAAGTCAGAGAAGTGAGTTGTTTTGATCTTTAGTCAGATCCTATCTGCCCCTGACACTAATGTATACTTCTCTAGTAAGAGAAATCCTGGAATAACCCTATCACCAATTTGGAAGAATTAATAAAAGAGCCAGTATCTTTTCTAGATCCTTCTTTACTCTAGGTGACCTACAAAGTAGTGAAAGTGAAAGTGTTAGTTGCTGAGTCATGTCCAACTCTTTGCAATGTTATGGTCTGTAGCTTGCCAGGCTCCTCTGTCCGTGGGATTTCCCAGGCAAGAATACTAGAATGGGTAGCCATTCCCTTCTCCAAGGGATCTTCCTGACCCAGGGATTGAACCTGGGTCTCCTGCATTGCAGGTGCCGTCTGAACCACCAGGGAAGCCCCTAGGTGACCTAAGACATCATATTTAGTGAAACTTGCATGCTTATTCATTCTTTGATGAACATTTTTCAAGCATCTACTATATTTAAGTTCTGCATCAGGCATTGGTATGCCATGATACATGAAAGAGACACAGTACCTACCCTTGTGGGGCTTGCAGTCCAGTGGAGAGACAGACATTAAACAAAGCATCACAAGAATAAACATCACAATACAAATCTTGCTAAGTGCTATCTAGAAAAAGTACTTGGTGATATAAGTGCCAAGGGAGCTCAACAGAAGTAGAAGAGAGAACGTTCTCTAAGAATGGAACAAGTAAGCTGAGAACCAGAGAATTGTTGCCTTATCTACGATAAAATAAGTTTGTTTTGTTTTAATCTATGTTGACTACAGCCTGTTTTTGGTTCATGCCAGTGAGGAAATATTTAGTGAGTTCTTTCTTTTTTTCACTCTACCTTCTCCCTTAGCATTTGAGAAATTCTCCACTTTCAGATGCCTCTCTCAGAAAATATTGGTTTTCCATTGATTGATTGGATTGTAAGGACCAAGCCCTACCGGCACACAGACCCAGAGGGGTTGCAGAGGGACTTTCTGTTCTTTTGGTTTGAGATGAGCAAGAGGTTCGCAGGACTCATCTGTGTGGGAACCACAGGCCCCTTGTGCTTCCCAGAGAAGTAGAGATTTCTCCAAAGAGTCAGCTTCACTAAGAATTAGGAGGTTTTTTACAAAATGCTGCTCCTCTCACCTCCACATGTGGTTGCTTTCTACTGTTCCCTGGATTTGCACTGCAGTGACTTCCCAGGTTTCTTGCACTTAAAATGTTTTTCTTTTTTTAAACCATCATTTTTTATTTTTTAAAGAGTTCTCTTTATTTTTTTGGCCACACCATGAGACACCTGGGATCTCAATTCCCCAACCAGAGATAGGACCCCTGCTTTCCAGGTGGTGCAGTGGTAAAGAATCCTCCTGCCAATGCAGGAGACGCAGGAGACCCGGGTTCCATCCCTGGGTGGGAAGATCCCCTGGAGAGGGAAATGGCAACCCACTGCAGTATTCTTGCCTGGGAAATTCCATGGACAGAGGAGCCTGGTGGTTACAGTCCATAGGGTCGCAAAGAGTCAGACACGGCTGAGATTATAAGCACCCATGCTTTGAAAGGTAGAGTCTTACCCACTTGATCTCGAAGGAAGTCCTGGCACTTGGAAAGTTTTGAGAAAATGGCTGTGCTTTGTGACCCAGCTTGGAAGCCACAGATGCAGGAATTTGAGGGGAGTCTGTTGGAGGCAAAACTCCTGGCTCTATAATGAGGCAAATCTAAACTTGAATCCCAGCTCTTGCTGAAGTTAACAAAGCATGAGCCTCAGTTTCTCAGCTACAGAAGTGGGGTGAAAAGACTGACCTCATGTGGAGTTGTGAGCGCTGGAAATGGTGAATATCGGCTGCTTCCTAGAGTGCCCGGTATGAAGTGTGCTTTCAGCCGACAGAAACAATTATTAATAATGGCATTTTTTTTGGCTCCCAAATCACTATACTGATTTACGTATTATACCTCGTCTGTCTCCAGATTATTTAAGAACCACCAAGTTCATTGAGTTACAGGGATGTAAATAAGGCTGTTGATGAGCTTTTCCAAACCAGTCTTGATTCTTTAAATTGACTTTGTTCATCT
The DNA here is from genome assembly GCF_963930625.1 of Muntiacus reevesi. Classification (NCBI taxonomy): domain Eukaryota; kingdom Metazoa; phylum Chordata; class Mammalia; order Artiodactyla; family Cervidae; genus Muntiacus; species Muntiacus reevesi. The sequence goes on from NC_089259.1 coordinate 13,441,291, forward strand.
AGATCTCTGGTGGCTCAGACAGTAGAGAATCTGCCTACAATGTGGGCAATGAAGGTTCAGTCCCTGGGTCTGGAAGATCCCCTGGAGAAGGCTGGGGCTACCCACCGCAGTACTCTTGCCTGAAGAATCCCATGGACAGAGGTGCCTGGTGGGCTATAGTCCACGGGGTCAAGAAGAGTCGGACATTACAGAATGACTCACACTTTCATCTAGATCTGCCCACTGGCGTTAAGACTGGATCTGTCTTGTTCACAGATGGGTCCCCAGCCGCTAGGACAGTGTCTAGCTGTACTCAGTAAATGCTTCTTGAATGAATGAACCTCATCTTACTTTCTCCCACTCACTTTCAGAGGCCACAAGAAGAGAAATATCCTGTGGGACCATGGCTGTTGGCACTGTTCGTTTTTGTTGTCTGCGGCTCAGGTATGGGCTTCTCACTATCCTTACTATCCCATGGTCTCCTCTGTCCCATAAAAACACATGTTTTATCCACAAGATAAATATGCCAAAAATATATTGGTCTGGGATTCAAGTTAATCGCTGCCTGAAGCCTTCCTCTTAATGGGTTTTGATTTCGTTTTCGTTCCAGCAAACCAAATAGGAATAGAGACAGAACTGATATGTTATCAAATCATAATCATAAAGTGATTACACTGAGCAATTAAATTGGCTGGCTACACTTCAGAGTTCAGTTAAAGCTTTCTCTGAAGACCTGACCTAAAAAAGGGCATTTGGAACAGAAAGTGGAGCACCTATCTGCCTGAGATAAATTCATGTTCCAGAAAGAGGGAGGGGCCTTAGGCCTTAAGAGACGCTCTGCAGAGATGCTAGGGAGAACGGAACCTTGGACCTGAGCCTCACGGTATAATCACCTGATGCCAGAAGGTGGCAAGTGCAGAGAATGATATTTATACTCACATTCGAACACATGCCTTCCCTGGTGGCTCATCAGGAAAGAATCTGGCTGCAATGCATGAAACCCAGGTTCAGTCCCTGGGTGGGGAAGATCCTCTGGAGGAGAAAACGACATCTCACGCCAGTATTCTTGCCTAGGAATTCCCATGGACAGAGGAACCTGGTGGGCTAGTCTATGGGAACGCAAAGAATTAGACACAACTATGCAAGCATGCACACATAAAGTTTCGTGAACATTTCTACTATAATTTCATTGTTGGTTATAAGCTGGTTTTCTACAGTGTAGCCAGAAAGTCTGGATGTGTAGAAGAACATCTATAATAAATAGCTTACTGATATTAAGTGATAATGTACCATACGGTTAGTGATACTACATGATATATTCAGTGTGTTGCCCTGCATTAGCAATGCATAGTTCAGAGCACTGGTGATAATTGCAATAAATATGGTGCACCAATGCGGCATTTCCCTCAGTGCCTGTATTCTGTGACATGTTACCTCACATGATCTGCCTCTGATTTTCCCCCCAAAGCAAAGCAAACCAAAAAAAGAAAAACACGTGCTGTTAGCATGCCACAGAAAAATTAAGGAGAAAAATCCATCTATATAAAAACTTATCTATGTTTTCAGGTTTTATAGTCAACCAGGGATTGAACCTTGAGCCTTTTATCTAATTATCTTCCTCTCTCAGCTTTATGGGTTCTTGAAAAAATATTATTCCTCCAAGTCGCTGATAAAAGTCTAGCCTTGGAGAAGCCCACAGAACATGATTAGAGACAAATCCCCTCAGCCTGATTTTGAACCTCTCAGCAAAACTCCTGCAAGCAGTCCCGGTGACGTGAGGGTCCCCAGTGTGCCTGGCACTGGGCAGGCTTTGGAAATAGAAACTCCTCCAGGAGGCAGCAGGCGGTGGGGAGGCAGATAAGGAAGCTGTCCGTTGCAGCCCAGGGGATGAGCACTGCGATAGCAGAGCGCACAGAGGGCTTGGCAAGCGTGGATAAGGGGCTGAGCCCATTCCGGCTGCTTTGGCAAAACACCATAGGCTGGGTGGCTTAGGAACAGAAGTTTATTGCTCATGGTTCAGGAGCCTGGAAGTCAGAATAGGGTACCAACATAGTCAGGTGAGGGCCCTGTGCCCAAACACAGACTTCTCCCTGTATCCTCACATGACATCCTCACGCGGCAGACGGAGCTTGGGAGCTCGGTGCGGTCTCCTGTGTAAGAGCACTGATCCCATTGATGGTAGCTCAGTGATAGGAACCCACCTGCCAAAGCAGGAGACCCGGGTTCCATCTCTAGGTCAGGAAGATCCCCTGGAGGAGGAAATGGCAACCCACTCCAGTATTCTTGCCTGGGAAATCCCAAGGACAGGGGAGCCTGGAGGGCTGCAGTTCATGTAGCTCTCAAAAGAGTCAGACATGGCTGAGCAACTACATGAAACAACAGATCCCATTTATGAGACCTCCACCCTCAGGACCGAAGCACCTCCCCAAATCCCTGCCTTCTACCACCATCACATCGGGTACTAGGATTCCAACGTGGGCATCAGATTGTGGATCGGGGCTTCTAAATCATACTGAGCAGAAGAGAAGCTTTCCCAGAGGAGCTGCCATTTGAGCTGAGTTTTGAAGGACAAACAGCCAGACAAAGAGAAGGTTATTCCGCATGAGGGAGCACCGAGTGACAAAGGCTTGGAGGCCTGAGATAATACCCCAGGCTCAAGAATGGCCAAAGCCTCCGTCATCATACAGCCTGTGCTGTTAGGAACTAAATAGATACAGAGCTGTTTTTTTGTTTGTTTGTTTGTTTTTGCTTTTTGTGCTTCAAGATGCACAGTAACTGGAACCCTTTCTGGCCTGTGCCCTTAGGTAACATATAGGGAAGTGTTCCTGCTTGGTCGCTCAGTCACGCCTGAGTCTTGCGACTCCGTGGACTGTAGCCCACCAGCCTCCTCTGTCCATGGGATTCTCCAGGCAAGAATACTGGAGTGGGTTGCCATGCCCTCCTCCAGGGGATCTTCCTGAGCCAGGGATTGAATCCGGGTCTCCTGCACTGCAGGCCAATTCTTTACCCTATGAGCCATCAGGGAAGCCCATGTAAGGAAGAGGGCAACCCAATAGTCTGGCTTATTTTTCTCCTACCTGTGCTAGTGTTCAGTACCCATCCTTTTCAAAGGGATTTAAAACCTTCTTTACATCTTTGTTAAAATTTTGCCAGCCTTATTGGGTCACAGAGTAGGAACTGTATCTCCCCCTCCTGCGTGAGAACAGTGGGACGCTTGCTGGCAGTAATCTTTTGGAAACTTCCCAGTTTCCACTAGTTTTTTCAGGGATCAAGTACATTGTCTCTGCTGTCCTATCTGTTGGTTCATCCAGGGGCTTGAAATGGGAGCGTGTAGGGCCTGGAGATTTGGACTTAAAATGATTGAGAGGACGTACCACTCAGGGCATGCCACATCCCCTTCCCACCTGCCTGAGGCTCTTCTAAGGATATCTCTTTATTTTATTTTTTAAAATACTTTCACCATGCCACATGGTATGCAAGATCTTAGTTCCCTGGCCAGGGATGGAACCTGTACCCCACACATTGAAAGCACAGAGTCTTTACCACTGGACTGCCAGGGAAGTGCTATAAGGATGCTTCTTTACCTCTTCCTAGTTAAGACTACTGGCTTCTATGGAAAGGCTAGACAGCGAACAGGGAGTTGGGTCATCTCAACTTCAGTCTCTGTTAACATGCTGTTGTGATCCAAGCAAAGAACCTCATCCCTTTTTTAATCATAGCTAAAAATAATGTCCCTTTAAAATTTTCTTTTCTTTTCAGATTTCTTTTGCCAACTTTAGCTTTTTTTTTTTGCAAGCTTCATTTCAGGCCTCAGCACTGTTCTCACAGAAATGTGTCACTCTTCTCAATTCGTCCTTGGTACTGTGCCGTTCCTTCTATCTTTGTGTCCTTTTCTAAGCCAAACATGTCATGAGAAACACAATAGCTCCTTTAGCTCTGTCCCTGTTGCCATCTCTCTGGGATTAGTCACGATTTGTTCAGTTCCTCTTGCAGTTCCCACTTTCCCTCCAAGTCCCTCCCTGTCTAGAGTCACAGGCCATAGGCTCCTACCTGTCTTTTTTCTCCTTGATTTTATTAAAGTAGAGTTGATTTTACAACGTTGTGTTAATTTCTGCCTTACAGCTAAGTGATTTGGTGATCTACCTACCTTTTCTCTACGTTTAAAAGAATTCGAGGGAGAGGACATATGTATACCTATGGCTGATTCATGTTGATGTATAGCAGAAACCATCACAACATTGTAAAGTAATTATCCTCCAATTAAAAATTAAATTAAATTTTAAAAAATGCAATTTCCTCAAACCTAGCCCTTCTCTTTATCAGTTCCTTTGCTTTACGTCATGAGCCTCCTCAGCGCCTGGATGGCTGAAGCCCCTCATTCACTGCTGTCTCTCACCTCTGTTCAGATTTTCGAAAGCGAAAGTGTTAGTTGCTCAGTCGTGTCCGACTCTTTGCAACCCCATGGACTGTAGCCCGCCTGTCCACGGGGATTCTCCAGGCAAGAATACAGGAGTGGGTTGCTTTACCCTCCTCCAGGGGATCTTCCCAACCCAGGGGTCGGACTCGGGTCTCCTGCATTGCAGGCAGGTACTTTACCGTCTTTACCATACTTTGCCGTTGTAGCACAATGTAATGAAGACCCATCACATCCCACGTCCTGCTGTCCTGCTGTCCATCTGTGATGTGGGTGGCAGCCCTCTCACCACGCCTCGCCTGTCATGCTCACACAGAATACCCCGGCGTTTCCGGTGGGGTGTCCATACCCCTGCAGACACGCTGCTTCCTGTCCCTGTCCAGCGGACCCCTTTCCCGTGGACAGGATATACCGTAGGCCAGCCCTAAGTTCCCTTTCACCAAGTCCCGGGGATGTTGAGGAGGCCATTCGCCCTCTCTGAGTTCATATAATTAGTTATTCATATTTTTTTTGGCTACGCAGGCTCTTCAGTTGCAGCGCACAGGCTTCTCTAGTTGTGGCGAGAGGACTCAGTAGTTTTGCAAGCTTAGTTGCCCTGAGGCATGTGGGCTCCTAGTTCCCTGACCAAGTATCCAACCCGAGTCCCCTACATTAGAAGGGGACTTAACCACTGGACCACCAGGGAAGTCCCTAGATTTTTATACAGAGACGAAAAGTGTGATCTAATTCTCTTACTTTCATTGCCTTACTCTGTTAACCCAGTTTTCTGATTGATGGTTGGGCAAAGGGCTCTTTTTAGGAATAGTGTCACATAGAAAACAAACTTAACAACTACCAAAGGGGGATGAAGAGGGGGAAGGGATAAATTAAGAATTGGGGATTAACAGATATTATTATACATAAATGATAAACAACAAAGACCTACCATATAGCACGGGAAACTATACTCAACATCTTTGTAATAACATATAGTGGAAAAGAATCTGAAAAAAAAATATATATATATATGTTTGTATCACTGAGTCACTTTGCTATATGGCAGCCCACTCCAATATCGTTGCTTGCCTGGAGAATCCCACGGACAGAGGAGCCTGGTGGGCTCCCCTCCATAGGGTTGCCAAGAGTCAGACAGGACTGAAGTGACTTACATACACACACAGATATATCTGTGTCACTGAATCACTTTGCCGTATGGCAGCCCATTCCAGTATTCTTGCTTGCCTGGAGAATCCCACGGACAGAGGAGCCTGGTGGGCTCCCCTCCATAGGGTCGCCAAGAGTCAGACAGGACTGAAGTGGCTTACAGACACACACAGACATATCTGTGTCACTGAATCACTTCGCTGTATGCCTGAAACATTGTAAATCAACTGCACTTCAATTTAAAAAGTCACAGCAATACTGTCAGTGTACCAGGGTAAATAAATATTCAGGTCAGAAGTCATACGCAATGCCCGTTTTATTTGTTTTCCTAGTATCTTCTGGGAAAGAATGAAGACTGGTAAAAATATTGACACTTAAGTAAATGCTCACTTGCTGGTCACCCTTACTCCATTTTATGTGGGAAAACAAGTTAACAAACCTCCAGGAGGTTCCGGGACCCCTCATCGAGGGGAGTGACATGTCACAGCACAGTCTTGACCCCTCCCTCCTCAGCTTCTTTCCTGTGGCCTTCCTCATTCTCCACACATGCCTTTCATGCCAGCGGTGCTGGGCGTTGACAAGAGTCAGATGATGAAAAGGATGGGAGAGGAGCCAGGGGAGCAGTGAGGACGCAAAGCCCAGGCACCCAGAGAGTCCCCTGGTGCAGAAACATGCGCCCAGGGAATGCCCACTCCTCACCAGGGAGGCCCCCGGGAGTCCCAGTCCAGCCCGAATCCATGGTTGTAACCAGTCAGAGGACATTATCTAGCACACCTCACTTCAGAGGAAGGAAATTTCCACTTTCCAGGATTGCAAAAGATCTCTCCAGCAAGATACTTCTTTGAAAACTGACCAACTGGCTGTAAAAGGATAAGAGGCTTCCGAGGGGAGGTTCGTTTGGGGTGCTACCAGATGTGGGTTCAGAGCCTGGGTTCGCTATCTGCTGAAAACCCTTGGACCAGTTCCTCACTCTGTATTGATTTCCTTATGAATTAAACAGGGGTAGGAAGAGCCCTTCTGGAGGTTGTCCAGGCACTGAACGGCTCCCGGGATGTATGTGCTGGCCCGCAGCACGCTTGAAACCTGCAGCCTCAGCCACTGCCACCTCCGTCCCCATGACCCTCGTGGGAAGTCGTGGTACCATGGGTGGGCCTTACGTGACAGGGCGGTTTGGTCTCCCATCGCCCCCCGCCCCCCATCCTCCCAGGCTGTGCCTCTCCTTGGCCGTTATGCAGCCACTCACAGTAGTCTGAACCTTCCAGAGAGCTGTAGACCCCACCTCTTCACTCCAAGGAGGAGGGGACGCTGTCTCGGTGATGACACTCCCAGTGTGTGAGACTCATGTTCCCACGAGAAAGCATCAGAGCCTTTCAGACAGACCCAGGCAGGAGAAAGGAAGCACCCACAGGCAGACTGAAATCAGTGAATAGGGGTTTGTACTTTAAAGTTGAATATCAGAAGTGACCGGTGAGTTTCTTCCCTTTGCTTGTGTGTGTGTTCAGTCACTCAGTCATGTCCGACTCTTTGCAATCCCATGAACTGTAGCCTGCCAGGCTCCACCTTCCATGGGGATTTCCAGGCAAGAATACTGGAGTGGGCTGTCATTTCCTCCTCCAGGGGATCTTCCTGACCCTGGGTTTTTATTTTCTTAAAGCAACCAAAATACACCCCTTTTCTGTTATTTTTTAAAAAGTTTTCTTTGTGAGATACAAAAGCTCAGGGGAGCAGCGTGTTCTTTTGAGACATGGAATTGTCCACATAGGCCATCTCAGGGCTGTGTCTTACTTGGTGGGTTTAGTTTGTTGTTAATAATACATACCTTCCACCAGAAATCTATAACCTGTCTCTTAGTCACATCCCTCTTCTGAGTCCCTTCAGATGATTATTTCAAACAGTGCAGAAACTTTTCTTGTTCAGGTCTTGACCCGAAATTTTTCCTGGGGCCTTTTTAACTGGGTTGCATTTGTCTATGTTTGATCTCCTAGACCTCTAGATAGACACTGAAGTCCCAAGGCTTTCAACAGCCCTCTCTTAGAGACTCGGCTGTTTTATTCTCTCCCATTTTTATTAAAAAAAAAAAAATCATCTTCCATTTCTGCAGGCCGGGGGTCCTCTTTCCAGATAAGCAGCTCCTCCCGACTCTCAGTCCCGTTTTCAAAACCCTGCCTCTTTAGGGAACTGTCTGGTAGCTTCTGTTTTTATCTTGAGACTCAGAGACGAGCGTGACCCGGAGTGTCTGTCTGAGGCAGCAGAGATGCCGTCACACAGATACGCCGAGAGCGCTATCTGCTCCAGACACTTGCTGTCTGCGGTGCTTCCCTGGACCACTGACGACGTCCACACGCCGTTTGTGCCCACAGTTCTTGCCCCTGGGCTTCCTCTCTCCCTTTTGTCTTGGGCTCTTTGAAGAGCCTCGTGGAGGAGGGTTCCGAGCCAGCCCGGAGCTGTGTGGGGAGCGCGCTGCCGTGGGTCAGTAACGCCTGACCTGAACACAGCAGTGACAGCGGGGAGATCAGCCCCTGACGTCCGTTCTGCCGTGTTCACTGGACGGCCGTCTTCAGCAGTTTTAAGGCAGTTTTTAGTGTGCAAGTTCCACACATCTTTTGCTAAGTTTATCCCTAAGCATCAGCGTTTCTGTTTCTGGCGTGATTGTGCATGGAGTTGTTTTCTTGCCTGCTTGCTTTCTCTGCCTGTGTCTTAGTTGCGTCATTCGGGACCTTTCCTGGTGCCGTGTGGGCCCAATAGTTGTGGTTCACGGGCTCAGCTGCCTTGCAGCACGTGGGGTCTTAGTTCCCCGACCAGGGATCAAACCCACGTCCCCTGCCCTGAAAAGCAGATTCTCAACCACTGCACCACCAGGGAAGTCCCTGTCTTCCGCACTTTTCCCCCTTTGGAGTCTTTTATTTTTTATATACCTAGGATCTTTCCGTAAGTGTTACTGTCTTCAGCATTTTTAACTGTCCTCTTGAGCTATAATTTTCACCTGGACCTGGGAAAATGAGGTCTTTTTCCTCACAGGCTAGCTGACCAGACAGTGTGGTAGTTCAGTCGGTGGTCCCGTGATTCTTGGGACCCGGTGGTGTCGTTCACGTCTCCGGGGCCCTGGCGTGTCCCTGGACCTGGGCAGGAAGCAGGAAGCTAAGAGCAGCGAAGAGCAGAGTCTGTCCTCTCCCCTCACGGAGGCTTCAGCCCGGTCGCTGGAGCCGCCATTTTATCCCCAGTGTGCTTACGCCTCTCAGAAGGAAGCTTACACGCCAGCCAGCCCCGCTCTCTTCCCTCAGACTAGTTCTCTCATCTGTCCCTCATTTCAACTTCATTTCTCTCTCTCTCTCTGGCTGAACCTGATACTCACTTCCTAATTAGAGATTATGCGCATTTTCGTGGTTCTTGAAGCCTGGGTTTTCTTGAAACTGATGAGTTTATATCCCCCATCAAAGGGAAACCTCGAGGGTAATAGGATTAACCAGTGACTTATTTCCTTCCTAATTTTCTATATTTTCCAATTTTGTCAATGAGCATATATTACTTGTATAATCAGAAAAAAATAAGTGTATTTTGAGAACAAAATGTCTAGACTCTTGGTTTTAGCCTTTTCTTGCTTTCTGGTGTTTTTTTTTTAAGCAGTAGACCTCTTTGTTCAAATCTTAAAGGGAAACAAATGAGAGAAAAGCTCTTCTCACTGAGGCAGGATCTTCAGTGAGATCCTGTGTATGTGTGTGTATGTGTATGTGTATGCCTCTGTGTGTGTTTACGTCTGTGTCTGTGTATATTTGCGTGTCTGTATGTGTGTTCATGTGTATGTGTGTGTGTGTGGGGGGGGGCTTGCCTATGTGTATTTGTGTGTCTCTGTGTATTTGCATATATGTGTTTGTGGGTTTATGCGTGTGTCTCTGTGTTTGTATGTGTCTGCCTGTTTTGTGTGTATGTGTGTGCATGTCTGACTGTGTGCCTGTCTGTGTGTGTGTGTGTGGTGTTTAGGGGATACCTCCTGTGTTGCTGGATACTCTGATTTTTTTTCATCCCCAGAAGGGAATACACATCTGGACCCTCTTTGCACATCACATGGGAAATGATGTCTGGCCCAGCGCTGGCCTCTGTGATTGCAGAGTTAATGCCTTTCCCACAGAGCCTGCACCGTCAGTTGTGAGTAGCTGCACTGCTTCTGGGCAGGAGCATTCCCTTTGTCTGGCAGTTAACAGACTGTACTCTTCTCCTGTCTTCTGCAGGCACTCTGCCTGCCCGGGTGGAACGGAGTAGAGATGATGTATCACAGGCAGGGCCGTTTTCTCAAGACAGCCTATTCAGAACAGATAGGAAGAGTGATTCCCTGAGTTGTTCTTGGCTGGGCTTGAAGTCTCCTGTCTTCCCAGCCTCATTTCAGGTGGTCTAGCAGTCTCCCTTTATGAACATGCCTCTCCACTTCTGGAAGTGCCAATACCCCTTCCCTCCCTGGGACTGCTTGTTCTGTTAAGGACGGCGTGGAGGAGAGAAAGGACCAAGTCCCACATGTGCCAGCTCCAGCGCCGGCCTCCTTGGGTTGGAAACATGGCTCTGCCATCTGCTAACTCGGTGACCTTGTCCGAGCTACTCACATCTATACCCACGCTAAGCCTCAGTTCTCCCACTGTTAAAAGTGGTAAGAGTCTATCTGAAAACTCCTCAGATCCTCATGGAAATGAATCCTGGGGATTATTAAATGAGACAGTGTGTGCAGCGTGTTTAGTTGAGTCCTGGTAGTGGTTTTACAAATGTTTGTTGTTATTGTCATTTGCCCTTAGTCGTGCTGTGTCCCCACCTCTCAACACTCCTGGCAAGGTTCAAACCAAGTTTCTGAATGTTTACAAGGAAAGAAAGATAACGCTGTGACTCTTGCGAAGGTGAGAACATTTGTAGTGGGGGAGCACAACTCTGTGATATTGGGGAAGTCAGGAGCCCCAGCTCCTACCTGGACAGGTAGAGCTCAGGGTTTGCCAGCCAGAAATCGGTGGTGTCATCTCTGCAGGGGCAGCTAGAGCTAGAGCCTCTTCTCTCCTTCTAGAAAGAATTCTTTGAAGACTAGCCCATGGGGTGAGCAGGATCTAGTCATACAAGTATTTTGACTACTGTTTCTTGAATACTTACTATAATGCCAGGCCCTACATTTTTATTTTATTTCTTATCACACAGTCCCTACAAAGAAGCTGTGGTACTCATTTCTCCGAATCACAAAACAGGTCCGTAGAGGAAATCAGCCAGCGTCCCGTAGTTAAAAAGAGAGCTAGTTCCCAAAACTAAACTCCAAACCCATCTGCTTTTATCACCCTACATCCTTTTCTCTTATCATTTCCCCCAAACGACCATGGAGCAGAAGTTTTCCACCAACTACAGGCATTTAGCATATGACTGGGTATTGAAAAGAACTCCTGTTAAAACATCTCTTACTTTCCCTGCCAGAAAAGGTGCACAGTTCAGAGTTCCATTTGGACAGACTCTCTGGGTTTGCTCTGAGATGGGTAAAGCCCCGACCCAGCCATGGGCTGTTTCTTGACTGGGCCACGAGGCTTCTCTGTCACCTTGCTCTTTCCTGGACATTTGCTTCAGGATAGATTTGAATTCACCATGTTTACAGGTTGACCACATAAACACTGGCCTTTCCTGGAGACTACCTGAACTATCTTGAAATTGTGATACCCAGAGGGTGTCACAGCCCCAAGACTGGAAAGTGGGATGTTTGAGGAGCTGAACCGCCCCGGAAAATCCCTCTGTTTCACCACAAAGGAAAGCTTGAGGACATGCGTCTGCTCTGGAACTCCTGCTTCAGGATCTGAGATGAACAGTCTGGAAAAAGATGTCTCATCACCCATTGGCTCCCTCAAGGTGATCTTCACACCTCCCTTGTCTATGCTTCCTTCTTCCCCATGCCCTTTGGGTCCTCTGGGTTTCTTTATGGGTTCCTTCTCAGAAGAATGCTTCTACTGTCTGTCATTTTACTTTACAGAGCAAGCACCCCATTCTTTGCTAATATGATCCCTTCTTCTAACATCATCCTCCTGCCCTCACCTGTCCCAGGCTTCCCTCTCTTTCCCCTCTTCTCCATCTCTGGAGAAGCCACTGGGAAATGGCATCTTGCCTTTGACCTTCTTTGTGCTGATTCTTTCAAAGAAAGAACCACCTCATGATGTCTTGTCTTCTAACCATTTCTGCTTGTCTTTTGTGGGACCCATACTTTTCCTACTGGTGCTTTAATTTTCTAAATTTTTTAAGTGAAAAATAAAAGTTGTGTGATTTCTAAAGTTGACTTATCCTCCAAAAGGGGATTCCCTCTGGCCTTTCTTGATCTCTCTTCTCAGCAACTTCCTTGATCTCTCTTATCGTCAACCACTTACTTTCAATAAACATCATTTTTGGAAGCCCCCATTGTCTGGTAGGGTTCCAGCTTTCCAACAGTATCCTAGAGGATCCACTTGTGTCATGCCTGTGTTCTTCAGCCACTTGCAGTTATCTGGGGTCAGTCAGTCCCCAGGAGGAGAGTAGATTGGGCTGGCACAGCCCCCAACCTTAAGGAAGTTTATGTTCTTATGACTTGACTTCCCCTCAAGGACTAAGTTCTTGGACCAATTGAATCTCAAGGTTGCCATATGATGCTGATTCTTTTGGTTGGCAGAGTAATCAATTGAAGTTTTTTAATGCATTTTCCTCCATGCTGTTTGCAATTTTTCATCTTTTGGTTCTTCAATAAATTTGTACTGAGGATCTACTGTGTTCCTGGTGCTGAGCTTAGACCCAGGGGTTGATCTGGGAACAAAATCATCCCTGCTCTCCTAGAGCCTGTGGTCGAGTGGGGAAGAAGGATGAGTCAGTCAAATAATTATGCTGAAATGTGTAAAATTTCAACCATGAATATGTTTAAAGGAGAGGCACATAGGGCTGTGAAAGCATGTACCAGCAGACCTCAGACATATTGCAGGTTTGGGTCCAGGCCACTGCAAGTAAAATGAATATCTCAATAAAGTCATATGAGTTTTTTGTTTTCCCAATGCATATAAAAGTTATATTTGCACTATACTGTAGCCTATTAAGAATCCAATAACATTACACCTTTTAAAAAAGTTTACATATGTTAATTAAATTTTTTTATTGATGAAAAGCACTAATCATCATCTGAGCCCTTCAGCAAGCCACAATCTTTTTTGTAACAGTAATATCAAAGATTACTGATCACAGATCACCATAGCCAGTATAATAATAATGAAAAAGTTTGAAATGTAAGAATTATCAAAATGTGACAGAGAGGAAAGAAATGAGCAAATGCTGTTGGAAAAATGGCACCCTTAGACTTCAGCCATACAGGATTGCCACAAATTTGTTAAAAAAAAAAAAAAGAAAAGAAAAAGAAAAAGAGACAATAAAACAAAGTGTGCCTGTAATGCAAAGGGATGGTGTGCTCTGGGTAAGTGGCTCTCCAAGCATGGTCCCTGGACCATCAGCCTCAGCATAACCTAGGATCTTGTTAGAAATATACATTCTCAGTTCCCACCATGGGCCCACTGGATTAGAAACTCTAGGAACGGGGTTCAGCTCCTGTTTTCAGACACGTTCAGGACACTGTGATACACAAGTTAGAGAACTCTTGCTCCAGATGGTCAAAGTCAGCTTCTCTGAAGCAATAACTTCTGAATTACGAAAAAAAACTAGGCAATAGGGTAGGATGGGAAAAGTCTTTCAAACAGAAAGAATGGCATGTGTGAAAGTCCGATCGTGAGATCAGGGAGCTACTGAAAACAGGAAGATGTGCCATAAAGGAGGAAGAGAATGGAGAAGGTGAGTATGGACAAGATGCCCGGGGCCAGGAAATGCTGGTCATTTGCAAAGGATTGGGCAGTAGAGAGCTGCTGGTACGCTCGGAATTCAAGGATGGTGTGATCTCACTTATTGGGCAATACAAAGCCTCTGGTATGCTAGGAACTCAAGGATGGCATGATCTCACTTGCTTTTATCTAAAGAATAATTCTAGCTGCAGTGTGGAGAAGGGATTGAAGAGGAGCAAGAGTAGACCTGCTGGAGATTGTCTCAGGGATCAGGGGAAAGCTGATGGCGGTTTCTGGAAGGATGAATGAAAGACACAGATTCACAAGATTTTTAGGTAATGCCCACAGGTCTCGGTCATCAACTAGACGTGTCCAAGAATGACTCTGGTGTTTTGGGTTTATTTGCAAGATGGAGGAGGAGGATGCCAAGCTTGCCAGTGGGAAGAGACCATGAGGCATTTCTATTGTGTTCGACGGGCCTTTGAGCCACCTGTGTGCAGGTATCAATCAGACGGTAGAAGGTGTGGGTCTGGAGCTCCTAGGAGAGGTCAGGGCTGACAGCACATCTTGGTAAGTCATCGAAAACTAAGCGGCCATTGGTAAGATCACCCAGGAGAAGGAATGTAATGAAGAGGAGAAAGCCAGAATACATACTGGGGAACTTCAGCATTCTTGTTGACTGGTCAGGAAGAGTCAGGATGACCCCCATACACCTGGTTTAGTGTAAAGAGTAGAGAGAAGGAAGAAGATGGAAACCTGGAGAATCATGTGTCACAGAAGACAAGGGAGAGTTTCTAGGAGAGAGCGCTCAGTGACGGTGAAGAGGAGTATACGGCAAGAGGTGGTTGAAGGATGCTTGTGGATTAGGTGACTTGGAAAGTCATTTGTGGTTTTAGCAAGAGCTATTTCAGTGGAGTGGAAGAGAGCAGAAGCTAGAGTGCGGTGGAATGAGAAATTAAAGGTAAGGAAATGGATAAAGTGAGGACTATAGACAGCTTTTTGGAAATGGTTGTAAAGAGGAGGGTATCTGTGGATGGGAGATGTGGAGTCAAGAAGATTGTCCTGGTTTGTTTGATTTTTGAGTTGCAAGTGCTTCTCACATGTTAAACCCTAAGGACTTCATTGAAAGGGAACAGCTGAATAAAAGAGATGGAGCCAACCGAGGTTAACAAGAACCAAGATCCTAAACAGATGGGAGAGCACAGAGGCTCTCGGATTCTGGAGTTCCTACTCTAGCCTGGATTTTTCTGAACCTCTGTGACCTTCCCAAGGCCGGATCCCCTGACCTCGAATGCCTGCCACCCCTCCCTTTCTTGGCATTCTCCTCCTGCTGACTTGCCTGCCCACAGCCCCTTTCCTGCAGCCCACTCAATTGTTTTGTCTGCTTTGTTCACCCACTGTTAAGTTATTAACTTGTCAGGGTCTAGACTCCCCACTTCCTTTCCCACTTTGAACCCAATCTTGGCTCCCTTCCCGTTCACTGCCTCGGAAAGTCAGCACTAGGGAGGCCTGGATTGCTTGGCGGGTTATTACTGGCGTGCACACAAAAGTACAGTTAATATAATTGGTATAAGATGGTAAAGCCTTTTTAAAGACCTTGATGCAACTGAAAAAAAATCATAAAATGCAACCCTCTCTCCATTATCTTAGCAGTGGAGGCAAATGGTGAACTAAAGTAGACTTTATTCAAAGTAATTTCTCCAAGAGGACTCGATTTTAAAGGGTCACCTGTAAACATATTAAAGACCATCAGATTTTAAATGTTAATTCATGGATTCAATAAGGGACAAAAATGACCTTTCCTTAGTTTTTAAAGCAGACATAGATAGGTAAGTTTTAATATAAGTGTTGCTACTCTGAGGTAAGCAAACTTTGTCTAAGATTCTTGAGAGAAATTTGCAGCAGTTCCTTAGAATTGAGTGGTTTTATCATTACCCAGCACTTTCGAAATCATGGAATAACTTAAATGGAATCTGATGGACTAAGACACAGACTGTTTCCTAGTCATCAGCCTACATACTGCTGAAAATGATTTGTTGTCTAAGAATAAATATCACAGAGAAACAACATTTTGGAGCATCTATTGTGAGCATCTTTTATTTATGTCATCATAGTCATTCCTTGCAATTCTTTGGAGTACATATTATCTACAGTTTTATAAATTCAAGAAATCAGGGCCCATAACTATTTAGTGAATTCCAAAAATTCATACTCTGGCAGGTGGTAAATAGCCCTTGAGCTCTGGTCTTCATGGGCATACCTGGAGAAGCCACAACAATCATTGTAGTAATAGTAACACCAATAGCTCCCATGTATCAAAACCTTGATATGTGAGGAGCCTCATCTATATCATATGTTTAATCCCTATATTAACACAGCAAGCAAAAAACAAAAAACAAAAAACACAGCAAGCAACATGGTCCTCATTTCACAGCAGAGGAGACGAGTGTGAAGAGGTTAAATTATTCATACAGTCACACAGCTGGTCAGTGAAGAGTGGAGAGTCAAACCCAGTTCCCTCTGACCCTAACACTCTCTTCTGAAGTAAGCCCATTTGTCCAAATTAGGGATATTTTCCTGATCCCAAGAACAAAGCCTGAGGCGTGGTGGATGTAAATATTTTTTTCCTAATGTACTTGAATATACAGCTGCTTGCTAGGACTCATATGTGAAGCCAGAACACAGAATGTTTATTTTTTATTCCTTGTTAGCATTGCTAGAGGAAGATGGAAATGTCCATATTCCAGCAAGTTTATACATTTGGGTGAGTACTTCCTCATCCATCTAGCAACTTCTCCTGTCAAAAGTCATCCCAAAATCAGAATAAGCCAAGAAAACCTCTGAGCACAGCCAGGGTTAAATATCACGACTTGTTGAATTAACTCCTTTATCTAGAAAAGAGTCCAACCTTCACATACAACTAGTTGACTCTAGTTTTACACATAGTTCTACCAGTCTTTGTTTTTTATTTAGTCTGCAGCTCATAATAACAGAAGAGGGCCCACTGCAGACTGGTGTAGTAACACCAGAGATGTGACTAGACACAAGAACCCTCGAGCCCAAATAACCACTAAGAAGCATAAAGGAGAGCCCAAGATGTGTAGTTGACTGGAGGTATTTGGGGATCAGATCAAACACTGTGCATCCGCTGTAACACCATCACAGCAGAGCCTTATCAGTTATCACTTCTTATTATGGTCACACTGAACATTCATGAAAACCTAACATTAAATCTCGCTGGATGTATATCCAATTTAGGAAAGTCATGATGATGTACACAGTGATCTTTTTTTTTTTTTTTTTTAAGTTTATAAAAAACCAACTACTGGGACTTCCCTGGCAATCCAGTGGTTAAGACTATGCCTTCCATTGCAGGGGCTGTGGGTTCAATCCCTATTCGGGCAGCAAAGATCCCATGTGCCTCGTGGCCAAAAACCCAAAACATAAAACAGAAACAATACTTTAACAGATTCAATAAAGACTTTAAAAATAGTCCACATCAAAAACAAAAAAATCATAAAAAAAAAAAAAAGACACCCAACTTCATTCATGCTTAATCTACCCTTCAAATCTAGCTGTCCAAGAAAAAGCCCCTGTGAATTATCTTTGTGTCCCCAAACACAGTGCCCGGCCCATGGCATATGCTCACTAATGTTAGATGATAAAATCTCAAGCCCTTTGTTTTTTGAAGGTTCTGAGTAGCCCCTTTCACTCTCGTTACTTAGGATACAGCATTCCTGGGTCTATTCCAGGAAGACTTTATGAAGGGGAGAGGGGGTAAACCCCTGAAATCACCTCTGCTTGTTCTGTGTTCACAGATGATTACACGGTACCCAGATGTTCCTTAAAAAAAGAAAAAATGAAAAAAATCATTCCGTACATGTTCATTGCTGTTATCATCATGATTGTCTTCATCATGATGGACCCATATTGTATATTTTACATCTGGGGAAGGTGTGAAAAAGAAGTTGGACCTTCCTCTCCTGGGACACATTTAAACCCTTTAGGCCAAACCAGACTGGGAACTATCCAATCAGCTGTAACCCAAATAAGGAGGGGATGGGCCCCAGCAATTTGTTGGACATTCAGGCTACCCACCCCTTCAGTTTATCAGGAAGGTGTTAATTCCACTTAGTGAGGACAGCACCCTGAATAAATCAGTGCAGCTCTTGGTGTATTTCAAATTGAATTTCAGAAAGTTCCAGGCCGCCTGAAGATGCACTTGTATCAAAGGTTATCCGCAGCCAGGGGGGCCCACCTCCACATGTCTGTCTGTTCCCAGCACCTGGCCTTCCTTCCAGTTCAAGGGCAGCTTCTTTTCCAGGTCACAGCCGTTGGGAAGAGGCAGCATTGATGACCTGTTAAATGAGTGCCCCGCCCGCACGCAAGCCCTGCTCCCCACTCCCCAGCAGCATCAGAACCTTCTGGGGACGGGGGCCAAATCTCTAAGCATCTGAGGGCTTGCTGGCCTCCACTCTCGGTGGAATTAGCAGGAGTTATCCATAAATCCCCGCGGCATCCATCAGCAGACAGAGCAAGAGTGCCTTTTTAAAGAAGTTCACTGACCTCTTGTTAACTTAACTCCTTGTTAGGAAATCTCTAATCAGCTGTGTGCTAACAGGCCCAGGGCCCCGGGTCAGCAGAAGCGGGGCTGGCGGTGGGGTTGGGTTTCCAGCTGTGTGCTGTCGGGGTCTGAGCAGACTGTTTTGTTTTCCTCGTCCAGCTATCTTCCAGATCATTCAGAGCATCAGAATGGGCATGTGAGCCAGCCCTGGGGGTTTGACACCGCCCCCTCCCACTGGAGGGTGGAGGACCACTTCAGCTCTTAGCCGGGTATCTGTGGGAAGCCGGCAAGTCACCCAGAAGAGGAAAAAAATAAACAACAACAAAGGCTCCCTCAGCTGTTCCCTGATCACTTCATCGTGGACGTCAGATCAAATTGCTTTCTCACAGGGCATCTCGGTACACCCGTGTTCTTGAGCGGAAAGGACATTTTGCTTTGCAGTCGGCAGGATGGGGAGCTTTCCGGCGTCTGCAGCAGTGCTGTCTGTCTGGATTCGCCCTGGGTTTCACTGATGTCTGCATGTGGGCCCCCATGATCTCTGCTTTACTTTCTATGGATACAGTCTCTGCTCCATTGGGAATTGCTTTTACAAATAAATGTCTTTGTTCAACCTTATCTCCCGTGCGGCTTCCAGTGAGAAAACCGAAATCGAGGGGTCAAGATAGCTCCGGAGGGGCTATCTTAATTCCATTTTTGCTTTCTTAGTCATTTATTTTATCTCTTAATAATTGGGTGTGTTAGTCACTTAGTCACTCTTTGCAACACCATGGCCCGTAGCCCACCAGGCTCCTCTGTTCATGGAATTCTCCAGGCAAGAATACTGGAGTGGTTAAGCTATTCCCTTCTCCAAGGGATCTTCCTCACCCAGGTATCAAATCAGGGTTTCCCACATTGCAGGTGGATTCTTTACCATCTGAGCCATCAGAAAAGCCCTAGTAATTGTGAGTTTTAAAAACGAAAATGGAGGAAAGAGTTAGGACCTCTAGTTACCACTTAAGGGGCTTTGTTATAAGTGGCCCTTCGGAATAGAGGACGGGGGCTTTTTGTCCACAAGAATCCTTCACCCCAGACCTTTTAGTGATGTTCTTGAAAGCTTTCTTTTCTCCCATCCTCCGCGTTTCCCTCCTTCCTCTTTGTTTCCCACTGAGGAGAGGGTGGCAGGGCTGTTCTGAAATTAGCGGCCTCAGGGACAGGCTACCATCCTTGTGCCCACCTCCACCCCCACCCTGAGCCCTCCGGAGCTGGCAAAAGACATTCCCCCCACTTGGGGGCTGCACTCGTAGGCACTCTGCTAGCTGGCCCCTGCACTATCTGGGCTGTCTGGCCACCCTCTTCTTGTGACTAAGATCCGTGTGAGATCAGACCCCGTGGCTTCCTGCCAAGAAGCCAGCCGAAGGCCAGACCCATTGTTGTAAGGTTTCCCTGGTCTGCGCTCCCGTTTACACCCTCACTGACTCCCACGGGGCCTAGACTTGATCTAAGAGCCTTCCTCTTCCCCCGCTTAATGCCAACAAAAGCACACCCATTAGACATCGTGAAAAGTGATGGCTGGGTCTGAGCTTTGAGGTTTATCCTTTACAGGAAAGAGTCTCTCCCCCCCTCATTTGGTCTTTCCCACAACAGTAGTAATCAATAGGGTGGTTATCCCCATTTCAAGGAAATGGAAACTGAAATTTGGACAGACTGGGCTCTAGGTAAACCCAGTTGTCGCCAGGTGACAGGTGTGGTGGGCTGAGTCGTCTGCCATCCGTAAAACTTCCTGTGGTGAAGTTATCTCCCCAGGCTATGCAATCGTCCACAAACTGGCTTTCTGTTAGTTTCCAGGTAACCTCCCAGAAGTTCTCGTATGTGACAGTCTGCCCGCCCTGGTGACTTCTTCCATGAGCCCTCTACTCGCGGAGACCAGAGCTGCCCTAAGTTAGGGTCACGGCTGTACAAGGGAGATTTCCGAACATTTTTTGCCATGACCCATGGTAGGGACCTCCCTGGTGGCCCAGTGATTAAGAATCCACCACCTTCCAATGCAGAAGACGCGGGTTCGATACAAGGTTTAGGAGCTAAGATCCCACATGCCATGGGGCAACGAAGCCCATAAAGCAACTACTGAGCCCTTGCATTCTAGAATTCATACTCCCGCAGCAAGAGAAGCCCTCATATCAAAACTAGAGAGTGCCTGCTCACTGCAATGAAAACCCAGTGCAGCCTAAATAAGTAAAATAGCAGAAAAAAAGAAACATATGGCAACTGGATATACAACACACCTACTAAAGCAATTATCACAGAACAACCCTTACCCTTAACACATATGATGCACTCTGGTTTTTTTCCCAGTCCTCTTTTTTTAAAAAGCTGGTTGCACCCTCTTTAAAGGACTTTATAAACCATGAGTAGATTGCAACCTACAGTGTGAAAAGCACTGCTCCTCAGGAGAAAATCAAGCCCTTCATGGGAAACAGAGAAGCAGGGCTTGTGAGGTGAGAAAGTCAGAATCCTGAATCCTGATGAGAACCTGACCACTCATCTCGGTCACCGCCAAGCAGCACCTCCAGGAGCACATTAAGCAGCAGTTTTGGGGATTTAGGGTTCAGAGCCTACAGAGAAAGAACTGGCACCTCCTGAATCCATTGAAACATTGGGACAAAAACACCAGATTCTGCTTGTCAGCATTCACTTGCTGTGCATCACAGTTATTGTGGGGTGGGCTTGGGTGGGGGATGGGGTATTTTTAAAAGCAATATCCAGACGATTTCAATGCTGCCCATCCACTCATTAAGCCTTTGGGAACCAATTCACCAGCAGATTTAGTTTAATTAAATCAAATGGGGACTCAGAGGCAATATTCCCAAACCTAACACGGCATCAACTTTGATGCATGAGAAGGCCTCCCTCCTCTGACATTGGAAACATCTGGGACCCTCCGCAGAGCTCAGCGACCCTAAGACACTGTGTCTTAGTTCGCTCCAGGTCCTGCGCATCTCTGTCGTTAAGAAGAACACACACAGGGGCACAGGGTGCTTACGACTTGACCCTCAAAATCTCTGTAAGAGGGAATTCGTCTGCAGCGGAAATGCGAAGGGCTGTTTCCAGATTCTGGCTCTTTCCAGATTCTCGCCTCCCAGGGCATCATGACAGATCAAACACTGTTTCTGGGAAGGCCGTGCACAGAGAGTGTGCTCATAGCTTCAGAGGGGATGAACGCACACAGAGAGATATGTCGGCTGCACAGGGCTGGAAGAGAGTTCTCAGCCCTTCCAGACATGAGAGCATCCTGACGTAACAGCCTGCGGTTACTCCACCCTGGATTACATTTGCTTTGGAGGCAAAATATCATTTGAGTGATATCCTTTATCATACACAACTCATCATCAGGCTTCAGCTGCAAATTGTGAAGGCATCGCAATAAGTCTCAGCTCCTTTCTTTGAAAATCATCCAGTCCTCAGGCTTCCATCTGCCACCTGTGGGTCTGCCTTTCTCCATGGGGGTCAGCAGACTTTCTCGGCAGAGACCAGAGAGTAAATATTTTAGTCTTTGTGGGCCATACAGCCTTGAGACTACTCAGCTACACTTTTGTAGCTTGGAAGCAGCCATAGGTAACACATACATGAATGGACAGGCTTTGTTTCAATAAAACTTTATTTAACAAGCCGGTGAGTCCTGCCAAGCCTTGCTCTTGAGTGGCAGTTCTCAGATTGTCATGTACAGATGTGAGAGTTGGACCATAAAGAAGGCTGAGTGTCGAAGAACTGGTACTTTTGATTTGCGGTGCTGGAGAAAACTCGAGAATTCCCTGGACTGCAAGATCAAACCAGTCAATTCTAAAGGAAATCAACCCTGAATATTCATTGGAAGGACTGATGCTGAAGCTGAAGCTGAAGCTCCCATCATTTGGCCACCTGATGCAAAGAGCCAACTCACTGGAAAAGACCCTGAGGCTTGGAAAGATTTAAGGCAAAAAGTAGAATGGGGCAACAGAGGATGGGATGGTTAGATAGCATCACTGACTCAGTGGACATCAATATGAGCAAATTTCAGGAGATAGTGGAAGACAGAGGAGCCTGGCATGCTACAGTCCATGGGGTACAAAAGAGTCAGACACAGCTCAGCAACTGAACAACAACAAATCTCAGATTGTGGTACACAAGCCCTCATCCCCTGGAACACTGGATTATGTTGGGAGGTTTTGCATATCCACAAACCCATTGCTCTTGACAGAAGGCAGATTCTCCTAAGAAGGAATTTAGAATTTAAATAATAAAAGTAATATAGGCAATTGATCTGCCTTGGTAGAGTTGTGAGGGAATCTCTCAGGATGAATAGAAAGGATATTAATTCTATCAGTGCCAAGGTATGAGTGGAAAGCTGGAGTGATAGGGTGAGACCTTGAAGGCAAAGCCAAATTTAAGGTGGAGCCAGGGAGTCAGCTCTTTCTGAGAAGTAACTGAAGATTCTCAGCCTTGAATGTTCAAAACAGAGGCACAGACTATGTTACAACATCTCGAAAGTCCCCAAGATAGAAGCCTGTACACAGAGACTTCTAGTTTATCTCACTGTGACAGATACAAACTTTAAATATTGCATTAGGAGAACAAAGAGACCTGAGCAGAGCTTCACAGAGCTCTGGAAGAGAATTCCAAATGAATAGTTTAAAAATTGGCCATGGGGACTTCCCTGGTGGTCCAGTGGTTAAGACTCCTTGCTTCCAATGCAGGGGACTCAGGTTGGATACCTGGTCAGAGAACTAAGATCCCACAGGCTGCTTGATGTGGTCAAAAAATAAATTAAAAAAACAAAAACACAAACATTGGTTGGTCCTAAGATGTTTATAACTCATCCATTACTTCTTGATGGGAGCAAGATGGAGGTCAACTATGGGGGAGACAAAATATGTTACTACTAAGAAGAAAGTCCAAGATTTCCCTGGTGGTCCAGTGGTAAAGAATCTGCTCCCTTGTCTAGGAAGATGCCACATGCCTTGGGGTGACTGAGCCCTCCCGCCAAAACTACCGCAACTAGAGAGTAGCCCCTACTCTCTGCAACTAGAGAAAGCCTGCACGAAAACTCCACTCAGTTAAAAATAAATAAATAAATAAAATCTGGAGGAAAAAAAAAAAAACACAGAAGAAGAAAGATCCAGAAAGAAATAAGCATTTGGAGTCATCACCCCAAATTTGCTGAAAAACATTCTCTTTTTCTTTTTTCAGTTTTTAATTGGAGGATAATTGTTTCTCAATGGAGTGTTGGCTTCTGCCACACAACAAGAATCAGCCATAAGTAGACATATGTCCCCTCACTGTTGAACCTCCCACCAACCCCCACCCCATCCCACCCCTCCAGGCTGTCAGAGTGCCACGCTGAGCTCCCTGTGTTACACAGCCACTTCCCGTTAGCTATCTGTTCCACATCTGGTGATGTGTGTGTTTCCCTGCCACCCTCTCAATTCCTCCCACCCTCTTCTTCCCGCCCCCCAACTCCCGCTCTGTCCACAAGTCCATTCTCTACATCTGCGTCTTCATTCCTGCCCTTCAAATAGGTTCATCAGTACCATTTTTCTAGGTTCCATGTATATATATATGTAATTAATATACGATATTTGCTTTTCCCTTTTGCCATGCAGCATTCTCAAGCGTTTAATAGTCTTGCACACACATTTGTTGTCACTGTGTTATTTCAGTCTCCCCATAAGGTAGGTTAGACTCATGACTAACACATACGGCTTAATGTGGGCCAGGTCCTCTTCTGGTATCTATGAGTATCTGCTCGTTGAAGCGTCACAAAATGCCCCTCGGATAGAAGCCGTAATTACCCCTGTCTTACCCATGAAGTAAAAAAGCTGGCTTAAAACTCAATATTCAAAAGACTAAGATCATGGCATCCGGTCCCATCACTTCATGACAAATACATGGGGAAACAATGAAAACAGTGACAGATTTATTTCTTTGGGCTCCAAAATCACTGCAGATGGTGACTATAGCCATGGAATTAAAAGCTGCTTGCTCCTTGGAAGAAAAGCTATGACCAACCTAGACAGCATATTAAAAAGCAGAGACATTACTTTGCTGACAAAGGTCCTTCTAGTCAAAGCTATGGTTTTTCCAGTAGTCATGTATGGATGTGAGAGTTGGACCATAAAGAAAGCTGAGTGCCGAAGAATTGATGCTTTTAAACTGTGGTGTTGGAAAAGACTCCAGAGAGTCCCTTGGACTGCAAGGAGATCCAACCAGTCCATCCTAAAAGAAATCAGTCCTGAATATTCTTTGGAAGGACTGATGCTGAAGCTGAAACTCCAATACTTTGGTCACCTGATGTTAAGAACTGATTTATTAGAAAAGACCCTGATGCTGGGAAAGATTGAAGGCATGAGGAGAAGGGGACGACAGAGGATGAGATGGTTGGATGGTATCACTGACTCAATGAACATGAGTTTGAGCAAACTCTGGGAGTTGGTGAGGGACAGGGAAGCCTGGCATGCTGCAGTCCAAGCTGTCTCAAAGAGTCGGACATGACTGAGCAACTGAACTGAACTGAACTGAACCCATGAAGAAACAGACCAGAAGGTTTGAAACACTTGCCAGAAGTCACGCTGCAACTAAACAGAGGAGCTGGACTGCAGACCCAAGCAGGCTGGCCCTTCATCTGCACTCTTCACCACTGCACTGATTCTGCACCACAGGAATGGCTGGTTTTGTTTCGATATTCAATACAAAAAAAAGTCTGTATTGAAAATTTGGTGCTCAATATTGTTCATGTGCATCAACATGTTCATGATGGGGAAGGAAATGGCAACCCACTGACGGAGCATGTATGTTCATGAGGGGCTTCCCTGGTGGCTCGGTGGTAAAGAATCTGCCTGCAGTGCAGTAGATGTGAGTTAGATCCCTGGGTCGGGAAGACCCCCTGGAGAAGGGAATGGTAAACCACTCCAGTACTCTTGCCTGGAGAACCCCATGGACAGAGGAGCCTGGCGGGCTACAGTCCAAGGGGTTGCAAAGAGTCAGACAACAACTCAGCAACTAAACACCAACGGATGTGTTCATGAAATGAATGAATAAATAAGTCAGCGAACGATAGCTTCTTGGTGAGGGCATAGTTTCAGTGAGGCTGGAGCTGTGGAAGGCAGAACTGAACCATAGAAAGAGCTCAGGACCAGAAATCAGGCCCCCGAGTTCCTGGCTTCTGTTCATCACTTTGTTCTCTGGTTTGATTTCCTCCTTCATCCGTTTGAAGATCTCCTGCCTCCCACATCACAGGGCTGTTGTGGGAAGCAAATGATATGATGTATGTGACACTGCTTTGAAAAAACTGTAGAATGCTATACAAATTATATATATAATTATATATACGTGTACGATTATATGTAATTATTGTTGGCAATCATATAATAATATAAGAGTAATTGCTACTCAGGACAGGTGGAGACTATACAGAGAAATGCTGCTACGTTTTCAAAATCCTACCTCTGCCAGGGCCCTATGTTAGAACAACGTGCTCCAGCAGCAAGAATGCCCAGAAGGGGAAGTGTGGAATGGGTCAACACAATCCATCCAAGCCATTGAAGAAAGAATTCAAGATGTATATGCTATGGTCTTTGCCCCTCTTTCCTCTATTACAACTGTTGCGCATAGTAATTCCCGTTGTTTTAGGCAAGATTCTAAATTCATATACAGAAGACAACTGTATCTGTGGAGGGGTTGACCTACTGCCTCTTTCCTTCTCATTATGCTTGCTATCTTCAAACCTCCTAATATGTTAGAATGGAGACTGGACACGCAATTAATTCCCATAGCACTTGAGATTCCAAACAGATGGAGAATGGCAGGGGGTGGGGGGAGATGGAGGGAGGGGAGGAGGAAGGGAGAGAGGGAGGGAGGGAGGAGGAAAGGACTCTCCTGACATTTTAGTGAGTTACTTTGTCATTCACACACTATCTCCACATCTGTTGTGCCTGGGCCAGGTCACAGGGTCTCGCACGTGACCCCCTTCCACACACTCAATCTCCACTCTCAGAACCACATCCAGCAGGGGTATGTTTCTAAGGAGGGATGGTAAAAATTTGTCCAGGTTTCCCTGGTGGCTCAAACGGTAAAGAATCTGCCTGCAATGCGGGAGACCCGGGTTCGACCCCTGGGTTGGGAAGATCCCCTGGAGGAGGGCATCGCAACCCACTCCAGTATCCTTGCCTGGAGAATCCCATGGACAGAGGAGCCTGGCGGGCTGCAGCCCATAGGGTCACAAAGAGTCAGACACGACTGAGCAACTAACACACACAAGACCTGTATTATTTCTACAGGCGAAAGGGGCTTAATTTTTCCCCCTATTTTTCCTCTGACTAGTGTTGTTTCGATAAACCATTATTCAGACTGGATAAGCTGGGGTTTGGCAAGGGACAAGCGAGAGTAAAATAAAGATGCATTTCTGGTGACAAGGTGTGAATAGGACCGTCAGGGAGCAAGACACACACAGAAGAAGCATTCTTGGTCCCATGGACAAGGGGAATGTGTCTCGGGAACCCAAGAAGAGCAGAGAGTGGGGTGGGTTGGGGGCTGCCATCTCTTGCTAGTCTCACGGGCTCCTAAAAACTCCAGGGTACAAAGTCACCTTGGGCATTCTCGATGGCCTTCCTTTCACTCAGAGGCTGGACACAGCA
Organism: Muntiacus reevesi; assembly: GCF_963930625.1. Classification (NCBI taxonomy): domain Eukaryota; kingdom Metazoa; phylum Chordata; class Mammalia; order Artiodactyla; family Cervidae; genus Muntiacus; species Muntiacus reevesi. The sequence continues at coordinate 13,467,823 of NC_089259.1, forward strand.
TCTAATTTTCCACCTGAGGATGCCAGGTGGCTGCTGGAATACAGTGGCATCCACTATGAGGGAGACACGAAGCTCCGGGAGTTGGTGATGGACAGGGAAGCCCAGAGTGCTGCGGTCCATGGGGTCACAAAGAGTCGGACACGACTGAGCGACTGAACTGAACTGATGAGGGGGACCCAGAAAGTATCTACATAGTAGACATACATCCACAAAACTGGCATGGTTGCTCTCTTCTGAAATGTGATTTGGAAGAATGAAAGAAAGGAGAAAGGTTGATGACATTGATCCGTGGTCTGCATGTGGGAAAATGTGAGCTCTTTGCACAGGAGGCAAGCCCTTTATTTATCCCCTGCCTTTAGGGCAGGAGGTTTCCCTCCTAGGGAAACCTAGGGCCTAGGTTGGGTGTTTCTATTTTAGAGCAAATACTGAGGATAGGCAAAGGATGGCAGAGAAGCAGAAAGACTCCCCCGTGAATTAAGGGCACTCGCTGTCAGAAGTCACCAAACCTGTATTTCCAGAGCCATCTCTGCAGCTCTGGGTCTCCCAGATCGGGCCTGGGCCACAGCCCTGAAAGGCCTGGGCTTGGCTCCCACTCCTTTCAATCTGAGTGAAACCCTTACGGGCGTCTCTCCCTGTTTTCTAATATCAGCGCTATTACCTGAGATCAACATTTATTTGTGTTGGAAAAGGTTCCTGCTGCTATCCAACCTGGCGGGGCTCCCAGGGGGCCAAGGAAGGGAAAAGTCGCTGATGTAATAACACAGTTGGGTTTTGTTACCCGTGGCAACGGAGACAGGAGGAAGCCGGCGGATGGCCTGACTGCCCGGCGTTACTGCACAGGGAGGCCGGGCGCAGGCCTCGGAGGACCAGCCTTGAAAATAGCCTTGAATCTTGGGCTTTTCCCTAGGAAGCGCCCCTTGACAACACATCCCCAGTGGATGCCGGGCTGTCTCCTTATGCCTTGGTCTCTGTCTCTCTCTCAAAGGAGCAGCAATTTCTACTCTCTAACAAGGTGATGTATTCTCTGCCCTGGCTTTCGGGTATTTCATAGCATTGCCTCTGCACGCTCCTCCGGCCGTGCCCCCAGCATCTCGCCCTCAGTCCTGCCCTGGGCTGCACCCTGACCTCCTCCCGGGCCAGGCAGCCCTTGCGTTCTCTCACCAGGGAATTCCCTGCCCTTTCCCCTCTCCCTAGATGCTGCTCACTGATCTCCCTGCTGCCTGAGGAAAGTGAAAGTGTTAGTCGCTCAGTCAAGTCCCGCTCTTTGTGACCCCCTGGGCTGTGTCCGTGAGGTTTCACAGGCAAGAGTACTGGAGTGGGTTGCCATTCCCTTCTCCAGGGGATCTTCCCAACCCAGAGATCAAACTTGGGTCTGCTGCATTGCAGGCAGATTCTTTACCACTGAGCCACCAGGGAAGTCAGTTAAATGAGGTACCTAGAATTGTCAGATTCCTAGAGACAGAAAGTACAGTGATGGTTCTCAGGGGCTGGGGAGCAGATGAAAACAGAGCATTGTTTAATGCATGTAGAGTTTCTGTTTTGCAAGACGGAAAGTGCTCTGGAGATGGATGGTGGGGATGGTTGCACAACTGTGAATATACTTAATACCACTGAACTGGACACTTAAAAATGGTTAAGAGAGTACATTTTGAGTTATATATATTTTACCACAATTAAAAACAAGTTTTAAAATCCCTGAGCCTATTGGTTTTAAAATGGTGGCCAAGGTTTGGTGTGGACTGGAGGGCAGTTTTCCCTTAGTATTTCCTTGGCTCAAATCCACTCAGCTCTCTTCTCAAACAGCCCTCGTTGATACCACTAAAATGGTGCTCCCAAGTGCACGCGCGCACACACACACACACACACTGCCTGGCACACACCTAAGCTGGATTTATGGAGAATCTCCATTCTCCACTACCAACATTTTTTATGCTAGTATCTATGCACGCATGCATGCTCAATCACTTCAGTCACGTCCAGCTCTTTGCGACCTCATGGACTATAGCCCGCCAGGTTTCTCTCTCCATGGGATTCTCCAGGCAAGGATACAGGAGTGGGTTGCCATGCTCTCCTCCAGGGGATCTTCCCGACCCAGAAATCAAACCTGCATTTCCTGCATCTTCTGCATTGCAGGCAGATTCTTTACCAGCGAGACACTGGGGAAGCCCACTGGTACTATACACTGGCTTATTTGTTTCTTCTGATTCCCCTGCCAGGACATCGGCTCCACCAGAACAGGGACTCTGTCCACTGTTCTCTCCCCCATGCCCAACATATCCTAGGCGCTGGGAGGAATTTTTAGAAAGAATGAACACAGACAAATATATGACAGTTCGCCTGTATCACAGGCCAAGCCTCCACTTTGGAGTCCACATCTGGGCTTATCTTCTTGGCATTTTTCTCTCTCAAGAACTTTGAAGGGAGGTGATGTCCAGTGCAAGATGGGGTTTGAGGATTTGATACCAAATCACAGCTAAGTAACATCTCTTACCATCTTCCACTCTTCCAAGTTGGCGTTACAGTTCAGAAACCAAGAGAATGACAGATGGTGAATTGGGAGGGGAGAGTCAATTTTAGAGAACATAAAGCTTAGTTTTTAAAATAGAATCATACAATTTTTGAGGTGGAGGGGACCACAGACTTGGGCTGGGTTTGAAACAGGAAGACAATATCCAATTGCAAGTGGATGGCATGGCCTGCTGACTACCAGACCCGGATGGCCCGGGACTGGCTGGTGGCACCTTCTTAGTCAAGCTTTACATATGACCAGGCCACTAAGATGGGCTTCCCCGATGGCCCGGCAGGTAAAGAATCTGCCTGCCAGTGCAGAAGACACAGAGCTTGATCTCTGGGTTGAAAAAAAATCCCCTGGAGGAGGAAATGGCAACCCACTCCAGTATTCTTGCCTGAAAAATCCCGTGATTTTTCAAAGGAGCTGGAGGGTTAGAGTCCACGGGGTCGAAAAGAGTGGGACACACCTAAGCCCAGCATAAGCCACTAAGAAGGAGACGGAGTTGCTGATGGCAGCAGGTGACAGAGGAGAGGCGCAGGGTCCCCTAGACAGGCCTACACGGTTAGCTTTCCTTTTCACCTTTCTCAGGCTCCCAGGCCTGTGGTCCCCACACTGACTTTATGAACACAATGCTTAACACTGCTCACATATATCAGGCTGTTATAAGAGCTCTCATCCATTCCTTCCTCCAAATTACTCTCAACATTAAAAGGCTAACTTTGAGTAAGAATTCTATGAGAAACAGAAGATAAAATGGCAGTTTTGTTTGATTTTTCAAGGCAATGAAGCCAATTCTCACGAAATGCATTGTCCCTATGACACTATTACATTGTCACCCACTGTGCCTTAGAATTCTCCCTCTGGAATCCCAGAGTCTCCAGCAGGGAGTAAAAGCTAAATGCTACTGGGATAGTGCTTCTCAAGCCGTGGTTACAACCATTTGGGGGAAACATAAGACAATTTAGTAGACCATAATGAGTCGATCCTAAAGAATATTCATTGGAAGAACTGATGTTGAAGCTGAAGCTCTAATATTTTGGCAACCTGATGTAAAGAACCAACTCACTGAAAAAGATCCTGATGCTGGGAAAGATTGAGGGCAGGAGGAGAAGGGGGCAACAGAGGATGAGATGGTTGGATGGCATCACCGACTCAATAGACACGAGTTTGAGCAAACTCCGGGAGATAGTGAAGGACAGGGAAGCCTGGCGTGCTGCAGTCCATGGGGTCACAAAGAGTCAGACACAACTGAGTGACTGAACAACAGCAAATGAGAATTTGAACTTGAAACAGAAAAGAATTAAATGGAAAATACCACAGTGCATTGCAAATCATGAAAGTAAGCATTGCTTCACAAAACTTCTCACTCAGCTATATAAAAACACATATGCGTCCACTGCACTGCAATCTGAGCTGAGTTTCTCTCTGAGTCCTGACCAAAAAATATTTGAAACCTATTCCCCTGATCCATTTTCAATATGGAACTCAACCCTCCTAGATCTAGCCAATGCTCAATCATTCCTTAATTCCTGAATTTATTAAGTGCCCATGGTGTGGAAGGCTCAGTGCGGGTCCTGGGGAAACAAAGATGAATAGAGCACTGTGTTAGGCCTGGTCTGGCAGGAACCAGGTGGCATGCTTTAATTGGGTAATATGAGGAGAGTTTAATAAAGGAGCTATTTATCTGGTGTGGAAAGGGTATAGGGAAACCTAAAAAGATAGTGCAGAACCTGGGGCTGTGAACAGCAGAGCAAGGAGCCAGAGGGACAAATATCTCAGCCTCTTTCCTCTCTCCCCCTCATCTCCTGCTGGGAGATCCCTAGGCCAAACTAGGCCCAGAGGCTCAGTGATACAGTCCAGATGGGCAGCGGGGTGAAGAGGGTGATGAGTGAACATGGAGGGTAGACAGAAGATGACCAGTACAAATAAAATCCCTGCTCTCTCGGAATTTACATCTGATGAGCAAGAAGGTTATACAACCCTGAAAACCATAGTGATACAACCCGTGCTGAGAGGGGTGTTCATGAGGACTTCTGAATGCACTTGGGAAGAAGCACTTGACCCTTCAAAGAAGGTGAGGGAGGGCTTGGAAGAGAGTAGACATGGTGGTCCGTCTCCCCTGCATCCCTTCATTTGGGAACTCCTCCTTTGGGAACTCCTCCTCTGCTACGGTTCTGGGTCCCAGACACTATGCCCCGCCCCTCTCTGTTGCAGGAACCAATCAGAGTAAGCCCCCATATCCTGATCACAGTGATTGGCTCAGGGAAGGTTTTAAAGACCAGACCCTCAGCGTTTCCGCAGGGTGGGGTCTTCTGCTAAGGAGGAAAACTGTCTTTTGCCTCTGAAATCAGGATGCTGGGCGGTTATAAAGTTAAAACTATCTGCTGCCGTCTCACCCTTCTCCCCAGTAAATGTAAATATTCAATTGGGGGGAAAACTGAGTCAGGGCAGAGAATCTTCTTACTGGAAAATATTTTATATTATGGGTTACTTTATATTCAGGCATTTATTATATTCATGATACTTTCTCTTGTTGTTTATGAGCTAGAGTTGAGTTTCTGTCTCAGCTCACTGTGGAGGTGAGACCAGATGTCCAAAAGTGGAAGATGAGAAAGTACACGGCCTATTGGAAGACCTGCTGGGCCTGTGGCCTGGCCAGAGCTGAGGGTGCTTGTGACTTGGAGAGAATAGGATACAGCTAACAGTGGGCTTGAGTCAGGCGCTGAATGCAGGCGTGTTTGTTAGAAATTTTCAGCAGGGAGTGGCACAAACTGCTGTGCATTTTGGAAAGCTCGCCCTGACAGTCAGGTGGAATATGTAGAGGTGAGCAGGCCCAGAGGATGGGGGCTGCTACAGGGCCTCAGGAGACACAGGGGACTCCAGAACTCAGCCGGGGACACTGGGGAACACAGAGCAATGCCAGGATCCAAGAGGGATTAAGGGAGGTGAAATAGTCTCTTGTTAGTATCAAGGTTCCAGTTCGGATGAATAGGGGAATGAAAGCGTAAATGGAATCATCATGTGGTTGTTTCCTACATTTCACAACTTGGAGGCTCTTTTCTCTCCTGGCCATTATTTCCTGAATCTATTCTGGCTTTATCCATCTTCTGTAGAAGACATGGGGCCCAGAACAGAATTATGCCAGCTGTGGTTTGACCAATGGAGGGGAGGACCATCACACCCTTAATGAATGCACCCTTCAGATTTCCTTGGAAGTCATTTCATAGCGATGACTCGCATGGAATATATTACTGTGTAAAATCCCTGAGTTTTTTATTTATTGTTTTTTTTTTTTTTTAACAGAGGCTCTGGGTCATTTTTTTTTTTATGGGGGAGTGAATAATTTTATAAATAAGTGATCCTTTGTAAGCCGTCTAAAGTGCAAGCCTATACTACTAAGCTTAGCATGACTTCTCTTCATCTGCAAACCATGCCTTTCTAATACTTCTAATTCAGTTTAATTCAACAACCAAGTATGGTATGAAGATTCTAAGGCAGATATTGTGGGAAATGCATGAAATGGACATATTCTTACTCTTTTCAAATAACTTAGAACCCAATGATTGATATACACACACATATGTATATATAATTTAGATAAGGCACCTATATAAATGTATTGTGTGCCCATTTGCTCAGCCATGTCAGACTCTTTGCAACCCCATGGTCTATAGCCCAGTATACTCCTCTGTCCTTGGAATTCTTCAGGCAAGAATACTGGAATGGGTTGCCATTTCCTTCTACAGGGGATCTTCCTGATCCAAGGATCAAACTTGCATCTCCTGCATTGACAGGTGGATTCTTTACCACTGTGCCACCTGGAAAGTCTATATATGCCTAAGATGAGGCACCTAGATATAAAATGATGAAATATCCAAATATCTTTGGACCAATGTCTACTTGTGAAATGTTAGTGTGGACTGTTGTGGTTCTCTGATTTTTCCATGAAGTTCACCACAGCATCTTCACAGCTCAGCAAGTCTGAAAGGTTTCACTATGTGAACTCATTGTCTGGATAATTCAGATTAGTCACTAGCCTTTCACCTCTGTGACCTTTGTCCTAGAATATGTCCTCTGGGTCTATGGGTTTGTACCATCCTCTGCCTTCTCTTTTCTGGGCTTGATCTTTTGTTTATTTTCAAAAATCTCACTAATTTCTACAGGTCCACCTTCCAAGGGGTGGTCATAGAAAGCAGGCTCCCTAAAATGCCCTCTGCAGGTTTCTATAAACTATCTTCAGCTCACTCTTCTCCCCGTGCCTTCCCTCCCTTGCAGGAAACTCCCACATCAGTTCTCATCATCTGAGATTCCTACTGGAACCACCACCATCAGCCTCTTTCCATTTTTAGTAGATCACCACTTACTCAGTCCAGCCAACCAGGCTGTGAGTCATGCCACCAGGGTGTCCCCCACACCACAGGACATCCTCTTTCTGAAGATCCGTGGGGGAGCCTGACACACAGATCTCAGGACTGTGCAACGTTTAGCAGATCCATTCATTCTACTGATAATTACTAAGCATCTACTGTGTACCCAGTACTCTGGAGGGAGGGAGCCAAGGGGAAGGAGATGGGTTACCAAGAGAAGACAGACCAGCAAGTACAGCGAAGAGGTGCAGGACTCTTGGGGAGCAGACAGCAACACTCTCACCAGCCTTGGGGTCAGGGAAAGCTTCCTAGAGGAAGAGACGGTGAGCTAAGCCCAGAAAGAAAGAATACAAGAGCGGGAACACGGCTGGCACAAGAAAGAGAGAAGGTGGGCTGCTCTTTGCCATGGGATGTGAGCGGCTGTTGTGAGCAGAGGAAGATGTGGGGTGATGAAGTGCCTGGCTTCTAAGGGCAGTGGGAGACCACTGAAAAATTCTAACCAGAAGTGATATAATCAGGCTGATCATATTTTTTTGCTTTCTTTGACAGCTTAGAAGCTCAGAACTGAATTTGCTGCCTACTGCTAGCAACTACAAAAGGCCATCCATGTGCCATTGGAGACTAATTTACCTTTCTCTCATCTTATTATCCCTTTGCTTCCATGTCTTTATTTATTAGCTTCTGTTATACTCTATACAGGCTTCCCAGCTGATACTAGTGGTAAAGAACCTGCCTGCCAATGCAGGAGACATAAGAGGCGTGGGTTCAATCCCTGGGTTGGAAAGATCCCCTGGAGGAGGGCACGGCAACCCACTCCAGTATTTTTGCCTGGAGGAGAATCCCATGGACAGAGGAGCTTGGTGGGCTGCAGTCCATAGGGCTGCAAAGAGTTGGACAAGACTGAAGTGACTTAGCACAACACACACATACTGTATGCATCCCTGCAAATCCCATCAAAAATCAATGAAAAAACCCATGCTGAGGCAGTTACTCTCATAACACCCCTTGAGTAAAGTGTCTGTATCCCCATCTTACGGAGAATCTTGAAGAGACTGAGGAATTTACCTGTGATCTTAGCATCATTTCATTCATTATTGAGACTTATTCACTCTCTCACTTGCCTGACAGATTTTAAATGCAATGGAGGCAGAGATAGTGTCTGATATGGTCATGGGGGGTGGTGTCCACCTCCAGCACATACAGGGGCCCCAACCTGAGTTGCTACCCTCCCAGCTGGGGCAGCAGGATTCCCAGACCCGCAACCACTGTCCTCTCCCCAACTGGTTTGGCATCCTGCCTGCTGTGGATAATCCCTCCCACCACATACAGATGTTTTTAAAGAAGATCCACCACTTAACTTTCAAGTACATCAAGTAACTTGCTGTTTAGTCTGAGTCGTGTCCTACTCTTTTGTGACCCCATGGATCACACACAGCCCACCAGGCTTCTCTGTCCATGGGGTTTCCCAGGCAAGAATACTGGAGGGGGTTGCCGTTTCCTCCTCCAATATCAAGTAACTACAACAGACAGATAGCTAGCTGCCTTTAGACCTAGACTTTTGGGACTGGAAGAAACTTGAGCGACGATTATCATCTGAGTGACTCATTTTACAGTAACTCGGATTCAGAGAGAGTGGATGTCTCCCCAAGGTCACCCTGCTGGTTAACAGCAAGTCTGGGATCAACCGCGGTTCCCACGCACCTTAAAAATGCCATCTATGGTATTTACAGTATCACTTTGTTCTTCTTGCAATATAAAGAGTAAAGGTTTAATTTGACTCACTCATAAAACTAAATGGTTTGATATATTTAGAAGGCCCGATGAGAACTTGTGTTTAAAAGATTTTAAACCACAGCCCCGTGATTTGTTCTGACCAGTAACCTGACTCAGAGACGCAGAAACAGTGGTGAAGTAAGAAAACATCCTTACGTGCTCAGGGCCACGCCATCCTCAGCCTCACAGTGCTCTCTGCCTGAGCCATCTCATCCATTCATAAGGCTTCAACCACCTCTTAATATGTGAGGGGTCCCAGGCAGTCCTGACACAGCAGCTACCACGCTTTGGGTGTGTCTGTGCTGCACGCATGCATGTGCGGCAGGCATTGTTCTAAGCACAATGTATAGGTTATAGCATCACATTCGTACCACTACCCAATCCAGTGGACAGAAGAGGAAGGCAAGGCCTGCGAGAGAAAGGACTCGCACAAGGTCACAGGTGGCAGCCCCAGAGGCCCCTTCACCAGCTCTGCAGCTGGTCTCATTGATCAGGACAGGACTGTGCGAAGCGAAGCTCCGATCCAGGGTCCTCGACTCTCCTGAACTCCAAATTCCAACCAACAGCTGTGCCCAGGCTCCCCCATCAGGCACCCCAGAACTCGCTCGAAACTGAGCCCAGCTTCCTGCGGCCAAACACGCGGGTGACCCGGCAACAGGCCCCGGCCCTCCCTTCTCCCCTCGGCTTCCTTCTCCCTCCATCTGCTACCTGTCCATGTTTTTCTAGATGGTTCTTGGATCCGCCCCTCCTCCCAGGGTCCTGGGTGGGCTCAGGGCCACAGCATCAGTCCCAGCCCAGGCCTGCCCCCCCAGCCAGCCCTCCCCACGGGCGTCACTCAGGCTTTCTGAAGGCCAGTCTGAGTATATCGGGTTGGGCCCCAGCCCTTGGTGGCCCTGAATGTGACCACGCTTCTCCCTGCCAATCAGCCGGCCGCCTCTGAGGCGAGCAGCCTGGCTCCGGCTGAACTACCTGGTTCCGGGCCAGGCAGTCTTGCCTCACACCTCTCTGCTCCTGCTTCCTTGGAATCCCCTCTTCTCTCCTCCCTGCCCCTCCGGCAGAGCTGGTCACTTTCTCCTTTGCTCCAAGGCAGCCCCTCTGGCTGAGGCTCACTCGGTCCTTTTCTAGATTCCAACCACTGACTTTCCTGTTTCTCCTCTCAGGCAGCAGGGGCTTGTATTTGGCACTCAAGGCTGCGTGGAACCTGGAGAGGGTACACAGGTAGAGAAGGTCTCTTTAGATGTACGTGGATGGATGGATCAGGGGAAGGAATGAGTGGCATAAAGCCTGCCAATCAGCGTCGCATGTCAACCAGTTCACTCCCGCAGGGCCACAGCCTGGGCCGACCCCATGGACCCCACATGGGTTCCTTGTCACTGTGCTCACATCAACACTCCCCACCACAGCCTCATCCTCTGACACCCTCTCACCTCCCGGCAGGCCCGCAGTGAGGCCCCCGTCAGCCCAGGACCGGAATCTCTCCCCTCAGTGCTCCTCATCCGCACTCTAAGGGCCTCCCTTAACCAAACTGGGAAGAATGTTTGGAATCTACCCGCACGGCGACAGGCCCCACAGTCCTGGAGGGAGCATGGATGGTTTGCTCTTGCTGACGTGAGCACTCGGCAAATATTTGTGGACCAAAGGCATGAACTATACGATGATAATCATAAAAAGGGACTATAAATATTTGTTACAAGGGAGATGCAATCAACCTCTGAAAGAAAATGCTTGTAAGGGCAAAGCATCACAGATGTTCAGACATTTCCAAAAGCCTAAGGTTTTGCAGAAGGAGTGTGTGTTCCTTGGCCAGAGTCGATGCGGTCCCTGTCTCTTCAAGATGAGAAGAGAAAGTGAGGGCTCTGGAGTAAAGAGGGGCCCACTGAGTCCGGTGGCCCCTAAGCCCCTGAGACACTCAGCACTCCCAGCCTGCGTGTCCGTTTGCCAGTAACATGCTCACTTGTGGGCAGTCGAGGCAGCGTAGACCCTGTCTACCCGTCAGCATCACTGCTTCCTGGTGAGGGGACCTCAAGGGGATGGTCATGATGCCACCTCCCTGCCAGAGAGTCCCACCTTGATGATGAGATTGGCAAATGCATCAGTTTTTCTTCCCCTTCTTTCCCCCCATTCCTTTCCTTTCCTTCTCTCTCTCTCTCTTTTTTAAAGTTATCCTCATTGAATTCACACTGTTAGGAGATGTTGAGTTCCGATTTTGTCGAGAAATGCTTTTTGAAATAAGTGCGGTGGTCATTAAAACAAACAAACCAGAAAGAATTAATCTATTCCCTTTCAAAGACTGTAAAATCACAAACAAAAAACAAAACTAAAGCTTGCTCTGAGAAGGGATCGCTAAGCACTAAGCAGATCCAAGGCATAGGAAAGGATTAAGAGGCCTGGGAGAAGAAGCTAAGATTTGGGTCCTCTGGGTAAACAAAACCTTCTGTCTTATAGTCCCAGAATTACCAAAGATGAAGTCCTCCCAAATTTTTTCTTATCACTCTTTCCCATTTATTCATTCATCAATAGGCATTTATCTAACTTCTACAAAGTAGCAGGCAAAAGGGAAAAGCACAGGGTTCAGAGCATCCCTGACCCCAGCAGGCGAGAGGAGGCGGGCTGGGCAGACACAAGGAATCAAGGCTCTGAGGAAACGCGGGTTCCACGGCTTCCCTGGTGGCTCAGCGGCAAAGAATCCGCTTGCCAATGTAGGAGACATGGGTTCGTTCCCTGGTCTGGGAAGAGCCCACGAGTCTCGGAGTTTGTGCTCTAGAGCGGCAACTGTGAGCAGCACTCCAGAGCCCAGGAGCCGCAGCTACTGAACCCATGTGCTGCTACAACTGGAACCCACGCACCCGAGAGCCCGTGCTCCCCAACACGAGAAACCCCTGCCGTGAAAAGCCCAAGCACCAAAACCAGAAAGTAGCCCCCGCTCGCCACCACTAGAGAAAAGCCCGAGCAGCCACGAACACCCAGCACAGCCAGAAATAAGCAAATAATTCTGAAAAAGAGAAAACACAGCTTCCAGCTGTTGATTGCTTTGAAATCCATGGCAGCTCCTCCCCAAGGCAGAGATTTCATCAGAGTCATTCAGAGGCCCCCGCCCAGCCTTGCTCTTCTCACTCCTTGACTCCCCATCCACTCTGTCAAAATCCTGCCTGCCGCAATATTCCTGACTCTGCAAGCCCCTACAAAGCTAAGGGTAATCACTCCTCCCCCAATGCTCTCTCCTGGATTTTAGCACTGTCACTTTTTATTTGCATTATTTACGAGTCCACCTCGCCTCCAGGGTCCTGGCCCTCAGCCCGTGGTGTCTGGCGGCTGGCGGTGCCATGGAGTCAGTCCCGGAGCCCAGGGGTCCGCTCAGGAGCGCCCATTCTTAGCTGAGGGAGGGATGCAACGTACTCCCTGCTCCCCTGGCCAATGTGCACCAGCCAGACCTCCGAGGGGCAAGGCTGTAACATGTGCTACCCCGTTGCTCTCTGACCTTCCCTCCCAATTGCCCCGCCAATCAAAACGTGATTTCCAAGAAGCACTGACTTTTTCAGCCTGAGGGCGGCATTGGAACACAGCTTGCTTTCTGGCTGGGTGTCTGACACATCCTTTCCACTAGTCCACCTCATCCTGTAAGACTCAGTCAAGTTGTTCCTTCTGGAAGCTTTTCGTGATACTCATCAACCACCCACTTCAACAACCCAGGCACACATGACTCCTCCTTCTGTCCTTCGGTATCCTGAGAGCTTCATTCCAACAGCCGTTGGCATCCCCTCCCTGGCTAGAAGCTCCTTAGAGGCAAATACCAGGTTGTATTCATATCTGTGGCCCCAGCATCTAAAAGGCAATACTCATTTGTTGGATGAAAAAGTGGACAAATGAATGAATGCCCCTCCTCTCTTCCTCTTTCACCAAGTTTTCCCTTTCCTTTGCAATTACATTTGGGTCCAGGGCTGTTTTGGCCACTAACTCTGTGATCATGGAGAAGTCACTTCATGTCTCTGGGACTCAGTGTCCCCTCTGAAAGTGGAAAGCGGTGGAGTAGAGCCAGAGGCTATGTAGGAAGCCCCCTCCCCTCGATCCTATTGTGTGCCTCAATCCTCGATTCTATTGTGTGACTCTGTAGGCGTCAGCACTGCTGGGTTAGAAGAAACTTCCAAGGCCATGGTCTCTGCCCTGAGATTCCTCCCAGGAACTGTGGTATCTAGTTGGTCATGTTGTCCTCTCAATTCTATAGCTTTCATGTCTTCAAATCCCTTACGCCTGCCCCCGAAGGGCTTCCCTGGTGGCTCAGATGGTACAGAATCTGTCTGCAATGTGGGCAAACCAGGTTTGATCCCTGGGTTGTGAGGATTCCCTGGAGAAGGGAATGGCAACCCACTTCAATACTCTTGCCTAGAGAATTCCACGGAAGAGGAGCCTGGCAGGCCACAGTCCAGGGGGTCACAAAAAGTCAGACACAACTGAGCAATGAACACTCACCCAGCCCCTTCCACCTTTCCCTTAAACCACAGCTTGAATCCCTTCTCCATTTTCTCCCACGTGGACTCTAAGTCACTGTCCCCAGGACCTCCTGTCTCGTTCAAGTCCATCTTCTGCACAGCCCCAGACCACCAGCCCCAGAGCCTGGGACCCATGCCACTTGATCTGGGGGCAGATCAAGAAGCCTGCAAGGTCTAGATTTCCTTTGGAACCCAAAGTCCTCAACATCAACAGTTCCCTTCCACAAGGCTGTGGTGAGTCTACCTCCCGTGTTTTTCTCAAACTCCCAGGATCTGCTGTTTGTACTTTCTGTTCAAACACCCTCTTCCTAAGCCACAGGGGACAAATTTGGCTAGCAGGAGGGACATTCAGCTTCTCAACACCTGCGAATCCATCTGTATTTTCCTCCACCTTCACTCTTTCCTGCCCCTTTTCTGAGAAGACCTGATTCCTCCACCTGTGTTGTGGTCCAGACCAAACCTGACTCCACATTGGATCTGTTCCTTTAGCTCTAAACTTTGTGCTCTGTTGCCTGTGCTTAGTCAGGCTGGTTCTGCACATTTTGTCCAAGAGATGTTGCTGATAGCCCGAAGTACACACGATAGCCCATTCTTAAGGCTCTGACCTTTAAAGGTATAACATTTTTCCATTCATACAGAGATAAGAAGTTGCAGAACAAAGAATACCATTTGTCTTGTTGGAGGTTTATAGGAACACGGTGACCAGACTTACATGGACAAGTGCAAGAACAAGGATTCAGGCACCAAGAAGTTTGCAATAAACAGCCACAACCCCTTCCCTTTTAGTATAAAAGAAGCCTGACTTCTAACTCAGGTTCCTTGGACAGTAGATCACCATCTCCTCCATCTGCTGGCTTTCCGAATAAAGTGGCCATTCCTTGCCCCAACAACTCATCTCTCGATTCACTGATCTGTGTGGGCAGCGGTACAAGCTTGGACTCGTTCACAAAAGGGCTCTCAACTCACTCTCTTCAGCTGCGATGGACAAGGTGGGCTACATGCTGTAATGACTCCCCCAACCCCCTACGATGTCTGGGCTCAGCACAGTTTGCAGCCCTCCCCACGCCCTCACCGCCCTCCCCATCCTCTTGGGGCTGCACGCTGGGCCACACCTACAGGTGTTACACATCCCTTCTGCTCGCCATCCATGGGCAACGCAGGGTGCATGTTACAGCAGGGAGGTGGGAAGGTAGTCTGGCTGTGCCCCGAAAGAAGAGAAAAACGTGGGCATGATGAGAACAAGAATCTCCACCAGCCAGCCCCAGGTCACCCCCAGTCCCGGCCCGGAGGTGGGGCTGGCTAGAGGAAACCCCCACTTGGATTCCCTACAAGTTCCCCACTCTGCACATGCAAAACTGAACTCTGTTAGGTTCCCAGACTGGTTCTGCCTTCCTATTCCCATCCCAGGGGTGGTGCGATCACTCACCCATCCAATTTCCTGAACAAGAGGCTCCCACACTCTTCCCCCACCCCACCCTGACTAGCATCTACGTCCTGGTGTGTTTCTTAGACTTCTCTCCTGCACCTGATCTATTTCAACAGTTCAATAACAGATTTCTCTGTACAGTCCATCCCTCCTCAATTTTTTTCTAAAATGTATTCCTTGCTGCTCTTGCTTAGTGTGATTAGGGGACCCTGCAGGCGCGAGCCCACCCTCTCCTGACTCACACCCCACCAGCCTGCACTTCAGTTACAGGAAACCAGCCTGAAGTTGCCATTCTTCTCAACATGTTCACAAGATGCCTCCAACACTGCTGCCTGCGCCCTCTCAGCAACTTATCCTATTAATAGAAGGCACAGCTCAAGGATCACATTCCCAGGGAGCCTTCAAGGTCCTCCCCAGATGGAGTTGAGCACCACCTCCACATAGATTATAGTTGGTCATTTACAGAATGGACTCAACCATGTGGACCAGTTAAACATAGTGTCCTTCATCTACAGTACAGGTAAAATGTTTACATTTACAGTACAGGTAAAATGTTTACATGCTAATAAACTCAATTTGAAACCTTGGAGGTGGTTCTTTCTTTCTTTCCTTTCTCTTTCTTTCTTTTCCTCCCTTCCATCCTTTATTGTGAGACAGATTTATCACTCCTATAGAATTTTGAGAATTCAAAGTATACAGCAATAATTATTTCTTCCAAAATTCAAAGTTTACCACAAAAATTATTCCTATGGGGAAAAAGAAAGTAAACAGAAGTCCAAATTGTTGACAAGGAAACAGAGAAACGACCTGTACTAGTTGGGGACCCTCTAGTCTCCCAGGTGGTGCTAGTGGTAAAGAATCCACCTGGCAATACAGGAGATGCAAGAGATGTGGGTTCGATCCCTGGGTCGGGAAGATCCTCTGGAGAAGGAAATGGCAACCCATTCCAGGATTCTTGCCTGGAGAATTCCATGGACGGAGGAGCCTGGCAGGCTACAGTCCATGGGGTGGCAGAGTTGGACACGACTGAGTACACACACACGCAGTCTGCACAGGAAACATAACAAACCAGCTGCGGAGAAAAACGCAACCTCTGGGGATATAGACTTGTCTTCAGATCTAGTTGAATGCAGGGTTCAAATGAGGTCACAAAGATTCACGTGTTGGCCCAGCGCTCTTCAAGCTGCCTCTCATCTGGATCTGTATAGTGGCTCCTGACAGTGTCCAGAGCTTTCCGCTCAGGGCTGTGGCAGTTCTGAGCATTTCATTTTCAAATGGCCAACCCTAGCAGACAGAGGCCAGGGCAAGATTCTGAGTCCTTTGAGGGCTAAAGTCCACTCTGACTTACTAGATTGGGTCACAGTGACCAGGGGAAGGTGGATATGGAGTGGAGAGGGCAGATGTCAAGCAAGACCATTTCTGTGGCCACCTTGGGGCTTCCCAAAGGAAGAATAAAGAATGAGTGCTGGGCAGCCAACAGCAGACAGTATTCCAACACCTCTTCCCAAAACAAGCATGGCGTGAGACCAAAATATCCTCTGCAAACTTGTGTCTCTTCCCTTCCTCACTCACCCCCCAGACAAAATTCATTTTCCCCATATCTTTGTTCCGTGAGCCTTCTGAATACATTGGTATTGAAGGAGATAGTCTCTCCTGTTATAATAATTCTTAATATGATCTGTCTTTGTCACCGGACTGAGGCACCTCCAAAGCAGAAGTGTTTTCATTGTTGTACCCACAGGACGGGTGGGGACACTCCTAATGTTGGCACATCGTCGATGCTTAATAAACGGGGTGGGTTTTAGGAGTGAATGATAGTAGCATCCTCTATAGGATCATTTCATTCTCCAGTGATGGCTGGGTCAAGAGGTGGTGACACTGGTGTGGGAAAGGCAGCTGTCCCATCTATGCTGTGGCGCGTCTGGTGCCATGCTGGACGGGGGAAGGGGCATCTACTTGCTTTGGTACTGTACGTGCACCTGCGTGTGTGTGTGCTAAAGTCACTTCACTTGTGACCAGTGACCAACTCTTTGCGATCCTATGGGCTGTAGCCCGCCAGGCTCCTCTGTCCTTGGGGATTCTCCAGGAAGAATACTGAAGTGGGTTGCTGTGCCCTCCTCCAAGGGATCTCCCCACCCAGGGATCAAACCCAGTCTCTTAAAGGTCTCCTGCATTGGCAGGCGGGTTCTTTATCACTAGCGCCACCTGGGAAGCCCAGATTCACCTATGAATCCTCAATTCATACCTGCTCTTCCCTTTGTGGTATAAAATTCCCTTCCAAGGACATAGAATTCCATTGGGCCTTACTAGCCAAGCAGCTTGACAGGGTGGGAAGACTTTGGGGGCAGTGTGTTGTGTATTATTGTTTTCTGGAGGAAACAGGATTCACAGGCCAGCCCTGACCTGGGCCACCAGCACACCCCAAACACACTGAGGGAAGACAGATGCTAGCACTGGGGCAGCCAGGAGGCCCAGACATGCTCGGCAGGCTGGGGCTGCCCATCTTTGGAAGCGGCCAACATGGCAGCTAAGAGCACTGACCTTGGTATCAGATGCCCCTGGTTTGCCTGACATTTATCGCCTCTATTACACTTGACTTGGCCATTTATTTCTGCTCTCTTCTGTAATGTGGGATGATACCTTTCTCAGAGGGCAGGCGCAAAGAATAAATGAGACACCATATCTCAAGTGCTTAGCACACAGTCGGCTCAGTACCATGTAGTAATAATGATAACAAATGGGTTCCATTTTCCTTTCCCCAAAAGGAGGCTGAAGGCTTTCATGCTGTGGCCCAGTTCAATCATTTCACATCCATGAAGGAAGGAGCATAACTCTGCTCCTTTCCGACAGCTTGGATATCTAGGAAGCAAAATAAAACCCAAGAGAGAATAGAATCAGTTCTCTTTCTTTTCTTCTTTAAGAGTTAACATGATATGAAGTTTAAAAACAGAGTTAAGTAAATGGGCTTCCCTGGTGGCTCAGACGGTAAAGAATCCACCTGCAATGCAGGAGACTCAGGTTTGATCCCTGGGTCAGAAGATCCACTAGAGAAGGGAATGGCGACCCACTCCAGTATTCTTGTCTGGAGAATTCCATGGACGGAGGACCCTGGGGGGCTGCAGTCCATGGGGTTGCAAAGAGTTGGACATGACCGAGTGACTGAACCCTTTGACTCTGATTTTCCCAATTTCTGTATCTTTTCTTCCCTTTCCTTTTTATTGAAAAACTAGACTCATTCTTTCCTGAGCCCACCTTTTTCTTGAAAGCCTCTATCAAACATAGCAAAGAACCACGGGTTACTAACTTTCTGACCCTTCAGAAATACAGGCTCCCTGGGCACCTGGGTGGTTATGGGCACCAATTTTACAAAACACGTTGCCACTTCCAGTATGGGTCTCAACCTCTCAAACCTCCAAAGGTTTTATCACCGGCCACCATCAGTGCCACAGTCAACATTTCTGTTCTCACGGCAACACCCCAGTTCAGCATCATTTCTGTTAGCCTTGGGTCAGCCCCCAAGACAAGCAGATTCTCAGATGTCTGAAGGCTGACACATTCCAGCTTACGGAACTGTGCCGGCTGGTTCCTGATTAGTGGGGGAGGACACTCAGTCATTCACACACCCAGGCTGACAGAGGCTCTGTCACACCCAAGGGCCCCAGGTCTTCCCCACTGGGTCAGTGGAACAAGCAGGGCAGATTGTTTTTGTTTTTTTATTTTACGGCGCATCACACAGGATCTTAGTGCCCCAACTAGGGATCGGACCTGTACTCCCTGCTGTGGAAGTGGAATCTTAACCACTGGACCACCAAGGAAGTCCTCAGATTGGTTTTATTATGGCCGAGTGTTCATCACTTCAGCTCTCTATCTGTTGGCTAAAACTGAGTTCCAGGTTGCACCGAATTTCAAAGGGCTGGGAGGGTTGATTCAGCTGTGTGTCCAAGTAGAAGAGGAAACGGTTTCTAGGGAGACCAATTTCTCCCAGCTTGCCTGGGACTTTCCTGCTTGTAGCACTGAAAGTTCCACTTCCAGGAATCATCCTCAATTCCCCAGCAAACCAGGACAGTGGGCCAGTCTGCCTTCACTTCTCTCTCCCCTTAAGGGGAGAAACACAGATTTTTGTTTTCTTGGTCTCCTAGTCTGCACTGACTATAGACCACTACCCGGACACGCTTGAGTATACCTGACACAATAGGGCAGATTGTTTTGTTGAAATACAAGTTATTCCTGGCACTTTGAAGCAGGTGTGATATAACCCTGTAGTACACACATCCACAAACATCTTTGTCCTGAAATGAGTCAGTTGTAAACTGTAGTGGAGGGGTCATACTCCCCTGAGGAATCGATACCGATTTAACAACAGTTCCTAAAAGAACTCCCAGAAATATTTTTGCTGAAGGATTCATCTGAAAGAGGAGGAGAGATTCAGGTATTTTGTCACATAAGGCAAATTTCTCCAGAAAACAAAGTACCTCAATTTTCTAACAGGTAATATTTGGGCTGCCCTTTAGGGCTGAGATTCTGTACTCCTTTCTAATATAAAGAACAAGCCACAGGGGACTTCCCTGGCGGTACAGCGGTTGAGACTTCATCCCTTAATGCAGGGGGTGAGAGTTTGATCCCTGGTCAGGGAGCTAAGATCCCATATGTTTCATGGCCAAAACACCAAAACATAAAACAGAAGCGATATTTACAAATTCAATAAAGACTTTAAAAAATGGTCCACATTGGGAAAAAAAAAAAGCCAGGAGGGTACTCGGGAAAGGATCTTAGAAGAAATTCACACATAGCTTCCCAGACAGCCTGTGCCCATCTTTTCTACTCAAAAGAGAAGTTTTCTGTTTTGTTTTGTGCTGAAGGGATGAGCTGCCATTTAGGAGTAGGAGTCTGGTTTTTGCAGATCTACAAAGTGGAGAGCGGAGACTCACAGTTTGAGGGCCAGATCAGCAGAGTAGCTGTGCTTTTGTTTGGTCTGCACGATGTCTAAAATCAGGAATTTTCAGACAGAGCCTGGATTTCTGGATCTCGAAAAATGTGGAGATCTGGCAACACAGAGCTTGAGTTCCCACACAGCAACGATTGCAGAGTTGAGCAGCACAGGCTTTCATGCGTGTGTGGATGGAGCTTACTCTTGAGGCCACGGCCATCACCACTTCCTATTGTCTGGCCTCACTTCACTCAAGGGATTTCTCTTTCATATCCTACAGACATCTGGGTCCATAACACCTGGATTAAAGCACAGATTTACGCTGTAATAGTGCAGTAATTTTTGCACACTTTAAAATGGTCGCTAAACCTTTAGAACAGCTGTTGATAAAGCCCAATTACTGACCCCAGTGACTCCGGCCTGCCTGACCATCCATAACACTGTTTTACCTAGAACTTCTTTCCATAAGGAAATCAATCATGTAAGATATACATTCCACCTGCAATTGTGTATTTACTACTACCAACATGACATTCAAACAATTCCCAATAAATTCTTTCTAATCAAATAGCTGCCTTAAGTATAATTTCTTGGATATAGAAGGAATGGTATACTTCTGTCCATATTCCAAGAAAAGGCATTTTTTAGTGCATTTTTGTAATAAAATTATAAAATAATAGCCACCACTATTATCCCAATGCTAAATAAAATTATTAGAAAATAAAGTGAAAGTCACTCAATCATGTCCAACTCTTTGTGACCCCATGAACTATACAGTCCATGGAATTACCCTAAACCCTAACATTAATCTAACCCTAACCCTAAATTCTCCAGGCCAGAATACTGGAGTAGGTAACCTTTCCCTTCTCCAGCGGATCTTCCCAACCCAGGAATCAAACCGGGGTCTCCGGCCTTGCAGGCAGATTCTTTACCAACTGAGCGATCAGGGAAGCTCAGAAAATGAAACTGCCACACCTTTATTCCTGCAAAAAAATACAAAATTAAATAAACATATACATATACAAATAAACACAAACAAGAGGATGAATGACTCAAAAATAAGAGAGAGGCTAACATTTCTTGAACCATATGCTTTGAACCAATATCTATGTTTACAGCATTCCCTTACCAAAAAAAAAAGAAAACCTATAGAGATAGCATGTCCCCATTTTAGCATGAGGAAACAGACCAGTATGTAAAGGAACCTGCCAACATCACCTTGCTAGTAACCAGCAAAGTAAGGATTAACACCAAATTAATTTAGCCCATGAAGTTAAACAAATAAACAAAACGGCACACTCTCGTCCCAAAAGTTCCAATGAAATAAAGTCACTGGAAAAAGCGGAGGACTGTAGCATCTTGCGGCAGGACAGCATCTTCGTAATCTGATCCAGCTCCATATTTTACTGATGAGAAAGTGGGTAGAAGGTTCCATTGAAAAGGTCGAAGAGCTAGTTTCTGCAGGGCCAGGCCTGGCAGGCAGAACTCTTCATCTCTGCTCCATGGCAGGCGCTCTTATCTAAGAGGGAGGAAATTTAATCTTCTCTGCCTCCATTTCTAATCTTTGGGCCATGATTGCTATTGGAAGGGTTGTGAAGTTGACGGTTAAAGGCTGCCAGGCCCCTGGGAGCTTCAGCTACTCATTTTACATAAAAGTAAGGGCAGAGCAGTGTTTGTGGAAATTAAGTTTTCATTTCTAATCTGTTATGTGTGTGTTAGTTGCTCAGTCGTGTCTGACTCTTTGCAATCCCAAAGACTGCAGCTTGCCGGGCTCCTCTGTCCACAGAATTCTCCAGGCAAGAATACTGGATTCGGTAGTCATTCCCTTCTTCAGAGGATCTTCCCAAACCAGGGATCAAACCCAGGTCTCCCACATTGCAGGCAAATTCTTTACCCATTCCAGTTATAACAAATATTTATACATTTCTTCTATCAATTTAAAATTGATCCTGGCATTATGTATTTATCACATAACGAAAAATAAATTTTTGTTTTTAAACTATGCAAAAAAAGAGCAGAATTAATGAGTTATAAGCATTGTGAATTTCAAACAGAAAGCATTCATTAAAATCACGTAAAATTCCTTGTCTCTCCTTCCCTGAATGGTGGTTTCTCCTGCTGCAATTGATGATATCGGGCACACCCAAGGCTGAACAACATTCCGTCCCCCTTAAAAAATCTCTCCTGCTCCAGAGAAACTAAGTATGATATAATCAATTATATAACAACCCACAGGCCAACAAAGGCCTAATCAGGTCTGTAAGCAGATCATAAAAATGCCCTTTAAAATTACTTAAAATATGTTTAGTAATAACTAAAATGAGCATGCATGAAAAAACATCTTTGGATTTTAATAATTCATTCTTATTTCACATACAATATTCAGCTCCCAAAACATCATGGGAGTCTCCCATCTTTAATAAAAAAGGCCCCCAATTCCATTAAATAATGAAGAAAGTTCTGCCTTAATAATACATTGACATGAATTTTTTCAAATTTCCCACAATTATGACCTTTGCTATTGAAGAGCTTCATTAAAAACATAAAAGATGAAATGGTTAAGGGTTTAGAATCAGCATAGCTTTCTTTTTAAAGGAAATAGGATTGCTACATGAGTATCCCCCCTTTGACAAAGTTATTAATATATAACCTTCACGTGAGTATGACAAGGATTGTTTTAAGCCCTCTCCAAATTTCCCCAAACCATCTTCATGGCCACCGCCACCTCCCACGGCAGTTGGCAGTTCAGTGCTTCAATAGGAGCTAGGTCGCCCAGTGGGTCACTTTGAGCTCCATCACACATGCACCCAGTCCAGTTCTTTCCAGGGAACTCTGAGGTTCCCTCCATCCACCCATCAATCTCCCATCAGTGCTACATTAGAGAAGGATTCAGAAAACTTGAGTCCTGTCCTGCAAGGGCCTGAAAAAAATCTCAGAGCTGAGGAATGCTGCATCTCTCTAGTGGAGGGATAGTTACTGAGGTGCTGGGGCAGACCACAGGGCTGAAAACTCACCCTGTTCATCTCTGCTCACCGGCATGGCTCTTACAACAGAATGGGACCCTGCAGGCTCACTTCTCAGGTGCCAACTTGCTTTAGGATTCCATGTTTAGAACTTTGACTTATTTTAGTCTTAAGGAAACAAGTGGGAGGGGACTCCCTTGTTCATCTGGTCCTTCCTCAAACTCAGTATAAAGGAAACCACTGGAATTATCCTGTCTTTTGTTTGGGCATCCCTAGGAGCTGGGAACTCAATCCACAGTAGGAAAGGCATCCATTCTCAGAGTTCTTCAAGCGGAAATCAGATTCTCTCTCTAAGCCCCATCTTCTGATCCTAGAGCTGCTTGTTGGGATTATACACAGAGTAAGGTTCATTCCCCTCAGCTGGTAAACACTAGAAGATTAAGACTTCCATGGACTCCTAGGGTTTTAAAGCCACAGAGGCTTTCTTTCTTTCAGTACCCTCCCATCAGCTGTGAATGGGGAAAGCCACTTGTCCAGATCATACCAGTCTGAAGAACCAAGCTCTTGCCTCCTTGTCTCTTCCCTTACTACCTGAAAGAATGCAATGGTAGATTCCTTATACTTCTCCAATCAAACCATGAGCATCACTACTTTGCCCAACCCTTTCACCCCCCCCCTCAGAATTTCACCAAATTGTTTGAACTTTGCCTGGAAATAGTTGTGAAAATGACTACCATTACATTAACACTGTAACATAGAAACACTTATTTATCAACATTTTGTATGCTTTATTGAAAGTTGACAAGTGCAACAGTTAAATACAGTGACACCTTACAACTGTGTAGAGAACATGCACAGAAACATATGCAGATAACTACTATACAGGTAATATGCAGAAACCCCTACTGGGAAATCCATTAGCTAGAACTCCGCATTTTTCAAAGTATTCAACCAGTTCAATCAAAGGATTTCAGTGAACAGGGAGTGACTTCAATATACTCAGCAGCTAAAAGATTGCAGATTACACAAGGTGACTAACTGTGCCAAATTCTTAAAATCTCTTTAGGGAGGTGTGTTTTGCTTCATGGGTTTTTCATGGAGATCGCTATAGAAAAGACAATCCACACCTCTTCAGACAGTCAATGAAACATCTAAATTGCAATCTGTACAACCTAAATAGTAGCTATAGTCCTCTATTGTACAAAATAGTTACACTACATACACAAATATACAATAAGCAAAACAACCTTCATGGTAAGAGAGCTTAGGTCCCAGCTACCTGTCACCATTTAGTCACGTTAATAGTTTTGTGTCATCCACTGTTTCGGAAAGAGGCACAATTTTTTTTTTTAATGGAGTCTGGTGACAGTCGTCGTCTGTACAATGAACTAGGTTTTCCCCTCATCTTAGGTGAGACTAAGCTTCAATCCTGACCTTCACCTCCCTTTCCAGTTCCTCTCGGGGGAGGAGAGGAAAGTCCAGTGGCAAGCTCCTCTGCTTCGGAACCCCATGGAGTACACTACCATGCAAGCAGGAAGAACTCTTGGAGGTGGGGAGGGTGGGGAGCAGGGGCGGGGGGTGGAAAGGCACAACAGCTCCTCAGATGAATGAAACCATTTCTCACGGTTCTGCCAAGCTGCATGAGGTCCCAGTATATCCATGCTAATTCTCTGATTAACCTTTAACTCACCCAACTAAGAAATTTCTTCAAGCCGAAAGCATATGAGTGTTTTAATACTGGAAAAAAGAGAAAACGTCATGTGTCAGCCTCACGTCTCTTTTGCGGCGAGCAATGAAATGGGTGGCGGTGGGGGCGGACCCCTCCCCTAGCACATCTTCTCAGGTCTCTTCAGTCCAGACCACAGCAGCCAGTTCTTCGGGGGCCGGGATGGCTACGCGGTTGGTCCTGAGCCCTGGGACGCTGGCTGGGCCGGGGGCTGTGTGGTCCCCTGTGGCTGTGTGGTGGCAGGGGGCGAGCCAGTCTGCAGCTGGGCCTGGAACTGGGCAAGCTGCTCGGGACTGGCCAGTGTCTTCAGCAGATTGTTCTCCTGCTCCAGCTGGGAATTTTTCTCTATGAGTTCCTTGATCTGTTCCTTGAGGACCTCCACTTCCTCTCTAACTGCATACATCAAATGGCTTTTCACCAGATCCTGAAAGGGAGAGAAGGAAGGAGGGTGGGGGGGAAAGGTTTAACGTTCTATTGACTGTTTCCCGGACTCTGAATTGTTAAAACATTTTGCATGTCTCTCCCTAACGACGACATATCCTGCCTTTAGAGGTTCATTTAACAGGCTCCAGGGGAAAACGACGGAATACCACCTTAACTGTACAATACTTCAGTTTAACGTGTAAGTGATCAAGGTTTTGCTTTCCTTGCAGCCGTTGGCCAGAAATGCCTACGCTCAGGTTTCCTATTCGAGATGGCAAAACGCAGCCGGGCTCCAGCTCGGTGCAGAAAGAAGCCGGGCTCAGAGTTGTCCAGCCCCGGAGCAACGGGAGCCACGACCCCGCCCCCAAGCCCCTCCCTCCGCCCGCCGGACCGCCTCCCTCAGCACCGGCTGCAGCCAGTTCCTACAGAGCGTGTTGCCGCATTTTCCTTCCCCCCACCCCCCCTTTTCGTGATTAAGCTGACATCACAGAAACCTGGGCAGCCGTCGCAGCCAATGGGCGCTCGAGTTATTTATAGCTCCGAATTAAAGGTTCGGAGTTTGCCTAGCAACAGTGGGCAGAGAATCCCGTGAGAAGAGCCACAGGCGCTGCTCCAATAACAAAGAACGGCCAAGGCGGAAATAAAAAATAGCAGAAATCCAGGAGCAGGCTGAGACGGCGAAACTTTTCTCCGGCTCTTCATTGTGCAGGAGCCTCCACCACTGGGGATCTGTTTGGCCCCGTGTAGGAGGCTCCTTCACGAGACCCCCACTTCTGGGGCCCTTCCCGCTCCCGGCACCGCGGTAAACCTTACGATCCCTAGGAAAGCCACATCACTAGCGATGTGCCCGAGACCGAAGGACACGCTGGGTCAGCGCTTTCCCAGCAATTCCCCAGCAAAAAAGGGGCAGGCACCTCCGCCAAAATCTTGACGGTTGTTTGAAATCGGTCCTGGAAAGAACATCGAATATCCGCAGGGTCCCTTTCTCTCTCCTTAGCACCCCTGGTATGTGGCTTCATGCTGGCAGAATGGAGACAGTGCCGGTATTTCTAAATGTATGGAGAGCAGTCATCGTCTTCTACGGATGCGCTCCTTTCATCCCAAGATACCCTGCATTTTGTACTGTGCCCACATTTAGTACAAACGATTTTTAAAACAGTACATACCATAGCTTGCTCGATTTTGTTGTCAATAGCTACCACGCTTGCACCAGATGAGCTGAAAAAGAAAAGGGAAAAAAAAAAATCAATAAATGGGATCTTTTTTCTATCCCAGACAAAAAGAATTCCCCAATTCTGTGGTGTTACTAACATCATTTTCTGAACATTCTTTAATGCTATGTAATATATCACCCTCCAGAAAACACCAGCCACTCTCTTCCTAACGAATATCCAGACATTTCCCTATTTAAGTGAGCCACAAAGGCTAAATTACATAATGTGGTAAATCCCTGTGCTCTGGCCAGACCTGCAAAAACAAGGCTATTCGGAACATTTCAAAAAGCAACATCCATGTCACCGTAGCCTCTCAGCAATGGACAAAGGAATTCGCCGGGCTATCTTTCACCTGCATTATTACAAGGATCTCACGAGTAAATTTTCAAAAGTATCCCAGCCGACATTTACCTATTGTCAAGTCTCACAGAGGCGTTTTCGGTCCCGAGCAAGGATGACAAGAAAGAAATTGAAAAATGTCTCAGTTGGTAAACTCCTAGATCCATCGCCACTGGTCTACACCATTGGGATTTCATGCAATTGCAGCCAAAATCACCCTCTCAGGAAAAAAAAAAAAAAGAAGGAATACTAGCCGCCTTGGTGGGGCTAGATAAAAATCTTCCAGCTTTACGCAGCTTAGGGAGAAACCGAAAACGGCAGCACTAATTGAAAGAAGCCCGGCTTCTGGGGCTTGGAGGTTCCGGGAAGACGCAGCTCCCACTGCTGTGCGGAGAAGGCTCCCTGGTCAGCAGCCGGGCTCCACTAGGCTCTAGCCTAGGGCGCCCCGTCTTGGTGCAAAATATATGCAGGGAAGAGCCGCGCCGATTGGCCAGCGCGCCGCTGGATCCGCCCCCTCCCCTCTTCCCCGCCCTCCTCCCGCTGCCCCGCCCCCCTCCCCACTCCCACCCCGCCCCCAGCCTCCCGACCGGCGCCTCGGGTGGGCTGGCCCAGGCCTCGGCCTCAGGGGCCGGGAAGCGGGCCGCAAGGGGCCTCCAAGATAAAGCAAAGACCGAGCACTGCTCGGACGGAAAACGCCGAGGGGTCCTGAAAATGCGATTAGGGCTCTGCACGTGCTTACGTTTAAGGGAGTCAGACCCCGTCCCTGGAGCTGCCTGTCCCCGTGGCTGCTGAACGGCGAAAGCTGCTTATTTGCAACCAGAACCCTCTGAGCTACTGGGCATGCCCAGTCCCAGCACTTAAAGACTCGCAGGAACTGGAGTATCTCGATTTCAATTATCTCGTTCTAACAGGCAGCAGTAATTGGAGGACTTTAAGGGTGGTTTTATTTATAAAGATAACTATACTGTAATAATACTTTTTTCTAAGCTAGTGAATTTTAGAGGAAAAAAATCATATTTCCTTTGAGAGATTCTACCTTTCTATGAATTTATCAATTATGTGTAGAAACAAAAAACAGTACATAGTCATTTGCTATGCACATATAAATTGAAGCCAAAAGGAATCTACAAGATGAAATGAGATGTCAAAAGTTCCCATTGCCATAAACCTTAAAATTGCATTTCCTTCCGTGTATAGCTAGGGGAAAAAAAATCCACAGGTTGAATCCTTCCTACATAGATCTATTTTCACTTTAAGTCCCTAAAGCAAGTTTTTAGATGTTAAGTGCAATTTCTATAAGAGTCAGTCCTTTGAGCCTTCTTACGTCAGCGGAATTGAGATACTGTAAAGTCTGTATGTCAACCTTATAGCCACACTGACCAAATAATTCCCTTCTCTAAACCAAAATTAAAATATCTGAGTGTGAAATAGCTTAACCCGTTACATAATTTTCTTCTATTAATTTAAAATATTGCAAGAATGTACCAACTGAGTTTAAAGTTTAATATCCTATAAGTCTAAGGCCTGAAGGTCACTTGATTATTATAGGTTATAAACAGCTTGCAATTCAGTATGTTTAAGAAGGTGCATTTAAGCCTCTACAATACTGCCCTCTAATGGCGTAATCCTATAAAGACAGAAACAAAAAACTAAATACTAATAAAGACTTTCAAATAAGCAAATTGTACCATCACAAATAATTCCAACATAAAACTTGGCCACAGAACATATATAGGTATGTATTCTATTTACACACACACACAAACCCACATATAGTCTTTCCTCTCTCAAGCATTCTCTCTTAAGCAGAATCCTTTAATTTAGGAAATTTTAAGTTGCTAGTGGAGCCTCTTAAGATAGTCTTTGAAGTTGACCCAATGTTGGCAGAGTGTGTTTGGTTTTAGAAACTGTCCAAAATGGTTAGGTACCAAATCTGGTGAATGTGGAAGCTGATGAAAGGGCAATTAATTCTCTTTGGGGTTAAAAAATCAAGGCAGTATCATTCTTTGTTATTTTAAGGTTTATATTGTTCTCTAAGCTTTAAGGCTTTGCTTTTGAATAACAAATGATATTCAAATGATATGCCAATAATTTACAAACATTATATATTATGATACAAACTTATTTTCTAAAGGAAAACATTAAGTGGAAGCTCAAAAATCACAATTTGGGAAGCAGATATGTGGTCTGTATGTCTATGAATCTAGGCACAATTATTATTTACTACATTATAGTTTCTATATATTTTGAAAGTTACAGTTATCATTATGTGATTAAGTCATTTACAAATTTAAATGGAATGTCAACTGCACAGGAAAAAGTAGAGCATCACTTAAGTTGTAAAAGGAGCTTAAAAAAAAAACAAAACTCTAAGATCATATATAGAAAGGAATTTTAAATTCCCACTGGTTTAAGAAGATTAATAAATTAACTGAATTTTATTTATTCATGATGTTCTTGAAAATAGAAAGTTACAAGTTGGTCATGTTTTCATTTCATTCATTCCAACTGATCATTCAAGTATTAAGCTATAGAAGCCAATATTCGAATTGCAGTCTGTTTACCCCATATGTCTACAGTGGGACTTCATGGTCATCACCAACACTTTGCTATTTTAGATACACTTGCAAGAAATATCCTTGCACATATACCCTTGAATATCTGTAATATATTTCTGGAGAATCTGCTGGGTAAAAAGATAATTATAAATCTATTCCTTTTCTTATCTTTTCCATAAATGTGCTAGGTTCCTTTAAGATAGATTTTAACTAGAGAAAAAATTTTAACCTCTATGAATGTTATAGCCTTTGTTAGATTTGTTAAGTTTGATTTTCATTTCTTTTTTTAACTTCTTATTTTGTACACACACACACACACACACACAACTGATTAATGATGGTGTGATAGTTTCAGGTGAATAGCAAAGGGACTCAGCCATTCATAGACAAGTATCCACTCTCCCTGGGGGAAAGAATGGGGGGAAGGGGTATAGGGAGTTTGGGATGGACATGTACACACAGATATATTTAAAATGTATAACCTACAAGGAACTACTGTATAGAGCTTGGAACTCTGCTCAATGTTATGTGGTAGCCTGGATAAGATAGATTTTAAATTGAAAACTGAAAAGACATAATTTCAAAAAGAAGGCAACAAGATTAGAGATCTCTACAGAGGAGAGTCCATGGGTCAGGAATGTCTGAGGCCCAAGGGACTAAAATTACTTTCCAGCTATTAAAGGTTCTTCCATTTGCAAAATAGAACATCTATGAGTTTAGTGCCCAGAGTTTAACCAAGGATAGGATAAGCACTCGCATGCCTCCAGGAGAGACCCCTGAAGGCATGGATGATACTAGTCCCCTTCAGACACTAGGCAGAGGTCAAGAGGTCTCACTCCAGTGAGGAATCTGGATCATAGGAAAAAGCCCGAACCTTTAAGGCTCGGTGGTTATTTGTTGTTGATTTTGTTGTTCTGTTCTGTTTTGCCTAAGTGTCTTTTTACCTGGATTCCAATTCAATCACTTCTGCATGTTAGTAGCATGTATGCTAATTCAGTGACATGTGCTCTTCTCCCAAACTTGATAGGTACAATGTAGGTAAAGACCTTGATGCTGGGAAAGACTGATGGCAAGAGGAGAAGGGGGAGGCAGAGGATGAGATGGCTGGATGGCATCACTGACTCGATGGACATGAGTCTGAGTGAGCTCTGGGAGATGATGAAGGATAGGGAAGCCTGGTGCTGAAGTTCATGGGGTCACAGAGTCTGAGCAACTGAACAACAGCAACAACAACACAGGCACAGTTGGTGACCCACCACTCAAACAGGATAACCTGTTTGTCCCTCTGTCCAAACTCCTTGCAAATCTATAAACTGACCGCCGCAGAAGGGGCCGAAGCACGGAACCCCACGCCTGACCGAGCCGCTGTTGCCCAGGGGCTGCTCGATGCCTTCCCTCTCTCGTCCACTCTCACTAGACGCTTGGGGGTCGTTTTACCAGGCTTAGCAAATGAAACTACAGGACTCCAAATTAAAGCTGAATTGCAGATAAACCACGAATAATGTTTTAGTGTTTGGGTCCTGCACACTGTTGGAACAAGAAAGAATGTCAAAAAGAAAAAAATCAAGAAAAATTTAACTGTACTTTAAATTTCCTTGATTTCCACTGAAAAGATGGAAGATAAAGTAGAGAAAATCTTCCCCAAAATAACAAAACAAAACAAACAGAGATAGAAACATGGGATACAAGACACTAAATGGATCCATCGAGGAGGCAGTTCAAGAGCAAAACAGAATGAATTCCAAAGACAGAAAACAGAGGGATGGCAATTACCAAAGAAATAATTTAAGAATACGTCCAGAACTGAAGGACGTAAGTCTTCTGTTCATATGAGATGACCAAATGGCTACCACCATCAATGAAAACAGCCCTACACCAAAGCACGTCATGACAAAACTAATAATCACGTGGGACAGAGAAAATCCTAAAAGCTCCTGAGCAGAAAAAAGCAAGGTACAAACACAGATAACAGTATCAGAATGGTGGTTGTGGCCACTGGGAAACAATGGGGAAACTGCTTATAAAATCCTAAGAGAGAAAGGTTTTTAACTTGGTCAAATCATTTAAATGTAAATGTATCAGGAGAACATTTTCAGAACATTTTAGACACCAAAATGGAGGAGCAAATCAGGGAAAGGGGTTTAAAGCAAGAGGAATAAGTTCTAGAGATCGGCAGTACAACCTTGGACCGGAAATCAATACTATGATGTTGAAAATGTAAAACTTTGAGAGTGTGGGTCTCAGGTTAAGCCTTCTTACCACAATAAAATAAAAATTAAAAAAAACATAAGAAATACATTCTCCCAGAAAGAAAAGATGGCATGAGAAGCATGAACCAGGAACTCAAATGGTGGAGAGAAGGAAGGGAAGCAACAGGGTAACCGGGGCCGTTCCCGGCTGTCCAGTGGCTAGGATTTCATGCTTCTGCTGCAGGGGGCATGGGTTCGATCCATGGTGCAGGCACTAAGATGCTGCATGATGCACTGAAAAAACCCAAAAGAAGATGGTGGGGAAGGAAATCTGGGGATGGCAGGTGCTAATAAGCAAACCCTAGCAGCAACGGGTATGTAATCGTGGGGGGAAGTGAGAGCCTTTGGGAGGCAGCACTTCGGTGCAAATAAACAGAGACATGATCTAATAGATCTAAGCATTTGTGCAGGGCGGGGGCTAAAGCCAGGTATGAACCGGATCTAATGAAACAACTAGGTAAGTTCAAAAGCAGTTTTACAGTTTTGCAGAAATCAAAAGTAAATGAAAAGAAAAGAATGTTCATAGATAAAACTTGACTATAATAATTCTTAAAATTGTTTTACTGGTTTTACTTTAAAAAAGTTAAGGTTACTGGCAAGGTTGTGGGAAGAAGAAATGCATAGTAGGAAAAGAATAATGTCTGTTAAGAATGGTGTAAAAGTGCTAAATCCTCCTCTACTATGGCTTGATTATATAATACCTACAATTGACAGAGCAAAAAATATCAGTATAAATATATTATTACATGGACATGTGTGGGTAAATATGAGAAATTAGAAGTGGCTGCCTGCTAAGGCATAAATTCATGGACTGAAAAAAGGAAATTGATAACTTTTTTCCTATTCACTCTATTTTTAGGTATGTACAGGTATTGCTTTGATTAAAAAATATTTTTAAGAGGGAGAATGGGGTCCTCAAGGGGCTCCTCTGCTCCCAGGTTTCAGTCGAGTACTTAGCACACGTGAGGAAACTGTCTGAGGCTCAGGGAGGCCACCCAAAAGAAGCAGCAGAACAATTTTTGGAACTCACACCAGCCTGGGTAAAAAAGAAAAAAAAACAAAAAACAAAAAACAAAAAACCAACTTGTAAACACAGGATGCCAGGTATTTAGAAGGATAGTGCCAAAGTGATGATGAAAAGTTAGTTCCAGACTGACGGGTGTTTGGTCTTGTGTAAAACAGTTTAAAAGGAAGCCTTGACATATATCCAAATAAAACTACGTGTCCATCAAAAGATGAATGGATAAAGACAATGTGGTACATGTATACAATGGAATACTACTCTGCTATTAAAAAAAAGAATGGGATAATGCCATTTGCAGCAACATGGATGCAACTAGAGTTTACCATTCTAAGAGAAGTAAGTCAGAAAGAGGAGGACATATACCATGTGATATCACTTATATGTGCAATCTAAAATACGAGATAAACGACTTCTATTTCTGTGGTGGTTGCCAAGGGGAAAGGGGGTGGGAGAGGGTAAGGGTAGGAATTTGGGGTTAGCATATGCAAACTATCATATATAGAAAGGGTAAACAACAAGGTCCGACTGACGGCACAGGGAACTATATTCATATTCTGTGATAAACCATAACGGAGAAGAATATGAAAAAGAATGTGTATGTGTATAACTGAGTAACTTTGCTGACAGCAATAATTAACACAGTGCTGTAATTCAACTATACTTCAATAAAAATATATAAATATAAAAGGAAGCTCTGAAAAGATCAAACTGTTTCCAAGTAACTTAATTTTTTCTCAAAACAAGGCTCAGGGATATTAAATAAAATACAGCTAGAAACCAATAATTCACAATGTTTGGCATCCAATGAAAAGTACCAGGCATACAAACAAGCAAGGAGATATGACTCATGATGGGGAGGAAAACTGATCAATCAAAATGACCCAGATATGACAAAGATGATATAATTTGTAGACCAGGACACTGAAATTATTATAACCTTGCTCTATATGTTCAAGAAAGTACAGGTAAACATTAGCATATTAAGTGCAGAAAACCCAGTTTATGAGGATGAAACATATGATTTGGGAAAAAAGATAGGCTGATGGGATTAACAGCAGATTAAACAGGGCAGAAATATTAGTGATATATTAGCAATAGAAACTAACCAAAACAAAACAGAGAAAAAAAAATTATTATTGCTCTGTATCACTGAACTGTGGAGCAATTTCAAACAACCAAATAAATCTCTAGTGAAGTCCCTGAAGAAGAGAAGAGGGGAAGGGAGGGAAAAAATATTTGAGGCAATTATGGCAATTTTCTCCAAATTTTATTGAAAAAAACAGATCCAAGATGTTAAACCTCAAGCAAGAGAATATGAAGAAAACTGCAGCAAGGTATATCATCATCAAACAGCTTAAAACCAGCGATAAAGAGACCACCCTAAAAGCCGCCCAGAGAAAGAACTAGATCACACACAGAGCAACAAGGATGAGACTGGAAGCAGGCTTCAGGCTGACAGAAGAGTGTGGCAGTGTTTTTCAAGCCCTGAGAGGAAATTCTGAAGAGTCTATCAACTGGGGCGAGTCTGCCCCAGTGAAAATATCTGTCAAAAATAAAGATGAGGGACTTCCCTGGTAGTCCAGTGCCTGAGGCTCTGTGCCCCCAGTGCAGGGGCCTGGGTTCAATCCCTAGTCAGGGGACTAGATCTTACATGCTGCAACGAAAGGTCCTGCATGCTGCTATTGAGACCTGGCACAGCCAAATAAATAAATATTTTAAAAAAGAAAAAAAATGAGGATGAAATTCTTTTTAAGAAAGCTGGAAGGATTCAATCACTGGCAGTGATAAGAAATTTATCACTATAAGAAATTTTGCACAAAAGAATGAAGAGCGCCTGAAATGGGAACTGTGTAGTTAAACACAAAAATATTTCCCTTAACTATTATTTCTCTTTAAAAAAAACTATTATATCTCTTTTAAATTAATAACAGTATATGAGTGAAGAGGGGCTATATCATACAATGAAGTAAAATGTATGACAAAGTAGAACACAGCCAGGAGGGGAGAAGGGATGGATACTGCTGTACAGTTCTTAGATTACTAACAAGTAGATGTGATAAGTTAAAGATGGATTCTACAAACTCTAAAGTAATACCTGAAATAACAATACAAAGAGTTATAGCTATTAGTAATAAGCCAATAAAGAAGATAAAATGGAATCATTAGAGAAAATACAATCTAAAAGAAGTACAAAGAAAGAAAAGAGGGATAAACAACAAACAGTAAGACAGTACACGTAAACCAACTGTAGCAATAATCACATTAAATGTAAATGTTCTCAATTAAACACATTAATTAAAGGCAGAGGTTGTTAGATTAGATAAAAAAACAAGACACAAGTACTGCTGCATTTAAGAAATAATCCTTTAAATATAAAGGCATAAATGAGCAACGTAAGAGGATGGAAGAAGATCCTCTATGTTAAAATAATCCAATGCTGAATGCTGAAGAGGCTATATTTTTCAAACCAAGTAGACTGCAAATCTAAATCATTTCCTAATGAATAAAAGGATCAATTTATCAAGAGGTCATACATATCCTAAGTGTTTATACACTGATAATAGAGTTTCAAACTATGTTAAGCAAAAACTGATAGAACTGTAAGGAGAAATTTAAAAAATCCAAAAGTGTAGTTTTCGACAATCCTCAGTAACACTTGAATAACTCTGTCAAGCACTTGAGCTAGTTGGTTTTTGTAGAACATTCCATCCAGTAGCAGCAGAATACACATTCATTTCAAGCACACATGGCATTTTTACCAGGAGAGACCATATTCTAAGCCACAAAACAAATCTCAATAAATTTAAAAGAATTCAAATCATACAAAGCATGTTCTATATACACATTGAAATTGAATTAGAAATCAATGACAGAAAATTATTTGGAAAATCTCCAAATATTTGGAAATAACACGTACCTAAATAACCTATAGAGGTCAAATAAAAGGGAAACTGGGAAATATTTTGAACTGAGAAAAAATAAAATAAAACATAGCATATTACATTTACTTTAATAAATACAACAATTTAGATATAATGAACAAATGCCTAGAAAAACAAAAGCTACCAAAACCAACTCCAGGAGAAACTGGTAACCTGAATGGTCTTTTTAAAAAATTAATTTGTAATTTAAAATCTTCCTATGCCAAAACCCTCAGGCCCAGATGGTTTCACTGGTAAACATTTAAGGAAGAAATAATATTGATTCTATATGAACTCTCTTCCAGAAAACTAAGGAGGAGAAAATACTTCCCAACTCATTCTACAAGGCCAGCATGACCCTGATACTAAAATCAGGCAATGACATTAAAAAAAAAAAAAGAAGATAACTGCAGACCAATAGCCCTACTGAACAGAGATACTAAATTTCTTTAAAAAGTTTTGGCAACTTGAAACCAGTTATATAATCAGGACCAAATGGCATTTATTCTGAGAAGGTAAGGTAAACATCTGAAAATCAATATGATTCACTGTATGATTTAGTCAACAGACTAAAGAAAAATTACAGGGTCATCACAATAGAGGCAGGAAACAGCAATCTGACAAAATTCAACATCCATTCATAATAAAAAAAAAACCACCTCTCAGCAAAATAGGAATTGAAGTTCTTCAACCTAATAAAAACCATGCAGTTCACATCACACTTAACTATAAGAATGAATGGTTTCCTCCTAAGATCGGAAAAAAAAAGGCAAGAATGTCAAATCTGGGCAATTTCAATATCACACTGAAGGTAATAGTAATAGGCAGGAAATAAGGCAAAAAAAAAAAAAAAAGAAGAAGAAGGAAGGAAGGAAGAACAAAAGAATGGATATCCAGATTAAAAAGAAAAAAATAAAACTATCCTATTAACAGATAATATGAGACATGGGGCTTTTCAGATGGCGCTAGTGTTGAAGAACCTGCCTGCCAATGCAGGAGACATAGGAGACTCGAGTTTGAACTCTGGGTCAGGAAGAGCCCCTGGAAGAGGGCATGGCAACCCACTCTAGTATTCTTGCCTGGAGAATCTCATGGACAGAGGAGCCTGGTGGGCTGCACAGTCCATAGAGTAGCAAAGAGTTGGACACGACTGAGGCAACTTAGCACAAGATTGCCTATATAGAAAATCCCTAAGAATGCACAAAAAAAAACTACAGGAACTAACAATAAGTGTGTTGACTAAGTCACGGGATATAAGTTCAATCAGAAAAATCAATTGTATTCCTACATACTAGCATAAACAATTAAACGCTGATATTTTTAAAATTCCATTTACAATATCTTAAAAACACATGCTGCTGCTGCTGCTAAGTCCTGTCAGTCGTGTCCGACTCAGTGCGACCCCATAGGCGGCAGCCCACCAGGCTCCCCTGTCCCTGGGATTCTCCAGGCAAGAACCCTGGAGTGGGTTGCCATCTCCTTCTCCAGTGCATGAAAGTGAAAAGTGAAAGTGAAGTCACTCAGTCGTGTCCAACTCCTCACGACCCCATGGACTGTAGTCCACCAGGCTCCTCCATCCATGGGATTTCCCAAGCAAGAGTACTGGAGTGGGTTGCCATTGCCTTCTCCAAAAAACACGTGAAATAACAATATATGTATAAAATCTGTATGCTGAAAACTAAGAAATGCGGACAAAAGAAATCCTAGAGAATCAAATAAATGGTGAGATAAACTGTGGTCACCAACTGAAAGACTCAACATGGCTAACATGTCAATTGCCCCTCCCCACAATAATATATAGATTCAATATAATCCCAATCAAAATTCCAGCAAGACTTCTTATAAAAAAATGATACAGTGACTCTAAAATTTATATGTAAAAGTAAAAGAACTAGAATGGTCAAACAATATTAAGAAAAGTGCTGAAGGACTCCCACTCAAGACTTTCTATAAAGTTACTCTCGTCAGGATAGTATGGTATTGGCAAAAGGACAGATATTTAGAGCAATGGAATAGGACAGAAAAGTTAAGAGATAGTCCCGTGCATATACGGAAACTGATTTGACAAAGATATAAAACTGACTCCATGCAGAAAGATAATATTTTCAACAAACAGTACTGAAACAACTAGATGGCATATAAAAAAATAAAACCCAATTGGACCCATTCCTCCCCACCATATGAAATATCAACTTAAAACGGATCATAGACTTAAATGTAAAATCCCAAACTATAATTCCTTGGGACTTTGGATTAGGCAGATTTCTTACATATGGCAAAAAGCACCATCCATAAAAGAGAAAAAAAAAATCAATAAACTAGACTTTTTTAATATGAAGAATTTTGGTTCTTAAAGACACTGTTGCAAGAATGAAAATACAAACTATAGACTGTAATTAAATATTGCCAGTCACATATGTGATAAAGGACCTATATCCAGATATAAAAAGAATTCTTAAAAATCAATAGGGAAACAACCCAATTTTTTAAAAAATGGACAACACTTTATCAAAGAAGATAAAGAAGATTGGTAAATAGCACATGAAAAAATGTTAAACATCATAAATCATTACAGAAATGCAAACTAAAACCATAATAAGATACAGCAACATAATCCCCTTCTTCAGGGGATCTTCCAGACCCAGGGATCGAACCCAGGTCTCCTGCATTGCAGGCAGATTCTTTATCATCTGAGCCACCAGGGAAGCCCCAGTGAGATACCACAGCGGGGAAATCTTTTAAAAATTTAACCTAAAAATATCAACTGCTGATAAGGCTGCAGAGCAGTAATGCTCATGTATTGATGACAGGAATGCAAAATGATATAACCAGTGTGCAAAACAGTTCAGGAGTTGCTGATAAAGTTAGACTCACTCTCCATAAAACCCAATAATCCCAGTCTAAGTTAGTGAGCGCATGCTAAGTCGCTTCAGTCATGTCCGACTCCTTGCGACCAAATGGACAGAGACGACTACCGGGCTACGGTCCGCCAGGCTTTTCTCTCCATGGGATTCTCCAGGCAGGAATACTGAAGAGGGTTGCCATGCCCTCCTCCAGGGGATCTTCCCAACCCAGAGATCAAACCTGTATCTTCTGCGGCTCTTTGCATTGCAAGCAGATTCTTTACCGCTAAGCCACCACGGAAGCCCTTTATCATAATCACTCAAAAGTGGAAACAACCCAAGTGTCATTCAACTGCAGAATGGATAAACAAATCATGGTACACCTATACCATGGAATACTACTCAGTCATAACAAGAGGTTAAGTACTGATACACATAGGAACACGAATGAATCTCAAACATATTACGGTTAAGTGAAAGAAACCAGAAAAGGCAAACCTATAGGGACAACAAACAAACAAACCAACCAGATCAGAAGTTGGCCAGAGCCTTGGGGTAAGAGAGGAGAGGTTTCTGTAGATGATGGAACTGTTTCATTTCTTGATTGTGGTGATGGTATAACCACTGTGTATGTTTGTCAAAACATGTAGAACTGTGTACTAAAGAGAGAAACTTTACTGTATGTAAATCACACTTTAAAAAAATGAAAGAAAAGAGTGGCTACATCTACGTAGCAGGTGAGAGGATAAAAAAAAGGAACAGTTAATATTTTTTTTCTATTAATTCTACTTGTTCTTTATAAATGCCTGTGTATTTTTTATTGTGGTAAAACACAAATAACCTAAACTTTTATCAACTTAACTATCTTAGGTGTACAGTTTGGTAGTGTTAAGAGTATATAACTTGTTGTAAAACAGATCTCTACAACTTTTTCTTCTAGCAAATCTGAAACCATGCATATTATATAATTCTCCACAGCCATCCCCCACCCCGGTCCCAGTAATCGTCATGCTACTGTTTCTGTGAATTTACTTCTCTACTTACCTATGCATGTATTTTGATTTAAAAATATTTTAAGTAAAAGCAGAGAGTAAAAAAAAAAAGCTATTAAAAAGTTATAATACAAGGACTTGAATACTTTCATTGACCAGACCTAAAGAAATGTCTATTTCAGAATTCACTGCTCTATAATTATTTGAAATGTATTACTGGGTTTGAATTTTAAACTACAATTTTGCTTCGTCTTAAAGCTATCAAATTTGTTGGTAATTAACCTGCAGAAGAACAAAGGTATATTGATACTACAGGTTTCCTAAATCCTATATAAGGATTACTTGCTCAGAGGAAGAATTTCAAAAATCCTAACAAAATACTAGCAAATTTAAATTAACCTTTTATTTATTTATATATACACATATAAGGCTCTCTATAAATATATTTTTCCTGTATCTTTCTGTATATTTTCTCTCTAAATATATACAATTACTTTTAAATTATTTTAAAGTTCTAGAAGCAATCTCTGGTTCTTCCATACTTGTCTGCACATGCCTCTCTCTATATATATTTTTGCTTTATTTAATATAGCTATCTTTTTAAGATTTTTTGATGTGGATCATTCTTAAAGTCTTTATTGAATTTGTTAAAACACTGCTTCTGTTCTGCGTCTTGGTTTTTAGGCATGTGGGATCTTAGCCCCCTGACCAGGAACTGAACCTGCACCCTCTGCACGGGAAGGCCTGCATTGGAAGGTGAAATCTTAAACCATTGGACCACCAAGGAAGTCCCTGACACAATTATTAATTCCAAAATAACGCTGTTATGCTGAAAGAGTCAATAGGATTCAAATGATTAACAATCTCTTTTCTCCTTTTAATTGTAATGAAAATAACCTCCTCAAAGCCATGGTTCTTCATAAATCACTGCTTTTGCTAAATTGTGGTAGATTACGAAAATCAGAAGCCATGGGCAAAATGGGCATCACGACTTTTGAAATAAAAAAACATAAAACATCTGAAGAAGCAAAAAGTTACCCTGATTATGATTTGCTATTTCAAGAACCTTGTGCAAGTCTATCAGAAATGAATACTATTTCTATTTTACCTTTGCACAGCTATGGAAAACAGATGCTTCAGGCTCTTCTATAACTTTTTAAAAGTAACTAGTTACTTTAGGCTATTTTTTTCATGTTGATTTCCCTAAGATAATAACAATGATAAGCAGTAGAGAAAGAAGAGTCCGTGGGGAGTATAACTAACCATTATCCTGTACACAGAGAACCACGCAGGGCCATTAGAGTTGGTCCTTGGTGATCTTGAAACAAGTAGATGGAGCTCAGCTGAGCAGTTTTACTTACAAAGGTGAAGATAAATACTAGAGGATTACATAGCTCCTGACTTTCAAATGCAGTACAGACTTAGGTAAACATTAGCGATTGGAAAAGATAATTCTGTGCTAGGGACACTATGTGTTTAATAAATACCTTCTGCTTTGATCAAGGGATGTACTTCCATAATATGGTCTCTCAGACTCCAGCTCTGGGACATCATTGGGCCTGAGGGTTTCTTTTACTGGTCTCTGCAGAATTTTAGAGCTGAAATGGCCCTTGGAGATCATCTAGCTCTAATTTCCTTCTTCTGTAGTTTTAGAAAGTGAAGTTCAAAGACACTGTGTGCTTTGTACAGTGTTCATCTCATCTACTGTAGGATGGGGCAGAGAGAACCACCTTCTGACTCAATATGGTGTCCTCTAGATCAGGAATCCCAGATTTACATTTAGAGATCTAAGGAGTATTCACCTAGAGGGACAGATGGGGCGGGGTGGGAGGAAGGCACAAGAGGGAGGGAATATATGCATACGGACAGCTAATTCACTTTGATGTTCAGCGGAAACTAACACAGCACTGTAAAGCAATATACTTCAATAAAAATAAATTTAAAAAATTTAAAAGCTAAACAAGACAAACATGCAAATATATAGTATGGGAGATAGTGATAATACTGAGGAGAAAAAGAATGGAAGCGGGAACATCCAAGATTAGAGAAGATAAATTTCAGATAAAGTCATCAAGAAAGCCCTCCATGAGAAAGTGACTCTTGAGTAAAAACCTGAAGGAAATGAAGGAATCAGTCATGGAAGAGCAAATCAAAGAGACAGAAAAGGAAGAGGCAATGCTCTTCTGATATTCATGAGTCCATACAAAGTCAAGCCATCATGAAGCATCATGGGGATATGTGGTGAGCAGTCTACAATGCAAGGGATAGCCCTGCCTTTCTTGGTACTCCGAAAGACTCCTTTCTTCTCTGGCAGAACAGTGACTGAAATCAGCATTATGATACACAGTGCATTTAAGAAGCACTGTTGAAAAAAAAAAAAAAAAAAAGCACTGTTGAGCATTTAATAGCAATACAGCCATAGGTATTACATACCATTTGGTATGCTCCTAAACTAGTTTCTTCAAAGATTAGTTAGGGGCACTTTTCATCTTTCAATAAAAACTCAAAAAACTTTTCCTGCCTGGAACTATATACACAAGTGATGTCCTTTTGTAGAATCATCTGCCTATAAAGTTCCAGCACTAGAAATACAATGATAGCTCTCTTCTCTGAATCTTAGTTTAGATAGTTTCATGAAGCCATGAGAATCTCACAGGGTTTATTTTCTTCAGCTACAAAGCTGTTCAAAGCTACTTTCAAGTGAATATGGGAGACTGAATACAGTCAATTATATTATCCCTGTTGCTGCCAACAAACCACTAAAGAGATAGAGAATCTGGTTTTAAACACAGAAGGATAGAGTAAATTTGAGAGATGTCGATTTCAACAGCCTGGAAAAAAGATGGTAATTCATCAAGCTGACACCAAAGCAAGACATACAGAAGCAAGACAAAGCAAGAAGGTAGCTGATATGCACTAAAGAATCCAATACTTCTAAAGTACAGGCTTCTCAAAGTACAAGGTACAGGCAAAATGAGACTCTGTAGAGAAAAACAGACCCTTACCTATCCTTACCAACTGAATAACTGAGCAAGGCCTCAGTTCAGTCAGTTCAGTTCAGTCGCTCAGTCCTGTCCGACTCTTTTCAACCCCATGAACCGCAGCACACCAGGCCTCCCTGTCCATCATCAACTCTGGGAGTTTACTCAACTCATGTCCATCGACTGGGTGATGCCATCCAGCCATCTCATCTTCTGTCATCCCCTTCTCCTCCTGCCCCCAATCTCTCCCAGCATCAGGGTCTTTTCCAATAAGTCAACTCTTCGCATGAGGTGGCCAAAGTATTGGAGTTTCAGCTTCAGCATCAGTCCTTCCAATGAACACCCAGGACTGATCTCCTTTAGGATGGCTGGTTGGATCTCCCTGCAGTCCAAGGGACTCTCAAGAGTCTTCTCCAACACCACACTTCAAAAGCATTAATTCTTTGAGCAAGACCTAACTACCCTCTAATAGAACCACCACCCAAAGAAAAAGGAACCTGGGGGAAACAGGAAATGGAAAAGATTTAAAGATGCTAAAAGACTACATGGATAAAATAATGGAGATGGAGAGGGGCGGAGTAGAAAACAACAAAACACTATAAAAACTCATGGAAATTGAAAAACTACTATTATAAAAGCACAAGTGAAAATTTCCTAGAATGAATGAAAAGTAAAGCTAAAGAAATATCTCAGAACCAGAACAAATCCCAAAAAGGGAAAAACAGGAAAGAAGAGAAAAAACAGCAGTGTATTATTTTTTTAAAAGCTGGATTGCTTTCTTTTCTATTCTTATGTTTTGGCCACGCCACACAGTATGCGGAATCTTCGTTCCCTAACCAGGGATCAAACCTGTGCTGCCCTCCCCACTCCATCGGAACTTAACCACTGGACCACCAGGGAAGTTCCAGGACAGCAGTTTAGAAGGACTAACATCTGCAGCAAATGTTCAATAAAAACTCAAAATTTTTGCAAACAGAACAGAGAATATGGAGGAGAAGAAAGCATCATAAAATAATGCAAGAAAATTTCCTAGAGCTACAGATCATGCTTTTTTAAATTAAGACTATCAAGCACAATCTGTTCTGTTATAAAGCATATTGAGAAAACACAAATTGTTCCAACATAGCCTATACATTAGAGAACAACTTGAGCATAATTCATATTTCACATTTTGCTTAGGCTTATGTGTTCAAGCAATATTAGCTGAACACAGGAAACTGCATCCAGTTAGATCAGGCTGCCTGGAAAAACACACACACATCTCAAGCATATTATCAGCCACTCATAGTTTGATATCCTACAAGATTGTTTGCTATTCTTTTGCAAATCTTAACTTTTCTAACTTTTCTATATTAAAGAAAAAAAAAAAAAAGCACTCATTCAAATCCCGAACATGTCTAACAACCCTGGTTCAAAAATACCAAGCAGTAGGTTGAGATTAACTGATACACACCACTATATACAAAGTAGATAAACAACAAGGACCTACTGCATAGCACAGGCAACTATATTCAATATCCTATAATAATAACCTATAATGGAAAAGAATCTGAAAAAGACTCTAGTGTATATATACGTGTATGTGCGCATATATATATATATATATATATGTATGTATAAATGAACCAGTTTGCCGTACACCTGAAACTAACACAACTTTGTAAATCAGCTCTACTGCAATTTTTAAAAAATATCAAGCAGTGCATGAAAAAGGAAAAATTTTTAACTAATGAGGAAGAAGCTAAGAATAGGATGTTTTGAAAGACATGAGAGAGTACGTGATATCTCCAGAGCAACAAGCATAAGAGAATCCACATTGTGGACCACCAAAGAACACCTGAACATAAAAAAAAATCTATAGCTACAGCAACTTCAAGTGATGTGAAGCCCATAAGAACAAGCTCTTAATAAACAGAAGAAATGGAAATCTTCCTGATTTCCAAACAAAATGAAAAAAAAAAAACAAACCAAGAACAACCTTTTTCACAATCAAAGAGAAAGCACTATCTCTACACAAAGATCTTAAATGGAAATCACTAGATGCTGCAGAAGTTGCTTCTTTTATTAACAGTGCCACTAATGATTAATAGTCTCAAAAATCTCTATAATTTTAAAGTTTCCAGCTGTCATTCTCTCTGAAGCAGAGAAAACTGCTAAAGAATTTCCAGCAATGATATACAAGTTAATGGAAAAAGGAGTTTATATATATGTATGTGTGTGTATATAATCAAATTTCCAATTCTGATGAAATAGGTATTTATTGTAAGTGCATACATTTGACCTAAGTCTAAGAACTATGACTACTGACACTGTTTTATATTATTGGATGGACTTAGAAAACTAAGTTTCCAATGATATTCAAGTCTGTTTATATCAAAATAGAAGAATT
This sequence comes from Muntiacus reevesi, assembly GCF_963930625.1. Taxonomy (NCBI): domain Eukaryota; kingdom Metazoa; phylum Chordata; class Mammalia; order Artiodactyla; family Cervidae; genus Muntiacus; species Muntiacus reevesi. Next base: position 13,511,937 of record NC_089259.1, read on the forward strand.
CTAGGATCCAATTCCAATTCTCAAATGAATTAGTGAAGACTGATTATTCATTCCCAAGTCACCAGATTCTATCAAATATGAGCCTCCTTATGTTTCTAAGGTTCTGATATCAAAGAAAATTCTCCTCAGTCTCTTAATAGCATACACAATTCTATTCTTTTTAATTAACATTTTTTTATTGAAGGATAATTGCTTTACTGAATTTTGCTGTTTTCTGTCAAACCTCAACATGAATCAGCCATAGGTATACATGTATCTCCTCCCTTTTGAACCTCCCTCCCATCTCCCTCCCCACCCCTCTAGGTTGATACAGAGCCCCTGTTTGAGTTTCCTGAGCCATACAGCAAATTCCCATTAACTATCTATTTTACATATGGTAATGTAAGTTTCCATGTTACTCTTTCCATACATCTCACCCTCTCCTCTTATGGCCTAAGAGAGAGATGCCAAAATGATGCAGACTTAGTCTTTTTAATTCCAATTAAAGTTATCACTTTCAAAAAACCCTTAAAAGCAACTATGATGTTATTTTAGTCCTTTGACTTCAGATATGTTATTGTAAAATTTCAGATCTATTTATTCCTTGATCAGTAATGTCTTTTTAATGTTGCTTTAAAGATTTTATACTTTGGAATTTGTTGTTGTTGAGTTGCTAAGTTGGCCGATTCTTTGCGACCTCATGGACCAGGCTCCTCTGTCTTCTACTGTCTCTTGGAGTTTGCTTAAGTTCATATCCATTGAATCAGTGGTGCTATCTAACTCTGCTTTGGAATTCAGTTTAGTTCAGTTCAGACACTCAGTTGTGTACAACTCTTTAAGACCCCATGGACTGCTGCCAGGCTTCCCTGTTCATCACCAACTCCTGGAGCTTGCTCAAACTCATGTCCATTGAGTCAGTGATGCCATCCAACCATCTCATCCTCTGTCGTCCCCTTCTCCTCATGCCTTCAACCTTTCCCAGCATTAGGGTCTTTTCCAATGAGTCAATTCTTCACATCAGGTGGCCAAAGGATTGGAGTTTCAGCTTCAGCATCAGTCCATCCAATGAATATTCAGGATTGATTTCCTTTAGGATGGATTGGTTAGATGTCCTTGTTGTCCAAGGAACCCTCAAAGGTATTCTTCAACACCACAGTTCAAAAGCATCAATTCTTCGGTGCTCAGCTTTCTTTACAGTCCAACTCCCACATCCATATATGACCACTGGAAAAACCATAGCTTTGACTAGACAGACCTTTGTCAGCAAAGCAATGTCTCTGCTTTTTAATATGCTGTCTTGGTTGGTCATAGCTTTTCTTCCAAGGAGCAAGCGTCTTTTAATTTCATGGCTGCAGTTACCATCTGCAGTAATTTTGGAGTCCAAGAAAATTCAAATTTTCAAAAATCATTTCTTTCTATATACTATGGGGAGATAACACAAGGAAAGAACCTAGCATTTCTCACATCAATCAGGTTAATCAAGCAATTAAAGTCATGACCTCTTACTCTCAACTACTTGGTTTCAGACATAACTAGAGTTAATCAAAAGGTCAGGAAATTTCTCCACTTACTTTTTAAAACAGAAAGTTGCCCGAGAAAAGCCTAATTAATAAATAGTTTTGTTATAGATTATACCCAAAAGAAATTTTTTCAACTATGAGAATCCCTAACACATAGAAATTATCCCAAGAACCAATTCATAATAGTCATCTAAAAAACACTTCATTAAGTTGTTAAAAGGACAGCTAAAGTTTTGCTTTAATCTCTGTGATATGATGAAGCACTTGCCAGGTGACTCAGTGGTAAAGAATCTGCCTACCAATGCAGGAGATACACAAGATTAGGGTTTGATCCCTGGGTCGGGAAGAACCTCTGGAGATGTGAACCGCAACCCACTCCAGTATTCTTGCCTGGAAAATCCCATGGACAGAGGAGCCTGGCAGGTTACAGTCCATGGAGTCGCAAAGAGTTGGATGTGACTGAGCATGCACATATGATGAATTAGTTCAGAGAATGATTCCCAATACTTTTGTTTAATATCTTTAGAGAATTGTCTCTTTTTTCCCTCACCTATTTACTTGATGTCCCAAACTATGTTCCAGTCCTAATAGCCTCCTTCATGGAGCCCAGAAATAAACCCACACATATATAGTCAGTTAATCTACAATAAACGATGTAAGAATTTACAATGGGGATAAGACAGCAGCCTCTTCAGTAAGTGGTGTTGGGAAAACTGGACGACTACATGTGACCATCTTCTCATACTACATACAAAAATAAATCCAAAATGGATTAAAGACTTATATATATATATAAGATCTGAAGCCATAAAGCTCCTAGAAGAAAATATCAGTAGTACAATCTTTGAAATCAGTCTTAGCAATATTATTTTGGAACTATCTCCTCAGGTGAGGGCAACAAAAGCAAAACTAAACAAATGGAGCTACATCAAACTAAAAAGCTTTTGCATATCGAAGAAACTATCAGCAAAACAAAAAGGCAACTTGAGATGACATGTGCAAATGACACATCCAATAAGGGGTTAATATCCAAGCCATATCAAGAGCTCATACAATTCAGTATCAAAAAACAACTCAACTGAAAGATGGGCAGAGGGCCTGAACAGGCATTTTTCCAAAGCAAGCATACAGCTGGACAACAGGCACATGGAAAGATGCTCAACATCATTAATCACCGGAGAAATGCAAATCAAAACCACAAGGGGATATCACCTCACACCTGTCAAAATGCTCTCATCAAAAGGACAAGAAATAACAACTGGCAAAGATCTGGAGAAAAAGAAAGCCTTGTGCACTGTTGTTGGGAATGTAAATGGGTACAGTCACTATGGAAAATATTATGAAGTTTTCTCAAAAAATTAAAAATAGAACTACCGAACAATCCAGAGTACCGTCTGGGTATTTATCTGAAGAAAGTGAGAATACTAACTCAAAAAGAAATATGTACCTGTGTTCACAGCAACATCATTTACAATAGCCAAGATACGGAAGCAATCTTCACCGACAGATGAACAGATAAAGAAAATGTGACACACACGGCGGGGTGGGGGATATTACTCAGCCATAAGAAAGAAAAAAAATCTTGCCATCTGCAACAACATGGATAGATCTGGAGGTTATTAAGCTTAGTGCAATAACTCAGAGAAGTACTGTATGTTTTTACTTATACATAGAATCTAAAAACCAAAACAAATGAACAAATATAACAAAATTAATTCACATATACAGAAAACAAACTAGAGGTTGTGGGCGGCTGGAGGGTGGTGAAGGGATGGGGATAGAAAAAATAGGAGAAGGGGTTTTAAAAGGTACCAAGTACCAGTTTAAAAATAAGTAAGTCACAGGAATGTAATGTATAAAACAAGGAATATAGTCAACAATATTATAACTTTGTACGGTGTGTAACCTGTAAAAATGCCAAATTACTATGTGTATACTAAAAACTAATATTATAAGTCAACTATATTTCAATTAGAAAAAGATGGCGAATGTGTCAGGAAATATTTAAATACTGTTTACTTATCTGTGAAAAGTAAAGCTTCTATTAAAATACATAATGTATAAAAATTAAGTTAATGTACATAACTATAAATAAGATTTTAGATGTATGTTATACACATTGAATGCTTAAGAAATTTGAAAAATAATTCAAATTATGTCACTCTTCAATAAAAAAGATCCACTTAATAATTTTAGTCCATATCCCTGCTAACCTTAATTCTGAAAAAACAAAAACAAAATTCTGAAAAAAACAAAAAACAAAATTGATTCTATAATTCTCAAGCGTTGATCAAAGGGTTCAATTTTACTTGACAAAGTAACAAAACTAGACATCATCATCTATGTATAAACATAAGGAAGAAAGTATAAATAACTATAAAAATTATGTATGATTTCCTAAAATTATGAAATTTCAGTTTAAAAGTCCATGGAAATTTCTTTGGAGCTTCCCTGTATCTCACTGGTAAAGAATCTGTCTGCCAATGCAGGAGACACGGGTTGGATTCCTGGGTCAGGAAGATCCCCTGGAGAAGGAAATGGCAACCCACTCCAGCATTCTCGTCTGGGAAATTCCATGGACAAAGGAGCCTGGTAGGCTACAGTCCATGGGGTCACAAAACAGCCGGACACATCATAGCAATTCAATAATAACAGGAACCTAACATCTATAAATCACATTCAACTATTTGACATACTCACAGACTTCTCACGCACCTGTATTAATCTTCATTCTACCCAGAATTACAGAAACAGTATCTTTGGCTAAACTGCAGTACTCTTGACTATGAACTAGAAGTTCAGCTGGGTGACCAGCCCAAGGGTTTAACACTATGCACTTGAACTCAGAGATGGGTCAGTGGGAATTCAGATTAACTATTGAATTTCATATGGAAGTTGATATAGAGAGACTACTTCTTTCTTTGAAGATGGCCTTTTGAAAGAAATGTCTAAATCCTTAAATGTGTGGTATTTCATTCAAGGATTTCATTTAAAAAATTATATTTGCAAATTTACATTCATTTGCTCTCAAGATTATAATAAAAGAGAAAAAGTTTCAAAGATTCCTTACCTGAAGTCCAATCACAGTAATTGTCAAAGAGCAATGCCAGGAAAGTAGATCAATTCATGAAAAAAAAAATGAAAAGAAAAATCAGTCATTTTCTGTACTGTTGACTGTACCCATAATTGAGTTATTTTTAAATGTATGTACATGGCTTACATTTTCATATATTCAGGTATATAGTGTCAAATTTTAAATGCTTAACTATGTACATAGAAAGTACTCAATGTCTGCTGAATTGAATTTTAGAGAAAATTATGTGTAACTATTACATTTTATAATCTCGTGTTTAGAAACAAAAGAAACTAAGGAGTTATAGATACCACAAATAATAAAAACTAAACAACATGAAAGTACTAAGTTAAGTGAACAAAGATACAGACTGTATCTATTTTACAATGACAACTATCAACACAAATGTGTATATGTGGTACCCAGCCTTCAAGATGGCCTCCAGTGATCATCCCATCTTGATACTCACACCCTTGTTCAGCCCCCTTCCACAGTGAAGAGTGCTGACCTGGGAAAAAGACTACAAAGAAAGGTGTGTGATCTCTAAGACTCTCTGATCACTCTCTCTGGGAAAAGCCAGCTGTCATGTCATGAAGACCCTCACGTAGCCCTGTGCAGAAAAGGTCCACATGGCAAGGAACTAAGAGACATCGGCTAACATCCAACATTGACCAGAGTGCGCCATCTTGACAGTGGATCCTCTAGCCCAGTGTTAAACCTTCAGATGACTATAGTCTTGACTGATATCTTGACCATAACCTCCTGAGAGACCCAGAGCCAGAACCATCCAGTTAAGCTATTCCTGACCCTCAGAAACTGAGCAGATAATAAATATTTATTGTTGGCTTTAAGCCACTAAATTTTAGGGTAATTTGTTACAGCAATAGAAAACTGATAGAATGTATATTTCAAAAGGTCATGTAATGACAATACAACAACAATAATAGGAGTACTAGAGTATGACTGCAGTAGAAGAGGATCAAGGATGACGTCTTCCTCAGCTTCCTAAACTTTCCATAAGGCTGTCACTTTCATTGTTCCATCTTTTCAAAGTATATATGCAATGCTCCCATCTCTGACTGCTCCCACCACTTTCATTAGAGAAGTTCAAGTCGTTCATCCATTCAGCAAATGTCACCCAGGATAGGAAGTCCAAACAGCCAGCATAGTCAGTCAATTACAAACTTTAGCAAGAAAATGAAGAGATCCAGGGACTTCCCAGGTGGCCCAGTGGTAAAGAATCCACCTGCTAATGCAGAAGACGTGGGTTTGATCCCTGGAAGATCTCCTGGAGGAGGAAACAGCAACCCACTCCAGTATTCCTGCCTGAAGAACCCCATACATGGAGGAGCCTGGCGGGCTGCAGTCCATGGTGTGGCAGAGTGAGACACGACCAAGCAACTGAGCAGGCACACAGAGAGCCCCAGGCCCTACTGCTGCATTTAACAAAACTTCAAAGCAAGTGCTTCCCCAGGAGAGCCACCCCCTACCTCTGTGCAGCTTTCAGCTTCTGCCAAGGAAGCTGCCTCTTGCACCCCACCCCACCGCAGCCTGCCTAGCTTAGAGCTCCATCTCCTTCTGTGTTATCTTAGCACCCGCTGCCTCTGTGCTAATTAAAATGTTGCTGGCATTTCACCCTACTTGTGTGTGTGTGCTTTTAATATCTACCATGAGAAGTTTCAGCTCTTGAGCTGGCTCCAAATTTTTGTTTTCTCGGTACTCTAGTTACAAAAGTTGCCTAAGTGTTGAGTGATCGGCTTGACTTGGTTTTCTCCAGAAGCCGCCTTAGTTTTGGCATGCAATTTTGCAAAGTGGGGTCTTTAGAAACATCCACGTCATAGTATAGAAGAAAAGCCTGCACCGCTAAGGACAGTTATTACAGCTCTAAAGGAGTTGGATCTAATATGGGAATAGCCAGTGTGAAGGCCTGAAGCACAGAGAAAGGAAAACAAGGACAGCCCACCAGGAAAAACACAGGCTTCGCTTCAGGAAGCTTTCTCTTTACCATCTCAAATTCTCTGCCAGACAGGAGAGCTGTTTTCACTTCACATGGCTGAGGCATTTCTTTGTCTAACACAACTGTGCCAGGCAGGGTGGGGTGGGGTCTGCCTGTGATGAGACAGACTAATTCAGTGCTTCTCAACCTTGGCTGAAGCTTAGACTCAAGTGGGAGGCTTTTCACAAATACAGAGCCTCAGGTCCATCCTGATTTAATCGGCCCTGTATGAATCCTGAGCATTGGTAGGTTTTAAAAGTTCCTTGCAAACTCATGGACTGTGGCCTACCAGGTTCCTCCGTCCATGGCATTCTTTAGGCAAGGATATTGGAGTGGGTTTCCATTTCCTTCCCCAGGAGATCTTACCGACCCAGGGATTGAACCCTGGTCTCCCGCACTGTAGGCAGACGTTTTACCGTCTGAGCTACCAGGGAAATCCTAAAAGTTCCCCAGGTAATATCAAATGAGGCATGGGCTAAGAACCACTAGATCAGAGTAAGACACCAGCAACAATCAGAAGATTGGAGAAAAGGTACTAGGAGTTGTTTTCTTTTTACCAAAAACAAACCTGATATTATTTGATATAACTCAAAAAACTCTGCAGTTGTTAAGTGGGTTTCCCTGGTGGTTCAGACGGTAAAGAGTCCACCTGCAATGCAGGAGACTCGGGTTTGATCCCTGAGTTGGGAAGATCCTCTGGAGAAGGGAATGGCAAGCTGCTCCAGTATTCTTAGTCAGTAAGATTCTATACTCATTTTCTCCAACAAAGTGTACAAGGACTTCCCTGGTGGTCCAGTGGTTAAGACTCTGTGCTTCTACTGCAGAGAGCGCAGGTTCAATCCCTGGTTAGGGAACTAGGATCCTGCATGCTACACGGTGCAGCCAAAAAAAAAAGGGGGGGGTACAAAGAAATTTCTGAGGGCACAGATAGGGCTAGAAACAAGCAGAGCTGGGGAGTGAGGGCTGAGACCAGGGAGCCCTAATCCTGCTTTCCAGGTGAGGCAGCAGGGAGGGCTGGCAACTACGGCTAGGATCCTCAATTCCATTGAGAGACCAAGGGGTGAGGAATAGTGGTGGGGGTGCTTGGAGGAATTTCCAGAGGGATTTAGATAAGCTATTCAACAGGAGTTCCTGATGGAGCACATGGACACTGTCTCATATTCCATTTAAACACTTGGCCATCTTTGGAATGTCAAAAGAAAAAGAAGAAAATGGATAGAGACATTTAAATACAGTCCTATTACATGGAGGTAGAAAAGCAGGTGGCAACAAGTTTTCAAACTTGGAGATTAGAGCTGCAGGAAGTTCTAAAAACACAGATTCTTGAGCCCAAAGTCAAAGGTATGAATTAATTTTCAGAAACCAGAAATGATAAATTAAAAACAGCCACGGCTGTTTTTCAGTATTTACAATGTCTCAGGAAATCTAAGCATTTTGTATGTATCATTGGATTTAGTACCTGTAACAACCCTAAATAGTTAACTGGGACATAGAGAAGTTAAGTAACTTGCCCATGAAAAGTGAAACTGAAAGTTGCTCAGTCGTGTGTGACTCTTTATGACCCTATGGACTATAGAGTCCATGGAATTCTCCAGGCCAGAATGCGGGAGTGGGTAGCCTTTCCCTTCTCCAGGGGATCTTCCCAACCCAGGGATTGAACCCAGGTCTCCCGCATTGCAGGTGGATTCTTTACCAGCTGAGCCACAACGGAAGCCCAAGAATACTGGAATGGGTGGCTGTTTCCTTCTCCAGGAGATTTCCCCAACCCAGGGATCGAACTCAGGTCCCCCACACTGCAGGCTAATTCTGTACCAGTTGAGCCATCAGGAAAGTCAAAGAATACTGGAGTAGGTAGCCTATCCCTTCTCCAGGGGATCTTCCTGACCTAGGAATTGAACTGGGGTCTCCTGCACTGCAGGTGGATTCTTTACCAGCTGAGCCACCGGGAAGCCTAACTTGCCCATGGTCAAGGGTGGATCCAGGCTTCACACCTGTAGGGATGCATAGAGCCTATACTTATAACCACGACATTCTGCATCCTTTAAAACATCCTCTCCCTCTCCAATAAACCAGTGGTTTTGAGGTTGCTGGAGTTTTGAGAACTGCTGTACTATAATCTTTTAGTGTCACTTTTAGCATATCATTCTGTGAAATCAGGCTCAACATCAACAGTCTTCCATTACTGGACTTTAAATCAAGTAGCATTATCTTCTTTATGATGAAGAATTTGCAATACGTTAATGTACAGAAATAGTTCTCCTGCAGAAAGATGGGCTTGTGCCTAAGACTTCTGTCGACAAAAACAGAAATTTTATACAACATAAGCAATTTGCTGTCTTGTCCATTCCTCCCTGCTAACATCTCTGCCTTTAATTCTTTTTCTATTTCTATTACCAACACCCTAATCCAGACCCATATCATAAGATTTCTGGATTTTTGCCGTATTATCCCCACTGGTCAATCTGGCTCTAATCGCCATCCGCCTGGATCCAGGCAAATCCATCCTGTATACTGCCTCCAGGCTAATATTCTTAATTTTAACTTTCTTGCCTGTCACTCATTCAATTACAGGTTCTTTAATGATTACACACTGCTTATAGGATAAAATCCCAACCTTTAGCTTGGCGGTCAAAGTCTGTAGGTAACTGCTCTAACTCATCACTTTTTTTTTAAACACAACATTATAAAGCAATTATCTTCCAATTAATAAATAAAAAATAAAATGTTCTCTATCTAATAGACTTGAAAAAATTTTTAAAAATTCAACTGCAATGCATTTTTAGTCCAAAATTCCTTCACCGAAACAAAAATTAAATCTATCTTAAAACTACAGTTAAAAGAAGGATACTACTTAAGCTGTGGGCTAACACTTTTAATGAGACTGTACTTTGGAGTTAAGTGTTCAAACCTGGTGCCACTTCACACATGCTGCTTTTGCTCACACTTCTTCAATTTTTGGCAGAATGTGTAGCGGGATGTTCTTAACACAGCGAACCTCTTGCATCTTTCTGGTAATCTCAAAATTAGAGTTAATTCTGCTCCAGCCTGTACAGTTACACAAAACTGCCCTTGGGTAACAGGGCGGGTTCTGGCTCTTTCTTAGCGCATGAATCTTTTATATAACCCACAGAACCAGTCTAATCTTGAAGATCACTTTTACTTAAAAACATATAATACCTTAACCAGGAGGAAAGCACATACAAGCTTAAACTACAAGTCAGGGAAGTTTATCCATATATTTAGTCATGAAACTCCTACTTTCTCTTCTACTACAGGTTAAAAACAGTCGTGTCATTGAGGAGAACTGAGAAGCAAGGATCGAGGGTCTATGCGCTGATAACTATTTCAGGTAGAGCTAACTTAATGGTCATTTCCAGGGGCTTCTCTGCAGCCCTTTCAAAGTTTTCTCATTAACTCAGAAGGCAGGTCAAGAAACATTCCAGAAAGCCAGAGAAATAAATGGGTGCTGAAGGAAGCTACATCCTCTTCTTCAATGAGCTTCATCACCAGAGCTCAACAGTACTTTCTCCAAGCTCATGGGAGGTTAAATGGATTTGTTCTGAAATTTGGTCCCATGAATTCTATCCATATCTTTTCAAAGATTACAAAAAATATGCAAATAATTAGTGAAGGAAACAAATCCAAAAGAAAACCTATTTTTATTAGGCCAAACCTCTGCTGTAATAGATTCGTGGGAACAACTGGAAGTATGTGGGAGGGGAGAGAAACGTTCTGGCAAAAAATGCAGCCTCCAAGATACTGAAGATTTTACCCAACACTTGTACCACCAGTAAAGGCACAAACGGCCTTGAAACAGCTCTAGGACCACAGCAGAAGAACAGTCACCATGGAAATACATCCATCTCTAAGTATATAATTAGAGATGTCTTTTATAATCAGTATTATCTCTTTTATACAAATTATGTACAACTCAGAATCTAAAATATTATCACAGGAAATACTTCTGAAAGTTGCTCCACAAGCAGCTATATTAGTTTCTAATGTCCCTCATAACTACAGAATCCTAGTCCTCACGTTCTGTGGTTGCTTTACCAAAGCGGTCTTTGATGAAGACTTTTTAGGGCTCATAGTTTATTTTCTTTCCTCCACTCCGCTCTCCACCCTACTCCTGAGGAAAAGGCAACAGATGTCTTCATTTCTGTTTAATTTTGCAGAAAGCAATTATGTTCTACTACACCAGAGTCTGGCACTAGACATGATTGACTTCACTTTGTTTGGAAAAAATGTAGATATGCAGAAAAGCAAGCTAACGCAAACAGCCCAAGTTTTTACAGCACTGAGTTCTAGCGTTTCTGCCGGGCCAAGTCCTCATTCCTCACACACCACCTTTATCTCGCACTTCATCTTAATCGCAATCCAGTAACTGGTATTCAAATGGCTTATTGATAAAGGCTAAATTGTATTTTTCTGCTTAAGAATTCAGGAAAACAGGGAATGTACTTTAAAGCTTTTCCATTAGAAAAGTTAAAATTTAAAAGTTCTGGTATATAAAATGCTTAACAGTTAACCACATGGAAAACACTAATCTCAGATAACCAAGAATTTGCAGGCCATCAGAGCAAAAAGAATCTACGAAAACACAATCCTGCCACCTTGTGGTACCTATTCATTAGACCTTCACCACTTCATACTTTAAAACAAACTGTGACTTAAAAATGTGCTTATTTAGAAAAATATTCATCAGGATACTGTAAGACTTATTTTAAAATCTTAAATACTGATATTAATGTTCATAAAATTTATGAAAATGTATTAAAATTGTCAACATCTGATTTAATGAAGTTGTTTCTAAGGTCAAAACTAGATTGTTCTCTTCAAATACAAGATGTAGCACTGTGAGCACCTGGAGCTCCCAACAAATTCATCACATCAATTAGGGATCACACTTTCCTTTCTGGTAATCAAATAACCATCCTGTTAAATACATGGAACTACATATATCTATTGCCCACTAGATAGCATTGTTTTATCAACTTTAAACAATGAAGTAGGCATAAATGAAGTATGGTAAATTGCCATAGTACCTTAACTACATACATTTTCTAATTCTTAAATTATTCAAACTCCCTAATGAGTCTAAATGATTATGAAGTTTCTTAACATCATGTTGACATACAAAGACTAGTTTTAAAATAGTGGATAAAAATATAGAACCGCTGACATTTTCAGAGCACCATCTGTATAAATTCCCTTTAAGAAAATTATTCAGTGAAGATTAAGTCACTTTTGAAATATAAAGGATTGGAAGTTTATTCTGTGAAAATATGACCACCAATTACAATCAGGTTGCACTAAATTAAATAAATTTATTTAAATAAATTTAAATAAAAATCTAAATTATTTTTAATAATTTAAAAATATTATTAAAGTGACAGCTCAACTATAATTTAGTTTACTGTAATAAGTTAAAATTTATTGAGAGTTTCCTATAAATCTGTGCTATGTACTTCACCTTACCTCTCTCATAAAATAATCATGTTAACTTTGTGAAGGAGGTAACCATTCTTATCCTCCTAAGATACTAAGGTCATTGAGGCTTACAGATCAAATAATCTGTCCCAAGTGACAGAGCCTGTCTACTTCCCATTTCCAAGCGCCATATCCAATAGAACAGATATTTACATAGTTAAAGTAGAATATCTGCTTTAAATGTTCTAAAAAGATAATGAGTATCTTTTTGGTTTTTGTTTTTCTGTTAATGATGGCTTTAAATAGTATTTATGTTTCCTTTTAACTATTAAAACTCTCAGGAGAGAAGGCAAACTGACTGTTACTTTTTTCGGTTCTGCAGCATCATTTGAATTTACTTCTTTAACAAGAAACTGGTCATCTCTTTTATCCTCACAGCCCCAGAACTGTGCCTTCTCTTTCTTTCATATAAACCAGCAGTTTCTACTTTGCATGCTGGTATCAAATTTTTTTTTTTTAAATATTATTTTATTAGTTGGAGGTCAATCACTTCACAACATTTCAGTGGGTTTTGTCATACATTGACATGAATCAGCCATAGAGTTACACGTATTCCCCATCCCGATCCCCCCTCCCACCTCCCTCTCCACCCGACTCCTCAGGGTCCTCCCAGTGCACCAGGCCCGAGCACTTGACTCATGCATCCCACCTGGGCTGATGGTCTGTTTCACCATAGATAATATACATGCTGTTCTTTCGAAACATCCCACCCTCACGTTCTCCCCCAGAGTTCAAAAGTCTGTTCTGTACTTCTGTGTCTCTTTTTCTGTTTTGCATATAGGGTTATCGCTACCATCTATCTAAATTCCATATATATGTGTTAGTATACTGTAATGTTCTTTATCTTTCTGGCTTACTTCACTCTGTATAATGGGCTCCAGTTTCATCCATCTCATTAGAACTGATTCAAATGAATTCTTTTTAATGGCTGAGTAATATTCCATGGTGTATATGTACCACAGCTTCCTTATCCATTCATCTGCTATCAAATTTAAAGCCACTGGTATTATCTGATTTCCTTCTCCATCCAACAAATATCTGAGACCCTGCTGTGTATGCCAAGTACTGAGGAGGAGACATGAAAATGCAGTCTTTACCATCAAAAAATTACCATTTAGTAGTAGAGGCAAGGAGACAGTGTTAATGATAAGTATTTCAAGACCAGTGTGTAGAGAGAATAATGGAATTTAGGAAGAAGGGCAGCTATTTTAGCGTTGAGGTATCTACTTTTGTCCACTCCTCCCATCCTCAAAGTCATTCTCCAGATAAGCTTCACATTTAATTGCACAGCTTTGCTGGTTTTTTTTATAACAGAAAGTTTTGTAGTATGTTAATAGAAAAAAGCACAAAACAACAAGTTGTATCAGGGATAATGATTATGCAGATAAATGTTTTCACAATCTTTTTATCTTTTCTGTTAAAATGTCCAAACAACCCATTGAATGGCTACAGGATACCAGTATTATATATAAATTCCATAAGCAAATTAAAAAAAAACAGAAGACTAAAGAAAATTAAAGAAAGGGTTTTTGAATTTGCTTCAAATCCCTTTTAACCAAGCGCCACTTTTTAAAGTTCTATCACTGTCCTTTTTTTCATTCTGTTTCCTCTGTTAGTTTTCTGGATAAAATAAATAACTTTCCTTAATTTTCTCCCTAAATTTTCCTAAAATCGGACATAAATTCCTCTAGAAATGCTTCTTCACTGACACCAGGTCAACTATCAGATTTTAAATTGCCAATGAAGTATGATATCAGTTAAATACATATATGTATATAAGTGTATATATCATACTATACACTATAATTATGTATTTTTAATGCTTATATATAGAATTATGTTTTTGTTACAATCACATACAAATAACATGTGAGATAATTTTTTATCTTTCAAAAAAAAATTTTATGTTTCATCAAATGCACTGTAGATGAATTTGAAGATGACTTTTCCCTTCTAATTTCTTATATCATCCAGATTTCTTATTAAAGAAATTTCTAATTAAATCATGAATAAGTCTATTACTTTATAAGAAAAATTATTTATGCTAACTCATTCAACAAATATTTATTAGGCATACTTTATTTGTACTACATACATATAAAACGTACAAACTCAGCAGCTGAAAGACTAGGACTGAGTCTGACTGGTAACGATCTCTTGACTTCAATTTTTTTACTTGTAAAATAAGGATAAGAGTATTTGTTTTACCTCCCTCATAAGTTATTCTAAGGATCCAAAAGAGACAATACATGCAGAAACATTTATAAAGTATTAAGTTATTTTTAAAGCCAAATCAGAGAAGCAAGTGATATGACAAAACAAGTGGGCAAATAAGATCACTTAATGTTATAATTGAGATGAAATTCATCCTATATATCTAAAATATTTTCAATTAACCATAAACTTCAGTGAACTATTCATTTGTAAATCATTAGTGTTATTTGGTTTAACAAAAGTATGCTTTTTAAAAAAATCATCATAAGCCAGTTCTTAAAAAAAATTACATCATAAACAACAACTCTTGGCCATTTGTTTAATCAATAACTAAAATATAAGTTATTTCAGTGATTTAAAGAAAAACAGCTTTCCATTTGTATATATTGTTATGAAAACAAATATTTGACCATTAGCAGTCAGATCATGACTCTATTATAAAGTTTACACATACCTCAGGAATCCATAAATCAAACAGAAATTAGAATTTTAAAAACTGGATTCATATGTTTTTCACTAAAAATAACTAGAAAAAATTGCCATCATATGTAAGTTAATTTAGGCAAAAAGATTATTTCTCCTTTAAGATTCAAGGATTTTCATTTATGCTATGCAGAAAATTTCCCTTTGCAATTTCAGCTCTGATGTATATAACTTTTCTTCAAACTTGGCACTGATTAAATCTACAGATTTAATTTTAAAAGATTTAAAAGTTTCTTTGTCCATTATCTTTTTTATTTCACCTCTCTTTAAATAAAATTAACCATAATCTGTGTCTTTCTTTGGTAAAGTAGTGAAAGTGAAAGTGTCAGTCGCTCAGTTGTGTGGGACTCTTGCGATCCCACGGACTTGCCCACCAGGCTCCTCTGTCTGCGGAATTCTTAAGACAAGAATACTGGGGAGGGAAGCCATTCCCTTCTCCCGGGGATCTTCCCAACCCAGGGACCGAACCCAACTCTACTGCACTGCAGGCAGATTCTTTACCATCTGAATCACCTAAGCCAATTGCAAAATTCCTATAACTATTTTCTCCAATTTGAAGCTAGTGAACAACTTTTTTTTTTTGGAAACTTACTTTTAAAATTAGAATTCTCAATTTAAAAAGTTAATACCAACTACTCTGAAGTACTTTAATTTTATGTAGAAACTATACAATTGGATGAGGATTTTTGCCAGCATTCAAATCAGTTTAAGTTACAGAAACAGTAGAGACAGTGTGTGTATATATATATATATACACACACACACACACATATATACATCCATATACTCATAAAATATACATAATATACAACATATATTTAAATTAAGCTAGAATTCACCAGCTCTAAGAAGCATTCACAACAATTCTGGGCAACTCAAAAGAACCATGCAACTGACTTACATATAAATCTAAAGATCTTTAATTTCAAAACATACTATAAAGTACAGCTAACATCATTTTTAAGTAGCTAAATGAAGGGATACTGACATTTTCTGATAGAAAAGCTCAATATAAAGTCCTAAATCATCTACAATTTTAAGTCAATTCATTAGCGCTCTACCTCGGGAATCAAACAAATTAAAAAGGTGTTATGCAACTAAGCTTTTAAAGATCTTAAGCTAAAAAATGGACATTACAGAATTCATCTCAGTTAACAAGAGAAGGAAAAAATTATTTCCTTGATAATCTCCAAATAATCGTCCAAGTGGTTTTAAATATATATATATATATATATTAAAATGTTCCAACCAGGACATAAAAATGGCTGAACTGAACCTTATTTCACCCTCCAATACGGGTATTTAGAAGTCAACTCTCTTTCAAGGTAATAAAGAATAGGGCCACTGTGGGGGGGCAATTCTTTACAGTTATTTGACGGCAGCTGAGTACTCACAGCAGGTCTACCACCAGACTACAGAAAAAGCTTCCCGGTACACAGACCACGGGGTTTCCTAGGGCTTCTCCTTCCACTCAGGCCCAACTGACGCTCCTGGTGGGCCCAGCGCTTCAGGAAGTGTCCCGAGTTCCACCCCTCCCTCCAGGCAGTTTCTATTTAAAGGGGCAGTGACCCAATTTCTTCGGGATGACCTGGCTTCCCAGAGAACTGTAACACTATGCTCTGCTTCGAGGATTTGAAAGGGCACAGGAGATTTTCTTCAGGTTTTCTTAGAGTGTAACAAGTCAATGCCATGGCTCCTGCGGGTCTTCGAGATCCAAAAACCAGGCGTATCTAGTGCGGGGGCTTTCCAACTTTCGAATCATGTTGGGGGGTGGGGGCAGCAATGAAGACTCCAGAACAGAAGGAAGATTTGAGGAAGAAAAAAGATGAAGGGAGGGATGAAGATAGGAGAGAAGAAGTTGGGGAGGGAGGGAGGAAGAGAAAAAGGTGGGGAGGAAGGGAGAGAGAGAAGGATCAGAGGAGGGAAGAAGAAGAAGGTGAGGGAAGAGAGGAACATTCAAGAGGCTTCGCAAAGCAAAGCTGGAACATGCAGACGCGGAGGGCTCAGGGAGAGAGGCAGAAACTTCCTGCCCAGCAGCTGCTCAGTTCCCAGGAGGGCCCAGTACTTCTACAACTGACCTCCAGGATAGGCTACTCTAGTCTTACAAATTCACCATTCTCCTGGAGCAGACGTGGGGACGGGGTGGGAAATACAGAGAAACAGAGTTCTTCATTTGTTTTTCTCCTACACAACGCTACTTCGGAAGGTAGAAAAGGACTGAGAAAATCAAAATGAAAGGATGTGATTATCAGCAAAAGCTGGATGGTATCAATTATAGAACACAAAATAACAAGTAAATGTCCAAGTTAGAGCTTTC
This sequence comes from Muntiacus reevesi, assembly GCF_963930625.1. Classification (NCBI taxonomy): domain Eukaryota; kingdom Metazoa; phylum Chordata; class Mammalia; order Artiodactyla; family Cervidae; genus Muntiacus; species Muntiacus reevesi. Next base: position 13,529,009 of record NC_089259.1, read on the forward strand.
CAAAAATAAACTTTAGAAAATTCAGGAACATTTGTAATAAAAAATACAAAGCAAAGGGATCAACACCACAGATTTCCTATTAAATTATGAGATTAAAATGAATATAGTATATCTCAAAACTCATAGGATGTAACCAAAGTAACAGTCTTAAACATTAGAATAAATACTAAAGTAATAATGAGGTTTTACCACAGAGGAGAAAACTTGGCAAAATCAACCCAAAGAAAGTAAAAGAAAGGAGCTAACAAAGGTAATAGCAAAAGCAATTAAAACAGAAAACATATATGAGAAGATCAACACAGCCAAAAATTGGCCCTGTGGAAAAGACTAAAATGTCAAACCCCCAGTATGATTAAGGAAAAAAGAGAAGGCAGAAATAAGCAATATCAAGAAAGAAAAAGGAGGAGAGCCATCATTTAAAAATACAGAATAGGCAAATTGCTAGAAAAACATTATTTACTGGAACACACTGAAGAGATAGGAAATCTGAACAGCCCAATATTGCCACTAAATAAAATTAAATCAGCAGTGAAAAACCTTTTTATAAATAAAACTCCCAGGCCAGACAGCTTCACCATCAAGTCCTAGATATCATTCAGTGACCCAGGCCTGGGCGGTTCCTGCAACCGCCAAGAAAGGATCAGCAACAAAAACCACCAAAAGAGGCACTCCCCCATGAACAGAAAGAACCTCAGTGGGTGGCCCAAAAAGATGGAGAAAATTAAAATTAGTGCCATGTGGTAGACACTAGATAAGTCAGAGGAGTCCATGTGAGAAACTCTGTTGGAGAAGGGGGCATCAGTGGATGAAGGCATAGATTATACAATCATCACCAACTATGATTCTAACAAGACATGTTAAAATTCTAAGGGATATGGAGTCGCTAAAAAAAGTTGAAAAGTCACTGCTGACAGAATACGTAAATTAGGTATCCTTCAAGATCTATTTAACTTTCTACTTCAGCAGTTACATAAACTATAAACAAACTACAGAACAACTGGTGCAGTTTATTTCTAGGAATACAAGTACAGAAAAAAAAAATACACTCAAAATATTATAGAACAGAACGGTTAGTTCTAAATCTGTCCAAAACACGCATTATTTGTCACTTGAAATACATTTTTAATAAATGATGAAATGATCCTCCTTTTTTTGGTTACCAAGTAATAAACGGTAAAATTGACAAAAACAGGGAGAAAGTGAAGTGAAAGTCGCTCAAGTCATGTCTCTTTGCAACCCCATGAACTACACAGCCCATGGAATTCTCCAGGCCAGAATACTGGAGTGGGTAGCCTTCCCCTTCTCCAGGGGGTCTTCCCAACCGAGGGATCGAATCCAGGTCTTCTGCATTGCAGGCAGATTCTTTACCAGCTGAGCTACCAGGGAAGCCCCCCAAAACAGGGATGATGTGCTCTATTTTTAAAAATGAAAGTGATGAAAATTATTCATTAGCCACATGATCTGACCCCTGAAATAATCAAGAATAAATTATCTTAAAATAATCTTTCATATTGAAAGCACAGCTTATCAAATCAAATTTTATGACTATTTTCAATATTTAGTAATTACAATTTACCTTAAAAATCATTCCTTTTTACATTTTCTTAAAGATTTTATTAAGAAAAGACTATCACAGTTATTGATTAAAAATTTTAAGACTATTATAATACTTATAATACTTAGATCTTCCTAGACAGAATATATTTAACAGTAAAATACCACAACTGTAAAAAAATAAGAATTCATTACATCTTTTTAAGAACACACCTTTTTATAATGGCTCCCTTTCATCTCAAGCACATCATGTCTGTGTGAAATGCATGCTTTGCCCTGTTCACCCTGTTCCTAGTTAATGATACTGATCAATCTCTGGACTTCATCTCAAGTTCCTTCCCGAAGTGAGTCTTTTCCTAACACTTAGACCAGGTGAGGTCTCCCTGTGAAATGCTCTCATAGACCTGAATCAGTTCAGTTCAGTCGCTCAGTCGTGTCCGACTCTTTGCAACCCCATGAACCGCAGCACGCCAGGCCTCCCTGTCCATCACCAACACCAGCTTGCTCAAACTCACGTCCATTGAGTCGGTGATGCCATCCAGCCACCTCATCCTCTGTCGTCCCCTTCTCCTCCTGCCCTCAGTCCTTCCCAGCAATACACATGAATACCGCTGCTTTATAGAATTTAGTCACCTGTGTAACTGAAGATGGGACAGCATGGCACACCTGTGTGCTCTACTCATAGAGGACATGGAACACAGGTGCTTTTCTCACTGTTGGACCGCCAGCATTTAGCACTGGCAGGAGTCAGATGTGTGTGAAGCAGAGGGAAGAGGGAGCTATGGAGAACATAGCAAGCATCATTCCTATTTTTAAATAAAGTTCTTATATAAAAAGTAAAAGAATTTCAACAGGTTCTTTGTGTAAGCTGGAACCAAACTTAAGATTGGAATTACTTTACGTTGCTTAAATAGTTAAATCACAACATTCCCTCAGAGATGCCAGAAATTTCCAGAAGTCTTAAGTTTGAGGAAATTTTTAAATTTACATTTTAAATTTACATGAAAAATTACATTTCACATGTCTGGCACAGGAAAAATTATGTAACAAATAATGTATGTACAAGCTGGATTTAGATAAGGCAGAGGAACCAGAAGTCAAATTACCAACATCTGCTGGATCACACAGAAAGTTATAGAATTCCAGAAAAACATCTACTTCTGCTTTATAGACTATGCAAAAGCCTTAGACTGTGTGGATCACAACAAACAATGGAAAATTCATGAGATGGGAATACCAACCTTACCTGCCTCTTGATAAATCTGTATGCAGATCAAGAAAAAACAATTAGAACTGGACATGGAACAACAGACTGGTTCCAAATTGGTAAAGGAGTTTATTAAGGCTGTATACTGTCACCTTGCTTATTTAACTTATATGCAGAGTACATCATGCGAAATGCCAGGCTGGATAAATCACAAGCTGGAATCAAGACTGCTGGGAGAAATATACAAAACTCAGATATGCAGATAATACCACCAATATGGCAGAAAGCAAAGAGGAACTAAAGAGCCTCTTGATGAAAGTGAAAGAAGAGAGTGAAAAAGCTGGCCTGAAACTCAACATTCAAAAAATGAAGATCATGATATCTGGCGAAAAGAAGGGGAAAAAGTGGAAACAGTGGCAGATTTTCTTTTCTTGGGCTCCAAAATCACTGTGGACAGTGACTGCAGCCATGAAATTAAAAGACACCTGCTACTTGGAAGAAAAGCTATGACAAACCTAGTGTATTAAAAAGCAGAAACATTTTTGCCTACAAAGATCTGTAGAGTCAAAGCTGTGTTTCCAGTAGTCATATATCGGTATAAGAACAGCTGGACCATAAAGAAAGCAGAGCACCAAAGAACTGATGCTTTCTAATTGTGGTGCTGGAGAAGACTTGAGAGTCCCTTGGACTGCAAGGAGATCCAACCAGTCAATTCTAAAGGAAATCAATCCTGAATATTCATTGGAAGGGCTGATGCTGAAGCTCCAATACTTTGGCCCCTGATGTGAAGAGCTGACTCATTGGAAAAGACTCTGATACTGGGGAAGATTGAGGGCAGGAGGAGAAGGGGACAACAGAGGATGAGATGGTTAGATGGCATCATCGATTCAAAGGACATGAGTTTGAGCAAACTCCGGGAGATAGTAAAGGACAAGGAAGCCTGGTGTGCTGCAGTCCAGGGAGTCACAGAGTCAGACACAACTTGGCGACTGAAAAACAACAACAAAAGAAAATAATAAAAATAATATATAGACAATGATATTACCACTACTGAGGAACTAGCATCCACACACTCTCCTCAGTACTTTATAGATACAGTATCTCATGTAATCCCCACAAGAACTCTGTGCTGTGCTAAGTTGCTTCAGTCGTGTCTAACTCTGTGTGACCCTGTGGACTACAGCCCACCAGGCTGCTCTGTCCATGGGCTTCTCCAGGAAAGAGCACTGGAGTGGGTTGCCTTTTCCTTCTCCAGGGGGTCTTCCCGACCCAAGGATCAAATCTGCATCTCTTATGTCTCCTGCAATGGCAGGCGGGTTCTTTACCATCAGTGCCACCTGGGAAGCCCGTAAGAACTTTACCATTTTATAGGCAGGAAAACTGAGGCACAGAAAGACCAGGAAACATGCCCAAATTCATAGGCCTAAGCAGATAATTTTTTGAGTAAGGTTTAGCATCTGACTCAAAAAGCCACCACTCCTAGGAAACAGGCTCTGTTCCTTAGATCTCGGGCTTCCCAGATGGTGCAGTGGTAAAGAATATGTCTGCCAATACAGAAAACCAGGAGACATGGGTTCAATCCCTGGGTCGGGAAGATCCCCTGGAGGAGGAAATGACAAACCATTCCAGTATTCTTGCCTGGAAAAATCCCATGGATACAAGAGCCTGATGGGTTACAGTTCATGGGCTCGCAAAGAGTCATACACGACTGAGCGACTAAACAACCACCACCTTAGATCTTGTTTGAGAATTACTGACACTTTTATCATACAGTTCTTAAAATCTGATCATCAGGCTTTCTGGGCTTCAGGAGATGAAAAAAAATAAATGAAACGGGCAAATGGTTACCAGTTATACACAGCATCAAGAAGAGGTAACTTTTCTGTCTTGTTAGGCTGAGAGATAAGTAGTTGCATCCATAAAGACAAGTCATGGCCCTGGATCTAAGCCTGAGTCATCATCAAACAGTAACCATGTAAGAAGGTTAAAATAAGATTAGGCATCTAAAAGTTTGTTTCAGTTAGCCCAATACTTCTCTTATGTCAAACACTAGAACCATTGGAAAACCTACATGAATAAGTTGTAACCGTTTAGAATTTGGAAGGTGCCATCTTCTCATGCTATTTATTTAGAACTGAAGTGGAAAAAGTTTACACCTCCAAGGCTGGCCCTGAAAGGATAATGGGGAGAGTTTACTGTAAAAATGACAACAAATGGGAAGTACAGTATACATTTCACAAAAATGTAACTACTGAACCACCACTGGAGAGCATCTAAAGAACAAAAATAATACTGAGAAATATTAAATAGAAGAACTGGATAATAACATAAGATAGGGAGTTTAACTTCATTTTTTTAAACTGAAGGAATCAGAGGTGTGCAAGTTCTAGAAGGTATTGATAACATATAAACAACTCTTTTAAATTGAGAAACTACAAAAGAAAACAAGCTTAAAGTATTTCACTTTAATACAATCTTAATATTCTTTAATATAACATTTGATCAAGATTAAAAGACTTATTGTTTTATGGTACGTTAGTGTTCTTTAGGAGGGCTTCCATGGTGGCTCAGCTGGTAAAGAATCCGCCTGCAATGCAGGAGACCCGGGTTTGATTCCTGGGTCAGGAAGAACCCCTGGGGAAGAGACAGGCCACCTACTCCAGTATTCTTGGGCTTCCCTGGTGGCTTAGCTGATAAAGAATTTGCCTGCAATGCAGGAGACCTGGGTTCTTTGGTATAGTATAGGGTGATGCTATTAAATATTCCTTGGGATTTAGGGATTGTTACTAAATGTATTTCTACATATAAAAATATCATGTGAAAATATGATAGGAACTTGGGACATAAAGATTCTAGTGAAATAAATAGACATTGACCAAATAACTGTAACAAAGTAAATTCCACTGCAGATGCGAAGGAAAGATACTAAAGCAGTAGTTATCCCAGGGCTGGCTGGTTACATACGATAAGAGAGGCAGCAGCTGAGTTTAGGATGATTAGGGGTTTGGCTCATACACAGAGTGTATCTTGGTCCTTTAACTGGCAGAATACGGGAGGAGCAGACCATCTGAAGGGGGTGATAGCTGAGGGGCGCAGCCTGGATGGGACACAAGGAGACATGCTCACAGGGAGCGTGAGGCCCCTCGAGCGCAGCTCCAGAATTTCTACAGAGGCGTACGTCAGCAGCAGAAAGGGTTAGAGACACTTCTGAGGCTGTTTTCACACCAAACACACTACTTGTCCGTGTTTCTGTGGTTCTCAGTTGCTTGTCTCACACGGATTGTATGTTTATGCGGGGAAGCTTTCGTGCATTGACAGGTGGTGGAGCGTCTCATGGGCTAAAGCCCACCGCCCTCTGTCCCCTACATTACCAGAGTTTGACCTAGGATCCCACAGATAAAACTCAAGTGGAGGCAGCTGATCATCATATTTGGGCAGGGTCCCCGCAGTGCAAAGAAAATCTGCAGAGGAAGAGGAAGAGAAGGGCAGCGACAGAACCTAAGGAAAGACCAACAGTTAAGAGGGCTGGGCGAGGAAAAAATTTAAAATAAATAAATGAGACTCAAAAAGAGAAGATTAAGAGAGGAGAACTAGGAACCAAGGGAGGAGAATATCAGACAACGATGACAAAGACAAGAGACTGAAAGAGGTAAGACTGAAAAGTGTTTCTCGGACTCGAGACTTGACAGGAAGTCACTGGTCAAGTGTGCAAACGACAGTCTCAGGAACCTGGGCTGCGAGGGGGTGAGGCAGAGGCAAGAGTCAACCCACAGCCACATCGATGAATGGGGATCAGGAAGACACGGTCTGGCTTGCTGATACACACAAGTTGCCAGTAAAGAGGAAAAGATGCAAGATAACAAGGGGTGATGTACTGATAGCATCATTATGAAGTGAAGACCCAGAGGACACAGGAGGGAATTAGTTGTTTATAATTATGCACAGAAATTTAAACTAGAGTGTGATAAGAACACTGGTCAGCTGACGTTACTATTGTGATGCACAGGCTTTCATTTGTTCATGTATTTACAAGCATGTACCAAGTATAGCTGAACACACACACACAAACACTCTCACTATGTTTTCAGTGTTCATCAGTTACCACCACATCCAACCCCTGACCTACCTTGAAGACTTGGTCCATAATGCTGCTAAATAACATGCAATTGATTAAGTATTTCTATTAATCCATGAGTGGATTTTATCTTCTTTATGTCCTCTTAGAATATCCAAGGGGCGATAATTACTAAAACAATGATGGTGATAGATGATGGTGACAATGACGATAATGGTGACAATGACAATAATGGGAAGGGGGCAGGTAAGCTGGGTCCAGCAGAAAAAGTATTCCTCCTCTGAATTCCCCCCAAATATTTCCTGTATAGTTTATTTAACAATCATGTACACATATTACATTATTCAAATTAAAAAGAAAATGCTCATATATTTAGATCCTATGTCAATTAGACACCTCAAAGCTGTCACAAATTCTTTGTATCCCCTCAAGCTCCATGTCTCTCAAACATAAAGATGCTTAATCTCTTATTTTAGCATAAATAATGCAAAGCAAAATTAGAGAAATAGATGCATGTTAGCAAACTTGTAGTAGGTTGTTTTTGAAAGGGAGAATGAACATTTATTGTCTGCTAGTCCACAAAAAGGAAATGAATAACGGCTCCATATATACACTGTATCATTTAATCCTCATAACACCCTCCCCCCATTTTTCAGATGAAGAAACTGAGTTTTTTAGAGTGGTTAAATAGTTTACTGCAGGTTACACTGCTAGTAACTGAAGGTCCAGGACCAGAGATCCAAAAGGCCTTGTTACTTTTCACCCAACCACACATCATCCTCCATTATAAATGATGTGCAGAAAGAGTAAACATTCTGAACATCTATATTCTTAGGCGGCAAGTTTTATTCAAACATTATAGGTTTTTTTAAAAGGTATTAGTTACTAAGATAAAAAATATATTTGTTGAAAATTATATTTAAGTATATAATCAGTGATAAAAATATTAATGACAAATAATGATAACAACTAGTATTTATTATTATAAGGTGCCATAAGCTATGCTTAGGGCTTTAGAAGGTATATCTTATTTATGCTCTACAATAATCTCAAGAGATAGGTATTGTTACTGTTATTCTCATTTACAAATGAGAAAATTGAAGCTCAGAGAAGTTAAGGTTAACGGTCTCAAGATCATAAGTGGCAAAGTAAATAGTATTACAGGAAACTATTTCTGGAATGCCCTTTCGAGTAACAAATTAAACTCCAAGAAAATTAATATATTATTTAAACACAGCTTTTCCTCTAAATGACAAATACACTCAATACTGTACTATGCAGATTTGGACATTCATTATAAAACAAGCAACATATAGAAATATAGTTCTCCATGGATAGTCCTTCAACTACAAAGATGTGTTCAATTTAAAATCTGAATTTTACTCCTTCAGTCTTTTTATAGCAATGGCCAATCAATCAGTAAACTTTAAATAAACCAAAGATGCTATATGGAAAGCTAGCATAACCAGCTAGTTTCCTTTTAAAATCCTTAACTGTTAAGAATATTATAGGAAATTTGCTACTGCTACTTTGATGAGAATTATGAGCAAGATCTTCAAAAACTGGTCAACTCTGAACATAGAATATCACCTAAATATTCCCAAACACCCAGAGTTTACAGAGTGGTCAACTAAGTGAGGACACCCACAGTAATGGGCAGGACTTAATAGGTAGGGGCTGGGAAAAATCCAAGTATACACAAAGAGATTATTCTTACTCAACAGTAGATGGCGCTAACACATCATATTCTTTTTTTTTTTTTTTTAAATAGCTGTCCATTCCCTTCTAGAAGAATACTTTTATATAGACAACCCAGGTTATCTTAAATTAAGTATGATTATATATAATTTAATTTCTAATCTAATTATTCAAACCTGAATACATAAGTATCTTATACACAAATCTGGACAATTTTTTAAAATGTATTGCTTTGATATACGATTAAAATTTACAAAACTTGTTAACAAATTTAACAGATACACTATCACAAAATTTGAAAAACTGGGGAAAAAAAATAACATATAAAATAAACTCAAAAATAGTATGTGAATGTTTTGAGGTTAGAGTAGCCAGAAAGTTTGAAATTATTTTTACAGTCAACCAACCATAGGAATGTTCAAACAGCCCTCTAAAACCTCTAGTATTTACCATCATCAGTTTTCCTATCTCTTCACAAAATCCTTTAAAACTTTTCAGAATATTCTAACTTCCTTGACAGGAAAGGGAATATAGTTCTTCCCCACCCCTTCACGTACTAGCCTACCTTTTATACATCATGATATGAGACAACAGAGGATGAGATGACTGGATGGCATCACCAACTCAATGGACATGAGTTTGAGCAAACTCCAGAAGACAGTGAAGGACAAGGAAGCCTAGAATGCTGTAGTCCAAGGAGTCACAAAGAGTTAGACACAACTGAGCAACTGAACAATAACAGTGCCAACCCAATGGTAAGTACTGTCTCCGAATGCTGGGCAAACATAGGTATGTAAAAAGTTATTTTAATTAGCCTGGAAGAGATAAAATGCACAGTTACTTATTATTACCTGTCATGTTAGTCTAGAATGGGAGCTGGGATAGGGGAAGACAGGGAATGACAGAAAGTATTATAAGTATAAATGATGCTCGTGATAAATATACTAAATGATTTGTGGCATAAGATAGCAGTCTCAAATCCTACAAGTAAATCTAGTTACACACCTTGATGCAACAAAAAACAGCACAGCACTATTTTCAGTTGAGGGGCTCTGGCACATGCAACATCAAGCGACACAGGCGGCTGTTCAGTCTACCTACTGATCTGCATTAAGACGATGGATTATCGTAGGGGATCTTAAGTGAGGCCAGAACTGTAGACAGTACCTGAGTGCTTGTGCCTTGGCTCCTAGTCCCAACATTTACATACTATGATACCTCAGGAAGTCATTTAAATAATTTTCAAACTCAATTTCCTCATTTATAAAATGGAAGTATATAAATCCCATTTATAATGGAAGTATAAGATGGGATTATAATGAGAACTAAAAAATAAAAGCTGTGTAGAATATACAGCATAAGTGACATACAAAGATCCAGAGAACGTAAGACTACATTTTCCTTCTATCATATTATAGAAACAGTGAAGAGCAGACAGAAATAGTAGTAAAATCACTTCATCAAGGCAACAATCAGAAGACAAGGTTTTAAAACACTGAAATGCAGACAACCTGCCCTCTTATCAGCAAAAACTAATAAAGTATGAGTTTCTGAAAAATGGGCACATAATATAAGCAAATAAAACCTCAAAGTCATAAATAGTACTAGTATAACTAGTGACTCCAGCTACAAACCTAAGGGCAGTCACCATACATATGTGTACAGAAATTTCTATTAGTCATATTTCAATCTTTAAAATGTATAGCAATCCTATATACAACCTAATTCCAACTGTGTACATAGTTATTAAGAGACTTTTTAGTAAGATTATTTTTATTGAACCCACACATATTAAATATTAGATTTTTTATTACATTTTCATTAGAAAGACATTTCAAAAATATCCTACTATTGCAGAAAGAACAAATGACTAGGATAACTCTCAACCTAGAATTGGGTACCCAAGACCTTTCAAAAATTAGAGTTAAATAAAGTCAGATAAACATAAAATAAAAATTTGTCACTATTTAACATTCACTAAAGAAACTTCCCAAAAATATTCCTTTAGAGAAAAGAAAAATGCTCCCTTTAAAAGGTCTGAGTTACAAGAAGGAACAGTAAGCAAAGAAGCTGGTAGACATGTACATAATACTAAACAAACACTGTCTACCATAATAGTCAATAATATTTATTTAATATTTAGATAATAAATAGATAATAATGTCAATATTTACATAAATAATAATGTCAAATTTATGGAACTTTTAAAAAATGAAGTTAAAATGGTCAATAACAACATCTGACTACTATAAACTAAAAGAATGTAAGTAGAATATATAACTCTCAAACCAGAATGGGGGGGGGGGGGAACCTCTCCCCACACACAACAAAATCCTACCATACAGTATTTACAAGAGACACAGCAAAATATAAGGGCATGGAAATACTAAAAGATGGAAAGTGGAAAAAAGAGATCATTGGCAATATCAACTTAAGAAAGCTGGAATGACCTTATTAAAATAAGACAAAATAGATCTAAGCAAAAGGCATCATTAGGGATAAAAAGAATCTAGACATAACAGCTTCAATGCACCAGAAATGCATAAGAATTCTCATCTTGTATTCACTGAATACATATAAATCTATAAAGCAAAAATTGATAGAATCATAAGGGAGAATGTGTCAAATCCCCTCTCTTTACAATATTTAGATCAAGCAGACAAAATTAGTTAAGGTATTAAACATCTAAAAAAGCAATTAAATAACGACTCAGTGGACACAAAGAGAATTCCCAACTTCACAGTTTAAGAATACACATCCTCTACAAGCATCCATGGAATATCTACATAAACTGTTCATGTGCTAAACCATAAGACAAGACTAAACAAATTTCAAAGAATCTGTATCACACAACCAAGTTTGTAGATCACTATGCATAATTCATTTATACATAATTTGCTAACAAAAATGATAAAAATGTAAAAACACCCACATTTTAAAGCACTCCTAGATCAATCATTTCTGCGTCAAAAACAGAATATAGTGATGAGTTAAAACACTTAGAATGGGGACTTCCCTGGCGGTCCAGTGGTTAAGACTCCATGCGCCCAGTGCAGGAGGCCTGGGTTCATCTTTAGTCAGGAAACTAGATCTCATATGCCACAACTAAGACCCAGCATGGCCAGATAAATAAAAACAATTCAAATGAAAAGAAAATGTAGACTTGTAAGATATGCTGCCAGAGTAATAACCTGGAAGAAATTTTATAGCCTTAAATGCTTACAACGTTAAAGAAGAAAACTTGAAAGTGAAAAGCTAAAATTTCAACTTAATAGAATAGGATCTAGAATAAGCCTAAAGGCAGAGAGAAACAGACAATGAATATAAAACAAAAATTCATAAAACTTTAAAACAAGATACAATTCTTACACGTTTGGTTCTTTGAAAGGCTAATAAAACAGGTCCGTGGACATAGGAGCCTGGCAGGCTACAGTCCACGGGGTTGCAAAGAGTCAGACACAACTGAGTGACTATCACTCACTCACTCACTGAAAACATTAATGAAGAAAACGGGGTACAAAGCATGAGGAATTAAAGGATACAATAAAAAATTAAAATATATTAGAGTATTATGAAATTTGAGGCAACACTTAGAAACATCTGACCTAGAACCTTTTACATGTAAATTTCTATCAAGCATCCAAGGTACAGAAGATGATACTCTTACAAAATAAATCTAGTAGTGAATAAAAAGTTATCATGACCAAGTTGGGCTTATTCCAGCAATAAAAGTCTGGCTAATCATTAGAAAATCTTAAAATTTTATTTATCACCTTAAAAAATTAAAAGAAAAAGAAAAGATTATCTCAAGAGATTTAAAAAGATTGACAAAATTTAATAAAACTTAGTAACTAAAAATGTTAAGAAAGCTTCTTTAACCACATATAAGACATCTGTCCAGACCTACAGACCATATCCTTCTTAACAGTGAAATGTCAGAAGCATTTGTTTCTAAGTTAGGAGCAAGTCTGCCAGTATTAGCACTCTACTAGAAAATCTAGTCCTATATTCACCAGTACAGGAGCCACTAGCCACATGCAACTATGAGCACCTGAAATATGGCTAATCCAAACTGAGACGTGCCGTAAATGCTAAACATATTCTAGTTTATGAAGATTTAGTAACTCTAAGAAGTTAAATATCACATTGATAATTTTTATACTGATTACATTCTGAAATAACAATATTGGATTAAGTAAAGCATATTATTCAAATTAGTTGCACCTGTTTCTTTACATGTTTAATGTGCCTACTACAAAACCTATATCTATTAGAATGGCTATCAGCAAAATAGACGAGATACAACATGTTGGCAAAGATGTCTAGAAAAGGGAATGCTTGTGCATTTTGGTAGGAATGTAAATTGGTGTAGCCACCGTGGTAAATAGTATAGAGATTACTCAAAAAATTACAAATACAGCTACCATATGACCCAGCCGTTCTACTTCTAGGTATTTAAAAACACGAAATCAAAAAGATACCTGCACCTCTATGTTATTTGGATTTATGACAAAGACAGATTTGCAAAGAAGGATGGTCTTTTCAAATATTAGTGCTGAGCTAATTAGCTGCTCCTATATGGAAAAACTACTCTTAATCTCTATCACGAACCACATTTTTTTAAAAAATCAAATAAGATGGACTATAGCTCTAAATTTTAAACAGTTTCTAGAAAATAACATAGGAGAATATCTTGGCAAAAATTTCTTAAACAGAACACAAAAGCATTCATTATAAAGGGAAAAATAAACAAACTGAACTACATCAAAACTGGGAAAGACATCAATAAAAGAATGAAAAGACAGACTGCATTGTGAGAGGAGATATTTGTAATACATCAAAGAGCTTATTTCAGGAATATTTAAAGAACCCCTAAAATTAATAAAGAAAAAGTTTAATAGAAAAAATAGACAAGAGACTTGAACAGATATTTTACAAAATAATATATCCCAATAGCATGTCTGTCTGCTTTTCTATCTATGCTCAATCTCATTGTTCATAAGGGAAATGCAATTTAAAACCACAATGAGGTAACACTACATACCTACCAAAATGGCTAAAATTAGAAAGACTGATGAACAGATTTAAATGAGGTGGATGGAGTTAGAAGCAAATAGAGTACTCATACATAGCTGGTATATGTGCAAATAGGAAACTTGGTAATATCTACTAGAGATGAACATACACAAACCAACCAGCAATTTTATTCCTAGGACTACCCCCAACAGAAATGCAAACATATGTGCACCAAAATGATATACATGGCATGTTTATAGCTGAATAGTCATGAAAGTCTCCAAATAAAAACTATCTGAAGTCTATCAATAGAAAAATACAATGTCATATACTCATACAATGAAATACTACATAGTTACCACAATCAGCAAATTTCTGTTAAAACTCAACAAGGATGAATCTCACAAATACAACCAGAAGTAAATGCATATATAGCATACAACTTCACTTATATAAAGTTTGAAATGGACAAAAGTAACTGACACTAGATTAGTATCTTTACCTGGATGAATGAGGGTAGTAATTAGGAGGTAGTTTGAAAGGGGATTCTAGAATGCTGGTAATGTACTCAACTTCAAACCACAATGAATTGTATTAGCAAAATTGAAAAGGTCTGTAATATCAAATTACAATCGGTGAGCTTTTTATGCACAGCTGGTGGGAGAGCAAATTGGAACAATAGTTGTGGAAAGTCCCTTTAGAAGTTGAACACATGTCTCTTCCATGACTGGGCCACTCCATTCCAGCTGGAAATACTATACAGGTCTGGGCACATGTGTAAAAAAATGTTCCCAACTGGGCTGGTGGTCTATTTCACCACAGATAATATACATGCTGTTCTTTCGAAACATCCCACCCTCGCCTTCTCCCACAGAGTTCAAAAGTCTGTTCCGTACTTCTGCGAATCGGGTGGAGAGGGAGGTGGGATGGGAGACCGGGATGGGGAATTCGTGTAGCTCTATGGCTGATTCATATCAATGTATGACAAAACCCACTGAAAAATAAAAAAATAAATTAAAAAAAAAAAAAAAATGTTCCCAACATCCCTGTCCATGCTGACAAAACAACAAAGACAAAAACAAAACACAACTGGAAACAACCCTAGATGCTGAGCAAGAGAAGACTATATAAACTGTGGGCTTTCACACATCTTTAAGTTTCATGTCATGAAAATGACCAATGCACAGTTATACACAGAACATGGATACTCTTAAAACACACCGAGTGAAACACATAATCCAGACAAGACTCCCCACAGGATTCCATTTTTTATCAGTTCAGTTCACTCACTCAGTCGTGTCCGGCTCTTTGCGACCCCATGGACTGTAGCCTACCAGGCTCCTCCATCCACGGGATTTTCCAGGCAATAGTACTGGAGTGGGTTGCTATTTCCTTCTCCAGGGGATCTTCCCGACCCAGGTCTCCCATATTGTAGACAGACGCTTTATCATCTCAGCCACCAGGGAAGTCCATTTTTTATGGCTCCTAAACAAACAAAACTAGCAACACATTGTTTAGGCATAGTACCTATCTAGAAAAGCTGATGTGGGATCTATTTTGATGTAAAACACAGGGGGAAGTGGATGCTGGGGGGAGGGGGAAGGGATGAAAAATAGTTTCAAAGATACTCTAATGTTTTATTCCCTGGTGGCTCAGCAGTAAAGAATCTGCCTACCATGCAGAAGTGGGTTCAATCCCTGGGTCAGGAAGATCCCCTGGCAACCCATTTCAGTCTTCTTGCCTGGAGAATCCCATGGACAGAAGAGCCTGGCGGGCTACAGTCCCTGGGGTTGCAAAGAGTCGGACACAGCTTAGTAGATCCACAGCTGCTTATTTCATAATTAGCTTCAATGTTATGTAATTCTTTTACATGACTCCCAGATCCCATGACCAAAAGAACTCCTTAAAGTATGAAAATATGAGTTCCATTTCATTTCCCTTGAAAACTGCTCAAGACATATACTCTCACCGGGTAGCTATCTACATCCAATGACTCTCAGGTACTCTTCATCTCTTCCTCAAATGGCCACCTGTGGTTGTAACAGTAGCAAATATAGCAAAGTAGGTGGCTCCAAAGGCATGTCCCTCCAAGAACCATGCTCCAAAAGGAGCAAAACGAACAGAATCAACTTTGTAGGAGTTCTGGAAAGTAGTCAAAGGTTTGTAAGCAACCAAGCAAATAGTGAATCATAAGCGGAAGCACAAAAATGGTAGATAAGCTTGACAGCATTCCTACTTGCCCACCAACTCCATGGCTCTGCTGCAGTCTTGATGACGGTAGCCTTCATTCACAGTGTGGGACACTGGTCCCTGGTTGCACCAGGAGCACAGTAGACCTTGTTCTCAAAGAATCCTGTCTGGGTTGACCTATCTGCGGACAGCCTGAAAGACTGACTGACATTCACTCAGTCCAGGTGGAAAAGTGGCTACGTAGAGGGCATGCCTAGAAAACACTAAAGGCAAGAGAACAACCCTCTGTCACCTGGCGCAAAAAGATTAAGGGAAGGTGCACAAAAGATACGCTGACAGCCTGGGGAGAGAGATCCTATGGAAAATTAGTACACTGGAAAGGTACCATATACACTGGGAAATTAGAAAGCCAACATGCACGCCCGGGACAGGATGTGAGAAGACCCTGAAATGTTACCCTTGGCTGATCTTCAGGTTCAGTGCATGAGGAAGTGAAGGCTAAGGGAGAACTATAAATAGCCGAGCTCAGCTTTAAAGGCTGTCCCAATCCAGGGCCAGTCTACAAAGAGTGGGAGACTTGGGGTTATTTGGCAAGGGAGGGGGGGTTGGGGGTTCCAGACATTCAAGGCAATCTCTGCCAAAACACTAGCTGACCTCAAAAGAATGGAACAGACACTTCAGAGATCACCTACAGCAAAGACACAGAAATAAACCCATACAACTCTCACCAACTGATTTTAGAAAGGGGTGTCTTCTTCAAGAGGGGAAGAATAGTCTTCAACAAATTGTGCTGGTACATTGAATACTGACATGCAAATGAATAAAGCTAGACTTCTACTCATATCATCGACAAATTCAAAATAGACCAATGATCAAAATATCAGAGCTGAAACTAAAAAATTTCTGGAGCAAAACACAGAATAAAATGTCATGACCTTGGGTTTGGCAATGGATTCTTAGATATAACACACTGAAAAGCACAACCAACAACAATAACAAAAATAGGTAAGTTGGACTTGGTCAAAATTAAAACCTTTGTGGATCAAAGAACATGATCAAGAATGTGAAAAGACAGCCTACCGAATGGGAGAAAATACTTGTGACTAATACTATCCAATAAGGATCTAGTATATATTGAACAGACCTTGGGGTATATACCTAAGAGTGGAATTAAGACATACTGATGGTTAATAAGCACATGAAAGATGTTTAACATCTTTTAGTCACTGAAAGAAAGAAAGTAAAAGTGAAGTCACTCAGTCGTGTCCGACTCTTTGCGACCCCATGGACAGTAGCCTGCACCAGGTTCCTCTGTCCATGGGATTTTCTAGGCAAGAGTACTGGAGTGGGTTGCCATTTCCTTCTCCAGGGAATCTTCCTGACCCAAGGATGAAACCCAGGTCTCCTACATTGTAGACAGACGCTTTACTGTCTAAGCCACCAGTGAAGTCCATTTTAATCACTAGGAAAATGCAAATCAAAACCACAGTAAGGTACCACTTCACACCCACTAGGAGGACTATAATTAAAAGTATAGAAAATAAGTCTTGGTGAGGATGTAGAGAAATTAGAACACGTGTACCTTGCTGGTGGGAATGTGAAATGGAGTAGCAACTGTGGAAAATGGTTGGGTGGTTTCTCAAAAACTTAAAAAGCACATGACCCAGCAATCCCACTCTTAGGTACACATCCAAAAGAGTTGAAGACATGTACTCAAATACTTACACACCGATGTTCACTAATGTGCACTATTCATAAGAGCCAAAAGGTGGAAACAATCAAATGTTCAGGAATAGATGAATAGACAAAATGTGGTACAGACATCCCAGGGACACAATTCAGCCATAAAAATAGTACTGATTCATGCTATAACATGGGTGAGCCTGGGAATCCTTATACCAAGTGAAAGTAGCCAAACAAAAGAGGTCACATGTCGTATGATGCCATTCATATGAAATACAACAGGTAAATCCACAGAAACAGAAAGTAGATTGGTGGTTGCTGGGGCCTGGGAGCAGAGGCCAATGGCAAGCATTGCTCACTAGGTATGAAGTTTTCTTTTGGGGTGATAAAAATGTTTTAGAATGACAAATTATACAACACAGTGAATGTACTTAATATCACATTTCAGCGGTAAATAGTTTATTTGTTTTAAAATAGTTAAAGCACTGTTCACCACAACTCACCTCTTCTCTAAACTGCTGCCAGGTCCATCTTTCCAAAATGCAAATCTAATCATGTAATTTTTCTACCCCCAATCCTCCCGTAGTTTCCCTAAAGGTTTTAGGACAGAGTGAAGGTCCTTATCTAGCACAACAGGTCTTCCCTAGTGTAGCCCCTCCCAGTCAGGCACAACTGAGTGACTGAACAGCAGCCTAGCCCTCTGGCCTCACCTCCTGAAGCTTCTTGCCTTCTGTTGGTGGTGGTGGTGTTCAGCTGCTAGTCACTAGTCTATCCAATTCTTCGATACCCTATAGACTACAGCATGCAAGGCTTCCCTGCCCTTCACCATCTCTCGGAGTTTACTCAGATTCACGTCCACTGAGTCAGTATGTTACCTAACCATCTCATTCTCTGCCACCCCCTTCTCCTTTTGCCTTCAGTCTTTCCCAGCATCAGGGTCTTTTCCAGTGAGTCAGCTCTTTGTAACAGGTGGCCAAAGTACAGGAGCTTCAGCTTCAGCATCAGTTCTTGCCTTTCCCAATTACACTCTTCCTATTTTAAAGACCTGTGTTGCTGAAGGGGTCTGTCCTTTTCTAACTGGGAAATCCTTTCCCAAGTAACTTCCCTCAAAATTCAACTAAATGTCTCATCCTCTAGAAAGGGTTATTTCACTATTTCACAGCATATTTTTCAAGCATTTATCAGAGCACTTACCTCTTACCTACTTTCCTATAGACCAGATAACCCTCAACCAGACCCTGAAGGCAGGGGCCATGACTGTATCATATTTATATCCCAGGTACCCTGCTTAGCAATGCTCATGCATTTAGTCCTTTACTTGGTCAGTCAAACAGAAAATAATTCACAGCTTTGCTCACCCTTTGCTACTTGGTCGTTAGGTCTTCATAGCTGTCCAGTATCTGAGGGAATAATTAGCAACTTGTTTGTGCAATGTTTCTGCCTCGTAATCCATCCTCAAACTAATTAAAACAAGAGCTTCTGACTTGATTAATGCATTTAATACATGAAGAAATATTTTCTAATCCTCCTTATTAAAAAAAAAACAAACTGCTCTAAGTCAATCTAAGGAAATGTAAATCTTTTTCTTATTAAATAAGGCCACAGTCAAGGTAAAATCCCTTAATTAGTTCTGAGATGAAAAACCCAAATATAAAAATCTAACTAACGGAACGGTTCTCTCCCTCACTGGAAATCCAGTTCGGCTTGGGCCTGTGGAGTTGGACGTAGGTTTCACTCATCCAGCATCACTAGCTAGCAGCTCCCCGGGCACACTGCCACACTCTTAGCCTCAGCAAATCATCTGGATGCCATTAGATACTATGCTAGAAACTAAATGCTCACATAGTATTTTCCAAATAAAGTATTTTCTTTTTATTTGTTTCTGCTGAAAACACTTTTGATATCTAAGACTGTTTCAACAATCTGAATTTGAAGGTACCCAGGGAAGCCCGAGGTAAGCAGGGCTGTACCTCTAGACTGCCTTGATAATTAGGTATAAACTGATATTTTGAAATATCTATAATTTACAAATACTTTCCAAAAAATAGTACTTGCATGACAAACTACAGTTCTGTGTTTTCATTGGTAATGGGGTTAGTTTTACTCTAACTCTTCTAATTCAATCGAATTCTGTCCACTTAACATTTATAGATTTCCAACCCTGGAAAGAATGAAACACTGCCATTAGCTAACTTACTTTCTTATGATCAAGACTGATTTTACCTAGAACTATTTCTGCTGACCCAAAACATGTTCCCTGTTTTCATCATTTTATAAAATCCCAGAAAAAACTTTGGGCAAATATTTTCTCAATGCCAACAAGTCTTGTGTTTTGCCTAATTAACTCATTTCTTTTATGCCGTACAGAGTTGGAATTAGAAATTACTATTTCCATCTTTAGATAGGCAGCTAGAAAGCCCTCAGCTAATTTATGCCCTACTTCTAGACTTCCGTGTATGTTGTCTGGGTCATATTTTCACTCTGAGCCCCATCTTATTCTTTTTTAATGTATATACTTTCAATGTATACTTTTATAATTCTGTCATGCTGGATATATTTTTGTAAACTTCTTTAACTCCTTACGGAATGTACTGTTAGAAAAACTTTATATACACACTTGGCTAATTATCAGCCAGTCTGCTTCTGGGCTTCCAAATGTTATAGGAGCCAGACTTAATCATACTTATTTCACAGCTTTTCAGCAACCCACATACACATTCTTGTTTGATTATACATCTATACTCCACATAAACCATTCTATATTTTGTTTTTCATTCTTTTGGAGCCATTGCAATTTATCTATCAACAAGCAACATCTCTACCTAAATTTCAGAGGTGATAGAGACAATCAACTAAATTCCCTCACTGTCCTCCTCAGACTGCATCTTAAAATGTCTAATTATAATCTCAACCAAAAGAAAGAAGATGCTTCCCTCTGGGTTCTTAATGCCAAAACCTACTCAGCATTTCCCTATGGCCTTACTTTATCACATATACTTAACGGCGTCTCCTATGCCGGCTTCTTCCTTTGCCAGAGAAGTTTTATTAAACAACAACTCACCGTCTGCCATTGTTTTGTTTTAGGCAGGACCAGTGGCTCCTGCAGTGAGAACCCAGAAGGGTTAAGGATACGGAACTAGAAGCAGCAGGGTGGGGAACCAGCCGTGTGGAGCAATGGACAAGATAAAACCCTGACAGGCAACGGGTAATAAGAAGGCAGGAGGTTAGTCTCAGGGAGCTTCAGTATCATTTAAGAGAGGCCTCGGCAGACGGGACACTGCAAATGTCACAGAGCAGAGACAGTCAGGCCCTGAGTTCCACAAAGAGGCCAAGTTTCAAACTACTCTGCAAAGAGAAATAAAAGTAGCCCAGATACACAAAGGGGGTGATGGCGGGGACTGATCACTGGAACAAAGCAGTACACTGACTATACATACTGCTACCCGATAAAGAGCTAAAGCAGCACCAGCCATCCCAACCGCTGAATCCTCCGTGTTGAGCTGGACCTCTTTAAATCCTCCCTAAGGTCAGACTTGCTCCCAGAGGCTCAGGTGGGGAAGGGGTGCGCATATTAGAGGGAGTCAAGTGGAACAGATGAAAGGAAATGATCAGAGGTGTGACATGCCGGATGAAATACAAGAAGAGGAGCTCTGAATGTGGGATGACCAGTCTAGTGTAGTAAAACCAACAAACTTCTGAACACGCATATTAACTGTATCAAAGTCAGATGAATTTACAAACATACCGAAACTCTGTGTGGGGGCGGAGGGGAGAAGAGTGAGTGGCACACGCATGGTGGGGAGAACTGCATTGAAATGACACTCTCCCGGGGTTATCAATGATCTTTATACTCAATAGCCAACTGTACTTAACCTACCTAAAGTTGCGCTCCAACAGCCCTCTAAATCTCTCTCTGATTTGTCTTTATATGCAACAAAAAATATATGGAACCAACCCCAAAAAAGGTGTGTCGATTTACCTTTTTGGTATATGGTTATTTTCCGTTTGCCATCACTTGCTCACTGAAAACTTTTCTCTCTCTCATAGTTTCAATATGATACTTATAAATTTATATGGCTGATTCAACTAAATGCTTATTAAGAAGCATTTTTTTTTAATACACAATCTTCTTTCAAATGCTCTATGCTTTTCTGACTGATAACTAAGTTGCTGATTTTTCCAAGTCCCATCTTGGTTCCAAAGATACAAGTAATTGGATACTTATTTGAGATGGAAAACACTTTCAGATAACCTTTAACTTCTCTCAGCCTGAAAAACCCTTTACCTCTAATTAAATCCTCTTTTCCTTTTCAGAGTCTAACAACAATGATAGTTAACACTTTCAAGCCCTGTTCCATATGACTGATTGCTCATTTAATCCTCAACCAGGGTTCCTTACTGGAAGCACTGTACACAGAAAATTATCTGATGCCTATTTTCTCAAATCTCCCAACAGTGGTTGAAAACTAGCACCATTTCAGATGTGTAGGAGACAAATCAATACATAAACAGATGACTGAGGTCATTATTGCTGAATTTTCCCAAGAAATTCCTGTTTAGAAAGCCCATAAGTCAACAATCCCAGTAGGTAAGCTATATTATTGTCCCCATTTGACAGACGAGGAAGTGAGGCAGAAGCTGCATTACTTGACCAAGGTCACATTGCTAGTGAAGTAAGCGGAGGAAGCAGGATTCAGATCCAGAGTCCTTGCTACTTCAGTAACTCCAAATCTACAGCTCTGAATCCACTGAGCTCTCCCTTCATATATGGTGTTGTTTAGTCACTAAGTCATGTCTGACTCTTTATGACCCCATGGACTCTCTGTCCATGGGATTTTCCAGGCAAGAATACCAGAGTGGGTTGCCATCTCATCCTCCAGGGGATCTTCCCGACTCAGGGATTAAACCTACATCTCCTGCATTGGTAGATAAGTTCTTTACCACTGAGCCACCATGGAATCTCTCCCTTCATATGTAAGCAATACCTTATGAACTAATCCTTAATGATGTACTATTTTTATAGTTATTTTACAAACATACATACTTATCACAACAAAACTGCAAGCTTAAAATAGGGACCACAACAAACTTCCCTTGTATTCCTATAGCCTCAGGCTCCTGAAAAAAGTCGACTAAGTGTAGGTTTACTGATATAAGCCTCACTCGAGCCAAAGTATAGTCATCAGTCATTAGAGATACACTGCCTCTTGAGAAACCTATGTGCAGGTCAGGAAGCAACAGTTAGAACTAGACCTGGAACAACAGACTGGTTACAAACAGGAAAAGGAGTACATCAAAGCTGTATATTGTCACCCTGCTTATTTAACTTATATGCAGAGTACATCATGAGAAACGCTGGGCTGGAAGAAGCCCAGGCTGGAATCAAGATTGCTGGGAGAAATATCAATAACCTCAGATATGCAGATGACACCATCGTCATGGCAGAAAGTGAAGAGGAACTAAAAAGTCTGATGAAAGTGAAAGAGGAGAGTGAAAAAGTTGTTTTAAAGCTCAACATTCAGAAAATTAAGATCATGGCATCTGGTCCCATCACCTCATGGCAAATAGATGGGGAAACAGTGGAAACAGTGTCAGACTTTATTTTTTTGGACTCCAAAACCACTGCAGATGGTGATTGCAGCCATGAAATTAAAAGATGCTTACTCCTTGGAAGGAAAGTTATGATCAACCTAGATAGAATATTAAAAAGCAGAGACATTACTTTGCCAACAAAGGTCTGTCTAGTCAAAGCTATGGTTTTTCCAGTGGCCATGTATGGATGTGAGAGTTGAACTGTGAAGAAAGCTCAGAGCTGAAGAATTGATGATTTTGAACTATGTGGCGTTGGAGAAGACGCTTGAGAGTCCCTTAGACTGCAAGGAGATCCAACCAGTCCATCCTAAAGGAGATCAGTCCTGGGTGTTCATTGGAAGGACTGATGCTGAAGCTGAAACTCCAATACTTTGGCTACTTCATGCGAAGAGTTGACTCACTGGAAAAGACCCTGATGCTGGGAGGGATTGGGGGCAGGAGAAGAAGGGGGCGACAGAAGATGAGATGGCTGGATGGCATCACCGACTCGATGGACATGAGTTTGAGTAAACTCCGGGAGTTTGTAATGGACAGGGAGGCCTGGCGTGCTGCGATTCATGGGGTTGCAAAGAGTTGGACACAACTGAGTGACTGAACTGAACTGAATATGTACATACTGAACATAATGAAATTTGAAGATAAAAATATGGGGAAAATGCACACAACACAGACATATCTACAATCAATCATTTTTAAGTTATCACATAATTACTAATATGAAGGTTGCTTTTTCAGCAATTTTACTTTCTAGTTCCTTCAGACAGCTTCTAATGTACCCACACAAATACCCTGAAGTATATATGAAAAACAGAGGGCAGGCAGGCATTGTAGTACATGATGAAGGATTCTAGAAATCTGCCGGGGCTCTATTTAGGAATATATAAATCTAGACTAAAGTTAACATGGCAGAAGAGAAAGGAAAATAAATGATTCCCACCAAACTCCAGGATGCCAACATAAATACCTTTGAATTTTCAAACTGCCATTGCTACTAAGTTTGTAAATGAGCTAATACTTTGCCAAGAATTTTCATCATTTTTTTTTTTTTTTGGTGGGGGAGGAGAAGGTATAATCTAGAATATAAAAATCAGTATTTTCAACTCTAAAGCAGAGAGAGAGACTTTACAGCATAAACCCTCAGGGTTTCAACACAAAGGTTATAAAGACAAATGAAACAGAAACACAGGGTAAGACTTGGCTAGTGGATGAATAAGGCATTCTCCAGCTGATGAATGTTTCATTACAATTACCTGATACCTTTCCTCCTTTTACTTAAATACTGATCCATTACAAAACCTAGTTTTACAGATTCTTGAGTATATTTATGTTTTTACTTGGACTAGAAATACTTAGAACACTTAAACATTAAAAATTATTTCAAATAAATTCATGACAAAATTAGGAGACATTAACTGAATCCATCTTAACAGCATATTAACATAAAAAGATGGAAATTTAGCCTTTTACTCTGTTAAATATGCAAGATAATATATGTATATTTGACTATAAAATGATGATTAGTTTATGCAAATTTGAGATCCAGGGTTACATGGCATTTCAAATGGCTCTTTCGCTATTACTTCAAGACCCTTGTTAAACCACAGGAAAAAAGCTACTTTATCACCAAATGGAATGAAATATTTTAATCTGAGGCAAATAATTTTACTTTCTTGGGGTATTGAGACAGGTTTCTATGTACTGGTGAAAATTCAACTTTTCTTATCTTGGAGCCAGAAAAAATTAAGCCCATACGTAATGGATATTTTTTCCCTTTTTCCCATCAGAACCAAACATTACTCTGTGTTTTACCTGTAGTCTAGTCTTAGAGCTTTTTAAGTTCCTATTAAAAGTCTCAAGCTGACTGATAAAAGCAACCTCAATGAAATGTCCAATGATAATGTTTACTTTTTCTTTAAAACCATATAAATAAAACTACTACATGATACACCTTCACATATTTAAGCCTGAAACATCATTACCCCAATTTACAATCAACATACAAGAGCAACAGCAAATACTAGCCCTGGCCATCTCTTATTCAATTCAGTCCTCAAAAACACTATTAAATATATGTTGGAAAACCCAAATGCATACATAAAAAATGTCAGGATGGAGTCTAAAATTATATGTAACCAGTCAAGTTCTACTCTGGGGTGTTTTCACTTAGAAGGTTGTCTCTGTTGCATGCTAACTGTTGTCCAAAATGACTCTTAGTTGCTGTTGCTGCTTTTTAACTTAAAACCCCAAAGTTTATGTCTTAAGAGTTTTAGTGTTCCGTGGTTCACTAGTTCATCATCTTTGTATGATTTTGTTTAAAATCTATTTTTTAAAAGTACATAGTTGGTTTACTTTCCAAACCATGTAATTAAACAAGGAAACCATATACTTTGGTGCTAAACCATCCCAGAAAAACTCTGTGACCTCACACTATGACTGTTGAAACTCCCCTGGCACAAATTTAAAGAACCTTATTTCAAAAAAAAAAAAAGTAGCTGTTATTGGACAACTAGATCTTTCAATAAATTTAAATTTCATTCCATAAGTAATTTACTCAATGCCTACTAAGTATAAGGTACCTTGATAGTTTCCATGGGGCATTCCAAATAAGAACAAGACATCCCCGACCCTTAGGGAGCTGATGGAATAGGATAAATTTTTTGAAAACACATAATAATAGAAAATATCTATATGGTATTAGGCCATGTTTTAAACATGTATTAAGTTGCTTATTAATCACATCAGCCCTGTAAGCCAGGTATTATGACTGCTCCCAATTTACAGATGAGAAAAATGAAGCTCAGAGAGGTAAGGTGTAGGACTAGTAAGAGGTGGAACTGGGATGAGAATGCAGGCAGTGCAGCTCCAGAGTCCATTCTTTTAACCACTCTGCCCACGATGACTCAAAAAAATAATTAAGACAGGTTGTGGATGAGTGATAATTTTTTTAAAAGTACAAGACACACATATATGGATTGAGTTTCCAAAAGATCACATCCAAATGGGTAGAACTCAAAATGTGGTCCCAGGACACGTAAGCCTCAGGGGAAAAGTGGAGTGGGAATTCTTGGTAAAAAGGATGCATATGAATAAGCATATGCATTGATGCTTTTGAACTGTGGTGCTGGAGAAGACTCTTGAGAGTCTCTTGGATAGCAAGGAGATCAAACCAGTCAATCCTAAAGGAAATCAACCCAGAATAGTCATTAGAAGGACTGATGCTGAAGCTCTAATACTTTGGCCACCTGATGCAAAGAACTGACTCACTGGAAAAGACCCTGATGCTGTTGAAGGCAAGAGGAGAAAGGAGCGACAGAGGATGAAATGGTTGGATAACATCACCAACTCAATGGACATGAAGTTGAGCAAACTCCGGCAGACAGTGAAGGACAGGGAAGCCTGCAGTGCTGCAGTTCATGGGGTCACAGAGAGTCAGACATGACTTCAGTGACTGAACAAAAACGAATAAGCAAGGGGTTATGTTAAGGTGATATTTTAAAAGTATGAGTGAGTAGTCAGCTAGAAGAAAACAACAGGAAGCCACTAAAGATGTCTGAACTGGGTATTGGGAGGGGATGTTTCAGTGAGATTAATCCTATAACTGGGAAGGAGGTGGGGAGGCTTGGAGGCTGGGTAGTCAGTAAGGCATCTCCCACAAATAGTCCAAAAAAATGATAACAGCCAAGAGTACGGGGGTGATAATAGCGGTGGGAAGAAAAAGAACAAAAAGCAAGATGTTACAGAATAAGAAATTCCAAAATCAGCTAACACAGAGTGTCCATTATGAACCAGGCACTGGGGATTCAGGAGCAAGCTCAAGGGAAGCAGGAGAAAGTGAAATCAAGGTGACTAAGCTTTGGAGTCTGGCCGATGGGAACTCCAGGGTGATGGTTAACAGAGGCTCTAAGCTCATGAGAAGGAACACATACAGGATACAAGGCAATTGTTCAGCAGCACAGGACAGGGCAATGGGAAAGAGATCAAGGTTGAAGACAAGGATTTGGCGTCATCTGCAGTATTTAGAGTTTAAGAACTGTCACAGATGTTCCAAGAGTAAGTTGACAGAAAGGAATAGAACTAAGGAGAAACCTTTTACATATCTCTACATGGCTTATGGGAGGGGAGGTAAATAGCCAAGAAATGAGATTTTAAAAGTAAGGAGTAAACCAGAGAAGTACAATGTCAAAATAAGAAAGATTCAAAAGAAATGGAAGACCAAGTTTAGAGAAGTCCAAAATGGCAAGGAGTCAGAGGACTATTGTACTGAAGAACTAAGCATCTGAAGTCCTTGCAAAATTTTACAAAGTAAATATCTCACATAGGGACAGGGGATTAAGAGGCACAAACTACTATGTAAAAAATAAACTACTAAAATATACTATACAACACAGGGAATATAGTCAATATTTTACAGCAACTATAAATGGAACATAAGCTTAAAAAATGTGAATCACTATATTGTACAACTGAAGCTTATATAATATTATACATCAACTATACGTCAAAAAAAAAAGTAAAAATGTATTGCTTTTTAAAGCCTACAAGGTCTAATCAGGTGTGTATTGATGTTATTGGGTTTCCCTGGTGGCTCATTGGTAAAGAATCTGCCTGCCAATGCAGGAGACACAGGTTTGATGCCTGCACTGGGAAGATCCCCTGGAGGAGGAAATGGCAACCCACTCCAGTATTCTTGCCTGTAGAATCCCATGGACAGAGGAGCCTGGCAGGCTACAGTCCATGGAGTCGCACAGAGTTGGATACGACAGAGCAACTACAAAATAACAATTGATGTTATCCCCCTAAAGCCAACATAAGAAACTTGAAAGTTCACAAAATACTATAGAACTATAATTCCTCACACTAGAGGAGACAACAGTATGCTGAAAACAGATAAAGCCACAGTGTAAACAATACATAGCTTCTTGTCATGTCAATCTCCCTCAATGTTTGCTAATCTGAAATACAGTTTCAAATAACAAAGCTGTAGTATGGAGTGAACTTGAATATTCACAAGACATCACAGAAATTTCACACTTGCCTCAAGTTCCTTCAAGTTTGTTTCTCCAATTCTCCCATTTGTCTTCATTCTCCCCAATCTTGACCTTTGTTCTCAAAGAGCCTTATAATTAAGCAGAATAAAAGCTTAACATAGGGGAAGGTATAAGATGCTATAAAAGCACATGCTGCTGCTGCTGCTAAGTCGCTTCAGTCGTGTCCGACTCTGGGCGACCCCATAGACGGCAGCCCACCAGGCTCCCCATCCCTGGGATTCTCCAGGCAAGAACACTGGAGTGGGTTGCCATTTCCTTCTCCAATGCATGAAAGTGAAAAGTGAAAGTGAAGTCGCTCAGTCGTGTCTGACTCTTAGCGACCCCATGGACTGCAGCCTACCAGGCTCCTCCATCTATGGGATTTTCCAGGCAAGAGTACTGGAGTGGGGTGCCATTGTCTTCTCCGATAAAAGCACAGAAGAGGGGCCTTTTCCCAGTCTTAAGGAATTAGAAGCAAATACATGGAATTACATGACCTGAGACTCCAAAATAATAAATGCCAAATATGTGCATAAAACTCAAATTTCATCCATACTCTGAAGTTAAAATGGATTTGGAAGGAATTAAACTAAAAGCATGATGTTGACAAAACGTTGCTTGCAGTTAAGGAGAAAGTGACAAATGTTTTGGTTTTATTTTAGTACTACTAATGACTATAAGTCCTACGTCCTGTTCTTCATGTATAAAATAGGCACGTGAGTTTACTTTCTGAATTCACTAACTCCTACATAATCAAAGTTCATTTAACCCCACTGGGATGTTCAAAGATAGCTGATAGCAAACTTCTGAGATTCACAGGCAAACTATATTTAGCCTGGGGTTAGTTAGCTTAATTAAAGTATGATACTAATGAACCAATTGCTCTGATGTTTATAATACATCCTGATAAGCCTCACTTTTCCATGGACTAAACCTGCCAAGTTATCTTCAGATGTGCTGCAGATGGTCACATCGTGAATTTAGTTTGAGAGAGAGAGAGACTGAAAGAAGGGAAGTAAGGCAGGGTGAGACTGCCACCTGGACTACACATCCCACATCCCAACACAATCTCCCTGCTTCTGCTCTTCCAGAATCCCTTTTTTCCCGCCCAGTAGCCAGTATGATCTTTTATAAAACACACAGACTGTGTGTTGCTCACTCCACTCCAGCTTCACTTGGACTCCTTCAGCAGAGTTCCATTCACAGCACAACAGGAACCTAACTCCTCGGGGGCCCACGGTGCCTGGCCCCTTCATCTCACACTTCGGGCTCCTCGTACCCAGCCACCAAGCTGCCTCCTGGCCGCTGAGAACATCAAGTTCCTTCCCTATCTGAGCCTCTGTACTTCCTGTGCCTTTTGCCAAAACAGGGAGACACACAGCCCTAAGTGTCTAGCTGAAAAGAACAAACTATGGAATTATCTCATGAGGTTCCATGTGATACGCAGAAAGTGGCAGATTGAGCATCAGTCTAACCAGGACAGAGTAAGTTTAGGGAAAACTGAAATTCATGTTAATCAGCCATATTCAATGAATGATGGACTCTAAATTACTAGTAGCAACCAAGACTCAATATAAACTAGAAATCTCAGCTTCTGTACCTAGACAGTATACTTCCACACCCAGAGAAGTCAACGAATCTTCACAACATTTTGATAAAAACAGTAACCAAAAGGATGGTTCACTAACAATAAGAATGCTGCAGGCAACACCAGTGAGATTTTTAAGCCAACATTACTATGATAGCAGAGTAATTAAAATGACCAAGAGGGTAGGATGACAGTGATTCACAATATAAATGTACTCAGTTCTACTCAATTGAACACTTAAAAATGGTTAAGATAGTCAATTTTATATAATGTGTAGTGATGTTATTATGTAATGTATGTAATATTTAATGAAATACTACAATTTCAAAGGGGGGTGGTCAGGAGTAGGAAAGTATCAATACATCTTTAAGGCTAAAAAGTTTGGAACTCCTTTCTGTGAGAAGTCATAAAAACTAAGAAGATTATGATCTAAGTCTATTAAGTCACAACAGATCAAGTAAGAATATGCAATTGCTCACTAAATTAACTACCAGAACTAAAAGGGGGGAAAAGAGGATAATTGAAAAAAAGAGATGTAACTGTACTTTTAACATGTCATCTTCATTAGTCAAAGTTCACATTAAAACAAATTAGAAAATTAACAAAAAAATTAAAACAAGAGTAATCTGTGAAAGGGGAATGAATACGCTCATGCGTTGCTAGTCAAAATATAGTAGAGGCTCTTTGGGCTCCAACAATCTAAAAACTCAACCCAGAATTACACTGTCTGACTACTATGCTTCCTTCTGGTCAGGGATAAATGAACTGTTTATACACGCAAATATACATGTATGTGCATGTGTTTGTATGCTTACACAAATACATGTATATTAATATAATTAGATCCAGAATGTATGTAAAATACACACCTTTTAGTCTTTAGAGGTAACAACTGAAATGGAAGCAGATTTGCAAAACTTAATTCATCCTATGCCATGGCCCATTTCACTAACTAATATTTATTTTCTTAAACAGTGTGCACTGATCTACAAGCATTACATTCAAAAAATCAAGAGCAATGGTCACGTCATTGCATATCACAAAAAAATTACTGCCTACTCACTAAAATGTCAAGTAAAAACTGGAGAAAATGAACAGTGAGCATAAATTAGAAAATTTTTCAGAAGACTTGATTATCCCTTATAATTTCTAAGACATATCAATAACAGAAAATAAGCACTGAATTTCCCACTGAAAATCTGCAGGAACATTAAAATCTATCTTAAATGTGCAGGATCTATCAGAACCTAAGCATATTCTAATGCTGTTATTTTCTTTAAATGTCTACCAGTTAAATCAATCTCAAGAATATGTTAGCACCTTCAAAAATAATTTTGACAAAAAATGAAGTTAAATATCCCAAAGAAAGGGATTCCCAGGCAGTTCAGTGGTAAAGAATCTGCCTGCAAGGCAGGAGACAAGGGCTTGATCCCTGGGTTGGGAAGATCTCCTGGAAGACAAAACGGCAACCCTCTCCAGCACTCCTGCCTGGGAAATCCCATGGACAGATAAGCCTGGTGGGCATCTATTCATGGGTTCATGGGGTCGCAAAGAGTCGGACATGACTGAGCATCCCAAAAGAAAACAAATATCCTCCTTCAAAGCGGAGGTAAACAAATTATATGTTAATTCACAGAGAGTATTTCTAAACAAAATTGTCTCACCCCATCCCAAGGACAAAGTTAAAAACAGACTGCTTATTTAATTCATGGACAGTCCTAATTTTAACATCTAACTATCAACATATCATGGACATAATATTATTACTTTCATCAAACTTTGCTCTAATATTTATCTAAGACTGTACAATGGTCTAAATAGAAAGATTTCAATCACCTTGGAAATGAAAAGCTAAGGTGACGGGAATAATCGTGGACTGTCAAATAAGGCCAAAATTTATTTTAATGGACATGCAAACTATCTGAATTTTAAAGGACTATGAGAGAGAAAATCCCAATTTTTAAAACCATACTTTAAACCAGTGAACTCCAGAAGAGAGTATAAAAGATGATCTATTTGGTGCGGGAAGAAGTTTTTAATTTTCTAAGTCAGACATTGAGCTGTGCTGATATTTCACATACAGACTGACACTGTGACCCCGGTTTATCCTTTGGTTAGATGGTCTCATCAACTAGTGTTCAAGTTGTGTTCCCATTACAGTTTCCTCAGGGGTATTAATAGTTCCACAAAGGTATAGGAATTTTCAGTAGCACTTTTACTTGATCACTTTCAAAGCTTCACATTTTACTGTAGTTTATGGGCATTTGATTAATTGAGTTATATTAACTAAGTAATCCACACCAAATAAAGAAATGGCTTTAAAATATTCCTGCAAAGGAATATAGGACTAGGATGATAACTAATAATATGTGCATGCATGCTAAGTCACTTTAGCCATGTCCAATTCTTTGTGACCCAGTGGACTATAGCCCGCCCGGCTCTTCTGTCCATGGGAGTCTCCAGGCAAGAATACTAGAGTGGGGCTGTGCCCTCCTCCAGGGGATCTTCCCAACCCAGGAACTGAACCCCACATCTCTTACATCTCTGGTATTGGCAGGTGTATTCTTTACCACCTGCGCCACCTGGGAAGCCCACTGATAACACGAACAGGTAAATAAAAGGAAAATGGCAGAGCTGAATAACTCTCTAAGCAAGAACATCCTATTAACCACAACAGTTGACAAATGCATCATGCTAATCAGATCTACAAAAAAAAGAACCCTGCAAAACTATTCATTTGAAATATTGATTTATGTCCCTTACCGAATAATCAGTCCTAAATATATATTGTGCTTAGATAATTAATGAGAATATGAAGCCATCACTGTTCACAAGACATCTAAAATTTTAAAAATCTAGAACCACGACAAATATCTGTATTTTTTCAAGATATGTTTAAAGCCATGCAAATACTCAATCCAGTTGGCTCAACATTTTACAACAGTCACTAAATATCCCTAACAAGTAGTCATGTTACATTAGGAAAATACTTTGCTCTACGGCAAAACTGACTGAATTTTAAAAATAAAAGTCTAGTGACAAATTAAAATGCAATCCTCAATCAATAAATATTGTCAGAAGGGTTATAAGAAAGATTGTGTAATGTCTGAAGAAAGAAGCACTGGTGCAAATGATGTAGTCCAAAAACGCCGGATAGAAGATAAAAAGAAGACACATTTCTTACATGGCTCAGCGTGTGGTGTTTGCTAGATTCTGTTTCCAAAATAAAACACTGTGTTTGTGTATATGATGAATTAAAGAAAAATTTTACTGGCGAAGATGTAATCTCAACCGCAAATTTCTTCTTTTATAATTGCAACTTCCGATGGAGCAGCTGCTTTAGCTAGAAAAGGGATTTGCAGATAAATCAGAGACATCAACTCATGTGAAAATCAATGAGTCATCCAGTTACAGGCAAGTTATTACAGCAAAGAAGTTGAAATTATAAGTTTGCACTAAATGCTCCAGGATATCAACGTTGTTAATTTCATTTAAAAAAATTATTTAAAGTAGAAAGATCATTTGTTGTTGTTGTTTAGTCACTAAGTCGTGTCTGATTCTTTTGCGAGCCCATGGACTGTAGCCCACCAGGCTCCTCTGTCCATGCGATTTCCCAGGCAAAAATACTGGAGTGAGTTGCCATTTCCTACTCAAGGGGTTCTTCCCAACCCAAGGACCAAACCCACGTCTCCTGCATTGACAGGCAGATTCTTCACCACTGAGCCACCAGTGAAGCCCAGAAGAGTCATAAGGGTATTTTCAATGAGACAGAGAACAGAAAAAAAATCCTTTTTCCTCTATTTGGCTTGCTAGCTATTGTAAAAAAAACTTAGAACTGTTGAACTTAAAAGATGGGCTATGGGTTTTTCTTTTACGAAAAGAAAAACATTCACAATTACTGAGCTTTCCTGTGATGACAAGAGATTAATAAGCCACCAAACAGAAATCTTCAGTACAAACACACTGAACCCGTACCTTTGATGTGAAAACGTTTCAACAGTTCATGAGAGAATGATTGCTTTCCAGGAATAACTTCTACGGGAATTTTAAAGATGGATGTCTCAAAACAGCTCTATCATTGTGTGATCAGTACTAAAAATGTTGAGAGAGGTAATTTTTAAAAACCTCTCATTTAAAAGCTTGGAACCATAATGTTTAACCACTTTCAAAACCTTCCAGAAAAACATCAGGTTTCTAATCGATTTCTTAAAATGATGGAAATTAAAATCCATTCCATCAGGTGCAAGGTCAGACTACTAGGGACCAGCCAAGTATCACCAGAACCTCTGCATAACTGCTGGATGATATTAAAATCTTAGTATCATGATTTAGGAATTACTGTCAATTCAATCGATGTATCTCTGTGAATCATCTCTGACAGCCATTTTATAAGTGTCAAAATAATGACCACCAAATCATTCATATTGCTGTCAAAGTAACCAAGATTTTTAAAAAATTATGAAGCATGTTATAGATGGATGCTCAGAAACATCCTCACCATTTTGTCATTTGTATTGAAATGTTCAGAGTGATCTTAAAAATCTCTCATATCTACACATTGAAAATATGTACTTAAATTAAGGCTGAAAGAAAACTTAAGAGCTTAAAAAGAACTTTTGATTTATAGAGGTGAAGAATAAAACTCTAATATACATGACAAATTTCATCCCCCTTTTCCTATTTTAGAAGCCAAACTCAGATAGAAAACACAGGCCAAAAGTATAGCCAAAAAACAGTATCCAATTTTTCACTGAGAAATTATGAAACAGAA
The DNA here is from genome assembly GCF_963930625.1 of Muntiacus reevesi. Lineage (NCBI taxonomy): Eukaryota > Metazoa > Chordata > Mammalia > Artiodactyla > Cervidae > Muntiacus > Muntiacus reevesi. The sequence continues at coordinate 13,563,410 of NC_089259.1, forward strand.
TTTACATATAAATATCTCCATTCCTAGTGGAGTTTTCATGTCACAACAATTCACTATATTTCCCAAGAATGTAAGAGGTGTTAAATCCTTTGGATAACCCTCTCTTCATTATAGTATCCCAACTTATTTAGTAGATTGAGAAATATCTAAATTGCGAATACTGATACAGGCCTATTAGAAACTCTATTATAGGAAGATAAATATATTTAAACAAAGGTGTCAGAATTTAGAGTACTTAATTAGAAAACATACACAAAATGTGTCTTCAAATAGTCCTACATCCACCACCAACACAAAGAGTTCAGAGAACAAAGACGACTGCTAGGAGATGATTATTGGTTTGTTTTGTCTTTAATGCACTGAATTGTGCAACTAAAATATCAAAGCTCTGGTTCATGTGAAAAGTGGAAACAAAGCTGCTCATTTTAAAACCCTGATAGCCGTCACAGGATTGTTTTCAATGACTTTTTAAAAGACAATATTGAAAAATACAAGAGTTCATTATTAAGTCTCATTTTCCATTAATAAAAGGCTTTATATTTAGAAAAGTAGAATGTCCCAACTTAAAAACAATAATACTTAAAATGTTTTCATTTACTCATGAAAAAATGACTAGGTCCTTATCATTAAAGCTAGAAATTTTAGAAAGCATTTAACAAGCTACTTTATACAGATATATTTTAATTAATGATAGTAGTAACTGATTTTAATTCATAAATATGAAGATTATTCTATACTTTCAAAGAACTACTGTAAGCAATTTTGAAAATAAAGAAATGCAGTTCCATTCTTAGCAAAGAAATGTGTTTATAAACTTTTAAGATGTCAGTGTTGGTGTTATTCATTCAGTCATGTCAGACTTTGTGACCTCATGGACTGTAGGCCTCCAGCTTCCCCTGTCCATGGAATTCTCCAGGCAAGAATACTGGAGGGGGTAGCCATTCCCTTCTCCAGGGGCTCTTCCTGACCTAGGAATTGAACCTAGGTCTCCAGCACTGTAGGCAGATTCTTTACCATCTGAGCCATCAGGGACACGGAGAGATAATTAGTTCCCTATTATTTCAGACATATGCACTTTCTTATAAGTACTTCAGTAAGAAGGAAAAAAAAAGTTCTGTACTTTGCTGTACTTTTCGTTCCACAAAAGAACATCTTACTACCAACTTCATGTTAAAGGAATAAATTGTTGTCCTGCAACATACTTTGGCACCACTTGATTTTCAGAATAAAAATGTATGCTAAGCTCATGACACAAAGCTGTTCTTAACATTGAGTTAGGCAATTCAAGCAAGAAAAACAAAAAGAATATAATGTACATTATTTCAAAACAATGACTCACAGTTAATGAGTATTTCAAGTGATTGCAAAAGCCTGAAGTGATTAGTTTATTCCAACTACCAAATGCCAGGCTACCAGGAGTGCTGATTATTCAGCATCTAGCAAAGCAAGGCTCCCAAAATTACAAAAAGTTTGTTTGGATAGATTCTTAAATTTAAAACTTTAAGTTTTTTAGATTTTTAAATTTAAACTCCTTTGAGAAATAATACAATGTCAAATGACAAACTGAGTTTTTTCTATTATAAATCTCTCTAATATAAAGCATAAACTGAGTCAAGACAAAAATTAAGTCTGTTATAGAAACTATCCTCTTGGACCCCCTAACAGAACAACCCTCTTGGGCCCCCTAATAGAACAGTGCAGAGAACCTCATGAACTAAGGAATGGAGACAGAAATGCTGACAGTTGGTACCCTCCTATAAGAAACAAAAGCATGAGAGAAGAGGAAAGGGTAAGTTAATGAAATGAAGAGCTAGACAAAGACTCATTTCACATCACCCTAAAGTTAAAAAGTAATTCTTGTTCTTGAACTTAAATTATGACTAAGTATCCCTTCCCAGAGATGATCACAAGGCAGCATCAATTGGGAGTTCAGAAGTCGCCAAAGCTGCACTTAAAACACAAATCAAAACCAGCTTGAAATTTTATTTCCAAGTTAGAAACAAATCTAATTTCTCTGTTTCGGAAGGCCTCAAGAATGGAACTATAATTAAATGCCAATTATTTTCGTATAGTATCAAGAATCTAGAAATAAACTCTAGGATATTTTTCTTAAATAACATTCTTCTATTATCTAAGAAAGGCAGGGGGCTGGGAGAAAATGTAACAGTTCAAGCTAATTTTATAGAAAATTCTTTCAATAACATTATTGTGAGCTTATCTTTCATTATTTTCCTTCCTTTTTTAAATTTTTTACTCCTCAGTGAAAGAAAAATAAAGGTAGCATCTCAAGATCTGATGAACTGAAGGGTATAAGCCAGTTACTGGGCTAAGTAAGTACCCACAAATGGTAAGCAAAACCAGACACAATCCTTGGTCTCTTAGGGGTTTTTAGCTGGAGGGAGAGGTGGGACACAGAAATATAAGACTGCTACCACTGATACGATATGAACATGTCATTATGATAGCAAAGAGGATGGTGATCTAACCTGGTCAAGAACATCAGAGGTATTGTTGAAGCAAGGTAATGACCACAGAATGAAGGCAAAAAAAGATGAGGGAGAGGCAGAGTATAAAAAAAAAATGAATAAATAAAAAGTGGCCAAGCATGAGTGGAGAGGTTAACAGGAACTTGGTCTGTTGGAGTTTCACAAATTATAATAAGGATTTTGTCTCTAACCTACCCAAGGATTCGAACTAAAAATTGAAAGCTGATTGTTTTAATTAAAGATATAATATCAATAAAACTTGTATGTTGAGAACCATCACTCTGGCTGCACTGTGGAAAGTGAACTCAACTAGCACAAGGCTGTATACAAGGAGACCAGTCAGAACTTTTACAGTGCAAGCTGGGAAACAACAGACTGAGGACACTGGGAACAGAGAAACCGGTTGCTGAGATTTCAGGCACGAACGTCAACAAGGGAGGGTGACAGATGGGGTAAAGGAGGTGTGAGGAATACACACAGAACGTCATCTAGGTTTCCGGCCCGCGTAAGTGGATGCACGGTAGTGCTAGTCACTAAAGGAGGAATGCTAAGGAAGATCACATTTGAGGGGAGACAGATGGAAAATTCACAAAGTGTGTCTGAAGTGCCCTTGGGACACAAAGACAGGGAAAGAGATGCCAAGTAGGTCATTCTGTCTCTAAAGCTGGACCAGTATTACTGAACTTGAATCATCAGTATAAAGGTAATTAAATGACCAAGGATCCAGCCTCAGAAACTCTCAATATGTAAAACAAAGCCTGGGAAAGAATGGGTCTGCAAATCAGACTCAGAACCAGCCAGAAAGATAGGAGAAATTCAGAATGTTAGAATGTTCAGAATCCGAATGTTAGAAAAGGGTCAATTGTGCTGAATGCTGAGCACACACGTGGCAAGGGATGGAAAAGGTCCAGTTGATTTGGTGATAAGGTCACTGATCACTTCAGTGGTATCATTTCAATGAAGTTAAGAGGTAGAACAAGCTTGGAGTAGACAGAGAAATGAGTGGCATTGAAAGAAATGGAGAGAATGTTATAGAGAGTAAGTCTGCATACACAGAGGAAGAGGTGGGGCAGCGTCTGCAGTTACTTATTTTTTAATCGGAGACTTGAATGTCTTTGTATGCAGACAAGAAAGATTTGTTTGAAAGGAAGAAATATGAGACAGAATTTAAGTCTTAAGACACCTGAGAAAGCAGAGGTGACTGGATGCAGAGCAAAGGTGGAGGAGAAAGGATGGGTGCTGAGAAGGTTAAGATTTATGTCTGGCATCAGAATGAAGTCCAAAGAAAAAGTGGGAACGGAATTGTCTGTTGAGAAAGCTGCGTATTACTCAGGGTACTCTAACATCATAAAATGTTAATGACAGAATAAGCACTTTTTCTTTATCTGGCACATGAAAAAATGCTTTACATAAGTATGAGTCTATTCAGCCCTCATCACAACCCCATGCAGCATTCATTAGCTCCTTCACAGAGGAGGAGACTGATGCCCGCGGGGGTTAAACTTGCCCAGGTGAACGGCCGCACTGGGCGCTCAAATCCAACACTCACCCTTCAGACCATGCTCAGCCAGCAGGCTGGACCATCTCTCGGCGGGCTTGGCACTGTCCCGAAAGCACCTGTATCGTCAGGACCAGTAGATGATTTCTGGAACACTGGACATCCTAAGTCTCGTACTGCCAGGGTGAAAGTTATGTTCACCCCGCATTATCAAATATTTAACTCACTTACGGCCAAGGCAATGAGGATTCATAAATAAGCCTGGGCGGTAAGATTTCTGCAATCAGTAGTTCACACTACGGAGAAAGAAACCCAAAGTTTTTTTTTTAATGTCTTCTATTGCTTATTTTCCAGAACTGTAACAATGGTCCAACAGCACTGAAGTGGCACTGCGATTTACCTATTTCTATGTGGATCTCCCTCACTGGATGTGGACATCTCAAAAGCTGCCTACGTCTTCCTCACTGCAGTATCTGTTCAGGGCCTACTGTGTGATAGCTACTCTGCCAAGTGCTAAAAACTATGAACAAAAGACATGACCTTTGGAAGTCAGGCAATATATAAACAGATAAACTATATTTTAAATTGAGAAAAAGACTAGGAAGGAATTGATATCAAAGAATGAAGGTTAAGAAGCAGAATGGAATGTTTAGATCTAGTGACTAGAAACAGCATCTCTGAAAAGCAAACACTGAAGCTGAGACCTACAATCAGAGGAAGGGGCATTCCAGTCACTGGGAATCCCCTAAAGTAGAGAATAAGCAATTTAGAGACTTCATGAAATAAACCAAAGGTTGCCTAGAGAGCAGGAATTAGAGCAAAGCTGGAGGCAAGATCACAGGCCATGATAAAAGAATTTGGATTTTATAGTTTTAATGAAGAAAAGCAACTGAGTCTTCAACAGGAAACAGATATGGATGGATGTAATAAATCCTATTCTATGAAGAACACAGGAGTCAGGTGACCAGAGAGGGCTACTGCAAGAGTCCAAGCAAGGGACAGCCTGGAGTAGAGGTTGGTAGATGGAAACAGTGAGAAGCTGGACAGGCTTGAGACAGATTTAGAGGGATATCTGATCTTTGAAAAAGGAACCAAAGCAATTCAAAGGTGAAAGGACAGTCTTCTCAAAAGCTGGTGCTAGAAAAAATAAACATCCACACTGGGGAAAAAAATAGATCAATCTAAAAACACTGGCCTTATCTAAATACCAAAGAGGATATAAAGATGGAAAATAAGCATGTGAAAACATGCTCAATATCATGCCATTAGGGGACTGCAAATTAAAACAATGAGATACCACCACACATCTATGACCTTTTTCACTAGTCTACAATATGTCAGGATACCTATAACGAAGAGGAGATTATCCTAAAGGATTTAACACCTCTTACATTCTTGGGAAATATAGTCAACTGTTGTGACATGAAAACTCCACTAAAAGTAGAGATATTTATATGTAAACTCTGTTTCATAATTTCTTGGCGAAAAACTAGATACTATTTTCTGGCTCTGCTTTTGGGCTGTATTTTATTTTCTACTTGACAAAGACGTAAAACAACAGGAATTCTCCCTTACTGCTGGTAGGAATGCAAAACGGTACAGCTACTCTGGAATAGTGTGTTGGTTTCCTACAAACCTAAACAGACACTTACCGTTTAAGATTCAGCAGTTGCACTACCAGGTATTTTTCCAAGTGTGTTGCAAATGTATGTCCTCAGAACACCTGCACACAAATGTTTATAGTAGCTTTCTTTACTCGTAAGTCCCTAACACAGGAAGCAACCAAGATGTCCTTCAAAAGGTGAAGAACAAACTGTGGCAGACCTATACAGTATTAAAAAGAAATATGCTATCAAGCCACAAAAAGGTAAGGACGAGCCTTAACTGCATATGGCTGAGTGAAAGAAACCAGCAGGAAATGCTACAAGATTCCAACTATATGACCTTCTAGGAAAGACAAACCTTGAGAGACAGTAAAAATATCAGTGGGTGCCAGGGACTGTGGTGGTGATAAGATACCCTAATGATGGATAGGTGAAATTACACATTTAGCAAAATCCATAGCACTGCTGACACAAAGAGTAAATCCTTATGTAAACTCTGGACTTCAATGCATCAAAACTGATTCAACTACAACAAATATACCAAACTAATGCAAGCAAAGGAAACTAGGGAGGGGAAATTAATATAGAAGCTCTGTATTTTTTGGTCAATTTTTCTATAAATGTAAAACTGCTATAAAAAGAGGAAAAAACAAAGTTTTTTTTTAAAAATCCCCAAACAAACAACTGAACTAACAATAACAGATTGCATGTAGGAGGTAAGGGAGACCACCCCATTGTTTTTGATGTGAGATGAACATCCTTCTTTACTGAAATGAAGAAGACACAGAGAAAAAATAGCCTGGGGTTGGACTTTTTTTTTTTTAATACACTTGATAACCAAGTGGGTATCAAGACTGGAGCTTTAAGGAGGTCGCTGGGCAAGAGATAACCATTAGGGGAGTTTAAAAAAAAGGAAAAGCATTAAGTCATGGGAATGGATGAAGTCATCTAAGTGCAAAGGAAGAGGAAGCTAAAAGAAAAACTCAAGGACTGAGAAGGGCATTTCAGAAGATGGGTTCAACTACAATGAATTCTGCTAAGAGGTCAGAAGGTACAAGTAAGCATCGAGTAGACCTGCTATTGCCACAGAAACCGAGAGACTTTGATAAGAAGTCACATGATGTTAGATACAAAGGCCACAAAGGGATAGACTAAGAAATAAATAAAATTTGAGAAGTTATAACAATGAGTAGATAATTCTTGGTAATAAAAGTGAGTAGAGACTGTAGTCGAAGTTAGAGGGTGAGGGAAAAGGTCAAGATGGCTTCCTTAAGATGACATATGGCATAACTAGATGGTAATGGGAATGATCCAGTAGAGAGGGAGACTGGCTCAGAGAGAAAATACCAAAGCCATAAAGTCTTTGACAAGACACAAGAGATAGATCCAGGCTCCGGAGAACAAGGCAGAAAAGCCTTTGAAAAGATGGGTATGGGGTAGAAGTATCTTATCTTCAGCACTTGAGAGATGCATAAAATTTAGTCAGTGGATGCTCAAAAGAATTAAATGAATCAAATTAAAGAAGTGAAATGATTTAGAAGGCTCCTGGCAAAGCATATGTAAATGCTAGGCTAGAATTATATCAGAGAAGGCAGAAATAGAGTGTAAGGCAAAACACATTTTAGAAGGACAAAGGCAATAAACAGAAAAGTTACAAACAAGATAGATAGAAACCCAACTAAAAAACATTGCTTTAAATGTAAATGGTTGAAATATACCAATTAAAAGACAAAGACTGTCAAATGAATTGGAGGAAAAAAAAAAAAAAAGACCCAACTATATATTGTAAGAAACGTTCACAGTAAATATAAAGACACAGGAGATTTAAGAGGATAAGAAAGATACACCATAACATTAATTAAAAGAACACGAGAATAACCACGTACATTTCAGGAAAATCAGACTTCAGAACAAGGAAAAGTTACCAGGGATAAAGGACATTACACAACGATGAAGGAGTCAATTCTCTATGAAGACATGATAACACTTAGTATGTATTTGTTTAACAAAAGAGCATCAATATATGTGAGTCAAAAACTGACAGCTGAAATGAGAAACTGATGAATAGACTAACATACTGAAGGAGTTCAATGGTGCTCTACCAGTAAGTGACACTCAGCAGGCTGAAAATCAGTAAAGAGAGTTGAACCGAACAGCACCATCAATCAGCTGGATCTAACATCTAAAGACTACTTCATCTAACAGCAGCAAAATACACCTTCTCAAGCTCACATGGAGAATTCATCAAGATTAAAGGCCAAAATACACACCACAAAATTTTAAAAGAATAGAAAGCATACTGAGTATGCTCTTGGATCACAATAGAACTAAACTAAAAATTAGTAAGATACCAAATATTTACAGATAGATGAAAATCCCCAAAATGGAGATTAAACAACACTTATAAATAATACATTGGTTTTAAAAGTCTCAAGAGAAATCTTTAAATATTTCAAACTGAAGAAAGTGAAAATACAATTTATCAAAATTCTGGAATACAGCAAAAACAGTGCTGAGAAAGAAGAGCAATATAAACCTAAGGCAAGCAGAAGAAGAGAAATAAAAATTAGAGAAGTCAATGAAACTGAAAACAATAAAACAGAGAAAAATCCACAAAACAAGGTTTGGTAATTTTATCAATAAAACTGATAAATCTCTAGTCAGGCTAACAAGTAAAAAGAAAGAAGACACAAGTCACTAATAACACAAATGAAAGAGGAGCCATTACTACTGATCCCACGGACATTAAAGGGTAGTAAGGAGTATTATGAACTCTTATCTCCACAAATTTGTTAACTTAGATTAAGTGAACTTAAAAAGACATAATCTACCAAAACTTACAAGGAACAAACTGGAAAGGTTTATATCTATTGAAAGAAACTGAATTAACAATTAATAACCCTCCCAAGCAGAAAGCACAAAGCCCAGATGGTTTCACTGATGAATTCTACCAAATGTTTAATAAAATAACACCAATTCTCTACAATTTCCTTCAGAAAGTAGAAACAAAGAGAACAATTCCTTCCTCATTCTATGAAGCAAGTAGAATATCAAAGTCAAAGACATTACAAAAAAGAAAATTACAGACCAGTGTTTCATTAACCTTGATACAAGAATACTTGACAAAATATTAACAAACTGAATGCAATAACATGTAAAAAGAATTATACACCATAGCCAAGCTCCATTTAACCCACATGTGTAAGGCTGATTTAGTATTCAAAAATAAATTATAAACACTAGAGAAAAATCATAAGATCACATCAATAAATACAGACAAAGCATCTGACAAAAGGCAACATCAACCCATGATTTTAAAAAAATACACAACACTCAAACAAAAAACCTGAGGAACCAGAACTAGAGGGGAACTTCCATAATGTGAAAAATATCTACAAAAAACCTACACCTAACATCATGCTTATTGGTAAGAAACCAGATGCTTTCCACTCAATATCATGAATAACACAAGGAAGTCCCCTCTCACCATCCTTATTCAACTTTGTACTTGCAAGTCCTAACCAGTGCACTAAGCAAAGGAAATGAAAGGTACAAAGACTAAGAAGGAAACCATAAAACTGTCTTTGTTTGCAGCTGCCACACTGTATATTGAAAGCCCCTAAAGAAAGAAAGAAAAAGCACCTGTAACTAGTAAGCAACTATAAAAAGGTTGCAAGATAAAGGTAAAGTTAACTGTTTTCCTACATATCAGGAATGAACAACTGGAGTTAAAAATACACCATTTTCATCAGCACCAAAAAAAAAAAAAAAAAATTAGGTATAAATTTAACAAAATATATACAGGATCTATGTGAGGAAAAAACTACAAAATGTTGATGAAAAATCAAAGATCTAAATAAATGGGAGACTAATTACATGATCATAGATGGTCACACATCAGGTCTTCCCAACTTAATCTTTAGATCTGATGCAATCCCAATAAAAACCCTAGTTAAGTCATTTTGTAGACAAACTGATTCTAAAATCTATATGAAAGACCTAGTTTCAGTTTCAGGGAAAGACCTAGAAAATTAGAAAACTGACAACCAATTTTGAGATGAACCAAAAAATCTACAGTATTCAACACAGTGTAGTATCAGCAGAAAAGACAGGTCAATGAAATGGGATAAAGGGCCCAGAAACAGACCCATACAAATATAGTCAAGTGATCTTTGAAAAAGGAGCAAAGAAAATACAAAGGAAAAAGGACAGTCTTTTCTTAAACTCTTACCTTACACCTTTGACAAAAGTTAACTGTGACCCAAAATGGACCACAGGCCTACATCAAACCTGTAAAACTTCCTGAAGGTAACATGCAAAACCTGTAGGTGACCACGGGTTTAACAGCGACAGTGAGTTCTTAAAGATGCAACACCAAAAGCACAATGTATTAGAGGAAAAAAAACTGATGTGGAATTGATTAAAGTTTAAAACTTTTGCTCTCTAGGAGACAAGGATAAGATAATGAAGACAAGTCACAGAAGAAGAGAAAATGCTTGCAAAACACTTCTCTGGTAAAGTAGTGCTATCTGAAACATACAAAGGACTTTTAAAACTCAACAAAAGGAAAAAAAAACTTTTTAAATGGGCAAAAGATCTGAAAGGAGACCTCACAGAAAAGGATATACAGATGGTAAATAGTATCATTAGAGAATTGCAAAATAAAACAAGAAGAAGCCACTATACACCTATCAGAGGGACTACAATCGAAAACACAACCACCACCACATGCTGGCAAGGATGCAGAACAGGAACTCTGGTTCATCGCTGGTGGGAAGGCAAAATGGTACAGCCACTGTGGAAGTAAGACAGCTGGGCAGTTTCTTACAATGCTGAGCACAGTCTTACCGTAAGATCCAGCAATTGCACTGCTGGGTGTTTTTCCAAATGAGTTGAAATCTTCTGTCCTCAAAAAACCTACACACCAATGTTTACAGCAGTTTTGCTCTTAAGTGCCAAAAACTGGAGGCAATCAGGATGTCCTTCAAAGATGAGTGGATAAACACACAGTGGTAGATTTATATGATGGAATACCATTCAGTAATAAAAAGAAGTACATTAACAAGTCACAAAGAGACATTGTACATTGCTAACTGAAAGAAGCCAGTCTGAGGTGGTTAGAGGTAAAACTACAGAAAGAAGAAAAGGATCTGTGATTGCCAGGGGTGGGGAGGGAAGAGAGGGATGAATATAGGAATATCATGTGTAGGTTGGTGAAACTTTTCTGTATGACACTATGATACATGACATTATGTATATGAGGAAACTTGCAGAACTGTATGACAGGAGTGAACCCTAAACTGTGCATTTCACTTAATAATGAGGTGTCAATATCAGTTCATGAATTATAAAATACACCACACAAGATGTCAATAGAGCCAACTATGATAAGCAAAATTGTATATGGGGAGGAGGGAGGTATTCTGAACTTTCTGGTGAATTTTTCTGTAAAGACTAAAATTACTCTCAATTTTAAAATGCATACTAAGTAAAATATCCCTTTTAATAAAAATGAAATTTTCCTAAGAATATCCATTCTTTTTGGCAAAGATGTTTGACAATCAACAATGATAGAATTCTTTAGATTTTGACAAATTTTCTTTTAAATGCTAATTTTGTTACTTAATAATTATATGCCCTTGGGCAGATATTGTGATTTCTGAGTTTTGGCATCTTTGGGTGTAAAATAAAAAATTACCTAAAAGGTCAACTGGATTTAATACACATAAATATATGTAATTCACCTAGCAAAAGTTGCACAAAGTAGGCACGTAAATCGTTCTTTTCTTTCTTGCTCATTTGTCCCCAGATTCTTTTTAACTCAGGTAAGGTAGAACACACCCTGAGTATTTCTCAAAAATAGGTAACACATACCCTAAAGGTACATGCAACCAACCATTAAACAAATCATTAGGCTACTCATACCGTAAAGCTATTAAATACATGTCTTCCTGAAGCTCAATTTAAAATTTAGAGGGGAGGGGGGGAAGCTGTTTAACTGGTGGCTTAAAACACTGTTATACCAAAACAAGGTTGCTGAAGTATTGCACGAAATGTCAAGAGGCAACAGGAAACTGCTTGCATGAGAATTTTGGCCACACAGGCTTCCAGGGCACTTCTCCACCATCTTCAGCCCTTTGGGGTATATCTCGAATTTTTCCACTGAAGCACTGCCTTTCACTTCCAGTTTTAATTATGTTACTAAACACAAGTTCATTTTCGTCTCAATGTCAGTCCTGTGTGAACAATTTAGTTCCAAAGGGCCTGCTTCCCATTAAATTACTAAAGGACAATCTGAAAAATAACATTTTGCATTAAGAATTAATGCTTTTGAATTGTGGTGCTGGAGAAGACTCTTCAGAGTTCCTTGGACTGCAAGGAGATCCAACTAGTCAATCCTAAAGGAAATCAACCCTGAATATCCACTGGAAGGACTGATGCTGAAGCTCCAATACTTTGACCACCTGATGCAAAAAGCAAGGAAAAGATGCTGATGTTGGGAAAGATTGAGGGCAAAAGGAGAAGGGGACGGCAGAGGATGAGATGGCTAGATATCATAACTGACTCAATGGACTTGAGTTTGAGCAAACTCTGGGAGACAGTGGAGGCGAGGTGGAGGATGCTCAGAGCCTGGGGGTGCTCAGTCCATGCGGTCACAAAGAGTGAGACATGACTTAGCGACTGAACAACAATAAAAACTATTTAATACAGAATTTATAGCTCTGTGAGTCAGAATTAAGCAAGCAATACTGAAATGAAGGTTACACTTCTTTGATTGCTTTCTCAAGGTCTTGGCTTGACTTGGGAGTTATTTTCTTTTCCACTGAACTGCGCATGTTAGTCTGGAAGATACTGCCCTGATTTTTTTTAAAAACAAAATTTGCATATCAATATGAAACTCTTTTGTCCAAGAGAATCTCGTAACATTAAGCACCTGACTGGATAAATATGTAAGGATAAACAAAGCAGTGAGTGTCACAAGGTCAAACAGAGGCTGAGCACATCTATACTGTCTAGTGTCACACCTTAAGAAAAATAATATACTGAAGCATGTTCAGAGATCTACAAAACTCTTAAGGATTTCAAAACCATGCTACCTAACAGCAAGAAATGGAAGTATGCTTAGTAGGGGAAAAAAAAACAAACTGCATTTGAAATTGATGCAGTATGAGGAGCCACCTTAAATCACCTGAAGGCTATGGTACTTGAAGGGAAATCAGACTTGCTCGATGTTCCCAGAACTAGGACTAACATGAGGCAGCAATAAAGTACAGGATAAGTATAGATATCGGAGCCTTCAAGAGACTCAAATCCTACAATAGACCTTTAATCAACTATGTGATATTAGAAATACACGTGATATTCTCAGACATTAATCTTATACATAAGATGAAGGTTCTAACTTGGCTAATTCCTAAGGTAATCTTCAAATAAAAAAATGACATGGAAGCATATTCTGGATCAGCTTCTTACCATCAGAGTATCCTGAACATGGATTGAGCTATCTCACTGAAGTCATGAGTGCTATCACTAGTTCATAGCAACACAATCATGTGCTCTGTATAAAGGAAAAAGCACAACAGATAGATAGCACAGTATTTTAAGTAAAAGCCAAATGTCCACAAACTGGTATTCTTATAAAAAGAATTAAAAAGACAGGATGGAAGATTATTGTTTTTTATGTTGTCATCTACTGAGTAAATTATAACAACGTAATTTTAGGAAAAAAAATCCTAAATCATATTTCTAGCTCATTTGTACTGAATATTACATTTTCCTTTGTTTCTAGATATACTGATTATGATGCTAACATTTGATTCTTTGAACCCACTTAATATACCTTATGGAATAACCTTATAAATATCTTGTCTGAACAATTTTGTATATACTAGCCAACAATACTGAAAGTGAATGTTTAAAACTCAAATTAACTTCTAAAACCAAAGTTAAAATTACTCAGTACAGCTACAGTTTTCTATATTTTAGGTTTCGTTTAATAAAAATAAGCATACACAACCAACAACCAGGGAATAACCTCATAAAATATGTACTCAACTTTCCATGTATAGTATTTTAACAGTGCTCAGTGCATAAGAAATACTAAATTAAGTATGGATCATAAACATTAAGAGAACAAGGGTTAAAAAAAAAAAGAGCAAGGGTAGGAGACGCCTGGAATACAGTAGGCCAGGTACAGAGAGTACAATGTAGATAGACGTATGTTCCTAAGTTCACTCCAAACAAATTTGTGGTTTACCCATTGCTCTCCTCTGGGACAAATTTAAAGAAAAATTCTTTCCCTAATTCTACATCTGTCTGAAAATCCAAGGATAACTGTTGTAGGTCACTTTATCATCAGACGTTACACTGAAAATATTCTGAACATTTTCTACCTACATGCCATACCTTACCTCTTGAGTAGAGATCACTTTGATCACAATTCCTGAAAACTCCGATGCACACTTCAAAGTTCCCTAGCATGTTTTTCTGTTTTTGTCTTTTTTACTGCAGTAACCTGATTACCTTAGATGTACATTTAAGTGGGAAAAACCTTTAAAGAGCACCTATGTGCTTATTTTGGAAATACAAATATTCCACATATCAAGACTAAGTTAATGTGAACTTTTTAAAATGGGAAATAAAAATATCTGAATTTTAAAAAATCAAGAAATTGCTTAGGACATCTAGGCACTGACATTTTGCTCAAGTGTTTCAATACAGCAAAATCAAGTAAGATTTATTGATATATTTATCATATATATATGTCAGTACTTGTAGTCACACTTCTTATTATTTATCTTCTTTAAAACAGAAGTTATTAAAAAAAAAACTTTCTTTACTCAAATTTAAAAAAACTATTTTATGAGCTAGTCCTACGAATCATAGTGAAACAATAAGCTTAGTTCTTATACCTCAAACATAAAGCCATATTCAATATTCATAACTGTTTTTATTTTGAGGCTACTGATAGTATAGGGAAGAGTTCATGTAATGAAAATTATTTTTAAAACTCTCATTTCACCACTCTTTTTACAATATGTTTGAAATTTCCAGTGCAATGCTTTTATTTAACACTCCCTGCCCTACATCTTTTAAATACATATAGTTAAGGCTTCTAAATTCTTTTGTATTCAAGGAAACATAGTCTCCCATCTTTCATAGAAATACATTTTGTCTGTCAATCTTTTAATAGCTTTAATCCTAAAAACAAAATTTTATCCACAGTATTTTTACTCATCTTTTCCAAACTTACTAGACTAATAAAGCCAAGAACTTTAGCTCCTCTCCCACACTGTAAATACAATAGCTATTCTAAATCATAATTTCCTTTTATAATTCTTTTTTTCAGAGTATAATTTCTTTAGAGAGCCAAATTAGATAATTTTAATCCACAAGTTGTCATTAACTAAACTTATTTGCCACCTAGGACCCTACCATAAAGTTTTTTAATTTCAGCAATCAGCTTCTTACAAATTTTCATCAAATCAAAAGAGAGATCTCCTCTTGTTTCTAGCAGACTGCATAAAAAGGTAAATTGTTCTAATGGCTCTAATTAAGTTTGTGTAGATATAAAGACAAGAATCATGAAAACCAAATTTTATCCTTTCCCATGTTCTCTTGGTAAGGTTAAAAGAAAGAGACTCTGTAAGTTAAGATTTCCCCTTCTACAATTACTTGTTCAAGCAGAACATCAAAATGTAAAATACTTTCTCCTATTAACAGCACCCACTAATTGAATAGCTCTCCAATAAGTCACTATTCTCAAATATTCTTTTTCTGACTACAAGAAATGTCTTCTGTATGCAATTAGGTAAGGGTCTATCTTTATCAAGATCTCACTTTAAAAAAGACTTGAGCATATTACTCCTGATATTTTCAATATTAACTCAAGAGTTTTAATGGTTTGCAAAATTGACATATGAAAATGACATCTAAAAAATTCCAATTCTGGAAACAAAGCTAAGGTGAAGTTAATCAGTAAAGTGTAAAAACAAGACTAAATAGATCACCTATTTCCTTAATTTGGCACTCTGTGACCCAATGAAAAGTCATTTTAATTCAATAATTTAAATAATTTTTTTCTCAAAAAAGTTTTAACACATACAATGATAGAATATATATTCAGAAATACTTAAGAGGAAGACACATAAAATTAAAATCCATTTTAAAATACTGTTATAGTTTCCATTTTCTATTCCTGAAAGAAAAATAAGCCATTTATCAGTAAGTGCATTTTTTTCATGGAGAAAATATTTATTAGTTTTTCAAATGATCACATAATACAAATGTTACACAATTAGTCATTCTAGAAAAAAATTAGCTTATATTAATATTCATAAAATAAACACTGAAAAATATAGGATTGCATATTGTGACATGAAATATTTAAAAATTTGAAAGAAAATCAAAATTAAAGTTTAAACAAATCAGTTCACATTAATATACATGAAGTTTCACTTTTAAATAGCTTTCAGTGGCATGAGATGAATAGAAATGCACTTACATTTCTTTTGCACACTTTAAGGAACAAAGCTAAAATTTAATCAAAGCATGAGATGAATGGGATTAAGAGACTAAATCATTTCTCTTCAAAACTGAAACAAAAGGCCATAAACTGGCCTTCAGTTCCCTGAGTTCCTTCTAAAATGTTGAGTAGTTGTTTTTTAATTTATATGTGTTTGTAAAAACTATCTTATTAACTTTTAACAAAAGCAAATCAAGAGTAAAAAGTTGTAATCATTTATGGGAATTCAGAGCTCTCCCGGGAAATTTTAGCTCAAACTGATCTTCTAAACTTACTTTTAAGTACCATACATACAAAAGTTTATGTATAATTAATAAGGGGAAAACGGGTCCCACACATAGTCAACAAAGACTAAAGGCCAGGTTATAACCTAGCAAGTGTGGTTTCTAAAACCTCTTAAGATTCTAAAACATTTAGATGCTTCCACATCTCTAGAATTTCTATTCTTAAAATTTAAACCAAATAAGACAAACTGGCAGCATCACATAACTTTAAAAAACTTCTTTAAAACTTTAAAAAACTTTCAACTGACTAGCTTAATAGATACTAAAAAGAGAAATAAAACATTTTGATAGCTACTTCCATCAATTTATCAAATCCATAGTTTGGATAACTTTCTTGCAACACTTAATTCACACACAGAGGCTTATTCTACTACTACTACTTGCCTTTGCTCTATAAAATAACTCTTTGTTTCAGGATCATTCAACTTTAGAATGCCTGCAAATGCAGAACAATATCTCAAGTTTAACAGGTATTTACTTTAAAAGACTTAACTTAGAAGGTGCCTCTACTTCTATACTGGAATCTGCTGATTCGACAAGAATAAGACTCAAGACTAGAAAAAGATAAACCGAAAAAGTACATCCTAATATTAAAAGTGATTTAGGAATAATTAAGATTTTCACCCTTTACTTCCTAGTTCTTTTCAGTGTTGGGCAACAAAAGACAAATTTCATTGAGTTTTCTGGGTCTCCGAGACTACCAGAAAGTCTGCCTGCTTCATTAAGGTGATTTTCAATCCCACAAAAACAGAGAGCTGCTTTTTTAAAGAAGGGAGTCTCTCATGCTTCCTCTAGTTCAGTCTTCTGAATAGAAAGGAATAGTTTCATGGTCATGTAAAGTTCCAATCTGAGAAAATTACGTCATTATCTGAGCCTTTCCATTTCCAGATCAAGAGTACACCAGAGAGAATTCTTAAAGTTTGTCAATGACAAGGTCAGGTGGCTCTCTCATCCTTGTGTCTTCTAGACATAGTGCGTGGCTCCGTTCACCACTGCCTTCCAAACTGCAGTTGCTGCATGTGTGACAGATATCATCCATGAAGGCTCTGCTAGAGGAGTTCCTTTGGCTGAAGGAGGATGTTTACCAGTTGAAAGAAATCTGGGCAATTAGAGAACAAATAAACCGGTCTCCCATTATCAAGATACCTGGAGTCACAGAAGGAATCCACCAAGGAAAAAATGAAAACTTGCCAAAGGCACCAAAGTTCACGTTCTACCCACTGTAGATGATAAGAACTTCCTGAAATCAAATCCTACCCTTGGCATCAAAGATACTAACAGAAAACTGTATTAATGCCATGGGGAAAATCTAGGACAAGGTTCTTTTGCCACAAATAACATTATTCCTAGGGACTGGAAAACTACTTGTGAGTATATTTAACAAAGCATTCAGGGATAGTATCTCCTGAAACACATTCATTTGTATGTATTGTATTAAAGAATGAAGCCTAGATTTAACAGTAAAACCATAATGGTACTATCATTGCATCTTGTTAAAGATCTACCTGATATGAAGTCCTAAAGTTCAACATAGGAGAATAGACCAAAAAGTTCTCACTAATAGGGCAGGATAACACCTGGACATCAGATGGTGTAAATTAGAAAAATTCAGATGTCCAGTTTGCCCAAAGACAAAATACAGAAACTTCTTAAATACTGGAATATAAAAGAGCACTGAGAAGTACACTAATACCAGTAAAGGTTAAAATGGGCAAATATTTCCTTTTAAAAATTCCTGCGGACTACACAGGCATTCACCAAATCAGTGCCCCCAGATCAGCCACTGCTTTAATTATCTGGAGAGAAAATTAACTACATCTTAAGTCTCTTTTCTGAAGGGGCACTAGTTAGCATTCTTAGAAAAACAAACAGATTGCAGCCCCACTTGGTTCTTCTATGAACCCAAGGAGTAAACAACAGAATTACATGGGCAATGGAAGGACACTCCAGTCTATAAATAAACCCAAGTAAATAATGGAAAGCACCCACTTGTTTATTACCCTTTCCCAACTCTCTCCAGAAGCTGGATATTCTGCCTCCAAAGGTTCAGTGGAGAAAGTGGACCCCTGACGTCAAAAGCTCTCCGTGGTCTTGGCTGTATCTGTGGTTCTAGGATCACTCCTTGCACCTCTGGTAGGAGAGAAGCACTGAAATAGAGAGCTGAATATAGATTTAAGAAAAAAACTCTTATTAAGAAATTACATTCTCTGATCATTTGAGCTTGTAATGACTTATCCTCGGGACAAAAAGGAGCCACCTCTGCGCACACATTCTTCAGTGCCTTCTTAATTTGAATTTTAGAAGTCTTTCACCACGAATGATTAATTACTCAGTAACTATTAAGAAGGGAACTAGCTCGGTCTAAGTCATAACACAGTGTGTGACAAACCACTCAACTTCAAGTGGAAGACCAAATATAAAAATGATAAATTAGGACTGGTAAACAAGATCATAAGTGTCTTAAAGGGACAGGCAAAGGCACTTGACCTCAGATATATTAAAGGAGGAGTCCCAATTAATTCTGCTGTCAAAGAGAAGACGATGGATTGAAAAACAGAAATAGAATAATCAAGCACATTAACAGGAATACCACTAAACCTTAAGAAGCGGAATTTCTCAGTTTTTTAATTCTTCAGTAATTTAAAGAATTAATCAGACTACAGTCCCTTATTATAGCAGTATATAAAAATAAACCTGAATTTTATCAAGCTATGCCTACTGTCACTGAAAAAGATTTATTCTTCAAGCACTCATCTTTAAAAGTGGGAGGGCAGAATAGTGGACATAGTCAATACGGACTAAAAATCCTTTTCAAACATGATCATTTGGTTTGGGGTCAAGAAGGACCAGGAAATAATCATTAATGGCTTCAATGCAGAAATTAAAGCAGTTAAGATATACCCAAATAATAGATGATGATAAAGATACTGGAAAATAGTTCACTTTATTATAGAAATAAGGTGAACAAGAGAAGGAAGTTCAAAGCACATAGTATCTGATCAAGGAAAAGCTGAAAGGAGAATAAGATAGGCAGATATACATAATATTTAAAGTTAGAGGGACTGCAGGATAAATTTAACAGTGGAAAACAGATCAACTGTATTTTGTGGTAAGGAATGATACAGCCCTATTAAATTTCAGATCTTATTCTAAATAGAAAGGTGCTGTATGCTCCTGCTGTATGGAACATGGGCAGTCACTGTCCGACTTCAGGGACATGTTATATTTGGGGATAAATTAAGAAAAAAGGCTATCAAATAATTTCTCTCTCTCTCACCCCAACTGGTTATCACAAGGGTTCCTTACCTGTTAGTGGAACGAGGACTGCGCTCTCTTGTTCTCTATCAATCAACCCACAAAGGTTATAGGTTCAGCACTAAGAAGGTAGCAACCAACCAAAGTTAGTTTTAATGCCTTCACTTCCTCCTGGCTCTGCCAGCCAGTTTGGAAAAATGCCAACAGCTGAAAAGGAATGGTTATTCCATTACCTAACAACAATTAGAGTAAGGAAAAAATTTTTAAGCCTGAAGATGAAGGAATGAGGTAATATAACCCTTTGGTACCTTAGGAATATATTCAATTCTCTACAAGTGAGAAATGAAAATGGTTCAGACTTAGAAAACCTATAAATTTAACCATCAAATCTATAATTTCCAAATTTTAAAGAAATGAAAAAAGAAGTAAAAGGAAGTCAAGGGGGTGAAACTGTCATCTAACAAGAGATATCAAATAAATAACTACAACAGTATTTTATGAGTGTATGTGGCAGCTATTTTTTCATTTCAAATTTCCAATAGATTTTAAATCCCAGGGTCTTTAAACAGTATTTTACAGTAAAATCACATTAGGAGGAACGTGAGGGATAACAAGAGGAAAAGAGCACAAAAAGAAAAGATCTGAATATTCAATCTCTCAAGAAAACAAAGTCTAAATAGGTATTTTCAAGGGTCAAAAATCACAAACAGATTAGCAAAGTATTCCACAGCTGGAGTTCTTAAGGAGTGGCTCTTTAACAGATGAGAAAGGTTAAAACTGAAACATCAGCGCTATCTCATTTGTTTTCAGTGGACCTATACTGTGGAAACAGGTATGACAAAAGCACTTTTAAAATTATTAAACAATCAACCTCTACCCTTTTCTAATCAATTTTCTTGACAAATTCTTTTTCATACCTAATAATATTTCAATATAAATCATGAAAATTTAAAGACTCTCAAATGAATGAGAGCTAAGTAAAACTTAACTAAGATATATTAAATATTAAAATATATTCAGAAACTATAAAGACATGACTTTCCAAATTTCCTAGTTTTTCTTCATCTTATAAATACTAATCAGTAGTACAGTGATAGGTCTGATTGAAAATACAGGCAAAAAGGGAGCATTCCATTATGGAAAAAAATCACTCAGTAATTTAAATTTAGAAGCCCACTTCACTTTGAAAATGAGAAACAACTCCCAAGAAATCATTATCTTGCTCAGATTAATAATGGTCTAAATTTACAGTTTCTCCTTAAGTAGGAGCTCCAAATCCTTGATTTACCAGGTCCCACAGAATATACAAATTAAAAAGACAACAAACTTAGTATAAAAAAACCCAACGTCCTTGGGTTAAGTTATGTAAGTTAAATAAGAGAGCTGGCTAGAGAAATAGACCCACTTATGAAATTCTCCCAAGTGAGATTACTTTCAAGATATCACTTCTCTATTTTGCCTTAAGTATGCCAAAACTTGTGGATTCAACATATTCATACTCAAAAATGAACTAAACAGATTTCCTTAAATAGGAATTATTTGAATCACTGAGGAGAACTGTATCTCTCTTGCTTCAGGAGTTAATTTATGAAGTCTATGGACTGATAATCACTTACACAGAAAAATGTAAAGGCACTTTCAAAATGAGACCATTATTCAAACAAGAAAGAATAGCCTTTGCAAGACTACTACTGATTGAGGCTCACAAGAAAGACACAGTAAGACCTAACGTAATTCTGTTTTAATAGACAGCATTCTTCGATGTGATGTTTCAAGAGGGAAAGAAGAAATTACTCTGCTTCAGGATTTACAGTTCAACCAGTAAAGAAGAAATTACAAACCAAAGCTAAGAAAATCAGCAATGCTGAAATGCAACAGAAGAACTCAAACAAAGAGGCAGAAGGTCTATTCATCTATCATTTTAGTTTTTTCCATTATTAAAGTTTAAAGATTCTTACTGAATATTAAGTTACATTCAAATCAGAAACAATCTAAGTATTTTATATATAAATACCACTCTTAAGAAATGCTCCTGAAATGTACAAACTATTTGCAATATTTGTTCTCAATACTAAATTACTAAATAAGCATATAACATTTCCAATATCAACAAAAAGAGACTCACCAATCATTTTTAAGCAATGAAATGGAACATAACACATTTCTACGAAGACTATGATTTCTATTCTCTTGTGTTACAGAAGACTAATTTGAAGTCTAAATTAGAAATTTACAGACAATTCATAAAACATCTTAAGAGTCATATGGTGGCTCAGATGGTAAAGTGTCTACCTACGATGCGGGAGACCCAGGTTCAATCCCTGGGTTGGGAAGATCCCCTGGAGAAGGAAATGGCAACCCACTCCAGTACTCTTGCCTGGAAAATCCCATGGACAGAGAAGTCTGGTAGGCTACAGTCCATGGGGTTGCAAAGAGTCGGACACGATTGAGAAACTTCGCTTTCACTCTAAACTGGGAACATGACACAGAAATATCTTCTTCTTATCTTTTATCATTAATTCTTACTAGTTCTAAGGCACTTCTGCAAAGAATAAGAATTTCCCACAAATCCCTTCAAATGTCCAGATCAGGCCCAACTGGCATTAAGAAGAAAATGAAAGAACATCCTTAAGAAAAGCAGTGAGTCTTTGCAACTCCAGCCCCTATACACACTTGGGTTAAATAAATTCAGTAAAGGTTTTACAAATGAATGAAGCCCACTGGTCAAAAAACAAGAAGTTAAGAAGAACTTTGTCAAGCAGCTGATGTCTAAAGTTAAGCTTTCTTACCCTAAAGGAAATAAAAATCATCAGAAGTATTAGTTTCATGGAGTCTCTTTTTTTGGGGGGAGGAGGTGTCCATCAGCATCTAGGGTTAATTTCTACGTAAAACTTCACAGGATTCACCTGCAACTTCACAGGTATTATCCTGAGGTGACACAAATTTTAGCTAAATTATAAGACCCATTATAAATTTTCTAATGTTCTTTTGCAGACCAAAAATTAGTAAGAAAACAAACTGGATATTGCCAAAACACCCAATTTCACTTTTAAATTTTAAAAAGTGAGAGATCTTGTAAAAAGCAAACAGACAAACAAAGCCCAGCTTCCTTAGAATTAGTTAGCCACAGTATTGTGTTGTATCTCGAGGAAAAGGCTGTATCCCCCATCCAAGTACTAAGGATGCCCGACCCTGCTTAGCTTCCAAGAAAAGGTTATAGCTAAACCACAACCCTGTATATATTATCAAACAGGATACACCTTATAAATACTAAAATAAGGAAGAAAGCCTGGAAATTAAGGAACATAGAGCATGGAAAGCAATAACCTAAAAGAGAAGAAAATATAATGAGAATGAAAGAAACCTACCAGATTATTTTAAGAATCTAACCAAATTCCAAGATTTATCAATATATTTTTTTCTTCATCCTTTTGGAAAAGATACTAATCCCAAAATTTGGGGCTCAAGTTACTCTATTAGGTTTAAATATTAAGTATTTGTTAAAAGAGAGAAAAGCAATAGCTAATCCAACTGTGCCTTCAGGTTCTACCAACTATAAGATAGGGAAGTAAAAAAGGTAAAAAAAAGAAAAAAGAAAATATGCAATACATTTTTAGAGCGGTTAATGCACTATAGAATGAAAGATAAAAGGCAATCCTAAAAATACATATCAACTATAAAAAAGTCAAATTCAGAATCAAGCTGCATTTAAAAAGGCAACTTCAGGGTCAAGACAACTAAACACAGAAACATTTAAATTTACCACTGCCTCCTTTAAATGAAAAAGGCTTCTATATTTCAAAAACAGAAAACTTTAGTGAAAGTAATTTTATGTTAAAATTAATGGAACATGATGAGAAACAATATTGACACAGTATTAAAATATCTCCCACAAGACACTTATTATTTACACAGGAAAAAAGTAAATTAATAGTGTAGAAATCAGACAGACACTTCCTTAACCAAATTAACTTTTATCACCACCGGTAACAGGACATGTACCTCCTGATACAATGTACTGATAACGACATAACATCACTTCAGTGGAATCTTTTCCAAAAATGCTTGATTCTCAATCTGATTAGGAAAGAACATCAGACACACAAGTTAAAAAATAGTCTAACTAGCTAGTACTCTTCAAAAATGTCACAGTTACAAAAGGCAAAGAGAATGAAGAACCAGCCCAGACTGAAGAAGATTAAACAGACATGACAATTAAATACACTGTGAAATTCTAGATAGGATCCTGGACCAAAAGAAGGTCATTTAATGGACTATAATCAAATGCAAATAAACTTACAGATGGTTAGTATTAACTCCTGATTTCTACATTTGTTCTACAAATATTAGCGAAAGCTGGGTGAATTCTATGTACTAATTTCTGCAACTTTTGGTAGACCTAAGTTTGCTTTAAAATAAAAATATAAAAACAAAAGGTTCTGAATAATTTGACATAAAGTGCACTCCAATCTTTCTTTAAAAACTAACTCTAGTCGAAATAACAGCATTAATATTATGTACTAACATCAGAAAACTAATCAGATGGTGATAGTCTTGCTTAGGCTTTTAACTTTTTTGATAAATAGTTTTATACAAAGAACTCTGATTTGGAAGAAATCAGAGATTTAAAAAATCTTCTCTTCTATAAACAGAGAAACTGAATTAAGTTTATGTTAAACTAGCATGGAAATGAACTTTGGACTAAAGCAAGCATATAGAAGTAATTGGCTAAAAAACAAAAAGTCTTCAGATTTTAAATTAACATATGTAAATTTTTATTCCTGCATAATAAAAAATGCAAGGAACAAAAATTTGTGCTCATTTTCTTAAAAATCTCCATAAGAAAGTATAGTGCCATAAATATCCCTCTTACAATTTTTTTTCCTAAAAATCAAATTATAAAATTCTCAATTAATAAACCTTCACTTGAAAAATCAGTTAAAAGTAAATATTCATAACCTGTTTGATTTTTTAACACTTATGGAGAGCTTAGTATACAGCAATATAGTATGCGTTTTATATATATGGCCTCACTCAGCCTCACAACTCAATGACATACAATACGATCATCACAAGTTTACTGAGAATATACTAAGGCACAAAGCAGTAAAGTTAACTCATCTAAGATCACAAATCTAGTAAGGTGTAGACTAGGACACTTTGTCTCCAAGATCCTGAGTTTTAACTAATTTTCTACTTCTCCAAATTATATTATTTTGATTAGCAATATTTGTTTTTAAAATACTTAGAATGTGATAAAATGCTAGAATAAATGCTTTAAGTAGAACTGAAATGTTCTCCTTCTATTTGTTTTGGCATTTCTACCAACCCAGGAAAGTCTGGCAAGGCAAAAAGACATAGAAATAAAGTATAGCAAAACTCAGTATCAGCACCATAAATAACCTAGAAACAGATGTTTCTACAGAACCTGAAAGGCCTATATCTAAAAGTCTGCTGAAATGGGAATTCGAAATTCTTCTCATCTTGAAAGGATCTTCAAAAAAGCAAGATGCAAATTTTAATTTCTAGTTTACATGTCACATGTATCTATTAACCTGCCTAACAAATATATAGGACAGTCTCTTAAATAAAAATCTCATAAAAAGTTCAATGAGTTTAATTATCTTAATGTACTTTAAACCTTGTATTTAATGCATTAAATATAAACATTAAATTAATAAACATTATATTAAGTCATCACTTTTTTTATGAGCCGTGTAAGAATGATGATCTAGCAGTAACAATTGGATTTTATTCTCTATTAAATCAGAGCTCAATTCTGCTACTTAGAGAACAGTCTTTTGTTTGTTAGCATATATAATATTCTGTATGGCTGTAGTAGCTGTCCTAAATTTTAATGTATTTTTAAAATTATTTACAGATGGCTTTCATTATTTCTACTCAAATTCTTCTGTATATAAAAACAAGATCAAAAGAAGGTCATTCCCTTCCTCATTCCAATGAAATCTAATAAAAATCATATAATATCTCCTTGTGAGTATGATATGAGAAGCACTCAGTAGTTTATACAAGAACAAGATGCTTTCAAATTCCTTATCAACAAAGCGAGGAAGGTTTTTTAAAAGACTGGAGAATTATTTAATTATAAATAACACCTTTAATCTACTCTAGTCTTATATAACTTGTCTGGACATTGAGCCTGCAGTGACAAAAAGAAGTCATAGATGGCATCCTGAACTTCAAGGCTCATGTCAGTCAGTAAACCATCAGAAATTAAGAAAGTCCAAGTTTGCCAAATATTCATGAGGTATTTAATACCTACACAGCAATGAAACTACAAACCCAGAAAATAAAGAATGCCTAAGCTGATATGCTATACTAAATTTACATTCTGGAAAAAAAAAACCACATTAATCCTGTTATTTTACCAACCATACACAGCTTTCACAGACAATCCTACTTTCCAAGCATTTTGGAAGTAAGGTTTTATAGACACGACCCAGGTTGTGAAAATGAAAATACTGCCAAAAAAGAAAATGGTGAAATGGCATGAGAGGAAAAGAACATCATCACCATCAAAGCAACTTGGGAAATGTGATCTGACATAAAGGAGACACATGAAGGTTAGTTAACACCATGTGGGCTATCCACACAACTTCCTAAAGGCCATCACAGATCTTGGATTAAGGCCTTGCAAGTGCCACTGTTACCACAACTCAAGTTTTCAATTTTGTCAGTGAGAAAATAACAAATGTGGATATAACTTCTTCAAGAAATAAAATTCTTGTATACTCCTTCACATGTTTAAATAAGGCACTTCTTTAAATTTTATTCAGAATACCAGATTATAGTGTTTGAGTTAGAAAATCTTTTTCCATTCTTCCTTCAAAATTTGAATCAAGTCTCTGATAAAAACAGCTAGTACTTTAAAAAGTCTGACTTCCTGCTGTTTTATGGTGGTCTATCATCAAAGTTATTCCCAAAAAAGCCAGAAATACCTTAATCTACCAATACATCTTCAAGAACATCTCCAATATCCATTCTTTTCACCTCTTTGATGAATCTTTTAGTCTCCAAAAGACTTCCATTATTCTCAGAATCTGACATCCTTTTTGGTACCACTTTCTTATTCCATTGCTGAAATAAATGTTTAACACATGAAATAGATAAATGGGAATGCAAATGTTTAATCAAATGTTTAACTGGGTCCTTTACTTCGTTAACAATGTGAAGTTTTAACTCTAAAACATAAGGAAAACAAAGTAAAGTAAGTAAAATGTCATATGTTTTACTAACTGAAGCACAGAACGAATTCTGATTAGCGTCCCTATCTCTGAGTTTATGGAGTTAACTAGTTCTTTCTCTCCTATTTACAGATTTCCCCTAGGAATATGCTAACTCATATGAGGCCCATCCCTAAGGTCTGCAAACCATTTACAATGACAGGGCCAATTAAATGAGGCTGCAAATATAAGAGTGCTGTACTTCTCACAATATGTTCTTTGACTTCTGCCAGATGGTATATATACTTGGTATATACTTTCACATGACAACAATTATACTTTTATTTCTAATAGAAATCAAATACTTAAGGGAAAACAGGGTGGTATAGCAGAAAAAGAACCGCTCACGTAGAATAATAAATGAAGGGACGGGATGCACTTGAAGCCTGCCATCACTTAGCTATACGAACCAGGATATTCCTCACATGTAAAATGAAACAGATCAACATTTCCCAAAGTATGTTCCAAAAAACACAGGGTCTATAAGACACTAATAGGTGCTATATGTTCAAATGAGTTGGAGTCAAGAAATAAAACTGTCTTTCTTCTGCAGAATTTCTCAGTCTTCGATAAATTAAAATACAATATCAGTCTCCAAGATGTTTATAGCAAAAAGATTCTCCCCCAAATTCCAGGGCTCTAGAACATTTTTCTTTTTACTTGAAGAACCAGCATTCCCAAAACATTAGTTTTCAAACTTTTAAACTAGATTTCAAAATCCAGTTCAATGAATCTCTGAAACTTAGAAACCAGGTACTGACTCATTATCTTATTTAAAATAAACTGATTAATTCCATTCATTCTAAGCAGATAAGTCTTCAATTCCATATGGGACTGAGTATGGAACAGATGGTCTTCAGGGCATTACGCCTGTCTGAAACAGTCTTTACAGCAAAAAAGTTTCAGAACCATTTGATTAGGGAAATGGTTTCATTTTTGGAGTATCAACAATCTGCTACATGACACTACATTCCTTCTACATATTCCCTGCCCCCATTAAGAGGGAAGTGTGCTTTTAACAACTTTTATTTCCATGAGTTCCAGAATTCTGAAGCACTTCTCCAATAGTCAAGCTACAGTCCAAGCATCCTGGGATTCAGCAAAAGAATTAATCGCAATGCTTTCATTATATGTAGTAAATTCACTTTTCTCTTACGTATCTGGAATGGTGATACTAGATATACATTGTTCTTAAGAGAATTGAGAAGGTATTCACTCCTCCTGCATGCATTAATTCTCTAATGGAGCTCCAGGTGAGAAAGGCTACCACCAAAAATATCACAAAGGTGCAGCATCACTTGTTTCTAAGGCTGTAGTATGGAGAAAGTCTCTAAACACGTAGACAAGTTTGTAATTTCAATTTACAGTAGGTAGAAAAGGAATCATTCTTGTTTGGCACAGAAAGAGCAGCAGCTACCGTTTACCGAACAAAGAAGTGAACTTCCTGCACTACACTATCTCCTTTACCCTCCCATTAACAGTGCAAGGGTGGCTGGCACTCCCACTTAACAGGTAAAGAAATTGGGCTTACAGGTACATTTACAAAGGTCAGACAATGAAGAGATAGCATAAACAAGATTAGACACCTGATCTGAGGCCAAGGATAATGCTCATTAAACTCCACCTCATTATGCTCTATGCTCATTAGTCTACAGCCTAGATTAATCAACCTGTGTGAACAGAAAAGCTGTCATGCACATCACACACAGAATAACTAAGCATAATTTAACATGGAATAATTCAGAAGACATACAAGATTTTAGGATATTTCTTCGGGGTACAAGACAAAGCTGTTTAAGACCAAAATCATGTCTTTTCCCCTTTGCATCCTTAGGATGTTTGCTCAGTGTGAACACACGTGTATAACAAGCATTTAATAAATATTTCTTATATAAATAAATCATCACAAATATCAAGAAAGAACAGAAATATGATAAATATAAAAAACCTTCTAGGCTAACAGACAATTGCTTAAATTGCTTAATTTTTCTAAAACACTTTATACAGCTAAAAACTATCACCAGATCCTCCTCTTGCCTGACCATCCCTTTTATTGGCCTTTCTATTTGTTTTTACCCCCTTGTTCATGTTTGGAACCTCTACCTCAACCATTCGTATTAACTGCATTTGTATTAATTGCATTTAAGTCACATATTCATAACACAACCAGGTTTTTGTTAAGCCGATGTGTTCACTTTTTTTTTTTTTTGGCATATGGATCAATTTCTTAATAAGCTAACTGAAGCTACTGGCAGATTCTCATGAGCTAAGAATCTGAATATAGTTAGAGACATACCTAAACTTTTATATAAAGAAAAAATAAAGTGAGTCTCTTAGCCTATCCATTTCAGAAGGGTAACCTCACTGATAATTTTCTCTTTTTCAATGTGATTGCCTCAAGAATTGGGAAGAGTGGCAAATTTAGGCTCTTGAAAGCATATCAATAAGCAAAATGTCTAGAAATGCAATCAACTGTACAAGATGTGAAAATTACTGACTTTTAGCAGCTTTGGCTATTTCATATTACTGGAAAGTGAAATTATGGAACATGTGAATAAGATTTGTACTATGTTACTATTAAATTATAAACTACTACTATATCCTTTAAGATATATCTTTACTGTTAACTATGATTTAAAAAAATTCCAATTGTTTTCTATAGTTCCACTGTTTATAAGTGAATCAGGAAAATATAAAAATTAAGGAAAGCAGCTTTACTATAAGACCTTTGAATTAAAAGAATAACTAATGCAACTGTCTAAGATTTAAAAATAATACTCTTCTAGGTTAATAAACAAAAAAGACTAGGTGAATCTTGCTTTTCAACTTAATATAAAAATGTTCACATAAATTAGTAATTTTTTATTCCAATAATAATCATGCAATGTGAAAATAAGCTGTCACTGTACAAAATTACAGATCTGAGTCACAATGTGCTATTATGATTGAATTGATGAGAGTTTTCTATTTTGAAAAGTACTATAATTTGATCACGTGAAACAAACAAAAAATAATCCAAAGTATCAAGAGCTTATAAGCTTGTATTTAAAGCTCACTGAGATCAATACAAGGCTACCAATCTGATCTATTAAAATGTTTGTCATAAAACTATCTCTATATCAGTTTATTTTTTAGAAATTGGATTCCACTTAATTTTCTAATTAAAGGCTTATTCTTTAGCAAAAACTTGGAAAACTTAACTAATTTTGAGTAGAAAATGCTTTTAAATGTATTAAGAAAAAAAGAATGAAATTAAGATTGAGAGGATCATCATTTGGAACACCAATCACTGTACACTCGATAATGAAGAACCAACAGGAAGTGTTTAAGGCCAAAGAGCTCCATACTCATATGCTAAAGACTGCTTTTTTTGTGGCCTGCATTTGTGCTTTTTTTCAAATTTTAAACTTTTTATTAGTGAAAGTGAAGTCACACAGTTGTGTTCAACTCTTTGTAACTCCATGGACTGTAGGCCACCAGGTTCCTCCATCCATGGGATTCTCCAGGCAAGAGTACTGGAGTGGGTTGCCATTTCCTTCTCCAGGGGATCTTCCCGACGCAGGGATCGAACCCAGGTCTCCTGCACTGCAGGCGGACTCTTTGTCATCTAAGCCACCAGGGAAGCCCTTTTATTAGTATAGCTAATTAACAATGTTGTGGTAGTTTCCAGTGAACAGCAAAGGGATTCAGCCATATGTATACAAGAATCCATTCTCTTCCAAACACCCCTCCCATCCAAGCTGGCACATCACATTGAGTAGAGTTCCATGTGCTATACAATAGGTCCTTGTTGGTTATTCATTTTAAACACAGCAGTGTGTACATGACCTTCCCAAACTCCCTATCTCTCTCTTCCCCCAGGCAATCATAAGCTCCTTTTCTAAGTCTGGGTCTCTTTGTTTTGTAAATAAGTTCATTTGTATCAATTCTTTTTAGATTCCAGGTATAAGGGATGTCATAGGATATTTCTCCTTCTCTGACTTACTTCACTCATTATGACACTCCCTAGGTCCAAAGTAGTATCAAGTATCAATACTACTGGCCCTCCCCATCTGTGGATCCCACATCCTCGGATTCAACCAACCAGAGAATGGCTGAATCCATGGACGTGGAACCCACAAATATGGAGAGCCAAAGTGGTATAAGCTCTGGAATCAAATCACCTAATGGAATACTAGCTCCATCACTTGGTAGTTACGTGAACAACTTCCTTGACAATATTTTACCTATAGTAGTATGTCAGCCAATAATATAGTGAAAGAAATTTTAGAATCATCTGTCATACAATCCTCAGGTCCCCTATGAATTTATCATCAACCTTATACAAATTTACAAAAAAAAAAAAAGTTAAAGAAGTTGCTACTTTCAATATTATTTACCTTCAGTAAATATTAAACATACTTGATTCTGGGGCTTCCTAGGTGGCTCTAGTGGTAATGAACCCACCTGCCAATGCCAGAGACATGGGTTTGATCCCTGGATGGGGAGATTCCCTGGAGGAGGAAACGGCAACCCACTCCAATAATTCTTGCCTAGAGAATCCCATGGACAGAGGAGCCTGGCAGGCTACAGTCCTCAGGGTCGCAGAGTTGGACACGACTGAAGCAACTAAGCACACAGGCAAGTATGCTTGCTCCTAAAAGGACTGGGATGAGGGGATATATGTGCACGTACAGCTATTCACACTGCTGTAGGGCAGAAACCAAGGCAACTCAGTAAAGCAATATCCTCCATTGAAAAATAAATTTTAAAAAAGGACTGGGATGAAGTTTAATATTTGGTTTATTACTATGGGATTCAAGAATGGAGGCAGAAAACTAGTTAAGATACGTAGCTTGGACTCAACCTACACCTCCTCATTCTAGATCTACCCTTCCTCCCTGGAATCTCAAAACAGGTAAATTCCTAATAAGATATATACCCAGTTGTACAAACATAAATCCTGATGTCACATAGGAGAATAACTGGTAGATAATGTTTGATAGATTCCAAAAGAAGAGAATAATACAATGAAACTGAAGAACAGCTTAGAAATCGGTGAAATCCCTTATATTAAGATTCTATGATATCATGGAATATCCACCAAAGACAAAAGATAAGGCTCTGTGCTTGACTCTGGAAGAGACGTTAAGATCAACTGTAAGTGATGAAGCCTTTTAAAACAGGACAAGAAGGAAAGACTCAGACATGTGATGGCTCATTAGCACCTGATCAGCAGACACCACTGGAGCCAAAACCAGAGATTGACTCGATTCACCTCGTCACCTTGAACCCCAAACAATACAGTTGAAGAAACAAAAATCAACCAAAAAAGGTTAACTACAAAGTAGCATTTTTTCCAAAATAAATTTAATAAGGTAAGTTTCACTGAATCAGTTCAGTTCCTCAGTCGTGTCTGACTCTTTGTGACCCTATGGACTGCTGACGCCAGGCTTCCCTGTCCATCACCAACTCCTGGAGTTTACTCAAACTCATGTCCATCGAGTCAATGATGCCATCCAACCATCTCATCCTCTGTTGTCCCCTTTTCTCCTCCCCCCTTGAATCTTTCCCAGCATCAGGGTCTTTTCCAAAGAGTCAGTTCTTCATATCAGGTGCCCAAGTATTGGGAGTTTCAGTTTGAGCATCATCCCTTCCAATACCATCTCTCATAAGTAAATTTTAAAACAGGAGAGTATTTCCCTCAATAAAGAATCCTAGTCATTGAAAATACCACAATAAAAAGGATACAACCAAAAAACAAAACTACATTAAAAGCATAAGCAACACTTCCTTATGAAAGTGGTTGGATTATCCATTTCTAAAAAAGAGATTTATAACATCTAAAATGAGAAATCAGCTTTGATGCAATTATTTGATTCACTGCATTGAAAAGATAATAAAAATATTTCAAAGAAAAAACTGAGGGGGGAATAATAACAAAATATCCAAATAAGTAGGTATCTACACAATACCTTAAACTGATAGGTAACTGACATGCCATTTATTCATCAGTAACTGATATGCCATTTATTCATCAATAATTTCACTAATATAAATATAAAATTATATAAAAATATATACAATATATGATATATATTATAATATATAAATAATATAAAATATAAAAATCATTTATAATTACTTAAATCTTAGCATTAGGGACTTTTTAGTACTGAAAATATTCTCTGTAATATCTGTCTGTAGAGGCCTAACATTTATTTATAACACATTCTGAATTTCTTACAGAAGACTCTTACTAGGAAAATGTGAAGCACTTCCCTTATTTGAGAATGGGGGAAAAAAGCAACATAAAGCAGTATATTAATTAGTCCACGGTTAAAATGATACAATGGTGGCAGATACAACTAAAAATACCATCTCTTTATACTTACCCATAGCTCAGTAATTAACACCATTTGGGATTCATTCAGGTTCATGCTTCCTTAAAATAATATACAAAACATAACCTAACTTCCAACTAGTGAACATTCAATACCGTATCAAACTTCTCTGGGGTTTTCTTAAAATTTCCAACTCCGACTTTGCAGTCAGGTTATGAACTGCTCCTTTCTTACTGTTATCCTACATGCCTAAGAGTCCCATTTTCCCCTTCCCCTCCCCTCATCTCCTTTAAGATGATACAGCTAGTAAAAGTCCAAAAAAGGACCAGAGATACTATGCAAAAAGAGGTTAGAAACAAACAAAACAAAAAAACCCACATAGCTTTATTTTGTGATGGCAATTTCAAGCAGTTTCAGAAGCCAGAGCTGTGTTCTGAAGGATTAAGTTACCCACTCTGGATAAGTGGAGTGTTACCGTGTGTGGACTGGGTCCTTACCTTCTTAGCTTTCCTAATGAGGCCAAGGTCACTGGTTCAAACCATTATCTCAGATTGCAACCACAAAGAGAATGTGCCTCCATCTTCACCAGTGATGGAAAAGGAATTACTGAACTTCTCATACGCCATTAAGAAAAGAAGCAACGAGACAGCCAAAGTAAGGATGTGTTTCCTAAAACACAGCACTGATCACGCCACTACATACACACAAGAAGGGCCCTCCATTCCAAGTCCAATTAAGTCTAAACTTGGCAATCCTGCCTTTAAGGCTTTTCGAAGTTAGCCTCATCTGCCACGTTCTTGTATACAGACATTATCTCCTACCAACTTAGACTATGTCTTGTGTTCTTTTCTATAAAACACTTTCCATACCTTGAACCTTTTGGGGATGTTTTCTCTGCTAATGTGACATATTACAATCCCCACAGCTATCAAACTTCTCACAAAAGCATGTAATCTTTACCTTCTATCTCTCACTACTGCTTTAATAGTATCTCTTATGATACACCATATTCTACCTTGTCATACTTTTCCCATTTACTGACTTTCTATCTCAAGTCATTCCCTAAAATGTTTCCAGAAACTTGCAAAAATAGATGTAAATATTACAAGATAAAATAAATTATAAATGGGTGAAAAAACTGACACAAAGAACCAAAAACAGGAAAAGAGTAATATATATTGAATCTGTTACCTGTTATCTCTTCCTTTCATATATATGTATGCGTGTGTGTGTGTGTATATGTATATATATATATATATATATATATACATATACACACACTTACTCTTAAATTCAACTGCAGGCTCTCCTTAAGGATATAAATCAGTGCTATGTATATACACAGTAAATAACATCCTTTCAAATACCCAGGAGATTCTGTAATCTAAGGACAATTTCAAAGCGTCCTTTTAAAAAAGCATATTCCTTTGTATGTGGACCCACACATATATGTGTATATTCTCAAATTTTTGAAATGGCAAACAAAAATGAAAAAAGGCACCAACATATAAAGGAATAAGTTTTGTGGCACTTTAGATGTCAATAAAACAATCAAATTATAATTACTGTCAATGATAGCTTTAATGTTTTTCTCATTTTAAATAAATCTATACCATTTCCTTTTGGTAAAGACCTAGGAGTGCTCAGGGGATAGGAAGAAATAATTCCACCTCCTTCCAGTACCTGGAAGAAACTGGCAATGGACTCTGGTTAGTACGCAAAGAAAGCACCTATGATCAATAATGTAAAGAACCCATCCTAAATATTTAGTTCACAGTTACTTGGATTTCCTTTCACTACTAAATGTATTTAGGACACATCTGCTTTGGATTACAGACACAGATAAAACCTATAGAGACATTAAACTGCCAAAATCATACCTGAAGGTTAGAACCACTTATCCTTCAGACCTTTAAAACTACAGCTATAAATCAATAGCTTTTCTGGAAAATCAGGGTTGTCTTTTTCCTTTTTGACATAAAAGAAATGAAACACTGTTTTGAGGGAGAAGCTAGAAAAGTGAATGCAGTATTTTCATAAGTTGAGAAATTTGCTAACCAAAGGATTCCTGAACTGAATCATCTTACAATGAAAACCACAATCCCCCTAATTTCCTCCATTCGTTAAATAATAATAGAAAAACATAACTTCCTAACTTGTCCTTCCTATTCCAAGTATATCCCCACTTCAATCCAAATTACAAATTCCTTTTATACTAATTTTCCTTGAACATCAGTTAACAAGTGTTGAAGGCAAAAATCACTCCCTAATTTAATCTTCAGTCACTTCCTATCACCACCTTAGACATCTATTAAGAGCAACTGTTGCCTAACTGGTGCCCAGAATATTTTCCTTATTTCATGCCATTTTCATTATTAGCATTCTCCTGCCTGAAACATTCTCCTTCAACTCAAGATTTCTGAAAAGTCAGTTCAAACAACAATTGCTTTCCTAACCTACCAAAGGTCAATTATATCCCACTTGTAAACTCTGAATGTAGTATTCTTTGTCATTTTGGAGGCTGGCATTCCAGTTAAAGCCTAAGAAACATTTTGTAGCACTGTGTCAGGAATTC
This sequence comes from Muntiacus reevesi, assembly GCF_963930625.1. Lineage (NCBI taxonomy): Eukaryota > Metazoa > Chordata > Mammalia > Artiodactyla > Cervidae > Muntiacus > Muntiacus reevesi. The sequence continues at coordinate 13,599,204 of NC_089259.1, forward strand.
ACATAGCCTCTTTGAACTTGTTCCTCTACCTATATGCCAAAACTTGAATGTGATCAAGATTTCCAGCTCAAAATTTCTGATTTTTCAACTTCATATTTCATTCTATTTAAAACTATTATTTCAGTTCAATTCAGTTCAATCAGTTGTGTCCAACTCTGTGCCCCATGGACTGCAGCTCGCCAGGCCTCCCTGTCTATCACCAACTCCCGGAGCCTGCTCAAACTCATCGTCTATCAAGTCCATGATGCCATCCAACCATCTCATCCTCTGTCGTCCCCTTCTCCTCCTGCCTACAATCTTTCCCAGCATCAGGGTCTTTTCTAATGAGTCAGTTCTTCACATCAGGTGGACAAAGTATTGGAGTTTCAGCTTCAGCATCAGTCCTTCCAATGAATATTCAGGACAGATTTCCTCTAGGATGGACTGTTTGGATCTCCATGCAGTCCAAGGGACTCTCAAGAGTCTTCTCCAACACCACAGTTCAAAGGTATCAATTCTTGTGGCACTCAGCTTTCTTTATGGTCCAACTCTCACATCTATACATGACTACTGGAAAAACCATAGCTTTGACTAGACCGACCTTTGTTGGCAAAATATGTCTCTGCTTTTTAATATGCTGTCTAGGTTGGTCATAGCTTTCCTTCCAAGGAGCAAGTGTCTTTTTTAATTTCATGGCTGCAGTCACCATCTGCAGTGATTTTGGAGCCCCCAAAAATAAAGTCTCTTCATTGTTTCCACTGTTTCTCCATTTTTTGCCATGGAGTGATGGGACCAGATGCCATGATCTTAAGTTTTTTGAATGTTGAGTTTTAAGCCAGCTTTTTCACTCTCCTCTTTCACTTTCATCAAGAGGCTTAATTCTTCTTCACTTTCTGTCATAAGAGTGGTATCATCTGCATATCTGAGGTTATTGCTATTTCTCCTAGCAATCTTGATTCCAGCTTGTGCTTCATCCAGCCCTGCATTTTCCATGATATACTCTACATAGAAGTTAAATAAGCAGGGTGACAATATACAGCCTTGTACTCTGTTCCCAATTGGGAGCCAGTCTGTTGTTCCATGTATGGTTCTAACTATTGCTTCTTGATCTGCATACACATTTCTCAGGAGGTAGGTAAGGTGGTCTGGTATTCCCATCTCTTGAAGAATTTTCCACGGTTTGTTGTGATCTACACAGTCAAAGGCTTTGGCATAATCAATAAAGCAGAAGCAGATGTTTTTCTGGAATTCTCTTGCTTTTTTGATGATCCAACAGATGCTGGCAATTTGATCTCTGGTTCCTATTCCTTTTCTAAACCCAGCTTGAACATCTAAAAGTTAATGGTTCACATACTATTGAAGCCTAGCTTGGAGAATTTTGAGCATTACTTTGTTAGCATGTGAGATGAGTGCAATTGTATGGTAGGTTGAACATTCTTCGGCATTGCCCTTCTTTGGGATTGAAACGGAAACTGACCTTTTCCAGTTCTGTGACCACTGCTGAGTTTTCCAAATTTGCTGGCATATTGAGTGCAGCACTTTAACAGCATCATCTTTTAGGATTTGAAACTGTTCTTCAGCTCTTATAATTTCCCCATGTGTATGTAGCATACACTGCTTGAGAACAAGAACCATGATAGATTACATCTTTGCCTACAGCACTACTAGATATAATGATTTACACCTAGTGTGTGCTTAGTCACTCAATCGAGTCTGTCTCTTTGTTATCCCATGGACTGCAGCCCACCAGGCTCCCACTGTCCATGGGATTCTCCAGGCAAAAATACTGCAGTGGGTAGCCATTCCCTTCTCCAGGGGATCTTTCCAACCCAGGGATCGAACCTGGGTTTCCTGCATTGCAGGTAGATTCTTTACCGTCCAAGCCACCAGGGAAGCCCTCACAGCGAGTACCTACTCAATAAATATACCCATATGGTAGGCCAGTGAGGGGCAAACCATTTACTATAACAGGGACAGTAACGTATCTGAGCCTTACTCCTGTCTATCAAAACAGCTATGCAATCACAGTAACAGGATAGCGAAGTATTTGGCAGTAATTATATGGCTTTCCTGGACAATTGTGGGGGTTGTTTCTGCCACATGTCTGCACTCACGTATTCAACAAATAATTCAGAACACGTGATGAGCCAGGTTCTACTGTAGAGCAGTAGAAATACAGAGGTAAAAACAGATGGGTAACATCTTTGCTCTCAAGGTGCTCACATTCTAGAACACAACCACAGGAGTAGCAGCCCCACCCAAACTTCCAAGATCAAAAGGAGTACCTGCGGCTCTGAGGAAATAAGGAGCATCTACAGTTCTCAGTGCCTTCCACTGCATGTAAGCTGAGTGAGGAAACGCCACCAGAACACCGTGGTTTGGATCGTATGCTACAGAGACAGCGGAGCACAAAAGTCATTAAGAGCACCAACTCCAGACTCAGTCTGCCTGGAGCTATGTCCCAGCTCCCACTTACTAGCCAGGTGACCTTGAATAAATTATTTAATCATTCTATCCCTCAATTTCCTTATCTGCAAAATGTGGGTAACAAAGGTTGTTCGGAGAATTCACAAGTTGATAACATGGAAAGTGCTTAGAATTTGCAGAAAACAAGTACTATAATTTTTGCCTACTCCTACTATAACTATTACTACTACTACTACTATTATTAAATTGTTGCAATCTGTCCATGAACAAGCTAAAAACAGCATATATGATACATAGTAGGAACTCAGTATTTTATTACTTACTGAAGGAATAAATGAACCCAAGATTCAGTGTATTCCTCTGTGAAAACTGAACAACTTTAAGACTGCTATGACTCAAGAGCACATAATCTATCTCAAATGGTTTTATTAAACCCTTGCCCCACAAAAATAATACAAGAGTAAGGTTTTATTACTGTCACCACTAGAAATACATCATACCCATATGATAGCAAAAATGTAATGCTAGATATTATTTCAACTGTACATCTATATGTTGTTTGACTAACTAGTCAATATACGGGGCTTGCTGACATGGAGATATACACTAACCCTAATATCCAAAGAAATTAGGTAAGTAGGACAGCTGAGAGAGAATGAAGTCTCATCAACAGTGAGCAATTTTATAATCAATCCATCCACAACGACTCAAAAAGAGAATTCTCAGCTACATACACTAAGCACCAGGAGCCCCTCGCCTAGGCAGTGATTCAGTATTATAAAAATACCTGGGCTGCCTGGAAAAACAAGATGCTACTGCATCTGTCTTATCCCCAGGAAACTCAAGAGCACCCTTTACTCTATGGGTCCATGGATGGGAAAAGGCAATACCACTCACCACGATCTAATCCTTAATAAAATCAAGCCACAGCAAATCTTCTCCCCACTCAATACAAGTACAGTTTTAAGCCACGCAGCCAGTTTTAACACTGGTATGTCCACAAAAGGATATGAAAACCTTTAAAGACTCTCAAAACTAGACTCTGATGATCACTACAACAGATTTTGTATTTTCCTTCTGTTTTTAATAACCCCAACCTTAAAAGGCCTCATCTCTTAATACTTTTTTACTCCCATTTAATATCCATATATAATCAATTAAATTTATTGCTAATTCTAATCACTGCCATGTCTTTTTCATGGTTCTTTGCCCTTAATAGAAACCATAACTTGCTAGTTTAGTAACAAGTAACTACAGTGACCATAAGCAAAACAGAGTGGTTAGGAATTTTAAACAAGTAATTGACTCAATGCTTACTACACTAACAAAGGAAACTCTTAATACAAACAAGTGGCATTTTGCCAGCTAAATGTTTATATTTTAAACAGTTGAAACTGCAAAGAACTTTCAAGGTAATACTTAGATCATTTATGCTAAATCATTTATGTTAAAGAACTGAACCAGTCAAAAGGAGATAAACAAGAATACTGACACAATTTAGAAATAAATGGGTTTAAGGTGCAAAACTCGTCATAAACATACATAAACAAAACATTATGTGCAAAAATAAACAAGAGATGCTTATTAAAAGCAGCAAGTATTTCTTTTTTGCTCATGAACACAGCAAAAAGTAATCAATAATTCTCAATCAACTCTCTCTCAGTCAACCCTATTAAAGGAGAAAATAGTGTTATCACATGATGTATAAAGAACTTATTTACCTTTCAAATATGTTATAATAGTGTTTTTAAAAAGAAGTTGTCCTAAAAAAAAAAAAAAAAAAAGTTGTCCTTATGCCAACATTAAATTTTTTTTCTTCACTTATTCATTAAGCAGATTTTTACTGAATACCTACTGTCAGATACCATCATATACTTTGTATATACAGTAGCGAACCAAAACCCTCTGTTTGTGAAGCTTAAAATCAAACAGATAATCACACACACACATTAATTACAAGCTGTACTAAGCACTATGAAGTAACAAGGTGATCTTAAACAGTGTTAACAAAGAACCTAAGTTTAGACTAGTGTATCAGAGAAGGCCTCTCAAGGTGACAGTGAGGCTTTAGGGAGGAAAGGAAGAAAGATGACACAGAACATGTTCTGGCTAAAAGAACAGCCCAAGTCAAAGCCTGGAGGAGACAGCAAGAAAGCATGACAACCTGAGAATCTGAAAGGAAGCAGATGGGACTCAAAAAACGAGGGGAAGTAGCATATGAAGCCAGAAGGGACCAAAGCAAGATGCAATCACCTTAAAAGACATGGAAAGGCTTTAGGGATTTGGGACAAGTGACTGACTGAAACAGATTTCCATTTTAAGAATATCATTCTGACTACAAGACACAAAATCAGAGAAAGGCAAGAATGTATGCAGAAAGTTGGTGAAGAAGCAACTGCAGTACTTTTAAGAGTTGAGTATGTTATCTTAGGCTAGAGTTGTGGCAACAGAGATAGTGAAAGAAAAGATAAATTCAAGATATATTTAGGAAGTAATGGTCAGAATGTAGAGGGTGAGGAAAAGGAAACTATCAAGAAATGACTCAGGCTCCTAAAGTGAAAAACTAGAATAAGAAATAACATTTATTAAAATGAGGATGACTAATAAAGAAATTTGAGAGGTCAACTAATGAGGAGGTTAAGGTTATGATCTGTTGAGACTGAGAGGCTGTGAGAACACAAGTAGCAATAACATGAAGGCAAAAGACCACATCAGTCTAAAGCTAAGGAGAAAGTGTGGTCTAGTGATATGCATTCAGAAGTTGAGAGCATACAGATCATATCTGAAGCCACAGAACAGCCAGCTACCTAGGGGAAAGGGAGAAGACGGGAAGAGGACACAAATCCAAAGAATTCCAACGATGACTCTGATAGAAGAGCTGAACTGAAAGTAAAAGAGAGTGGGTGCTTCAAGGAAGGAAAACAAAGCTCAACTAGACCTAATGAGGCTGAAACATCCAGTAAGATTTTCAGGTCTAGCTGATAGGTAAGGAAGAAGTGAAGGGTTGGGAAGAGCGGGACCTTTGAATATATGCAAGCCTAGGAAAAACGTCAACCTGGAATCCAAAACTCAATATAGACAGATCATTCTTTTAAAATAATATAAACATCCTTTATCATTTTTCCCCTCATGTCATTTCTTTTAATAAGCCACTAAAGCATATTCGTACCGTGACATAGTGAACCCTAAAGACACAGTGACACAGCAAAAATCAACCACCATGGATCAGATAATGCCGTACCAGAACAGGGCATGCTCTGCAGTTTCATATTTTTAAATTGAAGTTTCTAAACAAGAAATAAAATATATCTGCTTTGCAATACTGAAGCCAATGTTACAAAGACAGAATTTAGGAAATTAAAATGGTTTTCCTGAAAAAGTAATTTTCATACAACTCTCCCACCAAAATGTTAAAACTAATTCATCTAACATTTGTCTGTCTACTGTATTTTCCAGGTACATCACTCTTATGACTCTGCCCACTTTTTTCGTCATCAAAGGGTCATAGGTAAACGTTGATATGTTCTAGGGCAATCCTATCCTTTGTACTAAGACACAAATCAAGGAAGCCTGCCTTCTTTCAGGTTTTCAGCCACTCTAACACTCCTTAGGGGCTTACCTCATGTTGGATTTATGAGCAGTAGAAACAGCACCAGATTCTGAATTGGAAAAACGACTTTTAATCCTTACTCTGCTTTACTGTTATATGTGTAACCTTACAACAACTCACTTGGTTTCTCTAATAAACCAAATAAGCTTCTGTTTATGCACCAGTAAGTTGGAAAAAACTTAATGCACAAAGTTGTTTAGTGATTAAATCCGATAATAAGTATTAACTGAATCTAATCCTAACATTTTATATCACTTCTGTGAACTGAAATACCAAGTTATATGCCATTCTTATTTCTGCTGAATATAAGCCAAGCAATTCCACTCAAAATTTATGTACTAATTACAGATCAAATCTTGGAGCATGAATCATTAAAATTAGCATCCTTCTTCATATTTAATAGCATAGCATTCTACAACTGAAATAGATGTGTAATGTTAAACAACTGAAATAGATGTAAAATGTTTATTTTACACTCCTTTCCTAAAACCTCACAAAAATGACAGAAAAGGAATTTTTAAGATATAAAAAGCCATGAGCCCACAAAAATTGAGAGAATGGGTGAAAAGACAATAGCAACAAAAATTTGGAAGCTGGAAAACAGATGGTTGAGTGACAAATGACTTAGCAAACACTAGGAAATCAAATCTTTAGCAAACAGTGGGAAAAGCCAAGAACAAACCCAATTTAAACTGTAAAATCCCCAAAAGACTCAGGAATTGGCAGTACCACATACATCTGAAGTGGGATGTGGGGGAGAGAGAGTGCTAAAATAAGAAAAGATTGTTTAAAAGTCTGTTTAAGAAGCAACCATCCCCACAGATACTAACCACCCCTCCCCAACCCCAACAAAAAACTGAAAATATATTGTCTCGTGAATATAAAACACAAGATTCTGGGACTGAGAAAATGAGGCACAGCAATATGCAGGAGAACATACTGAAAACAAGCTGACTGAGTGAAGAAACACGTATGGGGATGCCCAGACAGGTTACCATAGAATGAAGCTAACAAAACCTCTCAGAATTTCAAATCAGCATTCAACTCCCCTACTCTCACACACAACCACCATCTAAGAAAAGGCTGTAACACAAAAGGTAAAGACCAAACAAATAAAAACTAAGAGAGTAAAAAATGGAGGACACAGATCACATATGGAGAAGAAACCTTAATGAATAAAAAACACTTTTATACTAACCTAAGAGAAAGTATGATTGTTACTAGAACAGGATAGATACTATTCAAAAGGACCAAAGACAAAAGCTCTTGGAAATTAAATATATAATAGATGAAAACTCAACAGCAGTAGAGCAAAAAGCAAAAGACGGAAAATAGGAAAGAAAATATGAGACAATTAGAAGATTGGTCAAGAAGGTCTATTATCTCAATAAAAGGAATTTGAGAAAGAAAAGAGAAATTGGAAGAAATAACCAACAACCTCACTCAAGAAAAAGTCCCAAAACTAAAAGGCGTTTCCAGACTGAAAGGGCACACCAAGTATTCAGCACCCTGAATGAAAAGAAATCCAAATAAGGAAACCTCACTGTTAAATTTCAGAACACTAAAAACAAACACATTCTTAAAAGCTTTCAGAGATTTAAAAAATGAGGGAAGGGAAGAAAAGAGAATAAACAAGAGGATGGGGGTAAGAAGGAAAAACAAAACCCACACAGGTCACATGTAATATCTGTAAGATATCAGAATGGCTTTAAACTTCTCAAAAGCAATATGGAAGCTAGAAAGCTATGGAGCAAAATTATAAAATAATACAATTTCCAATCCAATATCCCTTACCTAACTGTATAAGGGTAATATAAAGCCATTTTAAAATATCAAGCAAGCCAAGAAAGAATATGACATGGGTCACCGGAAAAGAGATCCAACCATAGAAGACACTGAAAGGAACCTCACAATATTACTAAGTCTAAAAGGCAATTAGTCCAGAATGAAGATCAGAGAAATATGAGACTTCCTCAGAAAGTTAAAAGTGGTAACAATACCTGATATGTCTGAACATCTCCAGGACATTTGATGAAACGCTGAGTCAGTGATTACTACAGAGAAAACTAAAGCAGCAGGGAGGCGGGAGGCGTGGAGACAATGAATTCCAGCCAGATCAGCCTATGGAAAAGCTAACAGTTAACAAGTCACATTGAGAACTGCTTATCAGCTCTTTAGTCTCCCACATTTAAGTACACCCAGAAGATCAAGAATTGCCAGACATCTGAGGAGAGGCTCTATCACAAAAGATTAAGCCCAAAACCCACAAAAATGGGAAGAAAGGCAACTTGGAGGAAACAGATGATGATGGATGAAAACTTGGGGTAAGGGAACCCACTACTAACATTTGTATATGTTAAACAATATACAGAAATATATATACAGGTATACCATACATACTAGACAGCTGGGATAGGAGGAGGAAGGCAAATGCAGGACATTAGACAGGCTAGGAAAAGTTATATTTTACAAGAAAACTGAATAATCAACAGTGATGCAATCATAACTATTAAGATGAAGGGGGGACCAGGAGGAAGAAGGACCAGCTGAGTAGATCATGACAAAGCTAATCTTCATTTTCTACCCAGGAAGTTACTAAAGCCAAAAACAAAAGCAAGGAGTATTTTTATCTAACACATACAAAGCAAACCTAAAGGAAATCAACTTTGAATATTCATTGGAAGGATTAATGCTGAAGCTCCAAGATTTTGGCCACTTGATGCAAAGAGCCGACTCATTGGAAAAGACCCTGATGCTGGGAAAAATCAAAGATAAAAGGAAAAGAGCGCAGCAGAGGATGTGATGGTTAGACAGCATCACTGACTCAATGGACCTTAATTTGAGCAAACTCTGGGAGACAGTGAAGGACAGGGAAGTCTGACATGCTATAGTTCATGGGGTCGCAGAGAGTTGGACACGACTTAGCAACCGAACAGTAATGTAGAGCATATGAGTTAGAGACATTTCAAAGGACTTTCCAAATTCGCTTCACTCTTACAAAATCTATGCAGTAGATACTATTCTCCCCACTTTTTTTTTTCTCCCCACTTTTTAAAGTGAGCAAACTGAGACACAGAGAGGTTAAGTAGCTGGTGAACAACAGAGGTTGGCTCAGACCTAAGCAGTCCACGCTCCTAACCACCTGGCTGCGTTGTACGTCAAGTAGTAATACAGGCAGTTATTTAGAGACTAGGAGGTAAATATCACAATCATCATCTACAAGAGGTGAAAGTGATTGCTTCCAGGGAAATAAAGAGGGCAATAAGCTTTTGTTTGTTTTGATAAGCACGTAAACTATTTGGCTCTTTAAACTGGGCAGGTACAACATAAATAAAAATTAGATCTTATAATTTAGTATTTCACAGTTAAAGTATTTTATCTGATGCAACCATCCTACGAAGCTGGCAAAAATGAGCATTACTCCTATTTGATAAGAAAACTCGAATTCCTCATTAATAAATATTGAGGAACTACTCTATATACAGGTACTGTATTTAGAAGATAAATATCAATTTACCTCAAGGTATGAAAAGGTAAAAGAGGTACACTAAGTATTTTCATTCACTTCTTTTCATTTTGTTGCATTAAATTATATGATCCTGCATCTCCAACAGTTATGCTTAAGGTGAGAGACAATACAAATTTTAAATCATACAAAAGGCAGAGAAAGGTCTGCTCATTAATTTTTTCAAAAAACACTCAGCTCTTGCCCTTGAAGAAATCACGGTCTTATGGGAAAAATGGGTAAACGTAATTTTAATTGAATGTGCACAGTGCCTTGAATAGAGGAACACTAAAAAGGGCTAAGGAAAACATTTCTTGAAGAGAATGATACAGAGGGAACATCTGAGCTGAGTCTTGAAGGATGAATGCAAGTTTGACCAATTTCACAGAAGAGGCTGTATTAACAATCACGAAACACTGAAAACATCAGTGTGAAATACCTGCATCTTCCCTGTGCTGTTAACAGTAAGTTCACATTAAAGGCTAATCTAAGACATTATGTGTTTTGTTTGTTAGCCACCCAGTCGTGTCCAACTCTTTGCAACCCCGTGGATTGTAGCCCACCAGGCTCCTCTGTCCATGGAATTCTCTAGGCAAGAAAACGGGAGTGGGTAGCCATTCACTTCTCCAGGGGATCTTCCCAACCCAGGATCAGACTCAGGACTCTTGCACTGCAGGCAGATTCTTTACCATCTGAGCCACCAGGGAAGCCCAACGTAAGACATTAAGACCTTTTTAATGAGAATGATTTTTTTTAAAAGATCTTACATAATCTTAAGGCCTGATCCATGTTTCTAATCTTTATAGTCTCTGCCAGTAGCCAACACCAGTAGACACATATGTTACCAACATGTTAAAATTTACAGTGTTGCAATATTATTTCAAAAGATGACTAAAGAACAGTCAATCTTCATTTATCCTACCACCTAAAAGTTTTATTGCCAATGTGTTTTCTAAGTCATAACACTGACATTACAATGTACTCCTTTTCTCCCATGAGATCCATAGGTAAAGCCCAGAAGACACAAACGACAAAGAAACTAACATGGGAAGAAAAAAGTAAAAACAATTTTTTAAATCATTATCACTTAAAAAATTTTTTCCAAACTACAGTAATAATCTGCAGTAAAATGCCAAGAAAAGATTATACAAATTTACCAGATCTGACCTTTACAGCTATTTTAAGGGTCATTTTGATATTACAGAATTTAAAGGATGTTAACAAAAGCTCAAATATGTGGTTAATTCAAAACAAGTACAGTCAACTCAAGTTACTGTACACCAATATTTAATCATATTTCTCAGTATCTGTTTTACCCCTTTAATTTCAAACCTTTCTACATAATTTGCCCCTAATTAGTCCTCATCTCAGTTGCTATATGGAAAAATTGATTTTGTTCTAATATCTTAAACTGTGACTCTAGCTCTACAGTTAAAAACCGAGTTGTAAGTAGCAAAATCTGACTTTAATCGTCTGGAACACCACGTTATGGAAGGCTCTATCATGCCCTACCACCAGGAGGAGAAAACAAAAAGGAAAAAGTTATGCCAGGAGACCACAATGGTAATTAGTAAAAATCATGGCAGGTTTGAATTCAAAGTATGTGGTTTTTATTTATGTATCCACCCATCTTTTACTTCTCTAAATTTAGCATCCACATAATATACCTGTTCTTATAGGGGGTTTTACTCAGATCACACTCATTAGATTTAGAAAACACGAATATCTGAGCTAAGTTAATTATTTAAAATTATAGATGTGTATTAGCATTATTTGATAAAGTTAAAAGTTTAGCAATAATTATAACACAACTATTAAGGAAACCACCTCCTAGAAGAGGTCTCTCTTTTAAAAAGTAGAGACTTGTATACATGATATGGAATACATGTGGCTAGATAACAAGGTTCCATATATGACTTAGAAAAATAAGAATCGTCAAAGGCAAGAATTTAAATTATTTCAATTAACCATGCCTTTACCTTATATCTTTTAAGTAATTAAAAAAAAAAAAAGAAAGCCTCACTGAAACATTTGGCCTTTGTGTTTCTACAATGGCAATTCTTTTCAAATATGACCAATTTTTCCAAAGTGAAAACCACAGATATACATTTAGAATGTAAACGTTCCAACTGGCTTAATAAAAGTTCAATCACAAAAACCTCCAATACTAAAATATTTAAGTATCTTTCACATTTATTCAAAGTTCCACAGTGAAAATGAATAGCCTCTGTCAAAACTCCTTGATCAAAACTATTACTTTGATCAAGGTTAGTAAGACTGGCAAATCTGTGAAAAGAACATTCCTTTAAAAATCGACTTAATTTAAAGCCGTGTAGTATCATGAGAGATTTCACAACTCTTCCAGCTAGCCAGCTTCAAAGACACAATTTGATTCAATAAATGTGATCACCATATTATTACCAATCCTATTAAGAAAACAATGGTTTAGTAATGTATTTTAGGCTTTCTGTATTTCTCTGGTCACAGAAGAGAACAAGTAGAGCAGATTAGCAGGAGAATAAAGTCAGTTCAACCCTCCAAGACATTCTCTTTCTTTACTCTTTAAAACAGCTACCATCTTGATCTACTATGCAAAAGGAAAAACATACTGCATCCTACTGTCAAAGATAAATTGGGCTGTTTTTAAGAGTGTATGCCCCTCCTCCCCCACAAAACACTTTTTACCATTCCCATTTCTTTACTGTTCAGATAAAACAGCCATTAAGTAAGTATACAAAAGTCGGTCAATTAGTTTGAGAGCAACCTGTATAACCCAGCTTAGGTCACCTTTCCTATAATATCTGACTAGGAAAAGCAGTAACATGATCTTTTTCAGGCTAATAGCAAACACAGTAGAACTTTGGGTCATCCAGTCCAGTGAAGGACAAACAAATGTGGGAACCACAACCTCCCCTCCTGCCCCCAAGAGATGATCATAACGATTTTAATAAGTCAAAAGAAGAGATGAACTATTAAGCTGGGTTAGCAAAAATTAAGCTTCTGTTCATAATTAATTCTAAAAAACCATCTCGTAAATAACAAAACCACTTGGGGCTCCCATACCTACTCTTAATGTTCAAAAACTATTCTGTGAAGTATTGTTTACGTTTTACTTAGACCACTTCCTAAGCATTTTGAAACCATCCCATCACACTCCTGCTCTAGAAAAACTTACCAGAAAAATGCTCGTTCACCTCTAAAGAGGAAAAAAGTAGATAATGCCTTTAGACTAACCCTGTGCACATGCAATGACTAAACAGAGGAACTCTGAATCTGTTGAATGCCTGCAGAAACATGGCATAAGCTTACCTCTCGTCCTCGCCATCCACCAAGGGTGTCGTCAGCGGTAGCACCTTCAACGGGAAAAGAGAAGCAGAGGCTGCAAGGCTGCTGCTACTGCCATCTGAAACTGCTGACACTCCCCCACTGTCACCACTGATGGTCTGAGGTAAGCCAACTAAGGAGGGTTCCGCTGGGCGCCTGGCATCTTCGATTTGGCTTCCAATTGCCTGAGCTAATGATTGTGCGGAGAATTGAACAGAACTGAGTGGTAGCTGTTGTGCCAAAGGCAAATTTATATTAGATGCTAGCAAGGGAGGCTGACTGACACTCTGAACCAAATTACCATTCTGAGTCGCGGGGGCTTGTGCTATATTCTGTGACGGAACCAAGTTTGTCGGGGCAGAAGGCAGTCCAGAAGGACCAGCTGAACTAACCTGATTCGTAACAGAAATACTACTAGCAGAGGGCAAAGGACTAACTGCAGGCAACTGCTTCGAAACCACTCCTGGAGCTACCGACTCGACCCCCTGTGGCTGGGGAGGCGCAGGTAACAGGGTACTCTGGGGTGCAATGACCAGTTGTTGAGGAAGGCTTGAAGCGCTGGGTTGAACTCCCTGATGAAGGATCGCAGCTGGAGCAGGTGGCACTATCTGTGAAGCCGGAGGAGCACCTTGCTGGATAACTGAAGGTGTGACTTGGGTGGAAGGCTGCTGCAGTGCCGATGGTAGGCTTGTCTGTTGACCAATATTTGCAATTTGACTGCCGGGAGGTACAGCGGCTACTGCCGTGTGAGCCTTGCCAACAGGTTGGCCAGCTGCCCCTGCAGGTTGTGCTTGGACTGCCGCGGGCTGCACTGGGAGCTGGATGCTCTGTGGTTGAGCCATAGGAATCACCGTGGCTCCCAGGGCCACCCCTGCAGAAGTGGGCTGTCCAGAGGACACCGCTGTTTGGAGAAGCGGTGAGGGCTGAACATACTCGGAGGCTGGGTTTGGAGTCACTGATGTACCGTGGCTTGGGGCCATCGGAGGGGCCACAGCTGGCGCCGGCTGGCCATATTGTACCTGTTGGGGTGGCGCGCCTGGCAGGGGAGCTTGCACTGGGGGGGCCGCCTGGGAATACGGCAGTTGGGGTTGAGCCAGGCTGGCGATGGAAGGCTGCTGACCTAAAGCCGAAGTGACGCCCACCACGCCAACAGGTGACGGCTGGATACCGGCTTGCAGAGGTACTGGTTGAAGACCTGGCTTCGGCTGATAGCCCAGTTCTTGAGACGGTAACTGTACCTGTGAGATCTGCGACTGAGAAATACTCTGAGGGATGCTAACTGCTGAAATGCCCTGTGGAGCGGAGCCACTGAAGTCCATCTGCGGAAGGGTCACCCCTGGAAGGGTCGGGGGAGGCTGCGGCTGCACCGGCGGGGCCGCCAGGGTGCCCATCTCTCCGCTGCCCACACTCTCCGTGTAGTGACTCAGTGTGCTGACGCTGCTGCTCACGGAGCTCCCACTCGTGCTCTCCCTCTCGGAAGTCGCTTCGGTCGGGTTTTGTCTTACACTTTCCACCACCTTATTTACCACCACCCCTTCGGTGGCGGGTATGGCGGCGTTTTCTTTTTCATAGAACTCAGTGCAAGTCCATCGACCTTTTTTGAAAGGCTCAGAAGTAGAATCTAACTTCACGACTCTGAACCTGGACGTGTTAACGGCTGGCTGTTGCTGCTGACTCGAAACGGACCCCACAGTCATGCCCGCAGCTGCACTGGCAGCGCTGTTAAGGGCCGCGGAGGAAGCAATCGTACCATTGCCCATGCCACTCAAGATATTCACATTAACCCCGCTGCTCACTGCAGGCCCGACACTCACACTAGCAGCACTGGGGATACTGCTCACACTTATAGCGTTACCAAGCATGCTGCTGGTCACAGCAGGATTAAAACTACCCACAGCAGTGATGTTAACGTTATTCATTGTATTCGTGCCTGTAACAGAATTTATACCTAGGCTGCCGGTAGTACTCGGAGCACGGATACTAGTCATGACAGATGCCGGCGAGCCACTCGATGATACAGCAGAAGTTGGTGCAACTGGCATAACACCGTCAGAGCTTCCCGCGGCCGAGAGTTTTCTGGACCCTGGGCTTGAGGGCGGCCCTCCAGAGATGGATGTACTCGCCACACCGGCATGGGATGGGTGGTGGGGCCCGTGGTGCAGGTGGTGGCCATGAATGGGATGGTGGTGATGGAGGGGGTGTGGATGAGCATTCCCATTGATCACAACGTTCTGTTGTGGAAGGTGAGGCAAATGAGGCTGAGGAAGGTGGGGCTGATTGGGAGAGACCGCCCCAGGTGTCTCGGCTTCCTGGAAGTTATTGAGAGTCTCTTCCGAGGAGCTGCGTTCAGGCTCCCCTAAGTCCGTGGCCCTGGAAAGCGACACATCAAGGATCTCGGAAGACGACAGATCTTCCGTGTGAGACTCATCCAGGTCGTCGTAGCTCTCCGTGTCCTCTGCGATGCTGTTGTTCGAGCTGATGCTAGCGGAGATCTGAGCCGGGGTCACGCTCGTTATCTGGAAGCCACTTTTCTTTTTCATCTGCGTTCCGCCTGGCGCAAGAGGCTGTGCCTGCAGCTGAGCCTGCGAAAGGAGGTTCAGGCTTTGTGGAGGCGGAGGCTGTGGTCCCGACAGAGAAGATGCTGCAGGAGGCGGCGGCTGGAGCAGCGACGGAGGCGGAAAATCCTCAGCAGATGGGGCACTACTACCGACGCCGGTACCTGCTGCACCGAGAGCGGAGGCGCTGCCCCCGCCGCTGCCCCTTCGAGGGAACATTGCCGGGTGCGCCATCTTCCTAGCACTCATGTCTGCAGCGGCCGCGGCCGCCGTGGACTCGGGCGGCTGGTGCATTGTGTTGGGTACCGGGGCGGGGGGCGGAGAAGGCGAGTGCAATTTCCTTCTGCACCGTAATCTTTGTATTCAAGACGCCGAGGAGGAAAACGGGAGCTGACGCTCCGCCCGGCGCGATTCCCCCACCTCCTCCTCCTCCGCCGCCGCAGGCGCCGGCCGTTCCTGCCTTCGAGGGCGAGCTTCGGGAAGGGAGGATGGACAAGGGTGAACGGGAAGGCCGGGGACCCGAAGGGGGAAACCCCTTCAGTCCGCCATCCACTTTCCCCTCTGGCCTCACACCCCCTTTATACTCCGCTTCACGTGGGGTGCGGGGCGGGAGGGAGGGCGTGGGCAGGGGAGCGGGGAGGCGAGGGGAAGGGGATGGGAAAAGCCAAGAAATGCCCACCTTCTCCGGACAACTCCGGAGCCACCTCCGCCCCTCCTCCCGCCGGCGGCGGCGGCGGCCGCTGCAAAAAGCCTCCCGGTCGCCCTGCAGGAAGGCGGCGCCGAGCGAGTGTCGCCTTACCCTCGCCGCCCCCCAGCGCCGCGGCGACTGCCGGCGGCGAGCCCCGAGCTCAGTCAGTGTCGCTCAAACCTCCACTCCCGGCCCCGCCGGCCCGGCTCGGGCCTCCTCCCCCCACGGCCCCGCGGACCCTTTCAAACCCCCTGGGCTCGCGGCGGCTGCTGCTGCTCCGTGAGGAAACGCTGGCCGCGGCTGGGGCCGGCGCGGCGAAGCTCGGGCGGCGGGGCGCCCGGTACGGTGAGCCCAGCAACGGGGCGCGGGCGGGCGCGCAGAGACGCCGGGTCCTCGCGGAGCACGGCCGGGGCGCGGCGGCGGCGGTGGCAGCGGGAGCCCAGGGACCGCTCCATCACTGGCAGCCATGGAGCCCGAGCATTTTCCTCCCTCCGGGCAGGCGCCTCAGCTCGGCAGACGTCCTCGGGGAGGAAGGGGCCGGCGCCCGAGCCTCCCCGGAGGGCGGCGGGACGTGCGCTGAGGAGCGCCGGCGGTGGTGCGAGCAGCTTCGTCCTCGTCCTCCGCAGCCGGTTGGTCCTCTCACCCCCGCTGCTCCCGCGGTCCGGGCGGGAGGGGGCCGCAGGCGGCAGCGACTCCTCTCTCGGCGGCTTTGGTGGCCAGACGGGGCTGGTGCAGCGACTGCAGCCGACGCCGTTCAAAGGAACGAGAGGTGGGGTTTGGTCGGTGTCGGCGAACGGGGCGGGTGAGTGGGTGGGTGCCGAGGGAGGGCGGCGGGCGAGGAGGGGGCTGTGGTGGTTGTTACTAGTGCTCTTCTCCGGCTCCGCCGTATCCCCCGGTCTCTCGCGGCATCGGGAGAGGAGGGACCAGCGCCCGAGCGCAGGAGGAGGAGGAGGGGCGACCGCGGGCGAGAGGAGGCGGAGGCGGCGGCAGCGGCGGCGGCGGCGGGGGGGAGGGGGCCGGCTGAGGAGAAGGAGGGAAGATGGCGTCTGCGCATGCGCCCCGGCGCCGCAGACATAAAGCCAGGTCTGGCGATAGAAGGAGGCGGCGGCGGCGGGTCTTCGGGCCTCGCCGAGCGCTCCGGCGGAAACTGCCGAAGGCTGACTGAGGCGCCGGCGGGGGCGGGGGGGGGGATTTCGGCCGCGGGGGAGCGAATCCGGCTCGGCCCGATGGGGGGTGGGGCGGAGCGCGGGGCGCGCGCCGGTTAGGCGTGTCCGCTCCTTTTTCCACACGCGGCCGGCGCGCGCGCGGGTACGCGGCGGGCGGAGGGGCCGGCGGAGGCAGCCAGGGCCCCGGGGCTCGGGTGACGCCGCCCCGGGCGGTGTGCCCCCCCCCCTCCCCCCCGGCCCGCGCCTGCGGAATGGGTAATGAGGCTTTTCTCCGCAGCAGCAGCATCACGAGTTTCAGTTCCCAGGAGTCCGCCGCCGCCACGACATGAGTCAGGCGTTCCTCCTCGGCGCGCGGCGGGGCCCTCCTCCCCGCCTCGCCGCACCTGGGCTCGCCCCCCGGCCCGCGCCGCCCTCGCCGGCTACTAGG
Organism: Muntiacus reevesi; assembly: GCF_963930625.1. Taxonomy (NCBI): domain Eukaryota; kingdom Metazoa; phylum Chordata; class Mammalia; order Artiodactyla; family Cervidae; genus Muntiacus; species Muntiacus reevesi. Next base: position 13,616,885 of record NC_089259.1, read on the forward strand.
GCAACCCCTAGCCGCGGGGTCCGCGGAAGGCCGGTGGCTCCTCGCGAGCGGCGCCCCCTTTTGTGCGGCGCGGTGGCAGCTGCCTTGCGGTCCCCTCGGCCCCTTCGACGGGCAGGGGCGAGCAAGCCGGCAGATGCTGCTGTTTGCAGTCAACGGCCGGAGGGAGCTCATCTCCAGAAAGGGAGCGCTTGCAATCCGTCGTTACCTGGAGGGAAGCAGCCCGGCCCAGTTTAAAAAAAAAACAAAACTGACCTCAACAGGTGGAGCTAATCGCCCGCAGGGATAGCTTTCCCTGTAATTGTCCAGGCGGTAGGCCGCATAGGTTTTGACATGAAAGACAAAGTGGCCTGGTCATGGTGAAAACGCGAGGACAATGATCAATGAAGACCACCTTTGGGGATTAGAAAAAGAACTATCTGCAGTTCCAGTTTGGAAAAAAGAAAGGAAAACACCTGCATAGTTCTACAGAAGCAGGGTTAGGTTTGATTGGAGGCAAGTTAACTGGAAGTTGCTGCTCTTGCCATTCATTACACATCAAAACATTCTAGCCCTAAGCATTTTTGACCACTAAACAAAAATGCACTTCTCACCTAGGAACCAAGAAAACAAAAATGCAGTATAGGAAACCTCAGAAATGTTTGTTTTTTTCAACTTAGTGTTGAGGGACTAAACGTTTATGGTCAGACCTCTGATTCACTAAATCTCACAGACCAGATCTACAGTCCTGTTTCAGGGACTTGTTAAAAACATAAATGGCAGGGTTTGAAAGATGCGTAATAGTAGATTCAGCATGTTACATTTTAGCTTTCTCTAAACTTTTCCCCTCTTTCTATCCCCTAAAAGGGGGGGGAACCTCACTATTCTATGCCAGTATAGAGAAGCACATGCTCAACATCCCTGTATAACCTGTGTCAGTTTTGATATATTATTGTTTTTTCTATGCTCTCCTTCACCAAACTCAAGTAGGACTACATGTTTTTAACGTGGAGTTCTGGGCTCAGTACAAAGTGCGTGCCTGCTCAGCGGCAGCAGACTGCGATCCCATGGACTGTAGCCTGTCAGGCTCCTCTGTCCATGGAATTTTCCAGGCAAGACTACTGGAGTGGGTTGCCATTTCCTTCTGCAGGGGATCTTCCCCACCCAGGGATCAAACCCCAAGCCTCTTGCATTGGCAGGCAGATTCTTTACCACTGTGCCACTCAGAGGACCTGGGTACAAAGTAGGTGGTCACAAATACTGAAAGGGAGATGGTAGTAAAAATCAAAATCATTTGAGAACTTCAGACTTGTTTTATGATATTCATGAATTGATAGGTGAACAATTGAATTTTTTACGTAACTGTGGCCATTTTTTTTTTTAACATAACTATGGCCATTGAAGGCGGGAGGAGAAGGGGACGACAGAGGATGAGATGGTTGGATGGCGTCACTGACTCAATGGACGTGAGTTTGAGTAAACTCTGAGAGTTTGTAATGGACAGGGAGGCCTGGTGTGCTGCAGTTCATAAGGTCACAAAGAGTCGGACACGACTGAGCAACTGAACTGGCTCACTGACTGATGGCCATTTACAAAAATAATTTCGGTTTTTAGGCTACAACAGCCTTTGCTGTAGGAGATACACACAATTAATGGCCACCATTCATTGCTGAAATGCAAATGTGACATGCTTTTTAAATAGTTTTTGAACAGAGAATAGGAAGGAAGTATCCTAAAAAATTGAAAGTGCAGTGGAATGTAGTGGGGCTAAGTGTGTCTCTGAGCTACTATGTGAAAGAAAATACTCACAGTCCCTCAAATGTTTAGGTCAAAGTTTTAAATTACCCCCAAACAACAACTTAACACGCCTGGGGCCACCTAAATACCCACCATGATTGTGCTGATAAGGTTTGAAGCAGAAGAAACACATAATCAAGTCTTCCAAAGTTGGACAGAATGACTCATTGAGATAACCTTGTAAAAGCAGATATTTCAAATAACCAGTAATAATGAATATTGTTATTTTTGTGCTGTTTTGATGTTGGGGGTGGGTGGGTGGATTATATTTCTTTTAAAAGAGACTTGTTTTCATTTTTCCAGGGTAACAGTAAGACCTAAGAAAATATGGTCTTTCGAAACATGTTTCACTTTTATCTGCTGTTTCACCTTCAAATTCCTGGTGAGGCAGCCTCAAGTCCCACTGAGATATGACGAGCAAGTCTGCAAATATGGAAAACCTGAGTTTGAGAAACGTCTCTCTCTTTCTCCAGTTGCCAGCATTTCTATGATACATTAATATGAGTCCCTAAAAACAAACAGAAGCCCTTGAACCAACCTGGTGGTGTTATTATGTTCCCACGTTTCAGTTTGAAAAGTCTGGATTTTTTTTTTACATTATTATCAAATGCCCCCTGCTGTGTGTCATTAACTCCTTTGATTCCAGTACTTGGACTTATCCTTTGTCTTTTGAAAGCCTATATTTCACCTATTTACATTCTGAAGGTATAGTTCTGAATTACTCTCTATTGTCCATATTAATCCCAGGTGCAGTGTTCACCTAAATCTCATTATGGTGACGTTGCAAACCAGCATGTAAATTTCACTGTGTCAGGAGTTTTTAGTGGGCTCCTCAGGTGGTGCTAGTGGTAAAGAACCTGCCTGCCAATGCAGGTGATTGGATTTGATACCTGGGTTGGGAAGATCCCCTGGAGGAGGGCATGGCAACCCACTCCAGTATTCCTGCCTGGAGAATCCCAGAATTTTTTCTACCATAAAATGGAAAATTTCCTGACCATTATAACTTAATTTACCTGTTTGTGAGAACTGTGAAATAGATGGACATTTAAAACCAAGTAAGGGACTTCCTTGCACTGAAATTGCAGAGCCCTCACGCCCTAGAGCCTGTGCTCCTCAACAAGAGAAGCCGCCACGATGAGAAGCCTGCACACCACAAGAAAGAGTAGACCCCTCTCACAACTAGAGAAAGCCCGAACAAAGCAACGAAGACCCAGCGCAGCCAAAAATATTAAAATAAATTAAGTTAAAAAATAAAACCAAGCAGGGATTTCCCTGGCAGTCCAGTGGTTGAGACTTCACCTTCCAATGCAGGGAGTGCAAGTTCGATTCCTGGTCAGGGAACTAAGAGCCCACCTGCAGGGAAACTATATGCTGCATGTGCAGCCAAAAAAAATTTTTTAATAAAATAAAACCAAGTAATTCTCCAAAAGTAATGCCCTTGAGGAACAGGAAGAGAATACTTGCACTCAGAATGGCTGTGAGTGCAAAGATAAATACGAAAGAGAAACGGATGCAGAAAATACACCATTGATCCACTTCATCAATTATTCTGGCTAACTAGGGCTTCAGTCATGCTGTAGTTATGTGTAACTTTTAAATATCATCTTTAAAAAGTCAAATTTTTTTAATAATGAGTTATAAACATGAAAAAAGTCATACATTTTTACATATGAAATTTATGCACGGGGATATTACAGCAGGTTTATTAAATCAGTTTGCTCTCTAGAAAATTGTTAATATGAGTTCAGGAGTCATATGTGCTCTCTGACTTTTGTAAATTGCACAAAATACTTATTTTGAAACTTTTCATTCACATTTCACTGAGTATAGCTTAACTTACAACTGATTCAATTTTGTAGTACTTGTTAAACTTTTAATATAAATATGTTTCTGGTCAGCTAAACAATGTTGTATCCTCAAAGGAGACATGATTATTTAAAATAAAAGTATAGAAATTTGAATTTATGGTTCAGCGGGCACACTGATATACATTAGCTTGTTAAATTCTACCCTTTGAGGGAGAAGGCTTTATCATTCTCATTTTAGAAACAAGTGATCACAGAGAGATTAAATAACTTGTCCAAGGTTTATGCCTAAATCTGGTTACCCAGGTCCCTCCTCATTGCAGATTCCATGCCTCTGTGCTGAGGATTTTCCTGCAAACACAGTATGACCTCTAGAGACTAGTATTTTTCAAAGCTCTTTTGGAAATTAATGAGTGTTCTTTTAATGCTTCTGAATGCCAAGGAAGATAATTCAGCACACACACTAATTGCACACAGCATTTCTTCTACATGAAGGGGATGAAAGACTTCTTCCCTGTTTGAAGCAACATAAATGTTACAGACGCTTCCACAGTCGGTCTTCTCTGAGGAATGTGTTAATTTGGAGAATTTCCTCACAATTAAAAAAAAACCATTTCTAACTTCTGCTACAGAACTAAGTAACATTAAAAAAAGAAATAATTTGTTAACTTAGTTGTTTTTTTCCCTAAGTTTATAATCAACCTTCCAGATCTCCCCAGATGATAGCTAATATTTATTTAATGCCTACATACATTTTCTAACTTCTCTAAGTGTTTTATCTTTAATTCTCACAACTGTATAATGTACAAGCTGTAATTACCCCATTTCCAAAATAAGGAAAACGGGGTGCAGAGAGTTTGTGGTCTTAAAATTTAGCAATTGGTAGGGCTAAGATACAAATCCCTGCAGTGTAACCTTCTCTTCCATCAGGGCTGCGTCTGAGACACATTGTTAAATCAGGTTTCTGCCAATTCTAGCTCCCAAGTTAAATTTCCACAGAATACTCATGTTTTAATTTGTCCAAAGACTCTGGGAACACCATTTTCTCCTGATGCAGAAACATTCTAGGAAAGAATGTACATTTTAGAATCTCTACTACGGCTGCGTAGGAATTGGACATAAATGAACAGAACCACGGCTTGATAAGTTGGATGATCCTTCACTGATCAAAAACAGATGTCAAATGCTTGGGGGGAGAAAAGGCATTAATCACACATAATTGGGGAACACTGTCTATGCAGGACAAGATAAATGTTTTCCCATCCTAGCAATTAGTGTTCATTGAACATGAGAGCCTGTAAAATAGAGACAATAATAACCTAGTCTTTCCAACACATTCTAAGGACCAATTTGTATTTGTACATGTTTTTGAATATTTGAGTTATTGAAATAAACAAATTCATTATTTTTCTTTGTGTTACAATTCCGAGAAGACCTCTGTCCTTCCACCATATGTGAACCAAAACCAGGTCAAGAAGTACAAACAGATCATGGCAGCCAATATTTCTTTGTATTTAAAGATTAGGTCCACAAACACAGATCTATTTCAAGTCTCAGAGCTCAAGGGAAAAAGAATGGCTGTTGAAGTCATTCCTCAGTGTGGAATTTTCCTTTGGTCATTCATTTTCTCCTACTCTGAGTTATCTTTCAGGAGAAAAACGAGAAAATAGTTTTCAGTAACTTATACTTAAATTGACATTCCCAGTTAATTTCATTGTGGAAGAAAACAGGAAATCAGTAGTCATAAAGGCCAAAGTCTTTCCTGATTTTTATACCTTTGATGGAAAATAAAAAAAAACTTGGATACGTGCAAGTTAAATTAGAATCAGAAGCACAAGATAAAATCCCTTTAAGTGTATGACCACTGTTAAATGCAACTGTTTTCATAAGGTGTTTACAAAACCTTCCTATGTGAGTGATATAATTAGAACAATTAAAGGGGAAAGGTTGGAATGTCAGAGAAATGTATGAGATGGGATTTAGAGAAAAGAGCCTAACAAAAGTGATTTAATACATGCAGTGTATACACACTTGTCAAATTCAAGAAAATTAAATGTATAGCTGATTCAGCCCCTTCACGGAGTTAAACATAAAGTTAATTGCAAGGATGCCAGCAAAGCTTTCCATCAAAACCTAGAAGTGAAGGTTCAGGTGCTTTCTTGCTCCAGTTATTTATAGACAGGAATGGGATCGTGCCATAATGCCAACTCAGTGGTTTAACTTTTATGTTTTAAAGAGTTTCTAAACACCTCCTTTATCCAAGGCATAGTAACACACAAAAAATAGTTGTTGGATTACACTTTTATCAATATACATTTTGATTAAAATGGGATAATACTGTTTCACCCCAGTGTTGATCCTAAATTACTTAACAAAAGAAAAACAGCATTTTGAAAAGAATACTTCCAGTGAAAGCATCTTGAAAAAGGATGTAAGCTCTTTTTATTCTTGTCAAGCATGTGATAGGAACTCAATAAGTACTTGTAAAGAATTTCTTAGATCCCACATTTTGCAGTAATATTGTCAACATAATTTATCACATGAACTTTCACTAGTGAACTTTTCACAGGATGTTTCTGCAGAACATCAGGTTCAGAAATTATGGCAGTAAGAAACAAGCTCACTATTAAAATTTCAGTCAAGGGCATCCAATGGTATTATATTTCCTTCTCTGTTCTTTACTTGATCTCTGTAAAATTCTCCTTCCCCAAACTAAACTTAAAGACAATTTGCTGACTACTCTTTTTCATGGAACATCATGCCCAATGCATTTTTTTTTTTTTTGTAAGAAGCAAAGTTCAGTGAAAATGGTAAGAAGATACAAGTTGAATCTGCATCTCCTTTTCTGATAGCTTTGCATTTGTTTAGGGACAGAGCATCGTGTTAAATACTGTTGAGAACTGACATCCTTAGCCTCTGTGGATTCTGGAAATTCATTCCTTACATCCTGGCTTCAGTATATGGAGAATTCAGGTGCTTCTTCCTCTCAGAACTACTATCTAAGAAACTTAACTTGGCATGACTCATCACAGAGCTCACACAAAGACTACAATGAATAATTTCAGATAAAATGGTTAATTTTTAAAGCTTACTTAACACATCTAAAAAACTTACTACCTGTTCATTGGTCAAAACTTCCATTTGGGGGACTTCCCTGGTGGTCTAGTTGTTAAGAATCTGCCTTGTAATGCCACAGACTTGGATTCATCCCTGGTCAGGAAACTAAGATCCCACATGCCACGGAGCAACTAAACCCATGCAATTACTGAGGCCATGCACCATAACTAGAGAGTCCATATGCCGCAACGAAATATCCAGCACGATGCAATGAAGAGCCTGTGTGCTGCGACTGACCCAATGCAGCCAAATTAACAAATAATAAAATTGTTAAAAAAAAAAAAACCTTACATTCTGAAGTATTAATACCAAATGAGGGTTCTATTATTTTTGCATTTGTCCCCATATGAAACACTTTTTCCTTTTATTTATTATTGTGAAGGGTAGCGTGGCATACAACTCCCAAAATATGCTGCTTTGGTTATTAATATTTTGTGATGTAGGCGCTTAACAAACGGCAAGTGCGGGGAGAGGCTTTCTCTGAACTTCCGTATATGCCTAAAGACAGATCCTCCAGAAGAAATTCCATTGTCAAAAATCCTCTCCCTGGGAGTTTCTTTAATTCATTAACCAGGGAGGTTGGACTCATCACAGGAGGAGAGTGGAAGTCAGCACCACACTCAGACAAAGTTCTTCACAAGCTATCATACTTCCAATGTGTTCTTTTAAGAGTCCACTCATCTCTCCTAGAAGTCACTGACTCTACCTTAAGACATCTGCATCCCCCCTACCCTTTCCTAGTAAGATGATATTTAATCCTGAATTTTAAGCCACCTGGGAGAGAAAAGGGAAACTCTGCTTAGAACTAGGAATAGGAAATAGTAAGATTGACTGAAGTTCAGTATCGTTAATTGAATATCTACTACCTGTTTTTTAAGGAGACAAAATTGCCTAGGCGGTGCTCTTTTATGTATCAATGAGGGCACAAAAGAAGCCCAACCTTACCATGGACCCTCACCTCCAGCTCAAAGGTGTATTTATATAACTTTATTGTAAACAGACAGCAAATAGCAGCAGGAGAACAATTTGGTTCACGTTTCACCAAAGATATTTTTCCTCGAGGTTGAAGGTAATCAGAGTCTTCTAAGTCACTGCAAGCATGTCTTAATCCAGCAATTACATGTAGGCACCATATGAATCTTTGGAAATTAGATAACAAGAATTCTAATGTAAAACAATAGCAACATTATAGTTTAGAAAGCATGATGCCTCACTGATGCATACATCTGCTGGGGAATGAACATATGGTAGTGCCCAGTACAGATGTAAAAAAACCCTGCAATTATGGCTCTTTAGTATGATAATTGATTCTGAGTAAATGTATGAGTTTTGTTGCTCGTCTTAATTTTCAGTTGTTGGGTTTTTGCTTTTGTTCATTTTTTAATGGCAGACGTTCTGAAGGCAAAAAGCCTGTATGTTCCTGGTGTGACTAAATCTAGCAATATTACTAGTAAGGTCAGGGAAATATACTAAACTTAGTAGAAAGCGGAGACAATAACAACATCCAAAAGGGTTCTTTGAGGCTGCTTATCTGACAAATGTCATGATAGCCAACAGCCAAGCACAGAAAAAAACTATGTATGTATCTTATATGTTTAACATTAATTGATTTTATTCTATGGCAGCCCATTATCTCTATGGTGACAGAGCATTCCATAAGTAGAAAAACTAGAAAGGGGGATTATGTTTAAATAAAAGCAATGTTATCAGCCTCACCTTTAAAGCATTGAAATGAAGTTTTTCATTCCTTTTTATGGCTAATATTCCACTGTGCATAAGTACTATATCTTCCTTATCCATTCATCTATCAATGGACATGTAGGTTGCTAAAATGAAAATTTTAAAACATGAACTTGAGTCCCATTTTCAACAAGGAAATGGGACGAGAGCAGAACCTGAAGTCTATTGCACAGATTAAAGTGTATTTTAATCAGTATTTCAGGGACAGTCACCGCCTGATTATCTGCATATGCTTGTCCCCTGGGCAGTTTGCATTCCCCAACCATCTCAAACCTCCCAGTCAACCCCACTGGGTTCCCCCATCCCCACACTACAATGTAAGGGATGGCAAATCATTTACAATTAGGTCTAGACAAAAAGAGAAAAAGTCTAGGCATGTAACTATTGAGGTGGACGTCTACTATACTTTTTCTACTATTTTGGAAGAATTCCGCCATTGCTTTCTTCTAATAGCAAAGATAATAAAAAGCTGACCGCTTTTGTTTCAATGAGGTCTCTCAGCCCACAAACATTTATTAAGGACTTGCCTAAATTGTAAGTCATTTTTAGTGTGGAACAGAAAAGGCATGTTTGTGCCTACATACCTTATAACAGAATATTCTAGAATGATTATAATATACATTTCAGTCAACTCTATCACACTTATACAGCCAGCAGAAATATGACATAATCAGGTTATCAAAAAGTAAGAGGGGGAAAAAAGAAAAAAAAGTAATAGATTGAGTCGTGGAGGAAGAACTTATTTAAGGGTACTGAGATCAGAATTCTTGACCAGATTCTGATCAGAATCAGGTATACAGAATTCTTCAAAGGCTGCATGAAAATAGAAATAACACAATTCTTTGGTGCCTGTAGGTGGTTGGAAAGCACCTGGGAGAGGTCTCTGGAAGAGTAAGCAGATCTCTTTGTCTCTAAGGGACCCACCTTTGTCTCTGAATTGGCTGCCTAATTTTTATTTATTTGGGATGAGGAGAGTAGGTAGACAGGAAGTCACGTCTTCTTCAAAGAAAGAGGAAGCCCAGACATACAGAACCTAAATTCCTGAACATCATTTTCTATCATTACTGTCTTCTGCTGAAACCTAAGCTGATTTCCTAATGGCAATAACCCTGGTATAGAGCTGAGTGGTCTGAATGACAGATACAGTCAGAACTATATTATGGAGAGACTGCCATCCAAGTACATTAGGGGGACTTCCTGGTGGTCCAGTGGTTAAGAATCTGCCTTCCAATGCAGGGGACAAAAGTTCAATCCCTGGTCCAGAAAGATTCCACTTGCCTCGCGGGAACTAAACCCACATGCTTCAACTACTGAAGCCCCGGCGTCCTAGAGCCGGTGCTCCAAAATGAGAGAAGCCACCCAGCAGGAGGCCCGCGGGCCCCAACTAGAGAACGCCCAAGTGCAGCCACGAAGACCTAGAGCGGCCAGAAAAAAGAGCCCGCTGTGTGTGATTATCCACTGTTTTATCCACCCATCTGTTTACGGACATGTAAGCTACTTACACCTCTTGGCTATTGTGAACAGTGCTGTAATGAACATGAGTATGCAAATATATCTTTGAGATCCTGCTTTGAATTCTTTTGGATATATGACCAGAAATGGGGTTGCCAAATCGTATGGCGGTTCTATTTTTAATTTGTGGAGTGAGTCGCCATATTGTTTTCCATAGTAGCTCTACCTCTGATGACAAGGTATTTTTCATACATTTTTGCACATGATTTGTTAGTAGTCAGTTCAGAAAGTTTGCATCTGAATTTGTAAATGAGATTGGCCCATTATTTTCTTTCCATAAATTGCCTTGTCTGGATTATTCCCCAAAACCAGCCTTTGGTTTTATTGATCATCTATATTTCTATTCTTTTCTACTGTTTCCTTAATTTCCATAGTTAATTTCATTATTTTCCTTTTCTACTTCGTTTAACCCTAGTTTTATGAATTGAGCATGTAGCTCAAGCTGTCTTATATTTTAAATAAATTCATTTACACATACGCATTTCATTCTAATTACTATTACCTTTCTGATTACCCCCACGTTTTGATATATTGTTGTACATATAAAAATGTTATCATTTCCGTTGTGATTTCCCCTTGAGTCCATGAGTTCTGTAGAAGAATTTTTTTTTTCAGTTTGTAACCTCCAAATTCTCTTTTATAAGTAAAGAAACTAAAGTCCTGAAAAATTAAATGTCTTGCCCAAAATTGTATCACTAATGCCTGAGCTGAAAACAAAATCTCATGACTAACACTCCACTTTGCTTTTCCAATTTATTAATTCATATTCTTTACTCTATCAGAAAGCTTCTTGAAATTAAGCCAACGTCTTTAACTCATATTACAACTAGAATTCTACTTTTTTATTAGCCTCATCCATTATACATTTTTAAAATATTTGCCTAAGCCTTTTTCTAAATATATTTAGACAATTTTCTTACCTTCTCATCCAGCCAGTATTTTTTAATTTCCAGCCACATCATTTGGCATAGTGCTTAGCACAATGTTAGACTTTCAATAAAAAGTTTATTTAGGGAATGTTTAATGAATGTTTAAAGAGTAGTATTTGTGCCATATATGAGCTTTATTAAACATCAAATGACAAGGATGGAAGGATACCTTCCAGCTTACCATAACACAAGTCTAGTGAATTTTTAATAAAGCTGAAACAAAAAAACAAGAAGCCAGAATCACTGTTGAAATGAACTACAATTCCATGGTCAAAAAAGGGACAGTAGAAATATATGAAAACATAAAAAATAAAGTATAAATGACAGTAACCAACTTTCATGAAACATCTGTGAGAAATAGATTTTATTACCTCTACTATATAAATAGGGAAATGGAGCTGCAGACAGTTTGGATGACTTGCCCAGGTGATATAGCTACAAGTGACAACTTCGTATTGGAATGCAGTTGTCTCCAGAGCGCATCCTCTTGGCAGTAAACCACAATCTTCTCCAAGTCCTTTATCTGAGCTCATTCCTCCCAGCTGTAGCCCAGGTCCAGCCCACCTCCTTGGCTATAATTGGAAAGTGAGAGATAGCTCTGAAGCAAAGGGAAAGGCTGGTAGTATCAGCATCAATCTCTAGTGAACACAAGATATTTTGCGAGAGGTTAAATATTACCACTATTTTTTATTTTTTATTTTTTTGTCCTTGAGAATACTCTTTGGTGAGGGCCAGGGGAAGGAATTGGACAGTTCTGCTGTTAACATCAATTCAATTCAGTTCAGTCCCTCAGTCGTGTCTGACCCTTTGAGAACCCACAGCCTGCAGCATACCAGGCTTCCCTGTCCATCACCAACTCCCAGAGCTTGCTCAAACTCATGTCCATTGAGTCGGTGATGCCATCCAACCATCTCATCCTCTATTATCCCCTTCTCCTTCTGCCTTCAACCTTTCCCAGCTTCAGGGTCTTTTCCAATGAGTCAGTTCTTTACATCAGGTGACCAAAGTATTGGAGTTTCAGCTTCAGCATCAGTCGTTACACAGAATATTCAGTACTGATTTCCTTTAGAATTGACTGGTTTGATCTCCTTGCAGTCCAAGGGACTCTCAAGAGTCTTCTCCAACACCACAGTTCAAAAGCATCAATTCTTTGGCACTCAGCTTTCCTTATGGTCCAACTCTCACATCTGTACATGACTACTGGAAAAACAATAGCTTTGACTGGACAGACCTTTGTTGACAAAGTAATGTCTCACCTTTTGAATATGTTGCCTAAGTTTGTCATAGCTTTTCTTCCAAGGAACAAGTGTCTTTTAATTTCATGGCTGTAGTCACCATCGGCAGTGATTTTGGAGCCCCGGAAAATAAAGTCTGTCACTGTTTCCACTGTCTCCCCATCTATTTGTCATGAAGTGATGGGACTGGATGCCATGATCTTAGTTTTTTGAATGTTGAGTTTTAAGCCAACTCTTTCACTCTCCTCTTTCACCTTCATCAAGAGGCTCTTCAGTTTCTCCTCACTTTCTGCTATAAGGGTGGTGTCATCTGCATATCTGAGGTTGTTGATATTTCTCCTGGCAATCTTGACTCCAGCTTGTGCTTCATCCAGCCTGACCTTTTGCATGATGTTCTCTGCATAGATGTTAAATATGCAGGGTGACAACATACAGCCTTGATGTACTCTTTTCCCATTTTGGAACCAGTCCATTGTTCCACGTCTGGTTCTTTCTGTTCCTTCTTGACCTGCATACAGATTTCTCAGGAGGCAGGTAAGGTGGTCTGATATTCCCATCTCTTTAAGAACTTTCTATTAATATACTGCTATTAACATACTATCCACCTTTTTTTCCTAAGTCCTCATAAAGCTCACATAGGGAATCTCATGTCAGAAGTTGCAATGCTCTGTTAAAAATATCATATTCAGGACTTCCCTGGTGGTCCAGTGATTAAGAATCCACCTGCCAATGCAGGAGACATGGGTTCAATCCCTAGTCCCTGAAGATCCCACAGGTATGGAGCTACTAAGCCCGTGCACCACAACTATCGAAGCCCCTGAGCCTACAGCCAGTGCTCCACAACAAGAAAAGCCACTGAAATGAGAAGTCTGTGCACTGCAACGAGAGTGGCCCCTGCTCACCACAACTAGAGAAAGCCCACGCAGCAACAAAGACCCAGCACAGCCAAAAATAAACAAATATACTAGTCAGTTAAAAAAAAATACCATACTCACAAATAATGAGATCCTTTCTACGTATTTTCTCTAGTCATATTTTTAAAATGTAGGCATTTCCCTTTCATTATTTAATGTGTGCCTGCTAAGTCACTTCAATTCTGTCCAACTGTTTGTGACCCTGTGGCCTGTAGACCACCTGACTCTTCTGTCCTTGGGATTCTCCAGGCAAGAATCCTGGAGTGGATGCCATGCCCTCCTCCAGGAGATCCTCCCAACCCAGGGATTGAACCCACATCTCTGATGTCTCTCCATTAGCAGGCAGGTTCTTTACCACTAGCACCACCTGGAAAGCCCTTATTATTTAATAAAACTACCTTAGTTAACCTTAACCAATATAATTTGGTGCTGCACAATACCAATTATTTTCTTGATAGTATTGCAGGAAGGGGGACACCTTCTAGGGCCCAAAACGGCTCTTGTCTAACACTCGGAAATGTATTGTCTGAGGAGACACATATGCTGATGAAGCAAGAGATTTCATTAGGAAGGGCCACCTAGGTGGAGAGCAGTTGGGTAAGGGAACCCAGGAGGACCGCTCTGCCACGTGGCTTGCAGTCTCCGGTTTTATGGTGATGGGATTAGTTTCCAGGTTGTCTGTAGCCAATCATTCTGTCTCAGAGTCCTTCCTGGTGGGGCATGCATCACTCAGCCAAGATGGATGCCAGAGAGAAGGATTCTGGGAGGTGATTGGATACGTGGTGTCTGCTTTTCACCTTTCCTGAACTCCCTATGACCAGTGTGTTCTCTTGGCAAAACTTTATTAGCCTTTGCCCTGCTTCATTCTGTACTCCAAGGCCAAATTTGCGTGTTACTCCAGGTATTTCTTGACTTCCTACTTTTGCATTCCAGTCCCCTATAATGAAAAGGACATCTCCTTTGGGTGTTAGTTCTAGAAGGTCTTGTATGTCTTCATAGAATCATTCAACTTCAGCTTCTTCAGCATTACTAGTCAGGGCATAGACTTGGATTACTGTGATATTGAAGGGTTTGCCTTGGAAATGAACAGAGATCATTCTGTCGTTTTTGAGATTGCATCCAAGTACTGCATTTCAGACTCTTTTGTTGACTATGATGACACTCCATTTCTTCTAAGGGATTCTTGCCCACAGTAGTAGATATAATGGTCATCTGAGTTAACTTCACTCATTCCAGTCCATTTTAGTTTGCTGATTCCTAAAATGTTGATGTTCACTCTTGCCATCTCCTGTTTGACCACTTCCAATTTGCCTTGATTCGTGGACCTAACATTCCAGGTTCCTATGCAATATTGCTCTTTACAGCATCAGACTTTACTTCCATCATCAGTCACATCCACAGCTGGATGTTGTTGCTTTGGCTCCGTCTCTTCATACTTTCTGAAGTTTTTTCTCCACTGAACTCCAGTCACATATTGAGCACCTACCAACCTGGGGAGTTCCTCTTTCAGTGTCCTATCTTTTTGCCTTTTCATACTGTTCATGGAGTTCTCAAGGCAAGAACACTGAAGTGGTTTGCCATTCCCTTCTCCAGTGTACCAGGTTTTGTCAGAACTCTCCACCATGACCCATCTGTCTAAGGTGGTCCTACAGGGCATGGCTCATAGTTTCATTGAGTTAAACAAGACTGTAGTCCATGTGATCAAATTGGTTAGTTTTTTGTGGTTGTGGTTTTCAGTCTGCCTTATGATGGAGAAGGATAAAAGGCTTATGGAAGCTTCCTGATGGGAGAGACTGACTAAGCGGGAAACTGGGTCTTGTTCTGATGGGTGAGGCCATGCTCAGTAAATCTTTATCCAATTATCTGCTGATGAACGGGGCTGTGTTCCCTCCCTGATATTTCAGTTCAATTCAGTTCAGTCCCTCAGTCATGTCCAACTCTTTGCGACCCCATGAATCGCATCATGCCAGGCCTCCCTGTCTATCACCAACTCCCGGAGTTTACTCAAACTCATGTCCATTGAGTCAGTGATGCCATCCAGTCATCTCATCCTCTGTTGTGCCCTTCTCCTCCTGCCCCCAATCCCTCCCAGCATCGGGATCTTTTCCAATGAGTCAACTCTTCGCATGAGGTGGCCAAAGTATTGGAGTTTCAGCTTCTGCATCAGTCCTTCCAATAAACACCCAAGGATGATCTCCTTGGTTGGATCTCCTTGCAGTCCAAGGGACTCTCAAGAGTTTTCTCCAACACCACAGTTCTAAAGCATCAATTTTTCAGCATTCAGCTTTCTTCAAGTCCAACTCTCACATCCATACATGACCACTGGAAAAACCTTAGCCTTGACTAGATGGACCTTTGTTGGCAAAGTAATGTCTCTGCTTTTTAATATGCTATCTAGGTTGGTCATAACTTTCCTTCCAAGGAGTAAGTAAGTAATCTTTTAATTTCATGGCTGCAGTCACCATCTGCAGTGATTTTGGAGCCCAGAAAAATAAAGTCAGTCACTGTTTCCACTGTTTCCCCATCTGTGTGCCATGAAGTGAAGAGACCAGATGCCATGATCTTAGTTTTCTGAATGTTAAGCTTTAAGCCAACTTTTTCACTCTCCTCTTTCACTTTCATCAAGAGGCTCTTTAGTTCCTCTTCACTTTCTGCCATAAGGGTGGTGTCATCTGCATATCTGAGGTTATTGATATTTCTCCCGGCAATTTTAATTGCACTTTGTGCTTCCTCCAGCCCAGCATTTCTCATGATGGACTCTGCATATAAGTTAAATAAGCAGGGTGACAATATACAGCCTTGACATATTCCTTTTCCTATTTGGAACCAGTCTGCTGTTCCATGTCCAGTTCTAACTGTTGCCTCCTGACCTGCATACAGGTTTCTCAAGAGGCAGGTCAGGCGGTCTGGTATTCCCATCTCTTTCAGAATTTTCCACAGTTTATTGTGATCCACACAGACAAAGGCGTTGGCATAGTCAATAAAGCAGAAATAGATGTTTTTCTGGAACTCTCTTGCTTTTTCGATGATCCATCGGATGTTGGCAATTTGATCTCTGGTTCCTGTGCCTTTTCTAAAGCCAGCTTGAACATCTGGAAGTTCACGGTTCATGTATTGCTGAAGCCTGGCTTGGAGAATTTTGAGCATTACTTTACTAGCATGTGAGATGAGTGCAACTGTGTGGTAGTTTGAGCATTCTTTGGCATTGCCTTTCTTTGGGATTGGAATGAAAACTGACCTTTTCCAGTCCTGTGGCCACTTCTCCTTTTTCCTGGGTCCTGGTGCACAAGGTTCTATCTGTGCCCTCCAAGAGCCTGTCTCCCCAGGCCTGTGTAAGTTCTGGCGGCTCTATGGTGGAGTTAATGGTGACCTCCTCCAAGAGTGCTTATGCCATACCCAGGTCTGCTGCACCCAAAGCCCCTACTCCTGCGGCAGTCTACTGCTGACCCCTACCTCTGTAGGAGACACTCAGACACAGTTCTGTCTCAGTCTCTGTGGAGTCTCTGGGTCCTGAGGGCACAAAGTTTGAGCCCTCTGAGCATCTCTGAGTGCTTGCTCCTTGGAAGAAAAGTTATGACCAACCTAGACAGCATATTAAAAAGCAGAGACATTACGTTGCCAACAAAAATCCATCTAGTCAAAGCTATGGCTTTTCCAGTAGTCAGGTATGGATGTGACAGTTGGACTATAAAGTAAGCTGAGCGCTGAAGAACTGATGCCTTTGAACTGTGGTGTTGGAGAAGACTCACGAGAGTCCCTTGGACTGCAAGGAGATCCAACCAGTCCATCCTAAAGGAAATCAGTCCTGAATATTCACTGGAAGGACTGATGCTAAAGCTGAAACTCCAGTACTTTGGTCACCTGATGTGAAGAACTGACTCATTCAAAAAGACCCTGATGCTGGGAAAGATTGAAGGCGGGAGGGGAAGGGGACGGCAGGGGATGAGATGGTTGTATGGCATCACCGACTCAATGGACATGAGTTTGAGTAGGCTCTGGGAGTTTGTGATGGAGAGGGAGGCCTGGCGTGCTGCAGTCCATGGGGTCGCAAAGAGTTGGACACAACTGAGCGACTGAACTGAACTGAACTCTCCCTGTTGGTGATGGCTTGTTAGTTCCGTATTCCTTACCAGGACTTCCGGTCGTAAAATGACTCATGCAAATGGTTACGAGGATGCCTGGCCAGGGTGGGCCATTTCAGTCTGTGTTCATCCCCTAACAAGAGTATTACTGAAAGCTCAGCCTCTTTGTACATCAGAGCAAATCAATTCCTGGAGACAGAGTTTTGGGTGAAGTAGAAAAGAACAGCTTTACTACTTTGCCAAGCAAAGGGAGACACATCAGGCTCCTACCTCAAAAAACTATGTGTCCCAACCTGGGAGGATTTGAGGATGGGTTTTATAACAATGATTCATAAGTGGGGCCTTTGACAAGATTAGTGTGTGAGCAAGGCATAAACTGAAGCTCCAATACTTTGGCCACCTGATACGAAGAGCCGACTCATTGTAAAAGACCCTGATGCTGGAAAAGATTGAAGGCAGGAGGAGGAGAGGATGACAGAGGATGCAAGGGTTGGATGGCATCACTGACTCAATGGACATGAATTTTAGCAAGCTCCAGGAGATGGTGATGAACAGGGAAGCCTGTCGTGCTGCATGCAGCCCACGGGATTGCCAAGAGTTGAACATGACTGAGCGACTGAACAACAAGGGCTTGCACTCCCTTAATCTTGTCTCAGGTGGGGGTCTCCCAATCTTGATGAACTTCTCTAGTCCCTTTAATCTTGTCTCAGGTGGCTTCTTGGCTGCTTCTCCCCTAATTAGCAACTGTTAGACTCTACCCTTTGGAACTTAGGGAAAGCCATGGAGGCTGGAGTCTTGCCCACAAGAAATGGTAGATGGAAAAGCTTCAGTGCCTGGGAGCCCCACAGGGCCCTGCTCGATTTCAATATTTATATATTATGCCTTTGCTACCTTTTCATTATTTTATATGTTGATCAAAGTAACGTCATTCTTATTTTACTAGTTTCCAATTTTTTCTTGAACATTTTTCCCCTTTAGGATTTGAAAATTAGTAATAGGAACGATCATTCTTTCATCTTCAACTTTTAGATTGTTTACTTTTTCCCCTTTGGCTTTGTGGTATCTCCTTGATCTCTATAATCATTATTTTTTATGCACTAGATATGTGTAGTGATTACAAAGAATGCTTTATGACACAGAGAAAGGCTGACAATATAAAGTCTCAAAAAACTAAGATAAAATTAAGCAGGACTGAAAATTGCAAAGTACAGGAATTTCCTGGTTAAGAATCCGCCTTGCAATGCAGGGCAATGTGCGTTCAGTCCCTGGCTGGGGGACTAAGGTCTCAAATGGCTGCAGAAAAACTAAGCCTGAGTGCCACAGCTAGTGAGCTTGAGCCACAGGGAAGATCCTGCGTGTAGCAACTAAGTCCCAATGCAGCCAAGTAAATAAATGAAATATTAAGAAGAATTCTAAGTACAGTGGGAACCCAAATGACTATTTAAACATTTTTTGTTTTACACTATCCCAAAATATTGACAGACATCACTCTGGGTAGTGAGATTATGAATAAATTTTTTTTAAGAAAAGATTTCTGTGTATTTTTTATGTTTTCTGCAAAACATATACGTTTTATGTATTTATCTGAATCAGAGTCAAAAGTTGGATGTGAAGCCAAAAGGGATGATTTTGTTGAAGAGTTCCTACAGCTGCTAAGGGTTGTCCATCTGCAAGAAGACTTCCGTTACAGCCCTGTCTTGAGGCACCTGTTTCTGGTTTTCTGGTGGGCAGCTGGTAGGTTTGTGTAGAGAGCATGAGTGTGGGAGTTTGTGTGCGTAGGGGGGAACCGGGGGGGTGCACAGTAATCCAAGGGAGAGGTCTGACAGTCTGATTTCTCCTGGGAGGTACCAGAGCTCTCTTAGTCTATGGTTAAAAGCAGTGCTATTTAGAATAGAATGGAAATAACATATGGATCCACATGGAAGCTATCTGGTCCAGGTCACTCTACATCTTAGATTCATTTTCCCAAACAAGGTTATTTGAGCAAGTTCTGGCCTTTTAAATAAGATTGGTAATGTAATATTAGATATATTTTTCAGCCTTACTTTGCTTAATTTCCCCAAACATTAAGGGCTAAATAATAATATAATTATTTAGCAGAATATCTCCTGCTATCTCATTAAAGTGTCCTGAGGATTTAGTAATAAATGTCTCCTGTACATTTTTTTTTTTTTTGGCTACTTCATAGGCCACAGTAGCTCTTTATAACAAATTAAGTTTCAAAGACATATAGGTTAGAAAGAAGTTGTGTGTGTGTGTGTGTGTGTGTGTGTGTAATACGCTTTCCTTTTTCTTTTACCTTTCCAGGCTTTATTCCATTATTCTTCCTTCTGGGAAATGAGACAGGATGACTGAGGTCCTGTCGTGTCAAAAGGTTTGTTTAATGACTGTCCCATGTGAAAATATGCAGTGTTAACTGAGAAGCATGACTGATGTGGCTGTGGAGGCCCATCAGACTGACTCATTTATCAAATACTAAAGAGTTGTTTCATAGATTGGCTTTTCTAGTCATTTTTCAATAGAATTAAAGCCTGAGCAATTATAAGAAAAACAAAGAACTCTTAGGGTTGTTTTTTTTTGTTTGTTTTTTTTCTTGGATAGGGTCATCTAACCATTTGGGAGCCCTGACATAATAATCTGTGATTTTTCCCCCAAGCTCATTTTTGTCACACAGAGCAAAAATGTGTGAATGAACATAAAACAACAACAAATTCCCATGTCAAATAAACATAAAGGAAAGACATTTTCAAGGGACTATTTTATGACAGTTAATATATAGAGTGCAATTCTTGTCAATTGATCATATTCCCTTTTATTCAGCCTCAGGCTTCTGGTGAGCTTTTGGGTTAACAGACAGAAAATGAGATGATACAATTCTGATAATATATCATTCTTGTATGAACCCCCTCATCATTATGTCTAAACTGGCAATCTCTTTAGTTGAGTTGGGCACAACTTATGGCTCCATGTACCAATTACAAGGATATAAAATTAATATAATGGTTCCTCCCTGGTGGTCCAGGGGCTAAGACTCTGTGCTTCCAATGCAGGGGGCCTTGGTGCAATTCCTGGTCAGGGAACCAGATCCCACAAGTTGGAACTAAGAGTTTTCATGCCACAGCTAAAGATCCCACATGCCACAAGGAAGATTGAAGACCCAGTGCAGCCAAATATATAAATATATATTTTTTAATAAAAAATAATATAAAATTAATGGAAGATATTTCATATGTGAGGTGGAGAGAGTAAAAAAAAGTGAAAGTGTTTGTTGCTAAGTTGTGTCTGACTCTGCAACCTCATGGACTATAGCTCACCAGGCTCCTCTGTCCATAGGATTTCCCAGGAAAGAATACTGGAGTCGGTTGCCATTTTCCTTCTCCACGGAATCTTCCCAACCCAGGGATCAAACCCTGGTCTCCTGCACTTCAGACAGATTCTCTACCTTCTGAGCCACTGGGGAGAGAGTAAGGACTGATGAAATAACAAGGTAATAGTTTAAGTCTACAATGTGTAGTCCTTTGCATTTGTACTCATCACATCTGATGTTTCCACATTGCTAACATGTGTGCCTTTCATGTCTGTAGTTTGAGGAGGGAGCAATGGATCTGTGCTACTGTAGGCATGGGAGGTTGCATTCTAATCACCAAGCTATGACCCAATAAAACCAGCAACTCACACAGGATCAGGACGGAGTTCTAATTCAGCCTTCTGTCTTGAATTGCTCACCCATCAACACAGAGCTGCTATAGCTGAGCTGTTTTGAAAGTCTGGCATGCTCACCAGAAACTGGCAGCAAGCCATTTTCTATGGAGATGTTTGTTTGGTGTTTAAAACATGCAAAACTTAGCATCTTTGGTAAAGTAGAAGAATAACAGTTTCTCATTCATAAATAATGATACTTTTCTGGACCAAAAAAGTCAATAAAACACCTGGTTTGAAACTGGACTTTTTTCCAGTATGAATAAGAGTTCAATTATTTTTCTCACTCAAGCTTTGAGCTTGCGTCTCTCTTTTCGGACAGTTTTGTGTCTCATTTCTTGTACAGATTTCTATTGCCTTCATGGCTTTCACAGAGAATTTAATCCTTGGCAGTGAAAAGAAAGAATCCCAGGGGGCAACTGGGGGGAGGTGGGAGGGACTAGTAAGTTGAAGGAGTTCGATTTGAATTGAAAAATCCTTTAGTCATGCCAACGATGTGAAATCATCAAAGACACAAAGATCTTACCCAGTAAAAACAGAGGTAAACCTTGGCCTTGCAGGAAGCACATTCTCTTTTCATTGCTCAAAATTATGATGTCAATCTTGCAGTAGGTTATCCTTGAAAGAGAATATTACTCTCACCTTTTAGAAACCCTTTGCTACTTTACAGTGTGATTATATGTGCTTCTAGAGAGCTGCGATGATTGAATACAAATTTGTACATCTTTTTCAGGTTTAAGCTAAAATTGTTTTCCACAGTATCTACTGATTCAGGATATAAAAATATATTCTCAGTGGATCTCACTCAGATCTTATTTTCCACATGTATTTTCACCTGTCTTCTTCCTTGACTGTACGAGGTAGAGTTCTTTGGTTGCAAGCAACAGTAATTGCCTCTGATAAATCTAAGCAAGAAAGGAATTTATTGGGATTTCCCTGGTGGTCCAGTGGTTAAGACTCCATGCTGCCAATGCAGGGGGCATGGGCTCCACCCCTGGGCAGGGAAGTTCCATATGCTGAGTAGCAAGGTCAAAAAAAAAAAAAAAAAAAGGAAAGAAAGAAAGAAATTTATCGGGCAAAGTCAGGAAGCTCAAAGGATTGAAGAGAGAAGACTGAAGATCCAGTGTCGGAAAGGACTGAACCAAGCAGCTCACGAGTCTCCACAGCATGAAAGTCTCAACAGCTGCATTTATAAGCAATGATTCAGATTCCAAAGAGAGGGTTTGACTGGTTTAACTAGGGTCAACTCTTCTCTTCTTGGTTGGGGGAAGGCACCCCGCTTCTGAACAATTGTCCCACCAGATGGTATCCGAATGGGAGGATGTAATCACAAACGGTAAATGGAGGATGCTATTACTGAAAGAACGTGGACTGAAAGCTAAAAGCAATAAACCCAAAATAACAACAACAGCAAAACAAAACAAATGAGTACCATTCCCTCCCCTTTCCATTCTACTGTTTTTCTTCTCCTTTTGTATGTTTTCCTCTCTTCATTTCTCCTTTATCTTCTCTGTCTTTCTTGTCTCTTCCTTTTCCTTGCCCTTTAAAACTTGTTATCTTGGCTAGAACTTTTGCCATTGCTCTTGCTTCTTTACCAGAGACCCTAACATAAAAATTGTATCACCCCCCCTAAATGGGAAGGAAATCCAATATACATATACATGTATATGTATATATCCCCTCTTTTTCTGATTTCTTAAATGAACAATGCAAAGAAATAGAGTTAAAAGAACGGGAAGTCTAGAGATGTCTTCAAGAAACTTGGACGTATCAAGGGAACATTAAAAAGACAGGCATGATAGAGGACAGAAACAGTAAGGACCTAACAGAAGCCGAAGAAATTAAGAAGAATACACAGAACTCTACCAAAAAAAAAAAAAAAAATCCTAATGACTTGGGTAACCATGATAGTGTGGTCACTCACCTAGAGCCAGCCATTCTGGATTATGAAGTCAAATGGACCCTAGGAAGCATTACTACAAACAAAGCTAGTGGAGGTGATGTAATTCCAGCTGAGCTATTTCAAATCCTAAAAGATGATGCCATTAAAGTACTTTACTCAATATGCCAGCAAATTTGGAAAACTCAGCAGTGGCCACAGTACTAGAAAAGGTCAGTTTTTATTCCAATCCCAAAGAAGGGCAGTGCCAAAGAATGTTCAAACTACTGAACAATTGTGTTCATTTCGCATGCTAATAAGGTTATGCTCAAAATCCTTCAATCTAAGTTTTAGCAATGCATGAACCAAAAACTTCCAGGTGTAACAAGTTGGGTTTAGCAAAGGCAGAAGAACCGGAGATCAAATAACCAACATTCGTTTGATCAAAGTAAAGGCAAGGAAATCGACAGTGTGAATCACAACAAACTGTGGGAAATTCTTAAAGAGATGGGAATACCAGACCACCTTACCTGTCTCCTGAGAAATCTGTATGCAGGTCAAGAAGCAACAGTTAGAACCAGACGTGGAACAACAGACTAGCTCCAAATTGGGAAAAGATTATCTCTAGGCTGTATATTGTCACCCTGCTTATTTAACTTATATGCAGAGTACATCATGCAAAATGCCAGACTGGATGAAGCACAAGGTGGAATCAAGATTGTCAGGAGAACTATCGACAACCTCAAATATGCAGATGACACTATTCTAATGGCCGAAATTGAAGAGCAACTAAAGAGCCTCTTGAAGAGGTGAAAGAGGAGAGTGAAAAAACTGGCTTAAAACTAAGTCATCATTCAAAAAACTAAGATGATGGCATCCAGTCCCATCACTTCACAGCAAATAGAAGAAGAAAAATTGGGAGCAGTGACAGATTTTGTTTTCTTGGGCTCCGAAATCATGGTGGACGGTGACTGCAGCCATGAAATTAAAAGACTCCTTGGAAGAAAAGCTTTGACAAAACTAGATACTGTGTTAAAAAATAGAAACATCACTTTGCCAACAAGGGTCTGCATAGTCAAAGCTACGTTTTTTCCACTAGTAGTGTACAGATATTGAGAGCTGGACCATAAAGAAGGCTGGGTACCAAAGAATAGATGCTTTTGAATTGTGGTGCTGGAGAAGACTCTTGAGAATCCCTTGGACTGCAGGAATATCAGATGAGTCAATCCTAAAGGAAGTCAATCCTGAATTTTCAATGGAAGGACTGATGCTGATGCTCCAATGCTTTGGCCACCTGATGCGAAGAGCCAAATCATTGGAAACGACCCTGATGCTGGGAAAGATTGAGGGCAAGAGAAGGGGACAACAGAGGATGAGATGATTAGATTACCTGATGGACTCAATGAGCATGTATTTGGGCAAACTCTGAGAGATAGTGAAGGACAAGGACGCCAGGCATGCTACAGTCTGTGGGGTTATAAAGAGTCAGACACGATGTAGTGACTGAACAACAATAGCAACACCTCAAGGAGGGGAACTCTTCAGCATTTTCTGTAAAAAAAATCTACAGCATCTGCCTTTAAAAATAAACTTCTCTTTACCTTCTGTGGAATTTGGAAGAAAGGATAAGTGCTTCTTCAAAGATCTACTTTATTATTCTTCCACAAGTTTTCTAAGATTTTTTTTTTAATATATGCTGATTGCAAATGTTCTCTTTGGCCTTAGTAAATGCAATCAAAACTAAGTGGCTGCATTTTAAAGACAAACTGGTTATACACACACACACACACACACACACACACACACATATATATATACACACACACACATGTAAAGTGCAACATTAAAAGATTTTTTTTTTATTTATTTGGTGTGCCAGGTCTTATTTGCAGTACATGGAATCTTTAGTCGCACATGCAGTCTCAGTTGTGGCCTGTGATTATGTACTTCCCTGATGAGGGATTGAACCCAGGCCCCCTGCATTGGCAGCACAGAGTATTAGCCACTGGATAACCAGGCAAGTTCCCAAAATGGTTATATTTTAAATTGTCTCAATAAATGTTTCTAATTATACAAGATTATCAAATTATATGACTTAAAGGACAGTATGTAAAATTATAATTATTTTTGGCCTAATTATGAATGAATTTTGCCTCAAACTGAAAAGTAATGATCTTATTGCTTCATAATAAATCATAAAAATAATTTTTGTCTAAGCAAATAAGCTGAAGGGAGACATGTTTTTTTTACTTTACTTTATATGTGATATTACACCTATAAAAAGTTAAGTAAGTGATATTTTCCCTCATATTATGAAATAGAATATAATACCTATCAACCTCTTCAAGGAATCAGATTTCCCTAAAAGGCATAATAGTATGAACTGAGCTCTGAGGAAACACAGAAAAGCTTCTAAATTCAGAAACAGTCAGGAGAGTTTCTTTTTTATTGTCTCTGTCCACTTTTACTGTCTGAAGTCATTAATCCTTTTTTTTTTTTGTCCCTTTCTGGTAAGCAGGAAAAAACAGTGCTTCCTAGTAGCCCCTTCGGGAGACTTGGTTTAATTAAAGTCTGAAAAGCATATTTGAAAATGAGAAATATTAAACCAGAAATAATTTGTGAAGTGTTTTACCCCAATCTGTGTATGACATGTAGTTGGAGAAAAAGAGGGGGGGGTGGAGTAGGATAAGAAAAGTACAGAAATTGGGCAAATATTAAACCTAGTGGTCAGTTATCAACCACAATCAGGAAGAGGAGGTCCCTGGGCTCCACTCAGTGGGAACGGGTGTGAGGCCTTGTTAGCCATTAGACTGTTGTTCTGGAAAATTCAAATTAAACATTCTTATAGACATTGCTATGGAAAAAGCACATGGTCATCACATGTAGTTGACCGAGTCCTGCAGCGACAGCAGTAAAACCATCATGAACAGAAAGCTTTTGCACCCAAGTCATGTGCAAGACGACATTCCATGCCAGTCAAGGCAAACTGATGAGGTCCTCTTCTTATGTCACCTGCTCCATTTCTGGAAATACCTATTTCCTCTTATCCTCTTCTGTAGGAGAGACTACAAACTATTTCTTTGAAATCTGTATCTTGTGCTATTGTCGTTTCATTTTTGTTTTCTCTTTGATTTTCTCATTGTTTTCCATTCCACACTGGAAATTAAGCCTCAGAATTAATTTATCAAGCATAATATTCATTAGTGAGATTACTACTTGAGAGCAGCCCAGTTTTTCAATATACCCATCAATCTGTTAATTGAAAAGTTGGCAACCATAGTGTTTGAAGCCATTGTACTTTTGAATCCAAGGAAGATGTCATTATCTGATGAAATTTTGGAAGCATAATGGGTTGCTAGTACTTCCATGTTTAATCACTGGTATCCAGCGCATACTAGAGGGTCCCAGAGACTTGGTTCATGGGTACTTTCCTGGACTTGATCTTCTTGTTTTAAGAACAGTCCCATCCTGTAGTTGGCAACTTTGCCTTGGCAACATATCTTGTCCATTGTCTAAGACTCTGTTTCCATGAGATTTAGCAGGCACATATGTTTATTTTTATTTATTTATTTTTGGCTGCAGTGGATCTTCATTGCAGCATGCAGGCTCAGTAGTTATGATGCACAGGCTTACTCGCCCTATGGCATGTAGGATCTTAGTTTCCTAACCAGAGATCAAACCCGTATCCCCTAGATTGAAAGGCAGATTCTTAACCACAGGAACACCAGGGAAGTCCCCATGTATGTTTAAATTAACACAGATATTAATAAGCAAGAATGTATTTAGAAATTAAGGGTGGTCATGAGTTAAGACTCAGTTTATAAGAAATTATCTGAAATAGAGATTCAGTGGTGCTCTGATTGTTCCTCGGGTGTCCTAAGCAATAGTATTTGGCTTGGAAGAGAAGGCATAGGAATGATACAGAGAAGGTGAAACTAAAGTGTACATTTTGGAAGTCCTTGGCTCATCTAAATGTCTTCTACTTTATCCTTCCTTCAAGCTAAGGGAATCAGAGTTTTCAAAACCTAACCTGAGAGTTTCAGATTTTCTATTTTACATGAAAATATTCTCATCTCTCACTTCCTTACCTAAAAGCCTAATACAGCTGCCAAGAAACAACCTTTCACAAGTTATTTACCCTTTAAGAACAGAGAATATTCCTAGTCCATACAAATATACGCCTGATTTATCCTCATATGCCTTAGGGACATTGATAAAGTGTCAGCAAATATCAATAAAATATTGTTGGTGAAGATAATAAATGATGAAATGTTGATGAATTTGCATAAGCTTCTGGATAGTCTATCTGAATTCAACTTAGAATGATGGTTAGAAAGAAGATAATATTATGCATCTTCTTACTTTAAATCTGCAAAAGAAAGTTTTATAAAATGATTTATGCGATCATAAAATTTGAAATGTTGTGACCATTTAAAGCAATGAAGAACAATGAACAATATTCCCATATTATAATGCTGTTTATTTCCTGTATACAGCAGCAACCAAAAGTCTCTAAGAAAGCATTTAAACGTCATCAGAAATGACTTGTGTTAGTGTTAGTTGCTCAGTCATGTCCGACTCATTGTGACCCCATGGACTATAGCCTGCCAGGCTCCTTTGTCCTTGGGATTCTCCAGGCAAGATTACTGGAGTGGGTTGCCATTTCTTAATGAGTCTCATAAAAATGCAATTTTCATTTCTGTTCAAGGAACAGTTCTGTCTATGACTATGAATTTGAAAATGATTGTGAAGTGGACAGAAAAGTATGATTTACTAAAGTCTAATAGCTTTATTTTCATTGGCTTAATCTTTATTTTTTTTAATGAAGTCTCTCTCTCTCTAGTGAAATAATTGACTCTAATATTAATAAATTAGACTAGTTTAGAAAACTAGAAGCATTACATTTATATTGTGCCACAGGAAAGGGTTTACAAAATAAATTGCTCCTTGATTCTCTGGAAAACATGAAGCTAGAAATAGGCAGTGTCAGGGGCAGCTAGAATCAGTTTGTCACAGAAACACAAAAATCCTGGCTTATATTTCTAGTTACAGCATTGACCTATCTCCCAAGAATCTCACCCTGCCTGACTCCCTGTCTCAATCAAATAGGGTTATTTCCACTTGTTCAGATGTAGTGGTTTAAGCTTAAGTCCTGGAAGCACCAAAACAGGAACCATGGCAACCTTGAGCAATGACAAGATTAACATGTCTCAAACAAAAATGGAGCTGCTTCTTTCAGCTTTTAGCCTCTAGAGGAAATATTTACATCTTGGATTTCCACCCTATGAATGCAAATATCGTCCAGTTATTTACAGGGTGTAATACATTTCTTTTCCATTGTTATTTCAACCAAAATAGGTTGTGGAATAGGAAAACACACAATTGCACGAGCAAGAGCAAGGAGGCAGAAACGAATGTGGTGTGTTTCCCAAAGGATGAATACTGCAGGCCACACTTAGAATTTGCATAGTGTTTGTCTTGAAGAGTGATACAACTGGAGGTTGGAAAAGCAGATGGGAGAGATTATTCATACAAAGAGCCTTTGAATATCAGCCTGATAATGGCTAAAAAATTAGCCAAAGTTTATGCAACACACTAAGTGTAGCAATCATAGTGCTTAGACTTCACATGGGTTATTTCATTCATAGTTCACAAGCAGGGCTGTGAATCAGTAAGTTTGTACCGTTACCATGAGAACAATTGTTGTTGTTGTGTAGTCTCTAAGTCGTTTCATGTCCAGCTCTTTTGCAACCCCATGGACTATAGCCCACCAGGCTCCTCTGTCCATGGGATTTCCCAGGCAAGAATATTGGAGCAGATTGTCATTTTCTTTTCCAGGGGATCTTCCTGACCCACGGATCGAACTCCTGCTTGGCAGGTGGATTCTTTACTACAGAGCCACCTGGGAAGCCCGTGAGAACTATTACCATCCCCTTTTCACAGAATTTGGAGAACTTAGAAAACTTGCCCAAGGTTACGTAGCTGGTGAGTGGCAAAACTAGTAAGGGGAATCCAGGATTCTGACTCCATAGCCAGGAGTTTGGGTTTTATGCTATTCTGGAAAATTTTTTCCTAAGTTTTTGTTTTTGTTAAAATTGTGTGTGTAGGACAAGGATCAAACAGTTCAACAAGCTTATTATGAAAAACAATAATCTTTTCCTTGTTTTCACCATTAATTTTTTCCTCCCAGAGACAAGCCTTTTAACTTTCTGTTGTTTTTTTTTTAATGTATTTATCTTTAAATCTTTAAATAACCTTACTGGGATGCTATGGAAATAAATACCATTACTTGATTTTCCAGTATTGCTTATTATCTGTGTTTCTATTTATTATACAAGATAAGAGTTTAGCTCTTTCCCCACTTCTTGGCCTGCACTGCAAATATAAATCCTCTAAACAAATATGTCATTTGGTTAAACAATGTTTAATATTTACATTATTTTAACTAGGTAAATACTGTTTATAATTGAACCGAGTAGTTCTCAGTGACATGATTACTTTTACTTTCTTCAACAACTTTTGGTTTTCCTGGATTTGATAATTTCTTGGTTTGTTTTTTATTTTATTGCTTAGTTTTCTGTCTCCAAATTGTTCCAAGAGGTGTAACTCTCCTTTTAATATGTTCAAACATGCCAGATGCCCAATCAATTTCTTTTTTTTAATTTTTTAAAAAATTTTTTGCCATGCTGGGTCTTCATTGTGTCAAGTGGGCTTGTGTTGCAGAGCACAGGCTCTAGAGTGCTAAGGCTCAGTCGCTGCTGAGTGAGGGCTTAGTTGCCCCATGGTTGCAGAGTTGGACACGACTAAGCGCACACATACATATGTGGGACCTTAGTTTCCAGACCAGGGATCAAACCTGTATCCCCTGTATTGGAAGGCAGATTCTTAAACACTGGACCACCAGGGAAGTCCTGCCAATCAACTTCTTATTCTTGGAGCCATTTCTCCCAGACCTTTTGATCTTATTCAGTTTGGACTGACTACTCCCTCTGTGTTCTGAGATCTCCCCTCACCATGTCCCTGAGTATTCTTTTCCCCTCTCTCTTTCCTTACATCCCTTGATTCCTGAATTTTATTTCCTCCTCCCTATTTCCTCCTTTATTTAGGAGTAATATATCCTTCACTCTTTGCTGAGAAAACTGGTTGGGAAGTGAATTTTTGGAGAACTCTCATTTCTGGAAATATCGTCCTTGCACCCTTTAGTTCGCTAGGTTTGGTTGGGAAAAGAATACCAGGTTATTCTTTAATACCAGAAAAATATTATTTTTCTGTTAGAGTTTTGAAGGCATTGTTCCATTGCTCTCTGCTGATGCTGTTGAGAAGTCTGAAGTCAGCCTGATTTTTGATCATGTGTATGTAATCTAGCCCTCCTTCTCACCAAGGCTTTACTCCCTGTTTTCTTCAATTTCATGATGAGGTAGCTTCATGTAGATAGAGATTTAACCCCTGAGCAGAACTGGGTAAACCTTTTCAATCTGGAAACTCATGACCTTTAAATGCTTGGAAACTTTTTTGAATTGTTTCTTTGATATTTTCCCCTCCTCCATTTTCTCTGTTCTCTCCTTCTGAAAACCTCATTTAGGTATCAGTTCCCCCAAACTGATCTCTCTCTTTTTCCCTTATCTGTTTTCCATCTTTTTGTCATTTTGTTTTACTTTCTTGGAGATTTCCTTATCTTTATCTTATAAACCTCTTACCAAGTCTTTCATTTATGTTACAATTTTTGTAATTTCTAAGAGCTTCTTTTTGATCTCTGAAGTCATTTTTTCACCAGTAGCTTCTTTCTTTTTTCATGATTGACTTGTCTTCTGTTATCTTCCCCAAATATATTCATGATAGTTTCTAAATTTTTTCCTTCTGCCTGAATTGTTTTTATTTCCACAAATGACTTTGCTCAGATGTCTACTGATTCTTAGTTGACTGTTCTTTCTTCAGCATGGGACATTTAGAAAGGGTGACTAAGAGGCCTCTTCCATAAGTGGGCCTTGTCAATGGTGGGCTTTGGTGTTGGGCCCATCTGGATGGAAAGTTGCTTCAGGGAATGTGAGGACTGTTTCATATGTCAATTTGCCTAGCCTATAGTGCCCAGTTGTTTGATCAAGCACTATTCTAGACATGATGTGAAGATATTTTGTAGGTGTGAGTAACATCTACAGTCAGTTGACTTTAACGAAGATTACTCTCAATCATGTGGATGGACCTCATCCAATCAGTTGAAGCTCTTAAGAGCAAAAAAATAGGTTTCCCAAGAAAAGTGATTCTTCTTCAAGACTGTAACAAAGAAATCCTGCCTCACTTTCTAGCCTGTTGACCTGCCCTATAGATGTTGGATTTTCTGGTCCCCATAATTGCACGAGTCAATTTATTAAGAAATCTCTTAATAAATATACTATAAATAATAATAAATAAATAAATAATAAAAATAAATAATAATCTCTTAATAAAAATAAATAAATCTCTTAATGCAAATATATCTATATCCTATTGATTCTATGTTTCCCTGGAGATCCTTGACTGGCACAGGGAGCCCCTGTTGTCTGTATATTTAGACTTTTCCTCTTGGCTTAGTCAGATTTATTTTAAAAAAAATTTTTTTTAATTTATTTTGCTGCACTGGGTCTTAGTCACAGCCGTCTTGATCTTCAGTCTTCATTGTGGCATAGGAGATCTAATTCCCTGACAGGGATCAAACCCAGGACCCCTGCAATGAGCAGGGAGTCTTAAGCCACTAGACCACCAGGGAGGTCCCCAGGTTTCTTTAAAAAGCCTCTTGTGGTCTCTTGACTAAAAAAGATAGCCTGAGGGGGAGGAGCCAAGATGGCGGAGGAATAGGACAGGGAGACCACTTTCTCCCCTACAAATTCATCAAAAGAACATTTGAAGGCTGAGCAAACTTCACAAAACAACTTCTGACCGCTAGCAGAAGACAGCAGGCACCCAGAAAAGCAGCCCATCGTCTCCAAAAGGAGGTAGGACAAAATATAAAAGATAAAAAGAGAGACAAAAGAGCTAGGGATGGAGACCTGTCCCGGGAAGGGAGTCATAATAGAGGAAGTTTCCAAACACCAGGAAACCCTCTCACGGGCGGGTCTGGGGGAAGTTGTCGAATCTCAGAGGGCAACCTAACTGGGAGGAAAAATAAATAAAACTCACAGATTACATGCCTAAAAGCAACTCCCAGCAGAAAAGTACCCCAGACGCCCGCATTCACCACCAGCAAGTGGGGGCAGAACAGAGAGGAGCAGGCGGCGTTGCTTAAGATAAGGACTGGGCCCGAATGCCCTGAGGGCAATCGGAGGGAGCTAACATGAGATAGCAACTTAAACTGTGGGATCGCAAGAGAGAGAGAGAATTAACCTGCCGGCTACTCGCAGAACAAAGGGACTGAGCAATCCCAGAGAAGAGCTAGCCTGCTGCGGACCTGCCCATCCCCGCTGGAGGCAGGAGGCAGGGGGGAGGGGAAAGGGGCAAACTCGGCTCCAGAGACGGCACCCCTACCAAACTGCAAACAGGCTCCCAGTTTCTAACCAAAGACTTCCTGAGATTCTGGATGGTTGACATCTGCTGGGAGGGTCGCGGCTAGAGGCCAGCTCCCGAGAGAGACAAAAGGCGTACGCACCCAATGGCATGGGGAAATGGAGGCTGGGACCGCGGAGGGGAAAAGGCGCACCACCCCCAGGAGAGAGCGCGCCCGTCAAGCTCCTGGCTGCCTGAGCTGCTGGGGCGGGGAAGGCACAAAACGCAGGCTCAACCAAGTCTGCGCTTTTGTGTAGTACCCGAAAACTGGAACTGCACGCAACGCAGGGCCCGCTCCATATAGAGCAGCCGGGAGCCTGACCAGTGTAGACGGGGAAAACACACACCCATGAGCGGGAGCAAAACCCAGTGTGGCCGGAACACTGCGGGTCCTCCCCACACACACAGAGATATCTGCCTGCAGCGCCCCTCCCTCCCCGCAGCACAACTGAACCAGCGAACCTAAACAAGAGACCACCTTCGCCCGCCTGTGTCAGGGCAGAAATTAGACACTGAAGAGACCGGCAAACAGAAGCCAAATAAACAAAGGGAACCGCTTCAGAAGGGACTGCTGCAACAGATTAAAATCCCTGTAGGTAACACCGACTACACCGGAAGGGGCCTATAGATATCGAGAAATGTAAGCTGGAATGAGGAGCTATCTGAAACTGAACCGAACCCATATTGACCACAACAGCTCCAGAAAAATTCCTAGATATATTTTTACTTTTTTTTAATTAAAAAATTTTCTTTTCTTTTCTTTTCTTTTTTTATTTTGTCTCTTTTATTTTCTTTTAAAATTCCCTATTCCTCCCCCATTACTCCTTAACTTTCATTTTCATTTTCATATATTTTTACTATTTTTTTTAATTAGGAAAAAATTTTTTTCCTGTTTTACTTTTTTTCTCTGATTTTCTTTTAAAGTCTGCTATTAATCCTTAATTTTCATTTTCATTTCACTATAACCTTGCAGGAAAAAAAAAAAGGAGAAGCCATATTTTTAAACCAAACTTCATATATATTTCTAAAATTTTTTGTGTTTTTGTTTTTAATATTGTATTTTTAGGACTTTAACCTCTACTCTAGATTTTTAATCTTTGTTTTTCAGTATTTGATATCAATTTTGGACATTTAAGAAGCCAATATTCAGTACCCATTTTTACTCAGGAGTGTGTTGATTACTCTCTCCTACTTTTGACTCTACATTTTCTACCTCAGAACACCTCTATTTCCTCCCTTTCCCTTCTCTTCCCAATCCAATTCTGTGAATCTCTGTGGGTATCTGGGCTATGGAGAACATTTTGGGAACAGAGAACTGCGTAGATCTGTCTCTCTCCTCTTAAGTCCCACTTTTTCTCATCCTGCTCAACTCTATCTCCCTCCTCCCTCTCCTCTGCTTCATGTAACTCTGTGAACCTCCCTGGGTGTCCCTTATGGTGGAGAATCTTTTCACCGTTAACCTAGAAGTTTTATTATCAGTGCTGTATAGTTGGAGAAGTCTTGAGACTACTGGAAGAATAAAACGGAAATCCAGAGGCAGGAGACTTAAGCCCAAAACCTGAGAACAGGGAAACTCCTGACTACATGGAACATTAAGTAATAAGAGACCATCCAAAAGCCTACATACCTACACTGAAACCAACCACCACCCAAGAGCCAATAAGTTCCAGAGCAAGACATACCATGCAAATTCTCCAGCAAAGCAGAAACATAGCCCTGAGTGTCAACATACAGGCTGCCCAAAGTCACACCTAACACATAGACCCATCTCAAAACTCACTACTGGACACTCCATTGCACTCCAGAGAGAAGAAATCCAGTTCCATGCACCAGAACACTGGCGCAAGCTTCCCTAACCAGGAAACGTTCACAAGCCAATTGACTATCCCCACCCACTGGGTGAAACCTCCACATTGAAAAGGAACCACAGACCACCAGAACAGAAACCCCACTCCAGACACAGCAATCTAAACAAGATGAAAATGTAGAGAAATACCCAACAGGTAAAGGAACAAGAAAAATGCCCACCAAGTCAAACAAAACAGGCAGAGGTAGGGAATCTACCTGAAAAAGAATTTAGAATAATGATAATAAAAATGATCCAAAATCTTGAAAACAAAATGGAGTTACAGATAAATAGCCTGGAGACAAAGATTGAGAAGATGCAAGAAATGTTTAATAAGGACCTAGAAGAAATAAAAAAGAGTCAATTAAAAATGAATAATGCAATAAATGAGATCAAAACCACTCTGGAGGGAACCAAGAGTAGAATAACAGAGACAGAAAATAGGATAAGTGAGGTAGAAGATAAAATGGTGGAAATAAATGAAGCAGAAAGGAAAAAAGAAAAAAGAATCAAAAGAAATGAGGAAAACTCAGGGACCTCTGGGACAATGTGAAATGCCCCAACATTCTAATCATAGGAGTCCCAGAAGAAGAAGACAAAAAGAAAGGCCATGAGAAAATACTCGAGGAGATAACAGCTGGAAACTTCCCTAAAATGGGGAAGGAAATAGCCACCCAAGTTCAAGAAACCCAGAGAGTCCCAAACAGGATAAACCCTAGGCAAAACATCCCAAGACACATATTAATCAAACTTAAAAAGATCAAACACAAAGAACAAATATTAAAATCAGCAAGGGAGAAACAACAAATAACACACAAAGGGATTCCCATAAGGATAACAGCTGATCTATCAATAGAAACCCTTCAGGCCAGAAGGGAATGGCAGGATATACTTCAAGTAATGAAAGAGAATAACCTACAACCTAGATTACTGTACCCAGCAAGGATCTCATTCAGATATGAAGGAAATTTCAAAATCTTTACAGACAAGCAAAAGCTGAGAGAATTCAGCACCACCAAACCAGCTCTTCAACAAATGCTAAAGGATCTTCTCTAGACAGGAAACACAGAAAGGTTGTATAAACGCACACCCAAAATAACAAAGTAAATGGCAGCGGGACCATACCTATCAATAATTACCTTAAATGTAAATGGGTTGAATGCCCCAACCAAAAGACAAAGACTGGCTGAATGGATACGAAAACAAGACCCATATATATGCTGTCTACAAGAGACCCACCTCAAAAAAAGGGAAACATATAGACTAAAAGTGAAGGGCTAGAAAAAAATATTTCACGCAAACGGAGACCAAAAGAAAGCAGGAGTCGCAATACTCATATCAGATAAAATAGTCTTTCAAATAAAGGATGTGAAAAGAGACAGAAGGACACTACATAGTGATCAAAGGATCAATCCAAGAAGAAGATATAACAATTATAAATATATATGCACCCAACATAGAAGCACCACAATATATAAGGCAAACGCTAACGAGTATGAAAGAGGAAATTAATAGTAACACAATAATAGTGGGAGACTTTAATACCCCACTCACAACTATGGATAGATCAACTAAACAGAAAATTAACAAGGAAACACAAACTTTAAATGACACAATGGACCAGCTAGATCTAATTGATATGTATAGGACATTTCACCCCAAAACAATCAACTTCACTGTTTTCTCAAGTGCACACGGAAACTTCTCCAGAATAGATCACATCCTTGGCCATAAATCTAGCCTTGGTAAATTCAAAAAAATTGAAATCATTCCAGTCATCTTTTCTGACCACAGTGCAGTAAGATTAGATCTCAATTACAGGAAAAGAATTATTAAAAATTCAAACATATGGAGGCTAAATAACACGCTTCTGAATAACTAACAAATCATAGAAGAAATCAAAAAAGAAGTCAAGCTATGCATAGAAATGAATGAAAATGAAAACACAACAACCCAAAACCTATGGGACACTGTAAAAGCGGTCCTTAGGGGAAGGTTCATAGCATTACAGGCTTACCTCAAGAAACAAGAAAAAAGTCAAATAAATAACCTAACTCTACACCTAAAACAACTAGAGAAGGAATAAATGAAGAACCCCAGGATTAGTAGAAGGAAAGAAATCTTAAAAATTAGGGCAGAAATAAATGCAAAAGAAACTAAAGAGACCATAGCAAAAATCACCAAAGCTGAAAGCTGGTTTTTTGAAAAAATTGACAAACCATTAGCAAGACTCATTAAGAAACAAAGAGAGAAGAACCAAATTAACAAAATTAGAAGTGAAAATGGAGAGATCACAACAGACAACACTGAAATACAAAGGATCATAAGATACTGCTACCAGAAGCTCTATGCCAATAAAATGGACAACTTGGAAGAAATGGACAAATTCTTAGAAAAGTATAACTTTCCAAAACTGAACCAGAAAAAAAAAAAAAAAAAAAGAAGATCTTAACAGAGCCATCACAAGCAAGGAAATCGAAACTGTAATCAGAAATATTCTAGCAAACAAAAGCCCAGGACCAGATGGCTTCACAGCTGAATTCTACCAAAAATTGAGAGAAGAGCTAACACCTATCTTACTCAAACTCTTCCAGAAAATTGCAGAAGAAGGTAAACTTCCAAACTCATTCTATGAGGCCACCATCACCCTAATTCCAAAACCAGACAAAGATGCCACAAAAAAGAAAACTACACGTCAATATCACTGATGAACATAGATGCAAAAATTCTTAACAAAATTCTAGCAAACAGAATCCAACAACATATTTAAAAAATCATACATCATGACCAAGTGGGCTTTATCCCAGGAATGCAAGGATTCTTTAATATCCCCAAGTCAATCAATGTAATACACCACATTAACAAATTGAAAGATAAAAACCATATGATTATCTCAATGGATGCAGAGAAAGCCTTTGACAAAATTCAACATCCATTTATGATTAAAACTCTCCAGAAAGCAGGAATAGAAGGGACATACCTCAGCATAATAAAAGCTATATATGACAAAACCCACAGCAAGCATTACCCTCAATGGTGAAAAATTGAAAGCATTTCCCCTAAAATCAGGAACAAGACAAGGGTGCCCACTCTCACCACTACTATTCAGCATAGTTTTGGAAGTTTTGGCCACAGCAATCAGAGCAGAAAAAGAAGTAAAAGGAATCCAGATAGGAAAAGAAGAAGTGAAATTCTCGCTGTTTGCAGATGACGTGATCCTCTACGTAGAAAACCCTAACTCCACCAGAAAATTACTAGAGCTAATCAATGAATATAGTAAACTTGTAGTATATAAAATTAACACAAAGAAATCCCTTGCATTCCTATACACTAACAATGAGAGAACAGAAAGAGAAATTAAGGAAACGATATCATTCACCATTGCAACAAAAAGAATAAAATACTTAGGAGTATATCTACCTAAAGAAACAAAAGACCTACACATAGAAAACTATAAAACACTGATGAAAGAAATCAAAGAGGACACAAACAGATGGAGAAGTATACCGTGTTCATGGATTGGAAGAATCGATATTATCAAAATGGCTATACTACCCAAAGCAATCTATAGATTCAGTGCAATCCCTATTACACCACCAACGGTATTTTTCACAGAACTAGAACAAATAATTTCACAATTTGTATGGAAATACAAGAAACCTCGAATAGCCAAAGTAATCTTGAGAGAGAAGAATGGAACTGGAGGAATCAACCTGCCTGACTTCAGACTCTACTACAAAGCCACAGTCATCAAGACAGTATGGTACTGGCACAAAGACAGAAACATAGATCAATGGAACAGAATAGAAATCCCAGAGATAAATCCACGAACCTATGGACACCTTATCTTCAACAAAGGAGGCAAGAATATACAATGGAAAAAAGACAACCTCTTTAACAAGTGGTGCTGGGAAAACTGGTCAACCACTTGTAAAAGAATGAAACTAGAACACTCTCTAACATCATACACAAAAATAAACTCAAAATGGATTAAAGATCTAAATGTAAGACCAGAAACTATAAAACTCCTAGAGGAGAACATAGGCAAAACACTCTCCGACATAAATCACAGCAGGATCCTCTATGACCCACCTCCCAGAATGTTGGAAATAAAAGCAAAAATAAACAAATGGGACCTAATGAACCTTAAAAGCTTTTGCACAACAAAGGAAACTATAAGCAAGGTGAAAAGACAGCCCTCAGATTGGGAGAAAATATTAGTAAATGAAGCAACAGACAAAGGATTAATCTCAAAAATATACAAGCAACTCCTGCAGCTCAATTCCAAAAAAAAAATGACCCAATCAAAAATGGGCCAAAGAACTAAACAGACATTTCTCCAAAGAAGACATACAGATGACTAACAAACACATGAGAAGATGCTCAACATCACTCATTATCAGAGAAATGCAAATCAAAACCACAATGAGGTATCATTACACACCAGTCAGGATGGCTGCTATCCAAAAGTCTACAAGCAATAAATGCTGGAGAGGGTGTGGAGTAAAGGGAACCCTCTTAAACTCTTGGTGGGAATGCAGACTAGTACAGCTGCTATGGAGAACAGTGTGGAGATTTCTTTAAAAACTGGAATTAGAACTGCCATATGACCCAGCAATCCCACTTCTGGGCATACACACTGAGGAAACCAGATCTGAAAGAGACACGTGCACCCCAGTGTTCATCGCAGCACTGTTTATAATAGCCAGGACATGGAAGCAACCTAGATGCCCATCAGCAGATGAATGGATAAGGAAGCTGTGGTACATATACTCCATGGAATATTACTCAGCCATTAAGAGGAATTCATTTGAATCAGTTCTAATGAGATGGATGAAACTGGAGCCCAATATAGAAAGTGAAGTAAACCAGAAAGATAAATACCAATACAGTATACTCATGCATATATATGGAATTTAGAAGGTAATGATAACCCTATATGCAAAACAGAAAAAGAGGCACAGATGTACAGAACAGAATTTTGGACTCTGTGGGATAAGGCAAGGGTGGGATGTTTCAAGAGAACAGTATCGAAACATGTATATTATCTAGGGTGAAACAGATCACCAGCCCAGGCTGGATGCATGAGACAAGTGCTCAGGGCTGGTTCACTGGGAAGACCCAGAGGAATCAGGTAGAGAGGGAGGTGGGAGGGGGGATCAGGATGGGGAACACATGTAAATCCATGGCTGATTCATGTCAATGTATGACAAAAACCACTACAATATTGTAAAGTAATTAGCCTCCAACTAATAAAAATAAACGGAAAAAAAAAAAGATAGCCTGGCTACCAGTGGGGTAAGAAGGCTGCAGAATTTTTCTTATTCCCCTAACATAACTTTGTAGTACCCCCAAACTTAAACTATGCCTGTGTGTGCTTAGTCACTCAGTTGTGTCTGACTCTTGAGCCCCCTGGACTGTAGCCTGCCAGGCTCCATGGGATTCTCCAGGCAAGAATACTGGACTGGGTTCCCATTTCCTTCCCCAGGGAAACTATGCCTAGTATCTCCCAAATCAGAACCCCTCTAATTTACTCCCTCCAGAGAATAAAACCCTTTTCCTAAAAAGATGTGACCTTCCAATGGAGAGAGAAAGGACATCACCTCCTGAACCTCTGAGGTCATTCACTTTCAATGTTACATTTAGAAGTTCTTGAATATCTATTCCAAATATCTTTAAACTATCTATAATTTAAGGACTTTCCTGGTGGTCCAGTGGTTAAGAATTTGAATCCTAATGCAGGCAGTACAGGTTTGATCCCTGATCCGGGAAGATTCCAGGCAACTAAGTCCATGTGCCACAACTTCTAGAGAGTAGCCTCCTCTGGCCACAACTGGAGAAACCTGTACACAGGAACAAAGACCCAGCACAGCACCAAATAATTTAACTAATTAATTTAACAAGTTTGATGATTTTTGGCAGAATTTCTGTTACATTTTAGTTGCTCTGAGAAAACACATTTTCTCCTCATTCTCAACACTTCAGTTCAGTTCAGTCACTCAGGCGTGTCCGACTCTTTGCGACCCCATGAATTGCAGCACGGCAGGCCCCCCTGTCCATCACAAACTCCCAGAGTTTACTCAAACTCATGGCCATCGAGTCGGTGATGCCATCCAGCCATCCTCATCCTCTGTCGAACCCTTCTCCTCCTGGCCCCAGTCCCTCCCAGCATCAGGGTCTTTTCCAGTGAGTCAACTCTTCGCATGACATGGCCAAAGTATTGGAGTTTCAACTTCAGCATCAGTCCTTCCAATAAACACCCAGGACTGATCTCATTTAGGATGGACTGGTTGGATCTCCTTGCAGTCCAACAGACTCTCAAGAGTCTTCTCCAACACCACAGTTCTAAAGCATCAATTTTTCAGCACTCAGCTTTCTTCACAGTCCAACTCTCACATCTATACATGACCACTGGAAAAACCATACCCTTAACCAGGCGGACCTTTGTTGGCAAAGTAATGTCTCTGCTTTTTAATATTCTATCTAGGTTGGTCATAACTTTCCTTCCAAGGAGTAAGCGTCTTTTAATTTCATGGCTGCAGTCACCATCTGCAGTGATTTTGGAGTAAAAAAAAATTAAGTCTGACACTGTTTCCACTATCTCCCCATCTATTTCCCATGAGGTGATGGAACCAGATGCCATGATCTTAGTTTTCTGAATGTTAAGCTTTAAGCCAACTTTTTCACTTTCCTCTTTCACTTTCTTCAAGAGGCTTTTTAGTTCCTCTTCACTTTCTGCCATAAGGGTGGTGTCATCTGCATATCTGAGGTTGTTGATATTTCTCCCGGCAATCTTGATTCCAGCTTGTGCTCACCCCAGCCCAGAGTTTCTCATGATGTACTCTGCATATAAGTTAAATAAGCAGGGTGACAATATACAGCCTTGACGTATTCCTTTTCCTATTTGGAACCAGTCTGTTTTTCCATGTCCAGTTCTAACTGTTGCTTCTTGACCTACATACAGGTTTCTCAAGAGGCAGGTCAGGTGGTCTGGTATTCCCATCTCCTTCAAAATTTTCCACAGTTTATTGTAATCCACACAGTTGAAGGCTTTGGCGTAGTCAATAAAGCAGATATAGATGTTTTTCTGGAACTCTCTTGCTTTTTCGATGATCCAGCGGATATTGGCAATTTGATCTCTGGTTCCTCTGCCTTTTCTAAAACCAGCTTGAACATCTGGAAGTTCTTGGTTCACGTATTGCTGAAGCCTGGCTTGGAGAATTTTGAGCATTACTTTACTAGCGTGTGAGATGAGTGCAATTGTGTGGTAGTTTGAGCATTCTTTGGGATTGCCTTTTTTAGGGACTAGAATGAAAACGGACCTTTTCCAGTCCTGTGGCCACTGCTGAGTTTTCCAAATTTGCTGGCATATTGAGTACAGCACTTTCACAGCATCATCTTTCAGGATTTGAAATAGCTCAACTGGAATTCCATCACATCAACTAGCTTTGTTTGTAGTGATGCTTTCTAAGGCTCACTTGACTTCACATTTCAGGATGTCTGACTCTAGGTGACTGATCACACCATTGTGATTATCCGGGTCATGAAGATTTTTTTTGTACAGTTCTTCTTTGTATTCTTGCCACCTCTTCTTAATATCTTTTGCTTCTGTTAGGTCCATACCATTTCTGTCCTTTATTGAGCCCATTTTTGCATGAAATGTTCCCTTGGTATCTCTAATTTTCTTGAAGAGATCTCTAGTCTTTCCCATTCTGTAGTTTTCCTCTATTTCTTTGCATTGAATACTGAGGAAGGCTTTCTTATCTCTCCTGGCTATTCTTTGGAACTCTGTATTCAAATGGGAATATTTTTCCTTTTCTCCTTTGCTTTTAGCTTCTCTTCATTTCACAGCTATTTGTAAGGCCTCCTCAGACAACCATTTTGCCTTTTTGCATTTCTTTTCCATGGGGATGGTCTTGATCCCTGTCTCCTGTACAATGTCATGAACCTCCATTCATAGTTCATCAGGCTCTCTGTCTATCAGATCTAGTCCCTTAAATCTATTTCTCACTTCCACTGTATAGTCATAAGGGATTTGATTTAGGTCATACCTGAATGGTCTAGTGGTTATCCCTACTTTCTTCAGTTTAAGTCTGAATTTGGCAATAAGGTGTTCATGATCTGAGCCACAGTCAGCTCCCGGTCTTGTTTTTGCTGACTGTGTAGAGCTTCTCCATCTTTGGCTGCAAAGAATATAATCAATTTGATTTCGGTGTCGACCATCTGGTGCTGTCCATGTGTAGAGTCTTCTGTTGTGTTGTTGGAAGAGGGTATTTGCTATGACCAGTGCGTTCTCTTGACAAAACTCCATTAGCCTTTGCCCTTCTTCATTCCATACTCCAAGGCCAAATTTGCCTGTTACTCCAGGTGTTTCTTGACTTCCTACTTTTGCATTCCAGACCCCTATGATGAAAAGGACATCTCTTTTGGGTGTTTGTTCTAGAAGGTCTTGCAGGTCTTCACAGAACCATTCAACTTCAGCTTCTTCAGCATTACTGGTTGGGGCATAGGCTTGGATTAGCGTGATATTGAAGGATTTGCCTTGGAAACGAACAGAGATCATTCTGTCGTTTTTGAGATTGCATCCAAGTACTGCATTTTGGACTCTTTTGTTGACTATGATGGCTACTCCATTTCTTCTAAGGGATTCCTGCCCACAGTAGTAGATATAAAGGTCATCTGAGTTAAATTCACCCATTCCAGTCCATTTTAGTTCGCTGATTCCTAGAATGTCGACATTCACTCTTGCCATCTCCTGTTTGACCACTTCCAATTTGCCTTGCTTCATGGACCTAACATTCCAGGTTCCAGTGCAATATTGCCCTTTACAGCATTGGACCTTGCTTCTATCACCAGCCCCATCCACAACTGGGTATTGTTTTTGCTTTGACTCCATCCCTTCATTCTTTCTGGAGTTATTTCTCCGCTGATCTCCAGTAGCATATTGGGCACCTACCGACCTGGGGAGTTCCTTTTTCAGTCTCCTATCATTTTGCCTTCTCATAGTGTTCATGGGGTTCTCAAGGCAAGAATACTGAAGTGGTTTGCCATTCCCTTCTCCAGTGGACCACATTCTGTCAGACCTCTCCATCATAACCCGATCGTCTTGAGTGGCCCCACACGGTATGGCTTAGTTACACTGAGTTAGACAAGACTGTGGTCCTGTGATCAGATTGGCTAGTTTTCTGTGATTATGGTTTTTGTCTGTCTGCCCTCTGATGCCCTCTCACAACACCTACCGTCTTACTTGGGTTTCTCTTACCTTGGACGTGGGGTATCTCTTCACGGCTGCTCCAGCAAAGCGCAGCCGCTGCTCCTTACCTTGGACGAGGGGTATCTTCTCACGGCCGCCCCTCCTGACCTTGAACGTGGAGTAGCTCCTTTCGGACCTCCTGCGCCCGCGCAGCAGCCGCTCCTTGGAGGTGGGGCCGCTCCGTGGAGGTGGGGTAGCTCCTCTCGGGCGGGGCCTCTGACCTCCGGGGTGGGGTAGTTCCTCTCGGCCGCCGCCCCTGACCTCGGGCGTGGGGACGCTCCTCTGGGCCGCGGCTCCTGCGCTGTCGCAGCCTGGCGCTCTCGGTTGCTACCCTTGACCTTGGTAGCTCCTCACGGCCACGCTTCTGCGCGGTCCGAACACTTAGACTATTATAAAAACAGAAGCCAGAAACTGCCCCTCAGACTTCTTCCATGCTGCTTCTTCCTTATTCCTTCTCATAAATTACATGGATTCTTTCAGTTATCCTCTCCCAAGTACATGGACTCATCTTTCTTTCTTGTAGTCAGTTGGTCAACAAATTCCTTTCTCTTTTTTCAAAGGTTTTGCTCTTTCTTTTCAATCTCCTTGCCACAACCACATTTTAGACCTTCAACTTTCTCCCTTTGGGGTTTTTGTGGGGCCCTCCTAACTCCGTGACTTAAGTTTCTGCCCATCTAATTTGTCCTGCATTTTACAGACGATCTGAGCTTCCTTAAACTAATGTTTTTACAATATTGCTCTCCTTGGCAAACTCTCATACTAACTTCTGGTTTAAGATGATGAGTTAAGGGCATTTTACTTCAATTGTTTTCCCCAACCCCAAAACTGACAGTAAAAGTTTAAAACTAAATAAATTTAAAAGATAGGTATATGTCCACGAAGATAAATG
This sequence comes from Muntiacus reevesi, assembly GCF_963930625.1. Classification (NCBI taxonomy): domain Eukaryota; kingdom Metazoa; phylum Chordata; class Mammalia; order Artiodactyla; family Cervidae; genus Muntiacus; species Muntiacus reevesi. The sequence goes on from NC_089259.1 coordinate 13,661,074, forward strand.
TCATCAACATTTTGAAAACCGTTAAGCAGGTGGATGAGCCACAACTGACTCAGGAAATTCATGAAAACTGCACCTGACACCAGCAGTAAAGGAAGTCTAGAAGTGACCTGACATGCCATAATATCTCTGAAATGCCTAGGAACTGGAATCACAGTACCTTGGGCTTTGACAATGAACATGCACCTGAAAAATGAGTCAGTTGCTTTAAAGTCCACATAAGAAGCTACTAGAACCTCAGATCCTCTCCCCAACTCTCCCCTCTATATCCACCCAGCAGTCTTTCAATCTTACCAGGACACTGAAAGGCTTTATTCCCCTCTCTTTTCTACACAACAGCATTGAAACATAGGATGTGTTCCCATCTTAGAACATGGCTTCTGGCAATACACATAATATCTTTCACCAGAGCTTGGCAAGGGCTTTAGGAATATCAGGAAGAATGCTTCAAGGGAACAACTCACCAGGACAGAGCAGGACCCTGGTCAACTCCGCCCTGGAAGAGAAGTTCCATAGACAAGCCATCGTACATAAACTGGCACTGGCTTAACCTTCATGTGGGCACAAGCTGCTTCCAAGGTTCACAGTCAGGCAAGTGGAGTGAGTGGACCAAATGGCCAAGGGTGCATGAGGGGTTGGTTCTTTGGGGGCCAGAACTCCAACCTGTCAGGAGCCACATGACACCTCGAGCTACTTTAGCACCTGGAGTTGGTTGTCATAACGCCCTGTTAACAGGAGTCATCTGGCTGCCAACACAGGAGACCTGGGTGTGATCCTCGGTCTGGGAAGATCCCACGTGCCAAAGAACTAAGCCTGTGCTTCTAGAGCCTGTGCTCTGTAACAAGAGAAGCCACTGCAATAAGAAGCCCATGCACCGCACATAGAGAGTAGCCCCCTCTCGCCACAACTAGAGAAAGCCCATTTGCAACAATGAAGACCCGGCGCAGCCAAAAATAAATAAATAATTAAAAACAAAAACAAAAATAGGAACCACACTCAGGTGACTAATCTCTAAGGCTCTTCTTTGGCTTCCATTGCAATCTTGCTTTTTGGCTCTTGCATCTGGACTTGGCCTTTCCCGGTGAACATGCCTTCCTGGTCTGTTACGTTTTGCCTTCCCAGCTTCTGTTTCCTAAGCGTGCCAACTGTCCATCCCAAAGTAACCATGACTTACCTCCTTTCTCTTTGCCCCTCTTCATCTTTTTTTTTTTTTTTTGATGCATGGGCCATGACAGAAGTCTGTGGAGGTGAAGGGGAGTTGAGGAGGGACTCACTCTTTGTGGCCAAGTGGGTAGAGCTTGAGGAGAACTGGGAAGATGTCCATTAACCCAATGTAGTAGAAAGGAAATGCAATAGATTTTAAAACATTGCCAAGCAGTGTAAGCCTCCAGGTAAAGTCTGACAACTAAATTTGTAGTGGATTCTAATGAGATGGTTCTTAATTTATCATGTGGGGAAAAGACTGGAGGAAGCAGACAAAATGATCCAGAAAATCCCTTGTATATACAAACATGAAAAAAAAGTCACCAAAATGTTAATGTTATCCCAGAAATGAGATTTCAGGTATTTTGCTTTCTCCTTTATACTTTTATGTAGAGTTTAATTTTTTCAATAGGCAGTTATTGTTTATAATGAGGAAAATAAGTTATTTCTGTTGAGAGACAGGAAAGAAGAGTCTATTAAAAGAGGAAGAGGGGGAAAAGTGACCCAAGACTTGGATTAGGCACAATGAATATTTTAAGGCATCAAAGATGGGGGAAAAATGAAAATGGGATGAAGGTAGCACTGTACACTGAATATGCAATAAAATATCAGCAAAGAGAGCTGATAGACTGAAAAAATTGAAAGACTGCTTCAGGCAGGACAGTCAGTAGGCTAATAAAACATTTATATAAACTTTAAAAAAGACTTATTTTTCAGCCATCACTCAACTTTTTTGGGCTGACACCTTTGTGCAGTGCACAACCTCCACAAAAAAAGTCTTGATCCATCACCCTGACTGGGGACATGACTGGAATAAAACTGGAATTCTGTGCACAAGGAAGAAGGTAAAAGATACCGGATAGGTAATTAAGAATTTGCCTTATCTTCAGCACTGGAGTTGCTCGTCTCACTCCTGACCTGTACAAGGACAAAGGAAGGAGTTTGAAGGTCTGTACTGTTCCAGCAATAAATGATTATTGAGTAGGACTATTTTCCTGCACAACTCTAGGTGCTAGGTTCTGGGAGAAACAACTGCCAATCCCTAACAGAACTGAAATGGTACAATTACACAATGCCTAACAAAGTTCAAATATTTTTTCAAAAATGAGTGAATACAACAACTCTAATGCTACCATTATATAAAACAAGGCAAAAGTATAATAATAACTCCTTATTTTCCCCTTTTTTCTTTTAAAAAGTAATTTTACATCCTCATTGAAATCGATCCTTTGCCAGAGTCTAGAGCAGCTGTGTTCAGCAGACCTCTCTGCAAAGATGAACATGTCCTATGTTTGCACTGTCCAATATGGCAGCTAGTCACCATATATGGCTATTGAGTATGTCAGAGGTGGTTACTGCAACTGAGAAACTGAATTTTAAATTTAAGTTTAATTTATAATGAATTAAATATCAAATAGTCACATCTAGTGGATACTGACTACTGAAACAGAGAGTCTTAAAGGGGCTGAGTACATATCATGAATTCTGTGGTTTAGTAAAGATAAGTATCTGTTGTTAACCCATTTCCTTCACTTCAGTTGATATTGGGGCAAATTGAGATTACCCTAAATCTTTTTCCTCTGATAGTCTCACCATCTATACCTTTTTGCTTTTCAAATGAAGTTGGTTTATCAAAGCTTTTCACACTTAGAATTATTTACAGGTGCCAAAAGTAGGTAACACAGATCTGATAAGAAACACGGATTTGATTTATGCATTTTTTGCTTGTTTGAAGTTAACAATAGTTTTTATATGATTACATCAGATTCCACATACAGGCTGTTTGTCCTTGTGTGGTAAAGATTATTTTCCACTTGTAATAAACATACACTCTGCTTTCTTCATCAAGAGTGATAACGTTTCTCCTGAGTGATCCTTGCTTTTTGCCTTGCACATTAGGCATTTAACCAGTTACTATCCCGTAATATTTTCCAAATCCCTGTATTGCACTGCAGTCTAAATCTTGTTTGTTTTTTTCCTTTTAAATGTATGGATACCTCCTCTTCCAGACTTGAAATCTAAAGGCAATGTACAAGGGTAAGATACAGTTCATGTTTTGGTGGAAAGAACCCTGGACTTGGAGTCAGGTTATGGATATTTGGACAAAAATCACTTTGAGCCTAAGGTTTGTCATTGGTAAATGGGAATGATAGTACTCATTTCAGCGAACTCTTGTGGACCTCAAGTAGTGTGTGTAAAGCTCTTGCCAAATGCTGAAGAACGAAGTCACTGCTGGATATTCTGTTTCATTGTGTCCTTCACCACAAGACCATAGTGAAAAGTAATGGAAAAGTCACTGAATGACCCAATGAATGGATATAGAAAACAGATTATGGTTTTCAATAATTTTGAAAATTCAGATTAAAAAAATGTAATGTTTTTGCTTATTTATTATTTGTTTTATTTATTTTTATTTTGGGCTGTTCTGGGTGCCCTGGCTGGGGCAGTAAGATCCTACATACCCCAGGGCATGGCCAAAAATTAAAAAAATTAGTAAGTAAATAAATAAAATGAAAACTAAACTTCATTTTCTAACCTCCAATGTACCTTACTCCCCTTATTTCTTATTTAATTACCACTTGGCCTGGGGGAGGGGAGAATATACATTACTAAAGAAAATACTGGTCATATATGCCAAATTAAACTTTCAGATTTAGCCATTTTGAATTATTTTGCATAAATCATTTGTATAATTTGCACAATTATATAAGAATAACATTCATAGGCTTGGAGCAGTCCCCTTTGTACTACATGCAATTAATAAATCCTTAATAAAATTAATAGTAAAATTAAAGAATATTTCTCACTGGGAGTCAGTCTCTTTTCGTATAGCCATCTTCAATGCAATTATGTATTACATAAAATTTTCTAAAGAGTTTTCACTCCTAGAGTTACATGTACCACAAATAGAATGGAATTAGATCCCCCCGAAAAAATTGGAATTAAAAATCATAAAAATCTATGCAATATGGAATATTCCACTATTTCTTTTCTCTAATAAGCCACATAGAGATTTATCTCTTATTTTTAAAGATTTTTCTTATCAGGGCTTAAAATACCTTGAGACCAAATCACACCTTTATATAAAGCTATTTACTTTGACGCAGCCTGTGTCCTTGGACTTAAAAATACACATACCTGGATGTAGAGTTTCATCTGTTCCTCACTGCTGTTGTTTAGTCACTCAGTCATGTCTGACTCTTTGTGACCTCATGGACTGTAGCCCGCCAGGCTCCTCTGTCCCTGGGGATTCTCCAGGCAAGAATACTGGAGTGGGTTGCCATTCCCTCCTCCAAGGTATCTTCCCTACCCAGGGATTGAGCCTGTATCTCCTGAATTGCAGGCAGATGCTCTATCATCTGAGCCACCAGGGAAGTCCCTGGTCCTCATTAAGTGATTGTAATTTTCTGCCTTGACTCTATAAGCCCTCTCCCACATCCCTTGCCTCATTTTGACCATCTCTCAGACACCAGCTTCAAAATTGGGAAAGTGAGTGAGTGAGTGAGAGTGAGTGAAAGTCACTCAGTCGTGTCCGACTGTTGTGACCCATGGACTGTACAGTCCATGGAATTCTCCAGGCCAGAATATTGGAGTGGGTAGCCTTTCCCTTCTCCAGGGGATCTTCCCAACCCAGGGATTGAACCCAGGTTTCCCACACTGTAGGCAGACTTTTTTACCAGCTGAGCCACAAGGGAAGCCCTCAATTGGGAAAGGAGTATGTCAAAGCTGTATATTGTCACTCTGCTTATTTAACTTATATGCAGAGTACATCATGCAAAATGCTAGGCTGGATGAAGCACAAGCTGGAATCAAGATTGCCAGGAGAAATATCAACAACCTCAGATATGCAGATGACACCACCCTTATGACAGAAAGCAAAGAGGAACTAAAGAGCCTCTTGATGAAGGTGAAAGAGGAGAGTGAAATTGCCGGCTTAAAACTCAACATTCAAAAAACTGAGATCATGGCATCCAGTTCCATCACTTCATGACAAATAGATGAGGAAACAACGGAAACAGTGACAGACTTTATTTTCTTGGCCTCCAAAATCACTGTGGTTGGTGACTACAGCTATGAAATTAAAAGACGTTTCTTGGAAGAAAAGCTGTGACAAACCTAGACAGCATACTAAAAAACAGAGATGTTACTTTGCCAACAAAGGTCCATCTAGTCAAATCTATGGTTTTTCCAATAGTCACGTATGGATGTGAGAGTTGGACCATAAAGAAGGCTGAGCGCCAAAGAACTGATGCTTTTGAACTGTGGAGTTGGAGAAGATTCTTGAGAGTCCCTTGGACTGTAAGGAGATCCAACCAGTCCATCCTAAAGGAAATCAGTCCTGAATATTCATTGGAAGAGCTGATGCTGAAACTGCAGCTCCAATACTTTGGCCCCCTGATGCAAAGAGCCGAGTCATCGGAAAAGAGCCTGATGCTGGGAAAGCTCGAAGGCAGGAGGAGAAGGGATGACAGAGGGCGAGATGGTTGGATGGTATCACTGACTCCGTGGACATGAGTTTAAGCAAGCTCCCGGAGATAAAGGACAGGAAAGCCTGAAGTGTTGCAGTCCATGGAGTGGCAAACAGTTGGATACGACCAAGCGACTGAACAACAACAAAGGATGCCAGGAGCAAAAACTCCAGAAGGAAAATGACTTTTATTCCACTTGAGTTCTCTTGTGCTGAGGATCAAAGAAAAGGCTCTTCCCATGTGGGGGCGGAAACCCGTCATCTGTGTTTGTGTTCTAGGAGTGGAGAATGGGGACTTCTTTCTCCCCTTGAGAGAAGCAGAACACTTCTTTTCATTGCTGCCTTCACTGTTAGGATTTCTATGGTACCTCCTCCTCAGTGCCCAGAAGAGAGCCACTGACCCCCAAGGGTGATGATGTTCCTTTTGGTTAATGGCTCTGAACTCTGAAAGATTCAGCTCTCCTGTAACAACACCTAGATAGCACCCTGTGTCTTTCAATGAAGGAATCCAACATGGACCTCAATAGCGTAAAGATTATTCTAAGCTAAAAACATCTGAACAAATAGCAGCCACAGAAAGTAACCTTCTCTAAGCTTCTTTTGGTGACTTAGCCAGCACTCTTGAAAAATATAGCTGTCATCAATTCCCTGTCCAGGAGACTTACAGCCGGAAAGGAGTCTAATCATTATCACAGGGATGAGTAACTGCTTAACAAACTTTATCTGAAACTGTCAGGCTTTCCCTTTGTTCTTCCACAGAACCTCTTTCTCTTCCCTCCCTCTCCCATTTAGTTCGTATATACACCTCTATCTCTCCCTGCTCTGGGAGTCATTTCATTTAAAATCTCCCCTGGATGTAAGTAAGCTTTGTGTTTTCTCCTGACAAGTTGAACTCAAGTTGAAAGAGGAAGTTTTTCCTCCAAATAGTATCATCTCAACTTAATACTTACAACAACCCTACTGTATTCCTGTTTTCCAGGTGAGAAAAACTGAGCCTTGGAGAGGTTAAGAAAGTTTCCAAGGTCACACAGAAATTAAACGGCAGAGGTGGGCTTTAAATGCTGATGACTTGAAAAAAAGAAAAACACGGCCAATTTTCTTGGTGTGCCATGTACCCAAGGCTGGTGGATTGTTAACAGATGACTGGGTGATGGAGTCTGTTTCCCCATTCCTCCATAGATGCATGCTGTGATGGCAGAGCTGGACAAGTTGGAGGCAGCAGCTTGATCCACGACAACTCGACGGAAGGTTTCAGAGGAAGCCCATGTGACATGTAAGAGCCAACCAAACACTGTGCTGTGTTAGTACCTGAGGTTGAACTGCACGGTGAGAAGGAAGAGGGGAGAAAGATTTACATGCAAGCACAGTCATGCACCAACTTAGAGGCCAGAGGTCTTCCTGAGAGATGGTCCTGGGACCAGTATTTCTCAACCTCGTCTAGTCATGGCGCCCAACGCAAAGGAGGTCCTTGGGCACGAACCACTGGAGCTGCCGTAGAGTGATCCCTGTGACTCATTAGTAACTCCCTCCCTCAGCTTCTCCCCCAGGAAAGTGCATTAGAATGGACCTCAGTGAGGAAGACATTTTTTAAAGGATAACCCTTAATCCACTCATATTTCTTGAACAATAGTATCCATTGCTACTAAGAAAACTCTACCACTTTATTATTAGTAATGTGTTTGTGACATACATTTCACAACTGATATTGACACCCAGGATCATGTTAAATTGACAGAAAACTCTGTTCAGGTGTTCCTGTAATGTCTTATGGAAAAGCCCAGATGAACTTTTGGGCCAACCCAATAGAAAACCGAGAGTTTGGTTTAACTGGGAAAGTGCCCCTTTGTATTAGGGTGAACCCAGTACTCCAAAGGATGATGAGTGGCCCCCAAAGGAGGCAGTTGCATCTCCTCTCCTCTCCGTGATCTGAGCTCTCTGGGGATCCTTTCCAAGCTCTTGTTCTTTCCACCTTGACACGCGAAGATGAAGCCCGGCAAAAAGAGGCAACCCTGGCATAGAGCTTTTACCTGCTTCTCTAGTTTTGAATACAGGAGGGAAATTACAATCAACAAATTAAAGTTGTCGAGCTACTGATGTATGACCATGAAACAAAGATCAGATTTCAACAATCAGGAGGGAAACGGGGAAAGTCTTAAAGTGAGGAAGGGCTTTTGTAGCCCTCAGGGCTGCCTCTGCAGAGGCAGTTAATCATCTGCCCAAACCATCGGATCCATTTCCACAACCTTTTCCTTAAGTTGTCTTTCTCCTACTATGCCTCCTCTCCTACAGGCAAAAGGATGGCAATGGGATCATTTCCTTTAGAAAGTAAACACTCATATAAAGCAAGTATAAAACTTACTAAAATGACATCCTTGGGGACTTCCCTGGTTGTCCAGTGGCTAAGACTCCCCGCTCCCAATGCAGGGAGCCTGGGTTCGGTTCCTGCTTGGGGGAACTGGATCCCACATGCTGCAGCTAAGAGTTCACATGCACAACTAAATATATAAATATATTTTAGCCAAATATATATAATATATATATTTCAGCCAAATATATAAATAAATAATTTTAAAAAAATAAGTAAAATGATATCTTCTAGGGAAATTATGTTTAGGTATCACAATTAAAAGGTTGATATTTGGTATCATTTGTAGCTGACAGCATCTTCTTGTGGATCAGTTTATCTGATCTACTATAGTTTCTCTCACATTGTCTCACAGAGCATGCAGAATAAATTTCTTTTTGAAAGAAGGAAAGTGTTCATTTCTACATCCTGGATGGGCTGAGGTGGGGGAAGGATAAATTAGCTGATTAAACTTTCACAAGTCAGTTTACTGAGCAAAATATCTACTGTCCTTCAGAGCATTTTGTAGTCATATCTCTATTGACATGTCCAGAAATTGAACTCAAAATACCCCAAATTGGGGTGCTTTCCCAAAGTTCTTTGATATCCTTGAAAACTGAAATCGACTCTGCTGTTTCTCAGACTCATCTAGAATTCACTGTACCTGCAGGAGAGGCCCACACTGTTGGCCTTCTCAAGTCTCTCTTTGAAGAGACAAGAAACAATCCCTCCCTGAAGAGAAGTGAGAATGCCTCTGCCTCTCAAGTTAAAAGGAGATGGGAGGTGTGAGGCGAGGTCAGGGGGCACCGGGGCAAAGGCCGTGGCTAAACTTGAAGGCCAGCCAACAGATACGTGTCAATGTCAACTGTACTTGAAAGACAGAAATCCCAGACCTTAAGATCCTCACATTTCAGGGAAAATGAAGAGTTCCTTCTTTGTCTTCAACAAGTCACTGTTTTCATAGCAGCTTGAAACTTCTTTCCCACTAAACTCTTCTTGGCCATGAGCAGCCATGACTGAGTGAATAATTATCTAGTTAAACAGGGACTGGTGAGAACTTCCTTGGTGGTCGAGTGGTTGAGAATCTGCCTTGCAGTATGGAGGACGTGGGTTCAATCCCTGGTCAGGGAAGAAAGATCCCACATGCCCCGGGGCAACTAAGCCTGCACACGTGCACACCACAACTAGTCTGTGGCCACAAGGAAAGGTTCCTCATGGTTCAGTGAATATCCCGGGTGCCACAGCTAAGCCCTGACACAGCTAAATAAATAAATACCAAAAAAAAACAAAACCAGGGACTGGTCATCTACTCTGTGATTTTTTTTTTCAGGTGACTTCGTCTAGAAAGGCTTCCTTGCGTTTCCGACAGAGGCCCATCTTCACCTGTCTGAACTCTTGTAGTACTCAGAGCTCAGCTTTAAACTGCACTATGTCACATGGAGATGAGGTCATGAGGTCAGTTTTTCTCTTTTAATTTTTTGTTGGAGGAAAATTGTTTTGCGGTGTTGTGCTGGTTTCTGCCGTACATCAGCCTGAATCAGCCACAGGTCCCCTGCCTCATGAACCCCCTCCCCATCTCCCACCCCATCACACCCCTCTAGGTTGTCACAGAGCACTGGGTGGAGCTCCCTGCATCACACGGCACATTCTCATGGCTACATACTTTACACATGGTCATGTTTTTGTTTCCATGCTACTCTCTCGATTTGTCCCACCCTCTCCTTTCCCCGTGGAGGCAGCTTGCTCTGTTGGCAGCGTCATGGGAAGACGGTGGCGATGAGGAGACCAGGGAGACATAAAGTTCTTATAACAGAGAGGGTTGAGGGTCTAAACAAAGGCAGCAGTAACTGACCCACCAATTTAACAGAAATTTCGGACCTAAAATGCACAGAACTTGGTTACTGGTTGTACATGCAGACGTGAGGGAAAGGAAGGAGGTGACTTGGATGATGAATGGATGGTAGGATCACACTGAAAAGGGGGTGTAGAGACTATGAAAAGGATGAGGCCCTCAAAGGAGTTCAGTGTTGGATGTGCTCAGTTTGTGGTTCCGTAGGGGGAAGGATGGACACAGAAGACAAGCAGGTGGGGATAAGACTGGAGTTCAAAGACAGGTTAGAGGACTTCTCTGGCAGTCCAGAGGTTAAGACTCCACACTTTCAATGCAGGGATCACAGGTTTGATCCCTGGTCTGGGAACTCAGATCCCACATGCTGCATGGTACAGCCAAAAATAAGATAAAAACAAAAAGAAACAAGAATAGGACAGAAATTGGGGACTGGGGCTTGGCAATGATCTGGAAATTTATACTGCTCAGATTTCCCATCAAGAGAGTGGGAACCTAGGCTGGCGGACTGTCCTCTGCCCCTGCACCTTCAGGCGGGACAGTGTTCACACCCACCACGCTCCTGGGGCTGCTCCCAGCCACCAGTGACCGAGCCTGGCCATGGCCTGCAGGCTTCTCTAACACAGGCTTCCTTGGGGCTGTATTTGGAGCTGAGGCTCTTCCTACCCAACCTCTTTCCTTCTTATTCTTTCATTTCAATGGACTTCAGTCCATCAGCACAAAGGCCCAGGGCTCTCCCTCTCTCCTTTATCCCTTACAGGCATTTCTTCCAACAGATTTATTGCACATCTAATTCCATCTGAGTGTGTGCTTCTTGGAGATCCTGCAGACACCTAGGAGTCATCAATATATGTGTATGCTAAGTCGCTTCAGTCGTGTCTGACTCTTTATGACCCCATATACAGCCCGCTAGGCTCCTCTGTCATGGAATTCTCCAGGCAAGAATACTGAAGTGGGTTGCCACTTCCTTCTCCAATATATAGGTAAGTAATTATTAAAAGAATGGAAGTGAATTAGACATATCTGGGAGAACCTACAGAATGAGGGGTAAAAAAAAAAAATCATTGAAATGTTAAAATGAAGGAAAGGGTTATGGAGAATACAAACCTTTAGGTAGTGATAGAGGGGCTCTGGGGCTAGGCTGCCTGGGTTTGAACAAGGCTAGGAAATGGCAGCCCACTCCAGTATTCTCACCTGGGAAATCCATGGACAGAGGAGCCTAGCAGGCTACAGGCCATGGGGTCGCAAAGAATAGGACATGACTCAGTGACTAAACAAGAACAAAAACAATGCCCACTTATTATTAGCATGACCCTCTAGGCAGATTGCTAAGCCCTTCTAAGCTCCTCTTTCCTTGTGCGTAAAAGGAGAGGGGGGATATATTGAGGTCTCTGTAAAAGTTGTTACCCTATATTGGAAAAAAATCTGAACAAAAATGGAAATATATATAACTTAATCACTATGATGTACATCCGAAACTAACACAACATTGTAAATCAACTACTCTCCAATAAAAGTTAAAAAAAAAAAAACCAAAAACTGGTTATTATCATCAAGCATAATGGATGAGAAGCCCCTAGAGCAGCCAGTAGCATCCAGGAAAAGAAGAGGAGGACTAGAATCTCATACCACAAAGTCGGGGAGCAACAGTTTCAAGAAGGAAAACAGTTTCAAAAGTCATAAAGAGCCATGAAGAATAAAGTGGAAAAAAAAAATACTGGACTTCCCTGGTGGTCCATTAGTCAGGAATCTACCTGCCAGTGCAGAGGATGCGGTCTGGGAAGATTCCACGTGCCATGGGGCAGCTAAGCCTGTGTTCCACAACTCGAGAAGCCACTGCAATGAGAAGGGCTCATACTACAACTGGAGAGGAAGCCCCCCTCTTGTCGCAACTAGAGAAAGCCTGCGTGCAGCCAAAGAGGCATATTTTTTTAAAGGAACCATTAAAAAAAAGATGAAAAAAATACTCAGTAGGCCTGGAAATGACTGATGACTTTGATAAGAGCAGTCTCCATGGTGTGGGGAAGACAGAAGTCACAGGAGGAGGGCTTGAGTAGTGAATGGTGGTTGAGAAAGTGAATAGAAGAAGCCATCTTCCATCCTTGGCTTGGCTTTGACGTCAAAGCGAGAGAGACCCATGGACAGAGGGGGCTCAAGAGACCAAGAAGAAAGTCAAGTTTGTTTATATGCAGAAAGTAAAGTGCCTGAGGACAGGAAGAGAAAGTTTTGGATAGCAAGATATCTTTAGGAACTGTCAAGGAATGGGCTGAGTGATTTTGGGGTTAACTCACAGAAGGTTGAGTTAATCAACAGAAAGGATGGTGATACCCTTGAGACCACTGAAGTAAGGATGAGGATACATCGAGGAGTGGTATCCCAAGCAATGCCCTCTATCTGTTTTGTCTCTTACAAAGACTCCAAGGTTGCAGCTATTAAAGATGAAGAGGGCAGAGGTGAAGTAGGCAACTTGAAGAAAACACACATTTTCCTTTTCTCCCCTAGCAGTGAAGGAAATCTGAATTTACTGAGCACCTCCCCTGGGTGGGCCCTGGGCTGTGAACTTTTATTTGGTTGCTTTCCTGAATCCCCACCATCATCCTTTGAGGTCGATATCATTATTCCCATTTCACAGATGAGAAAAACTGAGGCTCAAAGAAATGGAGTCATCAGTCTAAGATGTAGATCTAACGGAGTACTCATTATTTGTTGAATGAATGGACAGCACTTACCTTGCTCTTTTTGATCTCTGATGGGCTGTGTACTTGTGTGATGTTTTTGCCAAACAGCCTTTCACTGTTGAGACTATCCTTATGTCGTTAAGTCATGGGTCAGTCATAACCCCCAAAAATGTCACACTACTGAAAAATGCAAGTGGCTGGACAAGGACATCCATATGCTTTATTTATCCTCAAACAGAAAAGCTACTTAAAAGATTATGACTGATTGGGAAATGAGATTTCGTGGGGCAGAAACATTTGAAGTTGCAGTTACTAGCATTCCCATCAGGGACCTCCCTGGGACACAGAATTGATGTGTGAATTGTTTTTGTTTTGTTGTTAATAATATCTGGATGAAAATGCCTGCCAAAACATTTCACTGGAGGGTTTAGGATCTGCTTTCCAAGTCTACAACTGAAGGGCAGCCGCCGATGTCACTGTGCTGGCATTTGCTGCTTCATCTGGTTGAATGAAAAATAACCAGTGTGTCTTCAAGAACACTGTGTGTTCTTGATACTTTTCAGTTAAAGTCTAGCCTGTGTTCTTCTTGTAATCTTGCTGGTCAGAAAGACAAGGGTACAAATAATCATTTAAGGCAGTAAGTGAATAGACCACTAGACTCTGAGTTCCTGTGGGAAGTGGGTCTTGTTTCAGTTCCCCAATATTCATTTAGAGGATGAACACCACGCTTGGCACACAGTGTGTGCTGAATAAATTCTTGCTGAAATAAACTGAACTACATCCACACACCACAGAGAGCAGAGTGGGAGGGGGCCGGCGAACCGTTTCAATCTGTTTCGGTTTTCTTCTAGAGCAGGGCACAGAACTGTCTCACAAAAAGATGTGTGAGTGAACACTCAAATTCATTATTGAGGATAGAAAAGAATTGTTAATCCCTGCGAATAATCCAGAGCCAGGGTTGTCTGTCACTGTAGCCAGAGGAGAAAGGGTCATCTTCCTAAATTGTATCCTTTTCCCCACCTCTTAAAGTCTTTGGTTTTGTAGCTCTTTGGAGCTGTGGTTCTAATTCCCGGTCTATCCCAGATTTACTGTTTGACCTCAAAATGAGTCATTTAATCTCAGTTAATAGCTTAAGTTTCCCCTTCAGTGAGAGCCAAAGGGCCTTGGCTATAGTTATAGTTAGCAAATATCAAGCCTCAAAAATTGGATATATTTAGTGCCATCCATCATCTGTGTAAGGCTAATGGATATGAATTATGAGTACAAAGCCCCATTTAAACTCTCAACTCCTCCCAAATTCCCCCTTGGAGGTTGTTAAGTCACTGTGTCATGTAGGAAGAGGGGAAAGACAAGGAAGCTGGGGATGGTTGCCCCAAACCCAAAGGAGATATCCTGGCAACAGAGGGCAACAGGAAGAAAACTCAGCTCACTTGTCAGGGCGACTGTCATCTCCTGATCAACAGCTTGCTGTCCTGGAAAAGAATGAACTAGTCTCTGCTTTTGAAAAATAAATGAAAAAGACAGCTGTTCACTCCAGCCTCATGTTAAGTGAAATAAAATGCAAGTTTACAGAATAAGTCAATAATATTGTAATTATTCATGTTTTTCCAGGATTTGCCTCTTGCTTTCTTCAAATCCTAAGTATTCCCCAGGGACTTTAAATAAGCTAAACTTTAAAGATTAGATTTGTGCACTGTTCGATAACAATCTGAAAGAGAGAGGAGTGTGTATCTTATCAAAGAGAGTGATGGGTTAAGAAGTGAAGCAGATCTCTACAGATGACTGAATTTGGTTCCATTTTATACTCCTCTGTATATGTGTATTACATCTGTTCATCGAGATGTGAATGGACCTAGAGTCTGTCATACAGAGTGAAGTAAGTCAGAGAGAGAAAGACGAATATCGTCTATTAATGCATATATATGGAATCTAGAAAAATGATACTGATGAGCCTTTTTGCCAGGCAGGTATAGAGACACAGACATATAGAACAGACATTTGGACATAAAGAAGGTAGGTGTGGGCGGGATGAATTGGGAGATTAAGATTGACATATGTATACTGCTGCTGCTGCTGCTAAGTCGATTCAGTCGTGTCCGAGTCTGTGCGACCCCACAGACAGCAGCCCACCAGGCTCCCCCGTCCCTGGAATTCTCCAGGCAAGAACACTGGAGTGGGTTGCCACTTCCTTCTCTAATACATGAAAGAGAACAGTGAAAGTGAAGTCACTCAGTCGTGCCCGACTCTTAGCAACCCCATGGACTGCAGCCCACCAGGCTCCTCTATCCATGGGAGTTTCCAGGCAAGAGGACTGGAGTGGGGTGCCATTGCTTTCTCCGATATACATACACTACCATGTGTAAAATAGAGCACTAGTGGGAACCTGCTGTATAGCGCAGGGAGCTTGGCTCAGCGCTCTGTGACAATTTTAGAGAGGTAGGATGGGGAGGTGGGTTGGGAGGAGGCTCAAGAGGGAAGGGATATATGTATACATATAACTGAATCACTTCATTGTATTGCAGAAACTAACACAACATTTTAAAGCAACTATACTCCCCCGCAAGCCCCCACTTCTTGGAAGAAAAGCTATGACCAACCTAGAGAGCATATTAAAAAGCAGAGACATTACTTTGCCAACAAAGGTCCACCTAGTCAAAGCTATGGTTTTTCCAGTGGTCATGTATGGATGTGAGACTTGGCCTATAAAGAAAGCTAAGCACTGAAGAATTGATGCTTTTGAACTGTGGTGTTATAGATAAGACTCTTGAGAGTCCCTTGGACTGCAAGGAGATCCAACCAGTCAATCCTAAAGGAAATCAGTCCTGAATATTCATTGGAAGGACTGATGCTAAAGCTGAAACTCCAATACTTTGGCCACCTGATGCAAAAAACTGACTCAGTGGAAAAGACCCTGATGCTGGGCAAGATTGAAGGCAGGAGAAGGCGACGACAGAGGATGAGATGGTTGGATGGCATCACTGACTCAATGGACATGGGTTTGGGTACAGTCTGGTTGCTGATGATGGACAGGGAAGCCTGGCGTGCTGCAGTCCATGGGGTGGCAAAGAGTCGGACACAACTGGCCGACTGAACTGAACTGAACTGATACTCCGCTCCCCCACCCCCAACTTTTTTTAAAAGTGAAGCAGAAAAAGGAGAAGCTGTGATTTCCTCCTGCAAGTGCTGTCCTACACTTCCCAGGGAGGAAACAGATGCACAGAGGTGAAAGCCCACATTTCTGTGGGAAAGATCTAGAAGAGCTGTGGTGCATGGGCCACCTCTGCTACAAGAGAACTTAGAGCGCTTTACCTAATGGGCGGGCTCAGTTACAGTGGCCATGGTCCCCACGCAGCTCATGTTCTCATAGGGGCACTGATCAGTCTAAAACCTTGACGACAGTGTATTGCCAAACTCCTCTGTTGAACAGGATCCATGCTGATGGAAGGGTCAGACCTCAAATTTGGCTGCATTCTCTTCTCCTACTCTGTTCACAAGCACACACGTTGACCTCTGCAGACACCAGGAGACTGCCTTTGGGTCCGCACTCACCTTGCCACTCAGCCAACAGCACCACCTGTGCACTTACTGAGTAACAGCTATAATGGATGGACACTTCAGTCACATATGAAAACCTTTAAAGCTGCATTTTCAAGGGCTGTAAATCTTATATATAACATTCCTGAGTGACTGATGAGATGGGTTCTCCACATAGCAGAATGCTCCAGGAATCTCTGTGATAACATGAGTTTATAAATTTGTTTTCTTGTGACAGTATTTACAAACTCCATGATTTATTGTAGAACTCAATAAATATTCAACATGATAAAGTGCTGAAATTGGAAGCAACAATTCGCACATGGATAGAATAGAAGTTGCTATTTCTTAATGTATAGAGGGCAAAATTAACTGTTAAAGAGTCTATTTGAAAATAACAATATACTATTTAAAAGAACACAGTGTGTATATGTCAATGCTACTCTCTCAATTCGTCCCACCCTCTTATTCAAAATGTTATATTCCATTTGCTTTTTTACACTTTATTTGTGTGTTCTGTGCTTAATGAATGTATTCAGGAAACCCTGAAGTTCATTCCTATGGCATTTTGACCTTAACCCCATTAGAGTTTGAGTATTTCTTTGCTTTATGGAACTACTAGATGTTCCATGTTTACCTTAAACTTATATTGTACCAACTTGAAATGAGCCATTTCTCAAGAAACCCTGGTTCTTTTTATTGGAGAGTGGTAATTAGAAAAAAAAAAATCCCTGTGTTAGATTTGCTCATTTCTACCAGGAAGTCATTGTTTTTAGCCCCTTTCAGTGGACGGGGCAAATTAGGAATCTCTTTCAAAAAAAGAGGGAGAGCGACATTATTAGTAGTCATTTTAATTAATTTCAGTTCATTCCTTCTGTGTTTCATCATGGGAAAAACATATTTGAAATCTTTCTTCCTTTTATAAACAAAAGCGAGCACATATATACTTTTGTCCCTTGCCTCATTTTTTCTCTTAATATTATATTGGAAATCACTTCACTCAACCTGTAATGATCTTCCTCAGTCTTTTTAGGTCGATAATCTATTCTACCAGTCTTCTAAGGATAGATTGTTATGTTGTTTCCTAATTTTTCTACCTCGGAATTGCCACATTGAAAAACATTGTACATATGTTGTTTCATATAGATGGAAGTCCATTTTTAGGGTGGATTCCTAGAACTGGCATTGCTGGGTCAGGGGGTAAGGGTATTGTTAGATGTTCTCAAATTCCCTTCCACAAGGACTGGTAAAATGTTTTGACATGCAATAGTCTACCTTGTCTTTTAGAAATTTTATTCTTATTTTATATTCCCCACATTTTTTTGAATACCCTCAAGGCACAATCTATTTATTTATCTTCATGTGCTCCACAATACCTAACACAGTGTGTTGTTCATAGAAGGTTCTCAATTAAGTGTCAAATGAGTGAGTAAATGAATGAATAAATGAATTAATGGGCTATTCTCTCCCACCATATCAACATTGTTGAGTCACTTGACAAGAACCTGGGACCTGACTAAGGTAATAGCATTTTTCAACTCCACTGTACATGTTAGCATAGAGGACGTGAAGGATTGATGAAAATGCAAGCAAGCAAGAAGAGGTGGGATGCTAACCTTGAACCTCTGAAATAGCGAACAAAATACATTTGATTAACATCTATAGTGTGCTAGGCAAGGTAGATACAAAGTATATGAAGATATGGCAGTGATGTCATGGAACTCAAGTTGTTTACAACTTAGTTCTGTCTACAGGGATAAGGGATATACACATACACACACAGACAAGAAAGGGCAGTGGGTCATGAAGATCAAATGGGTGGTGCAGGCATTTTAATGCAGTAGGAGTTACGAGGGTGGAAAACAAAATCTACAGCTTGGGACACTGTGGACACATTTCATTGCAGTCTTGAGACTTGATTCCCATGAAGCAGGATTCAAATCAAAAGGGCTGAGGAACAATGGGTATGTATGGTGTGTTCTTCCTTGGTGGCTCAGATGGTAAAGAGTCTCCCTGCAGTGCAGGAGACCCAGGTTCAATCCCTGGGTCAGGAAGATCCCCTGGAGAAGGACATGGCAACCCACTCCAGTATCCTTGCCTGGAAAATCCCATGGATGGAGGAGCCTGGTAGGTTACAGTCCATGGGGTCGCAAAGAGTCGGACATAGCTGAGCGACTTCACTTCTTCTTCAAAAAACAGCAAGTAAATCAGTCTGACTGAATCAGTGAGGTTATATAGGAGAACAGTGGGTATTGGAACTTATTGTTTTAGGCCAAATTTGATGGAAGCCATGAATACCCAGTAGAGAAATATGATAGATCATGGTAGCTATAGTTTTAGATGGTAGTAAATTTTCATGCTTTTTTATGACCTTCTATCTTATTTCTTCCCTAAACTCTGGGGAAATATGTCCTGGTGAGTCTGTGAAAATAGGGGTCAGTACCCTCCCCACCTCCCAGGGGCTGAGCAGTGTCAATCAAAGAACCTCAGTGAATAATCCGATGTTGTTTAGTGGATGCTCTATCTTAGGCAGAAGCACTTAGAATCATCATGGAGTTGGGATATGAACTTGGGAAAAGAAGTCCCTACTTCACTGGAATTGCTGAGCTGGGAGGATGTGGTGGGGGGCAGTCAGTAGGGGTACTGCCCACCTCATGGTGAGAGCCAGCATGCAGAATAAAGCTTATCTGTGATGGACAGAGTGGAATGCTGAAGGGACAGACAGAGGTCTCACCATCCTGAGAACTCCTGCATCCATTCTTGCCTAAATCCAAAGCCTCTCTCTGACTCACAAATTATGTGAAAGCCAAAATTTCTCCTTTCATTTAGCTTGAGATTGATTTCTGACACTTTCATTTGAAAGAAGGTTGACTGACAGAAGAGGTTTGGATTTCATCCCACCGATCAAAGCCTCCCAATTTGGTTTCCTTTGATCACTGGTCCTAGGAAGCCTTCAAAAATGGAATTTTGTGATAAAGCTAGTTTAAAATATTGCCTTCCAAAACCTCCTTTGTAGGGTCATTAACACATTAACATATTAAGTATTCAAAGAAGTCCTCTTGCAAAGTAACTGTGCAGGAAACCTCCCATTTGCCCCTGCTTGTCCCTCCCTGCCTCATGTATTGTCCCCACCCTGCTGTGTGCCCTGGGAGGAAGACTTGACTTTCTCCATCGGTGAACTCCCTTGCCTTTGGCCTTAGTTGGGATTGGCCAGGAAGCTGGGGAGGCAGGAGAGTGAGGTGGGAGTCTTTGTCCCCTGCTCTCTGCCTGGTGACCATGGGCTGCTGTATTCCTCAATTCATGGACACGGGTCCTATCCAGTGTCCCTTTCCTGGTACAGTAACCTTCGTCTCTCCCTCTCTTCAAGCCTACGGATAGTTTTTATTTTACATTTATTTTTAAAATACTTATTTGGCTACTTCGGTCTCAGTTGCCACACCTGAGATCTTCATTGCGGTGCACAGGCTCTTTGTTGCACAGGCTTCTCTCTAGTTGTGGTGTGGGCCCCAGAGAATTCAGGCTCAGCAGTGATGGTGTGCTGGCTTAGTTGCCCTGAGGCACGTGGGATCTTAGCTCCCGGGCTAGGGATCGAACCTGTGTCCCCTGCATTGGACGGCAGATTCTTAACCCCTGGGCCACCAGGGAAGTGCACCAGGATAGTTAATGACTTCCTACTGGTACCAGCCCTCTCCTGGACCATTCACCTCTCCTTTATGGCTTCCTCAAACACTGCTCAGTCGTTTACTAAAGCTGCCTTAGTTTTGAGTGTGTCGTCTGTTTCCCACCAGTACCTGAGGACCTGAGTGAAGTATTAATGTTAATTATTCATTACCTCTGAATTTATTAAACCCATAACTTTTTTTCTAAGTTGAGGAACACCTACAAGACTGACGAATCACAGATTTTGACCATATACTTTGGTAAATGCCTTCCTAGGCAAGGGCTTTGGTACAGGATTCTGAAAAGATAAAGGTAGGCTAGGGACTTCCTGGTGGTCCAGTGGTTAAGAGTCTGCTTTCCAAGGCAGGGGACTTGGGTTCAATCCCTGGTCGGGGAACTAGGATCCCACATGCTGAGGAGCAGCTAAGCCTGAGAGCCATGACTACTGAGCCTTCTCATGCAGCGAAAGATCCCGTGTGCCGCAGCTAAGGCCTGACACAGCCAAATAAATAAATACATACTCAAAAAATTAATAAAGGGAGACCGATAGGGTGAATTTACATGTTGAATTGCAAATTCAAAGAAGCAGCTTCAATTCTGCTGGGGCTTCTCCCACCTTTTCCACTCTTACCCTGGAGCATTCCAGTATAAGAGTGTGATTTTCCCACCCAAGTGGCACCATCTGATGGCTTTTAGTTAGGTCTCAGACTTTACGACCTTGGTGTACAGCCCCTCCTCTTCCTGGGAACCCCTTTACCTGCTCTTCTTCTATCCAAAGCCTGTTCTTAAAAAAAAAAAAAAAAACAATAAAAAACAACCCACATCGCCATACACCCATGAACATTCCTGAAAGTGCTGGAACTCACTTTCTCACGCGGCCATTGCGGCTTGCTGTATTGCATGACTACTCACACATGTGTTGGTGGGGGTCATGTTTTAAACTTTTGCCTTGATAGTTAACTTCTTACACGTTTGATCTGTGCTTCCTAAGCTAGACTGTAAGCTCCTTGACAACAGGGACAAGATCCCTACACAAAAACACACCCCTTCCTTCTTCTTGTCTCTACTGACCCCAGGGATGCATCATTTTTTCACAGCCAATTCAAATCCCATCATGGTATGAAACATTCCCTGGTCATCCATACCAAAGGGGATTTCCTTAGGCTTCTGAAGGGCTAGCACTCATTATTGACCAGAGAAAACACTCATGCACTCTGACATCTAGTGTCACCTGGAACTATTACTCATGACCGATTATTAATTACTTCTTTGTGTACTTCTTTCTTGGAGCTTTAACAAGTTAAAAAACCCAACCGGAAGGAGGGGACATGTGTTTACCTATGACTGATTTACATTGATGTATGGCAGAAACCAACACACTATTGTAAAGCAATGATCCTCCAATTAAAAATAAATGCATTAAATTTAAAACCCCAACGCTTATGGGTTGAACTGCATCCCCCAACCAAGTCCACATGGTGAAGTCCTATCCCCAGTTCCTCTAAATATGACCTTATTTGGAAATAAGGTTGTTGCAGACGAAATTAATGAAGACGAAGTCATACTGAAACAGAGCCGGCCCCTATGGTCCTTGCTCCCCATGTCCTCGGCCTGCCTTTTGTCTGTGGAAAAACTTTAGCCAAAGAATAAGTTTAATGAGAGAAGTAAGGAACTGCAGAAACAAAAAGAGTCCCACAAGACTAAATGGTAGCTTAGTCACTAGGCAAAGTCAAAGACCTTTAGTTCCCCTTCAAGGGCTCTAGATAAGGTTCTAAGCCACATCTTTGAGCCGTATTATAGATATTGAAACCCCCACGAGGTGGAAAAAGTTAACTACATGATGACTGGGCCATAGTTATGACATAAGGAGCCACAATTCTAAGAACTGACCTCAAAGAAATGGGAACATACCGACCCTGGAACTAAAGACTAACTGTACTTAAAACAACCATGATGACGTTGATCAGGCCACCAGTGACTAATTTCAAGATGATGGTCAGAGCTGACAGTACTGTTTCTGCATGTAACCCTCTTCCTCCATCTATAAAGGTTTTTACCCACTGGCTGTCAGTGGGGGGAATCAGCCTTTGGACAGGAATCCACCCTCCTCCCTGGTTGCTGATGCCCAAAATAAAACAAACTTTCCTTTCCACCAACCTTGCATTTTTATTGGCTTCTGAGAGGTGAGCAGCGGGACCCCACCTTCAGTAACAATCCTGGAGTTAGAGTGGACCTCAAATCCAATACAACTAGTATTTTTATTAAAAAATGTGTGTGTTGGGGAGACAATTTAGACCCAGACACACATGCAGGAAGGATGCCATGTGAAGACCCCAGTTATCCTGGGCTTCCCTGGTGGCTCAGTGGTAAAGAATCCGCCTGCCAGTGTAGGAGACATGGGTTCAATCTGGTCTGGGAAGATCCCACATGGCATGGACCAACTCAGCCCATGAGCCACAACCACTGAGCCTGTGCCCTAGAGCCCGGGAGCCACTACTGCTGGAGCCTGCCTGCCCTAGAGCCTCCGTTGCACGAGAGAAGCCATCGCAAGAAGAAGCCCACGCACCGCCACTGGAGAGTAGCCCCTGCTCACCGCAGCTGGAGAAAAGCTTGTACAGCAATGAAGACCCAGCACAGTCAAAACAAACAGAAGCATTTTTAAAAAGATTATCGCTGTCCTGCCACAAGCCAAGGAATGTCAAAGATGAACAGAAGCCCCCAGAAGCTAGGAGAGAGGCATGGAACCGTCTCTCTCACAGTTTCAGGAGAAACCAACCCCGCCAGCATGATTGAGCATAGACTTCTGGCTTCCAGAACGGTGAGACAGTCGATCCCTGTCATGTAAGCCAGTCCATCTGTGATGCTTTCTGTGGCCAGCCCTAAATAAATGAGCACAAGCATCTTAGGGACAAGAACCCTCTCTTGGAGCCTCATAGAGTAGGGTTCCAAATACAGATCCATCGCTGGTTACTAATGTCACTTCTGGAAAGTTGATTTACCTTTCTGACCTTCAACTTGCTCCTCAGTAATGTGGATACAGTGACATTTATTTTGGAAAGTTTCTTGAAGAATTAAAGATGATACATTAAAATGTCAGGCACAGTGGTTGACACTGTGATCAATAAGCATTAGGTCCTACAATCTTAAACCTCTCCTTTTCTAAATGGGGAACTTGGATCCAGATGTGACAAGTGCCTGTCTAAACCCACATAGTTAAATAGCAACAACTTTCCCCGCAAACCCAGATAGGTTCATGCCTAGTCCCATGTACACTATGTCTTGCCTGTCCTTGCCTAGGAGAACCATCTGGGTGGTGGCGTTAATTTAGTGGTGTTTCGTTGCTGTTTGTTTGTTTTGCTTACTGCTGTTAATTAGGTGGAGCCTTTGAATTTCAGGAGTGGGACCTCTGAAGTTTTTTCCATCCACAGGTAACTAAGCCATCTCTTAAAGTAAACCATATCTCCTTTTTTTATTTTTTGGGTACAGAATTAAATTTCTTTGCTTAAGAATGGTATAATTATTTGCTAACGACATTATAATTAAGAGCACTAATTACTGAGCAGAATATATATGAAGAGGCTACTGGAACATCTCTGCTTTGCGTGCGAAGCATCTCTGTATGCTATTATTAGATGATGCTTGGATTAATTTTAAATCCATGTTTCTCCCAAATGCAGAATCCTCAGCTTATGTACATCTCTTGATGCCTGCGATTCTTATTGCAACTTGTTTCCCTCTCGTTTTGAAATGACTGTGAATTCTGCATCAGAATACTCAATTTCTTCCCAGGTTTTTCAGATGAAATGCTTTCTCTCCCTGACCCCTAGTTATACTTATTCTGGTGGCATAAGTCAAAATTGATGATGTCTGTTAAACCATGGTTTTATTATATAATTGGTCCTCAGTGGTTGTGCTCTGTATGCAATAACATGTTGCGCATCCAACTCAATGTCTCTCAACACGTTGAGAAATCAATCATGAGCTGAACAGGTGGAGCCCAGGAAAGGTTATGTCCACTCTATAAAGAGACCGAGGATCTTGTTTCAAATACTGAATGGATTTTTGGGAAACCATTACTTTAAAATGGCAAATTACCCATGAAAAGAGTGAAAAGAAAAAAGCATGAAAGGGTGAGTGAGTTCTGAGATCTCAACAGATTTTTCTGTCGTCTTCCATCATGCCATGACAACCTGCATCAGAGAAATCTCTTATTCCAAAATTGCAAAGGATATTGAAATCTCTCGAAACAGAAATTTGGAAGCCCTTATTTCTGGGATAAAGCTGCCAGGAAATTAAACTAGAATCAACTTTTGACAGATACTTTTCTTTCTTTTTTTTTTTTTTAACTTTTGAGGACCTAATCACCCTTTTCCTAGCAAACTTTCCCAGGTGTCAGATCCACACACGAGTTTGAAGCTGAAAGAATGGAGGAAAGAATCTTCAAAGGAAGAAAGGGCTCCTCAGGCTCAGAAGCAGCCCTTGTTATCACAGATCCTCCAAGGACAAGTAGGAGCTCCCAGGGGCCAACAGCGTTGAATGGAGGTAACCCTGTGTCTTCTCTTTCATCAGCTGGCAATTTCAAAAGCACTTGTCTCTTTCTCCTGACTTCAGGAGTGGCCATCCAGCCAATCCATGCTCATCTTCCATAATCCCAGGATAAAGACCCTTGTTGAGAAGAGCACAGAATGCATGGTGTCCTGCCTCCCGTGTGTTTTCTGTTTTCGATCTCAAAATGGGTATCGATGGACTGGTTGTCTCCGTTCCTAAGGACTAGGTAATAGGGCTGGAGACAGAAGTGAGAGGGAGGAATAGGGTGGAATCTCAGGTTTGATTCTTTGCAACCCCATGGATTGTAACCCACCAGGTTCCTCTGTCTGTATTCATGGGATTCTCCAGACAAGAATACTAGATTGGGTTTCCATTCCCTTCTCCAAATCTTCTTGACCCAGGGATTGAACCCAGGTCTCCCACATTGCAGGCAGATTCTTTGCCATCTGAGCTACCAGTGAAGCCTCTCTCTTAGCTGCAGAAAATCTTTATTCTTCTCCAGCACCAATTCCAGGCTTGATTTCCATCAATATTAGGGGTCTCCTAGGGGCGTCAGGGAATTCGTAAATCCCTTGAAATCATATTGTGCTTGTATGCCTATGTGCATTTGTGGGGAAGAAGTTCAATAGCTCTCATAGAGTCCGCTACTAAAAAAAAAAAAATGAAGAATCACTGCTTCATAAAAAGGTCTCTTAAAAAGTGTGAATTTAACCTTAAAGTTATAAATCTGATGTAATAATTAACATGAAAGTTTCTATGAGATAGACTTTATGAGGACATTTTAGTTGAGTGTAACTCTTGAGTATCTGAATTTTAAAGAATAATGTGGAAAGGAAGATATTGCCTTAAATGTTCGGGGACTCCCCTGGGGGCCCAGTGGTTGGGATTCTGCCTGCCAGTGCAGGAGCCATGGGTTCGATCCCTGGTCTGGGAGGATTCCACATGCCGTGGGGCAACTAAGCCTGTCTATCGCAACTGCTGAGCCTGAGCACCACAACTACAGAAGCCTGCACCCACAGCCTGCGTTCCCCAAGAGAAGCTGCTGCCGTGAGAAGCCTGCACACTGCAACTGGAGAGGAGCCTCCTCTCGCCACAATTGGAGAAAGCCCATGCCTATCGGCGAAGACCCAGTGCAGCCAAAAAATAAAATAAGTGCTTGTCTTAAATGTTCAGGACACTGAATCCTTATAGTGACTTGACATATGACTATAATGATTCACTTCAACAAATATTTCTTGACAGCTAGCTATTTTGGCCATGAAAAACTTGGTAGGACACCATTTCTAACCATCTCAAGGGACTTACTTTCCTTGATAGAACAAATAAGCAAATAACTAATCTACAAACAAGAGGACTAAAACTGCTGCTGTCTAAAATATGAATTGAAATTGGGAAAGATTGGTGAATTGGGGAGTCCTTTTGGTTTGCTTGAGAAATAATGAGATTATGAACT
The DNA here is from genome assembly GCF_963930625.1 of Muntiacus reevesi. Taxonomy (NCBI): domain Eukaryota; kingdom Metazoa; phylum Chordata; class Mammalia; order Artiodactyla; family Cervidae; genus Muntiacus; species Muntiacus reevesi. The sequence continues at coordinate 13,686,805 of NC_089259.1, forward strand.
TGTAGAGTGGCAAAGAAAATGAAGAGAGTAGACAAATTACAATTAGACTTGTTTTACTCATTCATTCATTTGTTCTTTCTAACTTTAATTCATCTCCTTCATTGTATCAGACGCTTGTTAGAGATACTCAGCAAAAAGGTGAGTCATGTAGAGTGTCTGCCCTCACAAAGCTCTCTGACCAGTCCTGAGTAGCTCCTCTAATCTAGCAACTCAAAAATTAGCCCCACCCCTATCAGTGATGGGCTTCCCTAGTGGTTCAGACGGTAAAGAATCCGCCTGCAATGCAGGAGACCCCAGGTTTGATCCCTGGGTTGAGAAGATTCCTTGGAGAAGGGAATGTCTACCCACTCCAGTATTCTTGCCTGGAGAATTCCATGGACAGGGGAGTCTGGTGGGCTAGAATCCATGGGGTCACAGAGTAGGTCACAACTGAGTGACTAACACTTTCCACTTCCTATGAGTGATGACAGCCTTCAGCCAGAACCATTCACTTGACATCCTTTCAAATTCTGTTTCCTAAGCCTACCAACTCTGGTCACATCTCATTTTCTTGACTATGGTTCCACCTCATTCCCTTGACAGTACTCCAGCTTTCATCTCTGGCTTCACTTCTTATACTCACTTCCTACTTCCTGTTAGGTAGTAGGCTGATTTCATGTACTTTAGGGAAAGCCTTGCTCAGGCCAGCCAAGCCCTGCAGTCTCAGCAACTTGGCACAATCTTCCTGGCTGCCTCCCTTCCACCCAAAGGGTCCAGACCCAGACATCCAGAGTCCAGCCATAAAGACAGGTGGGTGTAAACTGATGAAGTTGCAGTGTCATTGCCCTATTCTTATGGGTCAAGTAATATGCTCTTGGGAGCACAGAAAAGGATGCACTCAGCAGAACCTGGTGAATTCAGCAGGGTTCCACATTAATAGGACTACCTCCCAAAAGGAGCATCCAGTGGTTTAAACCAGTACGGATCCCTCCAGATGATTAAATGACTAACTCTTAGAATCATAAAGAATGAAAGCAGGAAGAGGCTTTGGAGATCATCAAATTCAGCCTTGGCATTTTTCACTGTGAAGAAAATGGAGGCACACGATCTTAAGACCCACAGGGAGTTTTTGACAGATTCCTACCTGCCCAACACATTTTTCCAAACAGTGCACAGCTGCATGACAGTTCAATTATAAAAGGGAAGGGAAAATAGATGTGTGTCATTTTGTTTATAAACTGCCCGGAGGAACCACATCATGAATATATTCCTTCCTTGTGTGATCTGTCAGAGTCCTAGCCCCTGATGCTGGGAAATACTGAAGGAAGGAGGAGAAGGGGATGACAGAGGATGAAGTGGTTGGATGGCATCACCGACCCAATGGACATGAGTTTGAACAAGCTCCAGGAGATGGTGAGGGATAGGGAAGCCTGGTGTGCTGCAGTCCTGGAGTGCTGGGGTCGTAAAGAGTCGGACAAGACTGAGCGACTGAACAACAACAGACACTGATGTGTGTACTTAAGGATTCCCGAGGATATAGCCACATGTGCAAGGATATGTGTGGGTTTGATTAGAGGTGAAGCAGGCAAGGTGAATCTGAGCTGTGCCTACTGTATGAAGCAGATAAGATGGAGATGAACTTGCATAGCAAACCTGAAGAGATGGAGTCTAAATTCACAACAGGAAGAGTAAGTATCTAATAGTCTAGGCATGGGGTCCCCAACCTCCGGGATCTAATGCCTGAGGATTTGAGGAGGAGCTGATGTAATGATAATAGAAATAAAGTGCACAGTAAATGTGATGCACTTGAATCATCCTGAAACCATCCCCACTCTCTGCCACCCCCCCACCCTGGTCCATGGAAAAATTGTCTTCCATGAAACCAGTCCCTGGTACCAAAAAGTTGGAGACCGCTGGTCTAGATCCTTCTTACTCAAATTGTGGTCTGAAACTAGCAGCATCAGAACACTTGGGAGCTTTTTGGAAATGCAGCTTCCTGGTCACCTCCTCAGACCCACGGAATCGGAACTCGCATTCTAAAGAGATCCCCTGGCGATTTATTCTCAGGCTGAAGTTTGAGAGGTAAACAATGGATCGCTTACTCCAGCTCTTTTCCCTGACTAGTTTAAATCACACTGAATGTTAGCAGAAATTGACAAGCAGGACAAATAAAATTTCATAGGTACAGGGATGGGGATGGGGGTGGGTATAAGAAAGTCCAAGAGGGAGTCAAAGCTACATCGCAGCAAGAGTTTTACTTCTTGAGTTGGTATATACCTTTAAACATCTACTTTCCTCCAAGCTTTAATTAATTGTTTTGCATTGGTTCACTGTGTTGCAAGAGGACCTGTGTTTGCAATTAAGTGGCTCTGACAGATGGGACAGGATGATTAGGTGTTTCTACCCAAGAGACAAGAAAGTTACCTGTGCCCCCAAGAGTATATTTCTCCCATATGAGATGTGATTTCTTTTTTTTTTTTTTTAAAGAGCATAACAGTGTACTGTTCTTCCTGATGAAATTCCTGGCAAACTGTTCAAGTCTTTTGAAAAAAAATCATTTTAAGGAATAAATGTAAAAATGGGATCATGAATAAACAAACAAAAGTTGGATGTTAGCCACCATCATTCAGATTGTATTTTCCACTGGTAATTTACACATTTACGGATTCCAGGGAGGGCATGGAGACAGGAGTTCTGATCCTGGATGTCCCTTTGTAAACCTGTACAGTTTAAAACTTCTAAATCCCAATTAGGCTGCTTGAACCAACTGAGATGCCACAAATGCAACCTAGTGGCTTTTCCCATGGGAAGCCAGAGAAGTGGAAAATATTTCAAGCAATTTGGGCATGCTTGCATAACCCTTTTGTGGAAATTCCTGCACTAACAATTTGCAATTAAAGTGAAAGTGAGTAAAAATAGAGTGACCTCTCATTTCAACAATGACTATATTTTGTGGACTCTGGTCTATGAGTGTGCTTTACATCTGACCCAAATGTAATGATCAAAAAACCCCCCAAATCACCCACATTCTACACTCCTCGCTGTATAGTATACCTATCAGGGAGCAAGTTGCTGGCGTCAACTTAATGATCATTTTTCGATTAGACATAAGATGTGACCGCATAAAAGAAGTAAATCAACAGTCAAGTGGGGACAAAAAGACACATTCTCCATTCAAATTATAGTTGCAAACTTATCTGCAACTAAAGTGGTTCTCCCAGTTAACTTGATGCTTGAAATTCCCATACTTTTGAGTCACTCCCCAATTTAGCATTAACTGCTTGATATCTGAGATTAGAATTAATTTTTTATTCACCCAGCTTTAACAAAAGCTTCCTTAGAAAAGTCACTCTGCAACTTGGGAAAAAACATAACATATACAACAAAATAGGTATATTTTTATACTTGATGCTGTAAGTTATTTGTGCTGTATTCTACCCTTAGCCTGGAAAAAAAACAGAGTTCAATGTTAACTGGAATAAGTGTTCAGAATCACTCTGCTAATATCATTATGCCATGATCCTTTCAAATATTTCTGAGATGCCATCAGATAGTTCCAAGCTTGCTCTAAAATTTTGTAAACTCTATGACTAACGTGTAGAGTATTTATATCTTTTTTAAAAACGTGACCAACAACATAGTCTTTAATTTCAAGTTAGTTGCATTGAATGATGCTCATAATTCTTATTTCTCTCTTTGTTTAAGACAGAGGCAAAGAGCATCAAGGGCAGGAACAAAGAGATGAGAAACTGTTGAGTTATGTGCCTTAGAAGCACAGCATTGATCTGGCATTTGTATCTTTACAGAAAACAATAAACAGTGGGTATATTTGCAACTAAGACCACTTGAAGCCATCCATCTAAAAAAAATACAATGCATGTATATTAGGGTGTGTGTCTGTGTGTGCTTAATTGTGTACAATTCTTTTTCAACCCCATGGACTGTAGCCCACTAGGCTCCTCTGTCCATGGGATTTCCCAGGCAAGAATACTGGAGTGGGTTGCCATTTCCTACACCGGTATTTATATCATTTGATGACTAAAAATATCCACCAAAAAAAATTTCCTGGGATTGAATCACCTACATATGCTAGACAATTCAAGCAAAGCTGGGCTGTTTGGAGGAAGAGAGACCGTGTGAGTGAAAGTGATCAGTTGATGAACTGAACTGCAAACTAAAAAGAAGCCATATCGGCCCTCACCGGAGTCCCAGGGACATTCAACAAGGGGTGAGCATCAAAGGACAAATTGTGAAGGAGGTGGGATTCTTCACTGATGATTTTGGCAAAGGACATTTGTCAAAGACTTCAACAAGGCGGCAGTGTGAATTCTCTATTTGAAAAAGATTATCTCTGGCCCAGGAGGGAGCGTGGCTACAAGAGAGATCAGTTTGGAGGCTATAGAAATTGGATGAAGCAATGTGAGAGATTGAACTAAGCATAGTGAAAAAACAGGGAAGAAGTAAAATGGATAAAATGTAGAGTCAGATGGAGTGAGAGTTGGGAGGGGAGCAGGGGACTGCAGGGTCGTGGTAAGTGAATTTTCTGTTTTGGGTGCCCCTGGTGGGGTGGTGGTTCCATTCTCAGAGCTGGGGAACACACAAGGCAGGAAGGGAACAAGAAGGACTTCCCCGGTGGTCCTGTGGTCCACTTCCATTGCAGGCGGCATAGGTTTGATCCCTGGTCCAGGTACTAAGATCCTGCATGCCAGAGAAGCCATCACTAACAAAAATAATGTGCTTTTTATGTGGCTTCATATAGTTATCTTTTTCATCTTTTGGACACCTTTGCAAGGTACAGCTCAACAATGAGGAAACTGAGGTTCAGAAAGGTCACGTGCCTGTCTGGAGCCAGCAGAATGTAAGAAGATTTGAACCTAAGCCTGCGGAGCCTCAAAGCCCTTGTTCTTTCTTCCATCATATTCCACCTTATGTCAGGGATCTGTCCTCAGGCAGCAGGCCTTTGCCAACGGAATTAAACAAGCAGGATCCAGGTCTAGGGAGAAAGTCCAAAAAAGGCACGTGAGGCCACAGGGCATCCAGCCCCAGCATCAGCTGCTTCCCAGAGATGTGGGGACCCAGGCCTGATCAGCAGCAGTGACAGGTGGGGGCAAGTGGCAGTGGCCATGAAAAGGTGGCGTGTTCTATTTAGGGCTGGTGGAAATGGGTGTAGTGTGTGCATGGATTAGAGCAATGCCGGGAAGACAGAGAAGGGGAGAGAGAAAAGGTGAGTTATCAATGAAGGATCAAGACCACGGGGAGATGGATTGGCCTGGAAGGAGTTAAAGATGTAACCTCCTCCAAGACAAGGAGGAGGGACGGATAGGTAAAGACATCATTCATTTTGACGATAAAGGGGAAGGCAATTGATAAAGTTTTGACAAAACAGCCTCTATTTTTTTTTTTTTTTTTCTGGAGGGGAGGCAGTGAAATGTAGAACACTTAAGGAAAATGATAAAAAATGCAAACCAAAGTGTCAGGGAATGTGAAAACAGCAGGAGAACATGCATCAAGGAGCTATCAGAGTCAAGAAATGAGTCGCCAGGGAAGAGGTAGCACAATTTCAATATCTCCCAGCAGCTCAGGGGGGACACAGGGTGGTAACCAAGCCTTAGGTAAGAGAACTCGTAGGGAAATAGGTTATAAAACGAAACCATTAGGTGGGTTAAAAGCATCCGAATTACTCCATTGACTTTACAGACAATGAAACAGATTGCAGGGAAGTTAAGAGCTTTCCCCAAGGTTGCCCAAGATCATCCAGGGTCATCAAGGCAGCAGCTGGACTTGAACACAGATCTTCTGGCCCCAGCCTCCATGTTCCCACCATATACGCTTTTGCACAATGCATCAATCAGTAAATGAAATTTGTGGCACTAGGGTAAGGAACCTGCCTGCCTGCAGGAGGCATAAGAGACGCCGGTTCCGTCACTGGGTGGGGAAGATCCCCTGGAGGAGGGAATGGCAACCCACTCCAGTCTTCTTGCCCAGAGAACCCCACGGACAGAGGAGCCTGGAGCGCTTCAGTCCACAGGGTTGCAAAGGGTCGGACACGACTGAAGCAGCTTAGCACGCACACACGCACAAGGTGAAAAAAAACCCAAACAAACAAACCCCCTTTTCTTCCTTTTAACTCTTGTTCACAGAAAAATAAAATCATATCTATTTCCTACTTTCAACATTAAAATTTTTCCCTTTCTGGAGTGGTCCCCAGTAACCTGGAGAACAAATGGGGTGTTACAACAGGGTGAAAAGGAAAATGGTGGAAAGGGACAATGACTTGATTCAGAGGTAGTATCGTCACAATATCAATTTCAAATGTTAAAATTTAACAAATTAAAAAAAAAATGCTAACTCAGAAATAGTCCATGGAACCAGATACATTTAGCTTGAAGAAGAGACAACACAGAGAATGTAGCAGCACTTGCTATAGTTTTTGAAGGGCTGTGTATGGAAGAGGGACTAGATTTGTCTACATGACCTAAGGAAGTATCGAGTTGGCCAAAAAGTTCGCTTGTGTTTTGGTAAGATCTTACGGAAAAACCCGAACAAATATTTTGGCCAACCCAATAGTTAGAAACAAGTAATGCAAGTGACAAGAGTTTGAGTTGAAGATGATGAAGTCTAATCCTCTAATAGTCTTGATTCAAAGACAGGATGAGATACTTTTTCAAGTAGTGAGTTCCCCATCACAGAAGGGTGTCAAGTACAGGCTGGACAATAACTGACCGTGGTAAGACTGTTGTAGAGCATTAGCAGGGTAGTTTTCTTGCAGCTGGATTTCCCAGTTTGTGAACGAAAGGCCTCCAGGGACAGGCTGGTGAGCAGAGGAGTTACTATGAGTCTGAAGCCACAGAGACAAGTTTTGCTTTCGATGGAATGAAAAATATGTCTGGCAAGTAGATATACTATTCTTTTTCAAATTTTGCCGATGATCTTATGATCAGTGGTGGGTTGTTTCTATTTAGTTGCTAAGTCATGTCAGTAGAGTACCATTTGATTATGAACTGTCAATAAATCTATAAAGTCTTTTGCTGCTTTGCATTTTCTCAAAGAACAGATGTTAAAAGTACAACCACTAGTACATGAAGGTCCTTGAAGCTTTTTTATTTTTATATTTTAAGGTTGAAAGGAGTCCTGTTTCTCAAAAAAAGATCAGGAAATACCTCACTGGAGAAATTTAAAAGTCTTTTCCAGTGCAAAGAATGTGATTTCACAACTCCGAGGAGTTCTGAGGGCCACAGTTGGATTTTGGGAGAAAATTCCCCAAGCCCTAGCAGGTGGTTACATTCAGCTCCCAACACTTTAGCACACGCATGCACACACACACACACACAAAATACTCTGAGATACTATCCACAGAACAGTCACCAACCAGCTGTGTCTCATCAAAGAAGTGTTTAGAGACCCATCATTTCCTTATTCCATAAGCTGACATATCTTCGCTGCTTCAAAGAACAAGGGTGTATTTTTGCCACTGTATGTATTTAGGCAGTCATCCCATTTTTGTCATTTCCAAATATCCTGACACTACCCTTTCTATGCTGCTTTCAATCTTTAAATATCTGGTTCATATGCTTTTCAGTTGCTTTCCTAGTGAAATGTTTTTTTTGTTTGTTTAGAAAGAAGTACTCATGTCTTCACCGCTATCACCATCATAAGCATTTACTAAATGGGGACATTTTCTGTTGCTAAGTAAAGCAGAAAGGTTGAGCCCCAAATCTGCTCTTCTTGAAAAATTACTACATCAGGTAATTGAGAGAAAATATGATTTTCTTACACATTTTTCTTTTTTAATTGAAATAGAGTTGACAAAATAGGAAAATCTGATTTTTGATTCATAATTTTATTTTCTTTCCACAGAAATGATAGTCTTTACTCTCTGAAAGTATTTTTGTAGTATTCATTTATATCTATGTATTTACTTTATTTAGCTGCGTCAGGTCTTATTTAGGGCATGTGGGATCTAGTTTCTTGACCAGGGATCAAACCCAGGCCCCCTGCATTGGGAGTGCAGGGTCTTAGCCAGTGGACCACCAGGGAAGTTCTCCTCTGAAAGTATTTAGTGATAGAAGATATTGGGGTTCCCTCCAAGGAAAACAGAGAGGCAGATTCAGTTTTTCTGGGAGCTCCTCACCTCCTCCTTCCATGCTATTCTCTTGTCTCCCTACCCTCCCCGCTACCCAGACACTTGTGGTATTTCAAGCTATGGTAGGGTTCCTCATGCAGCTTTTTTTTTTTTTTTTCTTATCCCATGTGAATGGGGCCATGTCTTGTAAAAAACTGGTGAAGTAGGCAGACTCAGCTCCATCCGCACTGTATGCTTTAAGTGGCCCAGATTAGACTCCCTCCCTGCAACTCTTTCAATACAGATGCTCCAAGATCCGAGCCCTTTACAGACAGGGTCCTATCTCTGGATTCTTTTTCCTTGTCTTCTTTGAAATACCTCTAAAAGAATAGCTCATGGGACTTGCCTGGTGGTCCAGTGGTTATGAATCCCCCTGCCAATGCAGGGGACATGGGGTCAGGGGTTTGATTCCTGGTTCAGGAAGATCCCACGTGCCTCGGGGCAACTGAACCTGCTCACCGCGACTACTGAAGCCCGCCCGCCCTAGAGTCTGCCCCACAGCCAGAGAAGCCGCCGCAACGGGAAGCCTGCACGCCGCAGCTAGAGAGCGGACCCCACTCGCTGCAAGTGGAGGAAGCCCTCACCCAGCGGCAAAGACCCAGTGCAGCCGAAAATAACAAATAAAGAAATATTTTAAAAGAACTTATTCAAGTAAATCTCAAAAATACATTATATATTTGTAGTTGTTTAGTCATTCAATTGTGCCTGATTCTCTTCGACCTCAAAAACTGTGTAGCCCACCGGACTCCTTTGTGCATAGAATTTCCTAGGCAAGAATACTGGAGTGGGTAGCTATTTCCTGTAACCCTCCCAACAAAGACCCAGTACAGCCAAAAGTAATAAATAAATTTTTAAAAAGAATAACTCATTCAAATAAATCTCAAAAATATGTTGTATATTAAACATGTTAAAAGAATATGTACTAAATGTATAATATAGTTAATAATAAATATTATGTGAATTATTTATTATTAATATATATTGATATTAACATATTAATGTATTTCTTTTATTAAAATTACAATTTTGCATGATTATAGTCTAGTACTTCTTCAGTAACAGAGGTCCTAGAGACAGTGAAAACAAGGTTGACAATACGGTTACCTGTTTCTCATCCTGTTTGAGGCTGACGTCTGGAAGTGGCAGGCACCAGGCTAAAAATTATAATCTAGAGCACCAGCATTCGATATGGCACCACCTGAAGAACTGATACAAGTAAACTAAGAAATCCATCGATAGTTCAGCCTCACATCATAAAAGCAGTCACTCAACATCTCAGTTCTGCAAAAAAAGATAGGAATTGCAGAATTCCTAGTAAAACTGGAAAACAGAAGTCTCCCCTAACCCACAAATGCATAGCACCCAAATTACTTCTTCCTTAGAAAGAGTCACTAAGAACCCTGGTGTTTAAAAACAGAAATTGAAATTAAGGATAGTTAAAGCCAAGAATCTCTGGCTAGTTCAAAACAAATTAATCATATATGCAAAATTTAATGTCAAGAACTCTGCATCATATCAATGCATCAAAACAAAGAGGAGGTAAAGTAAAGACTGAACAGGTCCTGGAATCTCTGCAATGTTCTTTCTTGGTTGCATAATAATATGGGCAAGCAGGAGGAGGGGAAGCCACTGCACTGAGGCCTCCGGCAGTAGGTGAATCTCTGGGAGCAGAGACTTGCTGTGATAAGACCAGGGACGGACAGTGCAGGCAGAGCCGGGAGCTCTATACTACTGCATTCCACTCCACTTCACTTCTGGAAGTTCTCATTCTAGAAGCTCCAACACTGCTCTAAATCAAAAAAGAAAATCTTCTCTGCTAAATTCTGCAATCTTGGTGAAAGATTTAGGGGGATGAAACCATAAGAGTGCTTTGAATTTGATGATGACCCAATGACCTTAGGGGTTGGTCCCACGTTCTTAGAAGGTGTGTCAAGTCAGGGAATTCTTTTATGTTCCACTTTTCTTATTCATCAGAAATCTCTGGACTCTATGGTTCCTTTTGGGAAATTCATGTATCTGTCATACTTTTTAAATCATCACAACTTCTGCCAACAGAGAGGTACCCTAAAAAAGAGATAAACAGCATTTTGCTTTTCAGAATTCGGTCTCAGCACTGGGAGTTGGGGAGGGAGAGGTCTCGTGACATAGTTTTGGCCAACGATGTGTCAGCAGAAGTCTGCAGGGGGCTTTTGAGAACTATTTGGCTTTCGTGGTTTAATCAATGTATAAGGCTGATGCTTTTAGATCTTCCTTCTTCCTTCCTTAAATGCAGATTTGATGTCTAAAACAGAGGTAGTAATTTTGTGATGAGGAGGAAAAGACCAGGAGAATCGCCAAGACAGGACCCTGACATCACTGAGTTGCTCAACTGATGCTAAGCCACTTACATCCAGGATTCTTGGCATGTGAGAAAAGCAATCTACCATCTGCTAACCATAGTAAGCTACCATCCAAATCACAATGGGTTGTATTGTCTGTCACTCACAGCCAACTAACATTTATAACTGACACGGGAGATTTTCATAGGCTTCACAGAAGGGAGATAACTCGTCATGAATTTCTTCTAATACTGTAGAACATTTAATTAAAAATAAGAATACTTCTTAACCATGAATATCAGTCTGGGAGCAGGCTGATGTAATAGTACATGAAGGCTACCCAGCAGTCACTGAAATCCGACAAGAAAGGAAAATAAAATCACTCAATTTACTTCTAAATTGTTCCAATTTTTCATTTACCAACAAGTAGAATTAAAATTAATTCATAGTTTCTAGAATTATCTATATTGAGTCTTTGGTAATTAATCTTCTCATAACTTTGTACCAACTAGTGGTATGAAAAATCCCTATAATAGAAAGATCCTTTGGGTGGGCTGAAACGTTCTTTCTCTCAGTTGAAGTGAGACTGTTGTAATCTGTATAATCTGCTTAGCAAGCCTCTGCTCCATTTATAGAAGCCAAAATGCCATAGTCCCAGCAAAAATATAGTCTTAAGACAACTTTCCAGTAACTCAGGGTCAATGATGAAAAGTTCACATCCTCTAAGGGCCGGCAGGCCTTGGACTCAGGCTTCTGAAAGTGTGGGCCACAAGTCAGGAGCACTGGAGGGATCCTGGGAGCTTGTGAGAACTGCAATTTCAGGGGACTTCCCTGCTGATCTAGTGGTTAAGAATCTGCCTGCCAATGCAGGGGACCCGGGTTCGATCCCTGATTGGGGAGCTAGAATCCCTCATGCCCTGGAGCAACTAAGCCCAGGAGCTGCAACTAGAGAAGCCTGTGTCCTGCAATGAAGATTCAGCGTAGCTATAAAAAAAAAGAAGAAATGCAATTTCAGGCCCCACTCCAGACCTATGGAGTCAGAATCTGCATTTGAGCACGAGCTAAATGCAGTTTAACTGATCTGCATACGTGTTAAATTATGAGAAACGCTGCCCGAGAGTTCCTCAGCCCTCTCTTGTCAGATCCTCTGTAAAAGGTGGACAAGGAGCCCTCTGCATCCAGGGCAGGGGCTGATGGGTTGTGGGTGGCCCATCCACACACAGGGACAAACGGTGAAGAGGGAAAGAAGGGAAGAAGCCCGGACTTGGCACTCGGAGTAGCTTTTCGGTCCCAACCCAGGGATGCTGCTGTTCTGCCTCTCAGGAGTCAGTCTGATGTAGAAGCATTCTGCAAGGCAGTATTTCTCAAGCTGTAGGCTGCACATGTTTCCTTAGGGTCTGGAGTCTTTTTTTTTTAATATTACATTTTAATTTCATTGATAATCTTTAAAAAATCACTATTATCAGAATCACATGGAACTCCAAACATCTCCATGCAGCATGTCTACTTCCAATGAGGATGCTATGCAGACAAAAATTCTGCAGGAGTTTGAAAAGAGGAAAGTGCTGAGAGAGTCAATGCATTAATCCCATGGTCAAAGTTTTACATTCAAAAGAATCTGCTCCACTGCAGTCAGTATATATTCCTCTTGTAAGCAGATCCCCTCATTCTACGTACCAACTTGCAAAAATTCATTAGTAGCCAGCACAATACTAAATGTATAGTGAAGCATTTTCCTGCTCCTTAGTCAAGCAGTAACTGGTTTTGTTACCCATTTAACACATATTCCAATTTCTCTGTGATGGTAATTTTATCTTCAAGAGAGATGGATTGTTTCACAGAACTGCTTTTTTGAAAAATTAATTATTTTAACTGGAGGATAATTACTTTACAATATTGTGTAAAGTATACTTTACAATATGGTTTGTGCCATACATCGACATGAATCAGTCACGGGTGCACGTGAAACTTGACATCCATGGGATTCTCACTGGCAGTTTTGCTTCTGTATGAGATAATATTTTATTGAAGTAAAAACTAAAGTTTTGAAAATGTTAATACTGTCTTGAAAAATATACTTAGGTGAACAGTTATTAACAGTAGTATTATTGAAGCCACATTAGTATTTCAGAAGTCACAGGAAGGAAACCAAAAAAATACACAAATTAGATATAAAACTGCACTTGAAATTTAATTTCCGCAAATGGCATTCTTCAATCACATTAAAATTGTTAATATTTGAGGTGTGTAACTTTGCTTATATTTAATTAATACATTTGTTCTGGCTTTATTGTTATATACTAACTATATAACTAAACAGCTTTTATCTCATTGTATGACTTTACATATTTAGGTAATATTATAATAAAAATGTCAGTAACAAAAGTTTATGATAATGATTTCCTTTCAAAAGAGAGTCATCTATTCTTTAAATTTGAAAAGCATTCCTATAAGAGAGCTGTTTATCTGATTTGCCCATTCTGGGATGGGCATGAACATCTGGAATGAAGAGTGAGGCAGGTTCTACCTGGTACGTGCATCTACCTACAAGCTTCCTTCAGAGAGTTCTTTCATGGGCGTTTCATTAAGAGAACAAAATGTATTGCCTAAAATAGCTGAACTCATCCTGTAAAATAAGAACTGTTCTTTCATATATGTTCTGTCTTCTTCCAAAAGGGATTTAGGTAGTTTTCAAATGTAGGTAAAACACTGCAAGATAAAAGTAAAATAGATAAGAAGAGTAAAGCGCAAAAAAAAAAAAGAGAGAGAGAGTTAAGAGCCAGAGGGAGCCTGACTGAGGTTGGTTGAGTCCTCTTTCTGTGTCCTGGGGGGTGCTTCCAGGACCCCCACGGATAACAAATTCTGTGGATGCTCAAGTCCTTTATGTACAATGATGTAGATTTGCATATAACCTACAACATTCTCCTGTATAGTTTAAGTCATCTCTGTATTACTAATAGTACTTAATACAATGTAAATGCTATAAAAATAGTTGCCAATAAAGGGGCAAATTTCAGTTTGTTTTTGGTACTTTCTGAAATTTTCTTTTTCTTTTTTTTATAATATTTTCAATGTGTAGTTAGTTGAATCTGCAGATGTGGAACCTGTGGATAGAAGTCAACTGCACACAAATACATGCCCTGAGGTCCTAATACATGCATAAAATATCTTGTTCCAATGTGGCTTTCTTGTTAGGATATGTATGAACCACGTGGTCTTTACCCACTTATCCCTAGCATCTTTCACAGCGCCTTTTACTCAATAAGTTAACGAATGAATCAATGAATAAGAGAGGTGGGTCGCAAAAGAAAGATGAGGTAAGTTGTCAAGATAAAAATATATCTATTGTTCAGCAGATGTATGTCTGAAATTGAGAGGGAAAATTTTTCCCATGGATGACTGTCAGTTCAGTTCAGTCACTCAATCGTGTCCGACTCTTTGCCAACCCATGGTCTGCAGTGCACCAGGCCTCCCTGTCCAACACCAACTCCCAGAGCTTGCTCAGACTTATGTCCATCAAGTCGGTGATGTCATCCAGCCGTCTTATCCTCTGTCATCCCCTTCTCCTCCTGCCTTCAATCTTTTCCCAGCATCAGGGTTTTTCTCAGGAGTCAGTCCTTTGCATCAGGTGGCCAAAATACTGGAGCTTCAGCTTCAGCACCTGTCCTTCCAATATTCAGGACTGATTTCCTTTAGGATTGACTGGTTTGATCTCCTTGCTGTTCAAGGGACTCTCAAGAGTCTTCTCCAATACCACAATTCAAAAGCATCAATTCTTGGGCCTCAGGCTTTTTTTTATGGTCTAACTCTCACGTCCATATATGACTACTGGAAAAATCATAGCTTTGACTAGACAGACAAGTAAAGTCTCTGCTTTTTAATATGCTGTCTAGGTTGGTCATAGCTTTTCTTCCAAGGGGCAAGAGTCTTTTAATTTCATGGCTGCAGTCACCATCTGCAGTTATTTTGGAGCTCAAAAAAATAAAGCCTGTCACTGTTCCCACTGTTTCCCCATCTATTTGTCATGAAGTGATGGGACTGGATGCCATGATGTACTCTGCATAGAAGTTAAATAAACAAGGTGACAATATAGAGCCTTGACGTACTCCTTTCCCAATTTGGAACCAGTCCATTGTTTCATGTCCGGTTCTTACTGTTGCTTCTTGACCTGCATACAGATTTCTCAGGAGATAGGTTAAGTGGTCCGGTATTCCCATCTCTTTAAGAATTTTCCACAGTTAATTGTGATCCACAAAGACTTTAGTGTAGTCTATGAAGCAGAAGTAGATGTTTTTCTGGAATTCTTTTGCTTTTTCTTTGATCCAACAGATGTTGGCAATTGATTTCTGGTTCCTCTGCCTTTTCTCAATCCAGCTTGAACATCTGGACGTTCTCAGTAATGTACTACTGAAGCCTAGCTAGGAGAATTTTGAGCATTACTTTGCTGGTGTGTGAGATGAGTGCAATTGAGCGGTAGTTTGAACATTCTTTGGCATTGCCTTTCTTTGGGAATGGAATGAAAACTGACCTTTTCCAGTCCTGGGGCCACTGCTGAGTTTTCCAAAACCATCGATCTCTGTATCACTTTTAAATATAGATCAATAGCTAAATTTAAACAACTTTCCAGATATACCAATATTTATAGCTAGTGAGATAAAAACATATAATCTATACTATAGCCCAAATTATATCCACATGTTGAAACTTGGGGTTCTATTTTTTAACATTTTATTTTTATTTTTTGGCTGTATCATGAAGCATATGGGATCTCAGTTCCCCAACCAGGGATGGAAACCCTGCCCCCTGCAGTGAAGCATGGAGTCTTAGCCACTGGACCAGCAGGGAAGAATCAACCTGGGGATTCTTGACTAAAGAAGAATACAAATAATTTTGTCTAATTTGAGAAGGGCATCCATTATTGTCAAGCTTTCCTATTGGGATGAGTTTCAGTGGTGAGCAGTATATGGGTTATAGATTCTATAATCGCAACAGACTTTCTTCCTCCTTACTTAAAGATGTGCTTTTCCTTGCCTATTCCTTACCACCTATCTCCTCTTATCCTACAACCTTAGCCACATATACCTTTCCCCAACACATGACCTCTGCACATGATGGAAATTTACATAGCACAGGCCCACGTACAGGATGGCTCAGTATGTCCTGATGATATGTGCTCAGTGGGTAATATGACAGAACAGTTTTGAAGTACTTGCAATTCCCCTTTGCCATTCCATGAGGTTCTGCTGGGACTGTCAATCACAGTAGTAGGCATTTCTGGGCTCCAGGATGGTCCTGGGATAAAATCATGACTAATCAGAGTCTTTCCTTGAGATTGGTCTGAATACTAGGAGAAAGAAGATGCTTTATCTTCCTGAATTGCTAATTTGGAAGGCTAAGAATTGTTGGAAGCCCCCTGTGATGGTTAATTTTAGGTGCTAATTTGGCAAGACCACGGTGAGCAAATATATGGTCAAATATTACTCTGGAAGTTTCTGTGAGGGTTTTTCCAGGTGATATTAACATTTAAATAGGTGAACTTGAGTAAAGCAGATTACCTCCCATAATGTAGGTGGCACTCGTCCAATTAGTTGAGAGGCTGAATAGAAAGAAGACTGATCTCCCCCAAGAAAGAGGAATTTGAATTTCGACATTGGCTACCAGCCCATCTTTCAGATTTTGAACACACATTTCATTAGTTCTGGTTCTCAGAACCCTAGCACACCATCTTTTCTATTTCTTGAAGAAAGAGCACTGGTAGTGGAAAAGAAGGTCGACAGAGAGAGAGGGGCCAAATGATACGTGATTGTGTCCATGGGTCTAGCTCTCCTGGACTTTCACTTTTACATGAGCCAATAAATTCCCCTTTTGCTTGAGTTAGTTGGAGTTGAATTCCTGTTATCTGCAAATAGAGTCCCAACTCATACAAATTTTAATTCCTTTTCTCCTCTCATTCTTTTTCTTCTAACTCAATGGCAAAGGATAAATGTTTTGGTTATTTTCATTTAGAATAAATATCCCTAGAATTTTCATCTAAAAATGAATCCCAAGCTCAGGCCGTATGTTCTCATTCTCCCTATATTTGATATAACATAATACTTTCTTACATTTGCATTGCATTTTTAACATTCAAAGTATTTCTCACTTGTGTTTTGTTATTTGACTTTGGAGTTCATTTTTAATGGGCCTTGACCTACATAAAGTAATGCTACCCAGATCTTCCACTAGCTAAAGATGTTGATGAGTAATCCTAACATTGATTGCATCTACTCAGTAAAGTCTGTTACATCTGTGCACTCAGAATGCCTGCCTTAGAAACTCCATTTTCCAAAAGTTTAGAAAATTACCATGAAGGTGAGGTTCAGGAAAATGATCCACTTTACATTTCAGGTTGTAGAATTAACAATAGCTCTTTTCCTTTAATAGTTTAGTTCCTTGTTTTGCATTAGAAAGAGATCTCCGCCTTTTTCTCCCATGGTTGTTCATTTATTATTATGAAAGGGTTTATCTCCTTTGTTTCTATGTTCCTAATCTTGCTCTTAAGAAGAACAGACTTCCCTGTATAACATTTCAAGCCACTTGTGTTCATTAATGATGTAGATAATCTTGACAGTCAGTTTTGAAGCAAAACACACTCTAGAGGGGCCATTGTTTTCCCATAGAAATAAAAAAAAATTTTTTTTAATTGCTTGTGACTAGTGATTAGAAGCAAACTCTCAAGGACAGTAATGCAGAGCAATAAGAGTTACTCTGTTTTCATATGGAGAAGGAAAAGGACATATGGATCATGTTGTATTCAGAAAGAAGAAACTCAGCTTTGAAAACCCTCTTGGTTACTTCCCAACTTAAAATTTCTTATTTCTTACATGTATTTGTGACCCCATGGACTATAGCCCACCGGGCTTCTCTGTTCATGGGATTTCTCGGGCTAGAATACTGGATTGGGTAGCCATTCTCTCCTCCAGGGGATCTTCCTGGCCCAGGAATCAAGTCTGTGTCTCCTGCATGCAGGCAGATTCTTTACTGTCTGAGCCACCAGGAAGGTGTGTATATATTTATATGCATGTACACACTGTAATGCAATTATTTCTGATGTATTTAGCATTAGCTGTAAAATAAATGAAGTTTCCCAACATATAGTAGAGCAAAAGAGTTTTGCCAGACTTCCCATGTTGCAAAATTTTTTTTTTTTAATTCTGGTGATCAATTTTAAGGAGTTTGCTTTGCCACACTCTAAAAGGACATTCTACAACCAAATTTGTTGGGAAAGTTATAGTAATATTTTTAACCGCGTTGTGGTTGACCTTGTAGTTTAATAATCTGAATTATTTTGAGGTATTTTTGTTTCCAACCTGAAATCTATGCTGTCCTGATTCACTTTTTCCTTAAGAGTTTAGACAGAGGCATTTGAATTACAAATATATGTGTAGGGGATTTGATTGAAATGGGGTTTTGGTGAAGTACATTTTTATGGAGCAGAAAATATAGTTCCAGATTATTAGAGTCAGTAGTGTAGGAAGGCCATTACCCATCTCCATCTGCCCATCTTTCCTAACCTCATCCTCTCTTTTTCACCCGTCAATCAGTTTTCTGTAGTGGTAGTTGAGTCACCAAGTCATGTTTGTCTCTTTTGCGACTCCATGGACTGCAGCCCGCCAGGCTCCTCTGTCCATGGGATTCTCTGGGCAAGAGTACTGGAGTGGGTTGCCATTTCCTTCTCCAGGGAATCTTCCCCACCAAGGGACTGAAGCCAATGTCTCCTGCACTGCCGGCAGAATCTTTACAGCTGAGCCACCATGGAGTCGATCAGTAGTCTACATGTGTACAAAGCCCTCTCCCAGTTAAAAGCATGAGTAGTTTATGAGACTAACATCCACATAATAATTTGATGTTCTTTTTACCCTACCTGGGGTTCTCTCCACTCTAACCTTTAGCATCGATACTTCCGGGAATTCCCTGGCAGTTCTGTGCTTAGGACTTGGCGCTTTCACTACGGAAGCTCAGTTCCTGGTTGGGGAACTAAGATCCCGAAAGCCATACAAAGTGGCCAAATAAATAAACAAGTAAAACCTACTTTAGACCCAAGCAATTTCTACAGTGGCAGAGCCCTCACTTTTTTGTTCAGGGCGACTGGTGTCCCAGCTATCATGAATTCTGGCTATTGTGCTTTAGACATCATGCCACACATGGTCATAAACTTTTCTTTTTGTCATGTCCACCCAAAGCGGAGCATAATTTTGTGTTAAAAGTGAGAACTGTGACACCATTTTATAGATGAAAGGACTGAAATTTGACCTGAAAGTTAATTGACATCTGATTTCTATGTAGAGTCAGATATTTTATGCAGACAGCCAACAAAAGAATAAATGAAATAACACATGAGTTTCATTAACCCTACTGGAAGTTTCTGAATATGGGTGAAAATGGGGCCGATGATATTCACATTTAAGAATTCTGTTAACTCAGCAATGAGGCTTTCGAACCATGGTGGGTGGCCAGAATGACTGCTCATTCCAAGCCAAATGCTACCCTGGAATGCCTCCGCAGAGCGTAGAAGAGATGCAAAGTTTAAATAAAAAGAGCTCCAAGATCAACTCTGTTGTTTAATTAAGTTGTAGATATTTCAGAGAACTGAATATTCAAGTGATCTGTCTTATCTCTCAGGCACACTTTGTCTGATCTTGGACTCTCCAAAGTCCAAAGTCAGTGAGATGATAGACGTCTTCTCTCCCCGAGGACACTGCGCAGTGCCTACCGTTCCACCTCCCATCTGAAAGAGTGGGAGTGGGGTGACGTTTTCTTCCACATTCTCCTCCACAGGGCTTCTCTCTAGACCACGTGCACATTTGGAAATGACACCACAATCCAGCCTAAAAAAGGCCACAGTAGTCATCCTGTGCCAAGGAGATGCAGTGAGAAGGATAGTGGTGGGATTTACAAATCCTTGCTTTTGATATGTTTCCTCTTATGTCATGATGCAGAGTCTGGCAGCCTCTGAAGAACTGAGATATCCTTCTGGATTTCACAGAGGCCGGAGGATCTTTCTGCCCTCTGGGAGCTATAATACAGGTGCGATGTCTGGAATGACTTTCCAACTACCTTGACTCTGCACTCTCATCCATGGGAGAGGACCCTAGGATGGTTATTCTTAGGCCAGTGGAGCAGGGAGCTCACAGTCAGTTAATTGCAGTCTTTCATTTTTCCATCAACTGGTCCCCCCTCTGGAGTGAGACGTAATCACTGCAGATGGTGATTGAAGCCATGAAATTAAAAGACGCTTACTCCTTGGAAGGAAAGTTATGACCAACCTAGACAGCATATTAAAAAACAGAGACATTACTTTGCCAACAAAGGTCCATCTGGTCAAGGCTATGGTTTTTCCAGTGGTCATGTATGGATGTGAGAGTTGGACGGTGAAGAAGGCTGAGCGCCAAAAAATTCATGCTTTTGAACTGTGGTGTGTGTGGGAGAAGACTCTTGAGAGTCCCTTGGACTTCAAGGAGATCCAACCAGTCCATCCTAAAGGAAATCAGTCCTGAATATTCATTGGAAGAACTGATGCTGAAGCTGAAACTCCAATACTTTGGCCACCTCATGCAAAGAGTTGACTCATTGGAAAAGACCCTGATGCTGGGAAGGATTGGGGGCAGGAGGAGAAGGGGGTGACAGAGGATGAGATGGTTGGATGGCATCACCGACTCAATGGACAGGAGTTTGAGTAAACTCCAGGAGGTGGTGATGAACAGGGAGGCCTGGCGTACTGCAATTCACAATTGAGCGACAGAACTGAACTGATGCACCTGAAGAATGATGCTGCTTCAGTGGATCATTCTCACTGACCTATCTCCAAATCCCTTCCATTCAAATGACTGGTCCTCACAGTCAGGAGTGTGATGGATGCAAATGAAGAAGGTGGCTGGAAGGCCACTGAAAGCTGAACACCTGAGATAATATACTCCCACAGACCTGCCTCAATATTTATATACAATCAATATTGAAGTAAATCTTTGGAATAAAGGAAGACAAAATTCCTCAGGGCACCCCAGGTAAAGTTAAAAAACGTGACCTAGAAGAGGAAATGTGTTAGCCCTATTAATACCCACTGACATTTTTTCACACAGGTTCCATCCCTGGGTCAGGAAGATCCCCCAGAGAAGGAAATAGCTACCCACTCCAGTATTCTTGCCTTGGAAATCCCATGGAACCTGGCAGGCTACAGTCTATGGGGTCACAAAGAATCAAATACCACTACTGCTAATGCTTACATGTGGACTCTAGAAAAATAGTACAGATGAGCTATTTCTGCAAAGCAGAAAGAGAGACACAGATGTAGAGAACAAACTTACAGATACCAAGGGGGGAAGGAAGGGGTGGGATGAATTGCGAGACTGCTATGGATGTACATAAACTACTATGTATAAAATAGGTAACTGCTGAAAGCCTACTGCATAGCATGGGGAACTCTACCCAATGCTCTGTGGTTACCTAAAGGGGAAGGATATACAAAAAGAGGCGGGGGGATATAGGTACACGTATAGCTGACTCACTCTGCTGTACAGCAGAGGCTAACACAATGTTGTAAAGCAACTATACCCCAATAAAAACTAAAATGAGAAAAAGACATGAAGTAGCTCATAATCAACAATTCTCCCACATTTTTGTCTAGAACGGAGCCTGTTTAAGTCTTATGCTGAAAACAGACTGATGCTCAAAGGGTCTGAATAAGAGCCATACTGAACCCAGAACTGGGTATGTTTTGACATGTTAACATATGATGTTTAACACCTTAAAATGGCAAAGCAAAATGTGGTCTGTTGGCTCTTCTGTGAGGTTTTTCACACAATCTTCCTGTGAAATAAGTCAGAAGTATGGATTTCAATTTATGGACAGAAAAAGAGAGAGAGAGAGAGAGAAAACAGTGGCTAAACAACTTGCCCAAGAACACGAAATGCTTGAAAGCCTGCCGTGGTCCATAATTCAAGTCCTTAAATCCAGCCCTTCATCCATGGCTGAACTGCAGTTTTGAGTGGAGTTTTGGAAGTTGTAGGAGACTCTACTCTCCTGTTATTGTGTTACAAAGGTAGGTTTTTTTAGTACACAATAAAGCACATTTTTTCATTAAAATTCTTTTTTTTAATTGAAGGATAGTTGATTTACAATATTGTCTTAGTTCCTGATGTACAGCAAAGTGATTCTGTTTTGTGTATTTATATATATATATATTCTTTTTCATGTTATTTTCCATTACAATTCATTACAAAATATTGTGTATAGTTTCTTGCTCTATATAGTAGGACTGTTTTGTTTATATATTTTATATATAATAGTTTGTATCTGATAATCCAAACTCCTAATTTATCCCTCCCCTGCCTTTTCCTCTTTTCCCTTTGGTAGACTTAATTTTTTTTTTGCTGTGTCTGTGAGTCTGTTTCTGTTTTATAAGTAAGTTCATTTGAAAATATGGTAGATTCCACATATAAGTGATATTATATGGATATTTGTATTTCTTTGACTTACTTGACTTAGTATGATAACCTCTAACTCCAAAATCACTGCAGATGGTGACTGCAGCCATGAAATTAAAAGACGCTCACTCCTTGGAAGGAAAAGTTATGAGTAACCTAGATAGCATATTAAAAAGCAGAGACATTACTTTGCCAACAAAGGTCCATCTGGTCAAGGCTATGGTTTTTCCAGTGGTCATGTATGGATGTGAGAGTTGGACTGTGAAGAAGGCTGAGTGCCGAGACATTGATGCTTTTGAACTGTGGTGTTGGAGAAGACTCTTGAGAGTCCCTTGGACTGCAAGGAGATCCAACCAGTCCATCCTAAAGGAAATAAGTTCCGGGTGTTCATTGGAAGAACTGATGCTGAAGCTGAAACTCCAATACTTTGGCTACTTCATTCGAAGAGTTGACTCATTGGAAAAGACCCTGATGCTTGGAGGGATTGGGGGCAAGAGGAGAAGGGGACAACAGAGAATGAGATGGCTGGATGGCATCACTGACTCAATGGGCATGAGTTTGAGTAAACTCCGGGAGTTTGTGATGGACAGGGAGGCCTGGTGTGCTGTGATTCATGGGGTCGCAAAGAGTCGGACACGACTGAGCGACTGAACTGAACTGAACTGAGGTCCATCCATTTCGCTGCAAATGGCATTATTCCATTCTTTTTCATGGCTGAGTTATAGTCCATTATATGTATTTACACCACATCTTTATCAGTTCACCTGTGGATGGGCATTTAGGTGGCTTCTGTGTCTTGGCTGTTGTAAATAGTGCTGCTATGAACACTGGGGTGCATTTATCTTTCCAATAAGATTTTTTCTTTCTTTCTCATTATTTCTTTAAATATCATCCTATCTTCCTGCCTCACAAACTGCTGCTTTACAGTCAGCTTTACCAGCTCCTTCCTTCTCTTCAGACTTCAAAGCCTTGCCCTCCAGAGCACTAACCACATTCTCTTTTGGGTGATCTGGTCCTGTCCTGTGACTTTATGGATCTACTGTGTATTCAGGACCCCCAAATGTAGTTCTCCAGCCCTTATTCCCTTTCCAAGTCCCACGCTCATATCCAACGCTCCACTCAGTCACCCCACGTGAATGAGTAATAGGCATTTCAAATTCAGCATGTTCAAAAACACCTCTTGGTTTCACAGTCACCTCACTCCCCACTCCCACACCTATTCCTCCCTAGCCTTCTCCATCCTGATGAGTGTCCATGTTTTTCAGCCATTTGCTGTAAACCTAAGAGTCTTTCCCCTCACACACCCACATCCCACCAAATTCTGTCGGTACTACCTTCAAAATACTTCACTCATTGGACTTCCTTTGTGGTCCAGTGGTTAAGACTTTGCCTCCCAATGTAGGGGGTGTGAGTTCGATCCCTAGTCAGGAAAACTAAGGTCCCATATGCCTCATAGCCAAAAAACCGAAACACATACAGAAGCAATGTTGTAACAAATTCAATATAGACTTTAAAAATGGTCCACATAAAAAAATCTAAAAATTAAAAATAAAAAAAATACATTCATCATAGCTACTTCTTTGACTACCTCCACCTCAACCATCATCTCCCAGCTGCCCAGCCTGTTAGAATCTACATCCAGGAGGCCACTCTTCACCTCAATAATCTCTTTCCCACTCAGCATCCAGAGTGACCTAATACTTAGATATGTTGCCTTTTGGCTTGGATGCCTCTGATAACGTCCTGTTGCCTTTATCTTAGAACCTCAACTCTCCACTGTGGCTTATGCAACCCTCATGACCTGGTCCTCATCCACCCGATCCATTCCACTACTAAGTCGTGACTTTGCCCTAGCCACGCTGGCCTCCCTGCTTTCTGTTAACATCTGAGTTCTCCCCGTTTTCCATGCCATGGATCGCTTCAGCAGTCTGGTAAAGCCTATGGATTTGCCTCTCAGAAGAAAGTTTTTCAGTGCATAAAAGAAACTCCAGAAGATTACGAAAGATAATATTACATTGAAATATGGTTATCAGAATATTAAAGATCAAATTTGTGATATAGAATATTAAAGATCAAATCTGTGTTTTCTTCATCCACCTGTTAAATAACAGGATCTAGCAGCAGCTCTGAAAATGATCATAATTTCAAAGTCGTGATGAGTGCAAATGACATGCAAGCCTCGGTAAGAGCTGTCACGTGATATGAAAATGTTCACAATTTCTACGATGACAGGGTCACAGATGCTGCTCGTACAACTACAATTCCTTTGTCTATATTCATTAGCGGAGGAAATGCTACATTTCAGTTAGAAGTTAATGAAAATAGTGATACGATTTTTCTCCTCCCATTTGAGTCAGGGGTCCCTGATTCTATCCATGGGTCCCCCTCAATGAAGAACCCCTGCTTAACATGTCAAGCTCCTTTATGCCTCTGGAACTTTACTAACTTATTTATTTTTTTAAGGTAATGTTCTGTATGTGTGTGTGTTTTGAGGGTTTTTTTTTTTTTTTAATTTTGTCCACGCAACTTGTGGGAACCTTACTTAGTTCCCTGACTAGGGATCAAACTCGTGGCCCCTGCAGTAGAAGCATGGAGACTTCACCACTGGACTGCCAGGGACATCCCTGCCTCTGGGACTTTATACTTACTATTTCTTTCCCTGGGGTGCTCTCTCCCCAGATCTCTGCATAGCTCACTCTTACATCATCCAAGCTTCAGTCCAAAGGCAGCTTTCTCAGGGAGTCCTGGCCTCACCCCCTAGGGAAGACAGCACCCCCAATCCACCAGTCACACCCCTTCCCCTTGTTCTGCTCCGTCGTTTCTCACCTTACCTACCACTCTTTGAGGCATGTTGCTTATTATGTGTTTCTTTGCTTGTTCACTGTCTTCCTACAGGGAAGGTGAAACTTGTTTCTCCAAGGTCTCTCAGCATCTAGAACTGTCTCTGGTACAAGAGTTGTTGGTTTTTAGTCTCTCAGTAGTGTCTGCCTCTTTCGGACCCCATGGACTGTAGCCCGCCAGGCTCCTCTGTCCATGGGATTCTCTAGACAAGAATACTGGAGTGGATTGCTATTCCCTTCTCCAGGGGATCTTCCTGACCCGGGGATTGTACCCACATTTCCTGCATTGCAGGTGGTTTCTTTACCACTGAGCCAGTGGGGAAGCCCCCCTTTTTAAGAGAGCACTTAGCAAATCTCTGTGGGATGAGTAAATGGTCATCAAGGGATGAATAAGATCTAGACTTTGATTTTACTTTAAAATATTTATTGATTTTTATTTCTTTGATTGCACCAGGTCTTAGTTGTGGCACATGGATTCTTCATTCAGCATGTGGGATGTTGTTGTTTTTTTTTAGTTGCTGTATACAGATTCTATTTCCATGACCAGGGACTGAACCCTGGCCCCCCACATTGGGAGTATGGAGTTTTAACCACTGGACCATCAACGAAGTCCCACAGTCTAGACTTTCAGACACAGAAAAGTATCTCTCTCAGACAGAGAAGTTTGTTCCAAACCCCAATCAAAATAAACATATCTCTACAGGTTTTCAATCTTTTTTCCCCCCCAAAATCAGATTTCTAACAGAAAATTATGTTCCTTATTTTATAGTCTTATAAGTATGGTTCCTGACACAGCTTGGACATGTGCCTGGATCCTTAACCAGAGGACTGACTGTTAGACTACCAGAGGGTTGGCAATCCTTCATCACAATGGGTAATGAGTTGGTTTGACTACCTCAATTCAAGTATAACAGCTTACTTCTAATAATAGCTATTTTCTTTTACACTTGCTCTTACCATTTTGAATTTGGCTGACCTTGAAAAGGAAATTTCATGGACTTGGTATTATGCTTCACTCAAAAGAAAGTAATGTTACAGAGCAAGCACAATGGTTTTTCATGTTTTGTGGAGGCAAATTAATCCTTTATCACAAGAAGAGGCTTAATATTAGACATATGTTTGAGGCTCTGGAGGACTTTGTGCTGGTAGCTCATGAGCCATTAAAAATATGGATCTCAAGGAACTTTCCTGGAAGTTCATTGGCTAAGACTACCCTCCCATTTCAGGGGGCCAGGATTTGATCCCTTGTCAGAGAACTAGATCCCACATGCTGCAATGCATGCTGCAATTAAGACCCCCATGCAGACGGGTCTTTATTTAAATTATTTGTTTTTTGGTTTGTTCAGTCACTAAGTTGTGTTTGACTCTTTGCAACCCCATGAACTGCAGCATACCAGGCTTCCCTATCCTTCACTATCTCCTGGAGTTTGCTCAAACGCACATCCACTGAGTCAGTGATGCCATCCAACCATCTCATCCTCTGTTGCCCCCTTCTGCCTTCAATCTTTCCCAGCACCAGGGTCTTTTCCAATGAGTCAGATCTTCACATCAGGTGGCCAAAGTATTGTAGCTTCAGCTTTAGCATCAGTCCTTCCAATATAGTCAGGGTTGATTTCCTTTTAGATCAACTGGTTTGATCTTCTTGCAGTCCAAGGGACTCTCAAGAGTCTTCTCCAACACCACAGTTCGAAAGCATCAATTCTTTAGCTCTCAGCCTTCTTTATGGTCCAACTCTCATATCCATACATGATATTTAAATAAATAATTTTAAAAAACAGATCTTGAATTCAGGAAAGTAGACACAGCCTTAGACATTAACAGATGTCATTCTTAAGCTGTGATACTGGAGCAATGGTCGTAGGTAGGAATTCCCAGGTAGAAAGGGTAGAATAAGTGAAGGAACTCAAATTAGCTCCCAAGGAATCCACAGAAGAGAACAAAACAAAAACAGGAAGGAAAACTTGGGGTCAGAAATACCAAGTTGTTCAGGTATCTACTCATTCAAGTCTAAATTGACTTACTAATTGCCCAAGGCATGTAATTCCTAACTAGTTCTTGAAGGTAAGGAAGAAGAAAAAGAAAAAGGGAATACATGTACTTGACCTTTATAAAAATAGAGAATAAGATGTGGCATAAAAGTAACAAACAAACAAACAAAAGTAACAAACAATATCTGAAAAATGCTTATCAATTACTCATTTGCAAATTATCTTCCAAAAGCAAACACCTAAATGGGAGAGTTGGCAGGATGTAGGGTTTGATAAGGAAATCCAGAGAAAATTACTAGGGCAAACCTCAAATGAATACAAGAATAACTCTGAGAGCTAAAAAGGAAAGTTTAAAAAAAAAAAAAAACACTTATTAAATGCCAGCCAGTGGATGTGTCCCCGCTGTACCAAGAAATTGCTGGTGTTCCCAGAGAATTTGTGTTAAATAACTGAAAAAAAATGTTTTCTATTCAACCAATTGCCTTTTGAATGGAAAACTGAAAGCAAGGCAGAAATAATGCAATCCTGCAAGGAACTGACCTATATATTATGTGAACATGTAATAGTGAAACACGAACAGAAGAAAAAAAAACTATTTAACCTGCATTTATGTAAGGGTTTTGACTAGTAATCATTGGCAAAGAAGCTGATGATATTTCTAAATGGCAAAGCATACAAACCAGGGATGCATAAGATTGTTCCTGATGAAAATAAGCTGATTGGAAAACATTTCAAACTTTTCTTTTAAGCAGAATATTTTCATTGAATGGAAATCTCTCATAAAGCCTCAGTACCTGAAAGAGTTGAATTTGATGGAATATGGTTGGGTTTGTAGGGGGACAGAGCCCTTCTCATAAAGCCTCCCTGAGTATTTCTCCACCTTCCCCCCTCCCAACTCTAGGCAGCCCCTAAGGAACTCTGTGAAAACTGAGGGGTCTGTGTTTGAAAACCGCTCATTCGAGGAGAGTGATGAGGCGAGCGTGACACCGCAGGAACTTTCATTCATTCCTAACATTTGCTTAGTGACTTGATCCAACATAAACGTATCCACTTATTAACTGGAAACGCTGCAAGCATCACAGAGAAGTCAGTTGGAACCCTGAGTCCAGTTTTTAAAATCTCTCCGCAGTAGCCATGCACCCTCATACTCTAGGTTAGTTTTATATGAGCAACAGTTGGCCTAGTGGAGGGAGGGGTGGGAAGGAAAGGGGGGATTTGGTGAGTGAGCGATTTTCTATTCATTTCCCAGAGAAGCCAGCGTTGGAGGGCCAGGAGGCTTAAGCTTCCAGACCTTTTACTTGCATGGAACCCTCCCAGGACCCTCCCAGCACAGCTGCCCACTGGACATTTTTGGTAGATTATTCAGTAAAGAGCAAATAAATGTCATCAAGTAACAAAAGTTGAAGTCTCTCTCATGGGCCCACACAGATAGGCCCTGCCCTGGGTATCCATCAATATAATAAAGATCCGATTCTTTTTCATCTGGACTTACCATTTATTGCAGCATCTAGAAGTTTGAAGAAGTATCTACCTGTGACCAAAGATAAGATCTATGAGACAGTGGTATATGGGTTTACCATTCATTGCAGCATCTAGAAGTTTGAAGAAGCATCTAACTGTGACCAGTTAAAGATGAGATCTATGAGACAGTGGTACATTGAAACCCACCCTCCCCCACTCCCACCTCTACCCAACCCCAGGAGAACAAACCTATATGTACAGAGACTGCTGATTTCTCAAGACAAAGACAATCCTGATTTATAGCTTATGAGTTCTTGTGAGAGAGAGGAATAGCTAAAATGATCATAGTTTATTAAAAATTTATTTTATTCAAGTATAGTTGATTTACAGTGTGGTGGTAATTTCTGCTCAGTTATACATATGTATATACTTCTTCATATTCTTTTCCATTATGATTTATCACAGGATATTGAGTATAATTCCCCATGCTGTATTGAGCAAGGCCTTGTTATTTATCCACCCCATACATAATAGTTTGCATCTGCTAATCCCAAACTCCCAATCCATCTCTCCCCAACACACCACCCTCCTTGGCAACCAGAAGTCTGCTCTCTATGTTAAAAGACCACATTTAATTGTGGATTTTTAGATGATCATAAAGAGCTGAGCATGGCTGCTCTTTGAATGATATAAGGAGATGTCTTATAATGGAGGTTTCTTCCATTTCTGAGGGGCTTCCCTGATAGATCAGTTGGTAAAGAATCCGCCTGCAATGCAAGAGACCCTGGTTCGATTCCTGGGTTGGGAAGATCCGCTGGAGAAGGGACAGGCTATCCACTGCAGTATTCTGGCCTAGAAAATTCCATGGATGGAGGAGCCTGGTAGGCTATAGGCCATGGGGTCTCAGAGTCAGACATGACTGAACGACTTTGACTTTCCGTTTCTGAGAGATATTGGATCTTTGTTTGAATAAACTGGGGACTGGCTTCAAGGGATTATTAGATGGGCAAAACAGAGGGCCAGAGGGAAGAATCCAGCCTCAGGCCTGGCTATTGACATCTTCAAATTAATGTTCCTTATATTCTACCAGCAAGATTATGCACAAATTGTTTCAGGCATACAAATAGCTGGGCCCGCACATGCTGCCTCATTTGGTGGCTCAGATGGGAAAGAATCTGCCTGCAATGCAAGAGACCCTGCTTCGATCCCAGGAAGATCCCTGGCAAAGGGAATGACTACCCACTCCAGTATTCTTGCCTGGAGAATTTCATGGACAGAGGAACCTGGCGGGCGACAGTCCATGGGGTCAGGGAGAGTCAGACATGACTGAATGACACTTTTGCTTTCACACGCCAAGAGAAAGTGATGTTTGAAATTATGCTGAGACCTGGAAAGCACCTATCAATTTCTAAACGAATGAAGTGAAGCCCAGAGAAAGCAAGGGACTTCTCTGATGCTGCATGTCTCATAAGCACAAGTGCCACCAGAATCTGGAGCTGCGGAAGAGCTGAAATTCAAAGAATAATGCATCTGCCAGGGATGCTGAGTGGGGCAATAGAAGGAGGCGGCTGTAGTCACTGTGAGCAAAGAAAGAGTGCCAGGGGCTCACCTAGTCTTGCGCTGCGTGTCACCTGCCCAACCGTACGTGGCAGCCTGGCTCTGCCTCCTTCTCCCTACTCAGAGTCATTTAGTTCCAAGTCCTGCGACCAGCAGTCCCTGGAGAAGGACGGGCGGAGGCACTGGAGTGAAACTCTGCCCTTCCCACTGCCTTTTCCTCTCCTAGGAATGCATTTTTTTTTTCCCCCAAGTTGCTTACAAAGTGGAGTTGATGGTTTTCCCAGATGTCCTGCAATCAGACAAGGCTGCAAACACCCCAGAAAACTCCAGTGGATTTTAACGCCTGTCAGCAAGGTTAGAAATGACAGCAGGAAGTTAGGGAATCATGAGGAAAATGGAAAAATCCTCAGCTTATTTAGGCAGAGAACAGGCTGGGATTTTCCAGTCTCCAGCTTCTCAGCTAAACCTAGCTTCTGCTAAGGAGCATGTGGACCAAAAATAGCTCAGCCTCTTTCAAGATGGTAGCCTTTAGTCAGCAGGGGACTCAGGTGGAGGGTAGGAGGAGCAAGTCAAAAGATCACTCAGAAAAGACAAGGAGTCAGATTTCTTGTAGAAAAGGATGCAACAGACCAATCCATGCTCACTGACTTCTTTGGCTTCTCTTGAAGTTACTCTAAGACACAGTAGAAAATAGCTAAAAGATTGTACATCCCAATCCACCCCACCCACACGTTTTCCCTACTGAGGCCACGGGGCTTGCTCTTGTGCTTAGGCTCCTGCTCTTTCTCTGGGAAACCTCACCCCTATGGACCTTTCCTTCCATTTTTCTTCTGTGTTCCCCTCTGTACAATGCCTTGTCCAAGGACTAATTGATACCAAAAACTCAGTCAAATGAATGCTTGGACCATTGAATCTCAACTCTTGACTGCACAGCGGAGTCATCTGGGGGGCTTTGTAAAAATGCCCATGCCCCACTCCCCCTCCAGACCAGATAAATCATCATCCTGGGCTGGAAACAGAGCACGGACAGGCGTTAAAAGCTGGCACAGCTCGAGGCATCCTGCAACTCTGAGTGAAATCATTGGTTCTCAAATTTGACTCAACTTCAAAGCTCTTTTCTTTGAATTTAAGCTCTTTTCTTTGAATTTCAACTCTTTAGGAGCCCCAGATTCGGTTGCACAGCTTAGGGAGGTTTAACAAAACCCATTGCCCGTAATTGCAAAAGACACATGTACCCCAATGTTCGGGCTTCCCTGGTGGCTCAGTTGGTAAAGAATCGCCTGACAATGCAGGAGACCCATGTTTGATCACTCAGTAGGGAAGATTCCTGGGGAAGGAAATGGCAACCCACTCCAGTACTCTTGCCTGGAGAACCCCATGGACAGAGGAGCCTGGCAGGCTACAGTCCACGGGGTTGCAAAGAGTCAGGCACGACTGAGCAATGATCACTCAATGCATATATATGGAATCTAGAAAAGTGGTACTGATGATCCTGTTTACAGAGCAGACATAGAGAACAGACTCGTGGACCCAGTGGGGGAAGGAGTTGGGGGTGCGGGATGAATCGAGAGGGTAGAACTGAAATATATACATGACCATTTGTAAAATAGATAGCTAATGGGAGAGCTCAGGCTGGTGCTCTGTGACAGCCTAGAGGGGTCGGATGGGGTCGGAGGTGGGAAGGAGGTTCAGGAGGGAGGGGACCTGTGTATACCTATGGCTAATTCATATTGATATATGGAAGAAATCAACACACATTGTAAAGCAATTATCCTCCAAAGAAAAATTGAAAAAAAACCAAAATAAACAATGTCCAAATTGCACCCTGTATCCACTAAATTAGAATTTTGGGGAGAGGGAACCAGGCACCAGTATTTTTCAGATTTCCCAGATGTTTCCAAAGCCAAATCTGAGAATCGATAAATTAAATGATAACAATCCAACCCAAACACCAAGGATCTGTGTAGGGCACCCGAAAGGTAGAATGTCTCCCAAGCCAGGGCCAGGAAAGCAGCAGAGTCTGGCTGGAGATTTCTGGGCGGTATTAACACATCTAAAGATAGAAGGTGTCAACCAGAGGGGGCTGTCTGCATGGAGAGAGAAACTGGGAGTCAGGGGGAAGGGCTCGCCACGGGGAGAGGGCACGGGTGAGCTGACGGGAACATCCCGTCCTTTCTGTTTGGCAGGCCCATCTCCACAGAGTGAGTGAAAGCATGAGCTTAAGAACATTTGACACCTTTGACATGACAACCATCCC
Organism: Muntiacus reevesi; assembly: GCF_963930625.1. NCBI lineage: Eukaryota > Metazoa > Chordata > Mammalia > Artiodactyla > Cervidae > Muntiacus > Muntiacus reevesi. The sequence goes on from NC_089259.1 coordinate 13,718,789, forward strand.
TCTAATATCCCTGCTCAGGCTGTGTGCTCAAGCTGTGTTCTCATTACCACTTGCCTTCCTATTTAGTTTCCTGCTGGGAGAGAACGTGTCAGTCAAGGTGACACAAACGTCCACTCTGCTTAGACGTGCTTGTTTCTCTCTGCAAAGTAATAAATTGTGACTTGGGTTCATATGGCTGTCTCTCAAAGATCTGACTTATGTGTATCCATCCCTGAGATCCTCTTTTGCTGGTTAATAAGTCTGCAAATCAATGCACCAAAGCGACACCATCTCAAAATTCCTGTTGCTTAGCAGAGAACTTAAAAAAAAAAAAAATATATATATATATATACACATATACATATACATACATATACATATTTAGCTGCTTCAGGTCTTAGCTGCAGCACAAGGGATCTTTCATTGCAATGCATGAGCGTCCCACTATTTGTGGCACAGGAGCTCCAGAGCTCAAAATCTCGGTAGTTGTAGTACACAAACTTAATTGCCCCAAGGCAGCTGGGATCTTACTTGTCTGACCAGGGATCACAACTGTGTCCCCTGAGTTGGAAGGCAGATTCTTAACTACTAGACCACTAGGGAAGTCCCTAGAACCTTTTTCGTGATAATTCTCCACCAGGTGATCCTGGAAGACAGAGATCAATATCGTCTTCTTCTGTATATCCTCTATACCCAGCTCAGTGCTGGGACATTATAGTGAAAAGTGAAAGTGTTAATCACTCAGCCGTGTCCCACTCTTTGCAACCCCAGGGACTGTAGCCCACCAGGCTCCTCTCTCCTTGGGATTCTCCAGGCATGAATACTAGAGGGAGTAGCCATTTCTTTTCCAGGGGTTCTTCCCCACCCAGGGATTGAACCTGGGTCTCCTGGATTGCAGGCAGATTCTTTACCATCTGAGCCACCAAGGAAGCCCTGGGACATTATAGGCAAGGGTGACAGTCTAAGTATTTACACCCATGTCAGTGGCACTGTCCTTTCCATATAATATGAGTCTTGATGCTGGAGCAGAGTCCTGAAGGTCGCTGTGGGGCCAGGTGTGAATCTCATAGGTCCTTGATCTTACAGAATCCTGGGGGTGCTTGGTCTTAGGGAATTCAGGAGGTACAGGGGTCTTGGCATGTCTGGGGCAGAGGGGGACACTGGGGAGGTTTAGGGTAGTGACATATTACCAATCAGTATGGAAGTACTTTGATATTTTGGAAACTGGTCCGTGCAGCCGTCCTGGTGCTGAACAGCCAAATAGCAGCCTTGTTTGTAGATAACAAATATTTGCTGATGAAATGAACGCCTCTCACTAAAGCATCCTTCTCATGGTGCTTGGTACTCCATTATCTGCTCCCCCCAACTCCCCAGCAAATGCCAAAAGACTTTGCTTCCCAGAGCTCCTTGACACTGGACCCATGCAGAGTGAGGAAGGATAGTCTTAGCCTCAGGTCACATAACCTCAGGAGCTGATTGGTCAGGTGACTGGGATGTGAGGGGGCAGAAGAGGAAGGAGTATAGCCTTTTCAAGGGGTTTATAGTACAAAGCACAGCCCTGCTCTCCCTTTAATTTAAGAAGAAGTTACAGGGGCCTCCCCTGGTGGTCCACGGGTTGAGAATGCACCTGCCAAAGCAGTGACACAGGTTCATTCCCTGCTCTGGTTTACTCATTGATTTATTTACTTACTAGGTGCACCGAGCAGCTTGCAGGCTCTTAGTTCCCTAGCCAAGGATTGAACCTGGGCCCTCTGCAGTGAGAGGACGGAGTCCTAACCTCTGGGAAGCCAGGGAGTTCCCAACCCCTGCTCTCAGAAGATCCCACATGCCATGGGCAGCTAAGCCTGCATGTCACAACTACCGAAGCCACCACAATGAGAAGCCCAGTTGTCGCAACTCAAGAGCAGCCCCTGCTTACCACGACTCAAGAAAGCTCACGCAGCAATGAAGACCCAGTGTAGCCAAAAATAAATAAATAAATTTCAAAAAAGAAATTATAGGGACTTCCCTGAGAGTCCAGTGGTTAAGACTTTGCCTTCAAATGCAGGAGGTGAGGGTTTGATCCCTGGTCGGGGAGCTAAGACTCCATTAAAAAGCAGAACATGAAAACAGAAGCCATGTTGTCACAAATTCAGTAAAGATTTTAAAAATGCTCCACATAAAAAAAAAAGCTGTAAAAAAATAATTTACAGAAGCTCATGTCTTTTGCAGCTATGAAACTCCCTGGCAAAACCCCAGTTCTTTGTGTGATATTCAAAAGCTATGCTCTAATACAAAAGCAAAAAAGCCCGTTAGTCTAACATATATGGCCTGATCAGATGTCAACAAAACTTCTGATTCCCTTGAAAGCGGAATCTACTATAATTTCCCGACAAAGTGACCAAGAACTTTCTCTTTGGCTTTCTGATCTTTTTTCCTACATTTGATCTTCTACAAGTGATTGTTGGTTGGGGGGTGGGGGGTGTCACTGGGTGAAAACACTGGAAAATGCTTGTTTACCATGTCATTCTTGCTTTGTCATCCTCATGGGGACTAGTCCACTTCCCACCTCGGGTCACCTTAAAGGGACATGAGCAACCAATGAAATAGAAAGATCTAGAGTTCTTTTCTAAAGATTTTCTAAAATTGAAGTAAAATTGATTTACAGTGTTATGTTTGCTTAATTATTTGTGCAGCATGTGGGATCTTGGTTCCCTGATCAGGGGTTAAACAGGTATCTCCTGCACTGGAAGGCAAAGTCTTAACCATTGGACTTTCTAAGGAAGTCCCAGACCTAGAGTTCTTCGTGGTAAACGGTGTTGTCATTGCTCAATATAAAAATATGTCCCTTCATGGACATGTACACACCACTAGATTTAAAACGGATAACCAAGGACCTACTGTGTAGCATGTGGAACTCTGCTCAATGGCATATGAATGGGAGGGGAGTTTGGGGGAGAACGGATACGTGTATATGTATGACAGAGTCCCTTCACCTGAAAGTATCACAACATTGTTAATCAGTTGTATTCCAATTCAAAAAAAAGTTTTTAAAAACATTTATTTAAAAAAAAAGGAAATATATATGTCCCTTCATAGTTCATCATTCTATCCAAAGTTTTGGCTTTTCAGCTTCTCATTTCCTCAGCTATTTTACTTTGCCTATACTCCCCAACCGCCTAAAGTTTAGTGAACTGCGTCTGGTCATGCTATTGAGAAATGTAGCCTAGAAATGTACTTAGAGAAGTTGAGTACTCCTCCTAAAATAGTTCATACTGTCACTGATACACAAATTATTTCATACCTTCTGAGTGTCCACGATTGGAATGAGGGTTATTTGTTGCCCATTAATGAAGTTTTTAAAAAATAAAGATGTCTAAGAAAAAGAGACACAGATGTATAGGACAGACTTTTGGACTCTATGGGAGAAGGCGAGGGTGGGATGATCTGAGAGAATAGCCTCGAAACATGTATATTATCAAGTGTGAAACAGATTGCCAGTCCAGGTTGGATGCATGAGACAAGTGCTCAGGACTGGTGCATTGGGATGACCCAGAGGGATGGGATGGGGAGGGAGGTGGGAGGGGGGATCGGGATGGGGAACACATGTAAATCCATGGCTGATTCATGTCAATGTATGGCAAAAACCACTACAACATTGTAAAGTAATTAGCCTCCAACTAATAAAAAAAATGAAAAAATAAAGGTGTCTAAACAGATAGATACTTCTCAAATTACAGCAGCAAAATTTATCTAGAACAACTCTGAAGATGGGTCCCAGCAACAAGACATTTTTTTCCCCAAGTTGCTATTTTGGTGACATCTCAGAAAGCTCTCGACTGAGAAAGGAACAGGAAAGGTTTTGTTATCCAAAAGGAAACGTCCATTCTATTTTATAAGCCCCGAATGAAACCAGCCCGTGAACTTGGGGCTGCCAGCGTAGCCTCGTGCCAGCTGGTTCAATGGGCAGAAGTGAGAATGTTAATAAACACTCTAATGAAAGGAAGTTGTTGGATAGTAATTAACATATGCCATTAGTATCTGTCCCTTTGGCCAGACGCTGTAGACAGGCTGAACCCATACATACAAATGAGTGCCTGCTAGGACTGCAGAGGGAAGAAAAGGGGGACCCGGGCATTGTGAGCGGTTGGTGTTGTCAGCAGCTTTAAATCACAGGCCACTTAGTAACAAAAACAGAGAGGGCTTTTGTGTTCTGGAACAATCATGGGACTGAAAATTTTTTTAATGTTAATAAACATTTTTTATTCTTGTTTACTTTTCTTTCAGTTCAAAACATGCTGTTTATACTCTTTTCTGAAAACGAAAATACTGACAGCTTTTTTTTTTTGGCAAATCAATGAGAGCAGGACTGCAACTTAGGGATTTTTGGTTTTCAACCACAATTTTCTAATCTCTCCAGGAAAAGATGTGATTACAAGAGTCTCATGGGCACACTGGTAGTTGTACTTCTCAAGATTTACATGATCTCTTTCTGATTGACCTAAAACGGCTTATAAATCATACCAACTACTTCCAAATGCTGCCTCTTGCAACACAGTGGAAAGTCAGAACTGAAAACAAGGTGACCGGTCAGCTTCAATAGCCCTTTTTTGCCAATGGGAAAGTAAGACTTGGAAAGGTGAACCCATGTCCTTAAAGCACAGGCCTGAAACTTTCCTGGTGGTCCAGTGGTTGGAACTCTACAGTACTGAAGTGGGTGTCCATTCGATCCCTGGTCAGGGAAATAAAATCCCACATGCCACAACTCAGCACACACACACACACACAAAAGCATAGGCCTGCTCTAGAGACCACTGGTCAAGCTTGCTCCCCGCTCTAGGCTGCACTACCTTCTTGCTCGGTTCTTTCTCACTTTGGCCATGACCCAAAGAGGCATTCAAAAGAGACCAAACTACGTTTGATCCTTCTTCATGTGTCTTGATTTTCTGGGAGCACACAAATGTAGTGAGGAGTGGGGACTCGATGTTTCAGAAATACCAGGAGCATAGAAGCTTGGTGCCACTTGCCAATGAAATATTAGGAGTTAAAACTAGAAACTCTAGAAAGAATAAGGATCAGCAGAAAAAAGAAAGAAATTGAAATCAGAGGGTTTCCAGTAAAATATGACTTGACGGAGACTGATGTCACAGATCAGTAGGAGCTTCTGGAAGAATCAGATGTGAAAACTAATAATGACTCTAACAGATCTATTTGAATGACTGAATTTAAGGGTTTGTGATAATTAAAGTTGGCAGAATTATTTACAACAGTCAAGACACGGAAGCAACCTAGGTGTCCATCAGCAGATGAATGGATAAAGAAGATGTGGCACATCTAGGGAATGGAATATTACTCAATAAGGATGAAATTTGCAGCAAAATGGATGAATCTGGAGATTATCATGCTAAGTGAAGTATTAGACAAAGACATATATCACATGTTATCACTTATGTGTGGAATCTAAAAAAGTGATAGAAATGAACTTATTTATAAAATAGAAATAGACTCACAGACATAGAAAACAATTTTATGGTTACCAAAGGGGGAAAGAAGAAGAAATAAATTAGGAGTAGGGGATTAAAGAGACCTCCCTGTAGCTCAAATGGTAAAGAATCTGTCTGCAATGCATGAGACCAGGGTGTGACCCCCGGGTCAGGAAGATCCTCTGAAGAAAGGAATGGCAATCCATTCCAGTGTTCTAGCCTGGAGAATCCCATAGACAGAGGAGCCTGAGAGGGTACAGTCCATGGGGATGCAAAAAGTCAGACATGACTGAGAAAGTAACACACACATAGTAATAGAATACATATCATTGTTGATATATATTCAAGGTTGTTGCTCTTTCTCCACAAACTTCAATGACTATAGGCTTCCCTGGTGGCCCAGTCAGTAAAGCTTCTGTCTGCCTGCAACGAGGGAGACCTGGCTTCAATCCCTGGGTCAGGAAGATGCCCTGGAGAAGGAAATGGCAACCCACTCCAGTATTCTTGCCTGAAAGTCCCATGGACTACAGACTACCATGGGGTCATAAAGAGTCAGACACAACTGAGTGATTTCACTTCACTTAAGTGATTAACTTATACACACTACTGTATATAAAATAGATAATCAAAGGACCTACTATATATAGCACAGGGAACTATATTCCATATCTTGTAATAATGTACAATGGAAAAGAATTTGAAAAGGGATATAGTATTTGTATATGTGTAGAGAATATATAGATTGATATATATGAATCATTTTATTGTACACCAGAAACTAACATAACATTGCAAACCAACTATCAGTTCAGTTCAGTTCAGTCACTCAGTCGTGTCTGACTCCTTGCAACCCCATGAACCGCAGCACGCCAGGCCTCCCTGTTCATCACCAACTCCCAGAGTTTACTCAAACTCAAGTTCATAGAGTCAGTGATGCCATCCAGCCATCTCATCCTCTGTCATCCCCTTCTCCTCCCACCCCCAATCCCTCCCAGCATCAGGGTCTTTTCCAATGAGTCAGTTCTTCGCATCAGGTGGTCAAAGTATTGGAGTTTCAGCTTCAGCATCAGTCCTTCCAATGAACACCCAGGACTAATCTTTAGGATGGACCAGTTGGATCTTGCCATCCAAGGGACTCTCAGGAGTCTTCTCCAACACCACAGTTCAAAAGCATCAATTCTTCTGCACTCAGCTTTCTTTATAGTCCAACTCTCACATCCATACATGACTACTGGAAAAACCATAGCTTTGACTAGATGGACCTTTTCTGACAAAGTAATGTCTCTGCTTTTTTTTTAATATGCTGTCTAGTTTGGTCATAACTTTCCTTCCAAGGAGTAAGCGTCTTATAATTTCGTGGCTGCAACCACCATCTGCAGTGATTTTGTAGACCAAAGAAATAAAGCCTGACACTGTTTCCACTGTTTCCCCATCTATTTGCCATGAAGTGATGGGACCGGATGCCATGATCTTAGTTTTCTGAATGTTAAGCTTTAAGCCAACTTTTTCACTCTCCTCTTTCACTTTCACCAAGAGGCTCTTTCACTTTCTGCCATAAGGGTGGTGTTGTCTGCATATCTGAGGTTATTGATATTTCTCCCGGCAATCTTGATTCCAGCTTGTGCTTCTTCCAGCCCAGCATTTCTCATGATGTACTCTGCATAGCAGTTAAATAGGCAGGGTGACAATATACAGCCTTGACACACTCCTTTTACTATTATACTTCAATGAAAAAAAATTTACATTGGCTGAAGTTTATCTTTGTGTTGTCTTTGAAGACAGAACTTATTAAACCAACTAGAGGATAAACAAAATACAGACAAATTAGTTTAACCTACTTAAAGCTAACAGAATAATTTTCAAGTATTGTTCAAGCTTTTAGAAAATGTAATATACTGCCTTTAAACGAGTAACATCTACTTGCTAAAATAGACCCAGAAACACCTTCATTTGCATCTTTTCAGTAGCATTCCTTCACCTCCCAACCATAATTAAAAAATAAAGGGCTCTATTTCGGGGTGGGTTAAAACTGCCTCTCTTAGAGAACATTCTATGGAGGGGTATAGCTTACTCAGAGGATGGCAAGTATTCTTTTTCTCACTTCCTGCACCTTAGGAAACTCTCAGTCAGTCTGGGAGAAATTCTAGGAGGAGGAGGCAATTCAAGGCCATCATCGAGCTGTGGGCTTCAAGAGAGCCTTGGAGACAGCCTACAAAGTCCATCAGGCAGCTAGCCTTTTCTCTAATCACATTGGCCTGTCTCTCATCTCGTGATGTCATTGATGCACTAATATGTGCGCATGTGTGCGTGCTCAGTCGTGTCCGACTCTTTGTGACCCCATGGAGGGTTGCCCACCAGGCTCCTCTCTCCATGGGGTTTTCCAAGCAAGAATACAGGAGTGGGTTGCCATTGCCTTCTCCTGGGGACCTTCCCAACCCAGGAATCGAACCCAGGTCTCCTACATTGCAGGCAGATTCTTTACTGCAAGGGAGCAGTCAAAAGAAAAAGAGTTTAAACTTCATTTATCCTCTAAACTTGTGGATTCATGGTGTCCCACGCAATCTGGCAGCGGGTATATGTTCACTCAAAGGTTCATAGGCTGGAATATAAATGTCAGCTCTTACAGAGATGCTGGAAAGCACCCAGTCCAACTCCTTCATGTAACAGAAAAGAACTGAAGGCTGGAGAAGAAAACAGCTCTGTTCATGGTGAGAAAACAGCTCTGTTCACAGTTGTTCAGGATACTCGGCACAGTGTGCCTCCAGGGCTCAGGCTCCTGCACCAACTTTACACAATATAACTGACAAACTTTTGCTTTGAGCAGAAACAGCTTGAGAGTCAATAGATGTGTGTGAGGAGGAAAGATGAATCAAGACAGCTCTACCTAAGACACAGAAGACCAAAACGTAACTTAAGGATATCTTTCTCAATTCTTTATGAATGCTTCTCTTGAAAACTCTTGGTTGGATGTCCCTTCTCGAGGCTCCAGTGTGAACTGAACACACCGAAATCCAGTCAGGGTGACCTGGATTAGACAAGGGGAGAAATGGTGGGTGAATCCCAGCCTGCCCTCCCAACCGGACCCTCAGATCCCCTCCTGAAAATGTTTCCAACAGGAGAGAAAACCATTCACCCCCAGTTTAGAAGCAAAGGTGACCAGGCAGGTGAACACTCAGGCTCCTCCCTAGGATTGCGTTACCGTGGGGTCACTGGTGACGAGCTCACCTTCCCGGGCAGGAGGGAGAGATTCTGAGGACAGCGGCTTCAGCTTTCGGTATGTCCACTGACCCCTCCTCTCTCCAGGTTTCAAAACCTACAATTTCAGTTTGGGGTAGTTATCTGACAGAAATTAAAATAAAGTACATGAAAAATATATATATTCTTTCAAGATAAAAAAAACCAATTGTATATATGTGTGTGTGTCTCCGTATACCCAATTAATACTTTAAATTTACATTTATATGCACATATACAGAATTTTTTTTCCCACATAAATTGTATCACACCATGTTTTGTTTTGTAACTTGCCCTTTTCACTAAACTATTTTGCAGATTTTCCCATGATCGTACTGTGTATCACACGATATGGATATACTCCAGTCTATTTAATCAGCACCCACTTGGTTACCATTTAAGTTGTTTCCAATACTTTACTTTTACAAAGAACATCCAATTAGCATTAGGTCACTTTCTTTTTAAAAAAATATTTCCCTTTTTAATTTATCTTTTATTTGCATGTATTTGTTTATTTGGCTGTGTTGGGTCTTCAAGGGCTTCTCACAAGGGGTGATCCGGCTTCCGAGCATAAGAGCTCAGAAGTTGTGGTCCATGCGGTTAGCTGCTCTGAGTCATGTGGGATCTTAGTTTCACGACCAGGGGGCTACCCTGTGTTGTGCTGCGGTGCGTGGGCTTCTCACTGCGGTGGAATCTCTTGTTGCCGAGCACAGGCTCTAGGCCTGCAGGCTCAGTAGCTGTGGCTCACAGGCTTAGTCGACCCGAGGCACGTGGGATCTTCTCAGACCAGGGATCCAACCTGTGCCCCCTGCACCGGCAGGTGGATTCTTAACCTCTGGACCGCCAGGGAACTCGCCAGGTAGCTTTCTTAATTATTCTTTCTCCCACTCCCTGCTTTGAGCTCAGTTATATAAATTCACTTCCATATCTCAGTCCTGATATAAATAATTGCATTTCAATTCTGGACTAGTTAAGTAGCTTGCTGTACCAAATGAAGAGATGAGTATAAAGTGGAGGAAGGGGATGAAGGGGAGACAGTAGAACGATGGGAGAAGGTGGGCGGGGAAGGACCCTCTGAGCTGATCCTAGATGAATGAAGAAATGAACCATGCCTTCCTCCCGGAGGTAACACCTATGGCCTGCGTGCATGTTGTATGTGCTAAGTCACTTCAGTCGTGTCTGACTCTTTGTGACTCCATGGACTGTGACCCACCAGGCTCCTCTGTCCATGGGATTCTCCAGGCAAGAATACTGAGGTGGGTTGCCATGCCCTCCTCCAGGGGATCTTCCCTACCCAGGGATCAAACCCATGTCCATTAGTCTCCTGCACAAGACCACCTGAATAGTAGTCTTCTAACCTGTCTACCAATTTAGACTTCCAAGACTGCCTACCAAAGGTAGGAGGAAAAGCAAGGAGGTTGGCATGGCTGGAACAACATGAGCAAGAAGTAGGATGAGAGGGTGGGAAGGACCCAGGGGCCAGTCACATGGGGATCTTAGAGTTTTAGAGATTTTTTTCTGGGTGTGATCAGATGTTGAAAGTGAGTTTGGGGTAGAGGAGTGACCATCTGGTTCACAACTATGATCCCGGTGTTACAGATGGGAAATCTGAGGCTCAGAGAGATAAGGAAGTTGCCCCATGTCACACAGCTGGAAATCTCAGACCCTGGGCTCCATCATGTCAATGTGAACACAGCCCTATGTGCCTGGACCATCCGCCTTTCTGCCTCCTTCCTTACACAGCTACAGGTTAGCATAGTTCACACTCGCACCCACCAGCAGAGTCTGCTGCCAGCAGGAAAAAAAGTCTCTGGAGCACATGTTCCCTGCCTGAGGGGAAGACCGATTCTTGCACCCTGCCCCTGGAGTCATTCTCTCTTTCTCTCTTATTTTTTTAAATTTTAAAATATTTATTTGTTTGGCTGCACAGGGTCTTAGTTGTGGCATGTGAACTCTTAGTTGTAACATGCGGGATCTAGTTCCCTGATCAGGGTAGAACCAGGACCCCTGTATTGGAAGTGCAGTCTTAGCCACTGGACCACCAGGGAAGCCCCTGGAGACATCCTCTTGACCTCTGAGCTCCAGGACCTCTGCCAGCCTTGCCTATTCCTGTCTCATCTGACTTCTGATCCTTGCCTTACTTCTGAGCCTAATGGCCAGACACACAGCTTCTAGAACGACTTTCTAGTTTCCGGCCTTAGATTATTTAATCTCCATGACCTCTTGCAGGACTTGAGGAAAAGTGGTGATGGTGTTCACTGTGGCTTGACACTGTTTGGTCTTAAGACCTGGCTCTGCTGCTCATAGCTGTGTGGCCCTGGGCAAGTCACTTAGCTCTTCTGAGTGCTGAGTCGCTTCAGTTGTGTCTGACTCTTTGCAACCCAATGGACTCTAGCTTGCCAGGATCCTCTGTCAGGCATTTCTCAGGCAAGAATGCTGGAGTGGGTTACCATGTTCTCTTCCAGGGGATCTTCCAGACCCAGGGATCGAACCCAAGTCTCAAGTCTCCTGCATTGGCAGGCAGGTTCTTTACCACTAGCCCCACCCGGGAAGCAGTTTCTTATCTACCAAACCAGGACAATACCAACAGCACCTCCCGGGCTGTTATGAGGAACATTTCATTTCATTTTATTTTATTTTTAGGCCATACCACATGGCATGTAGGATCTTAGTTCCCTGACCAGGGGTTGAACCCAAACCTGCTGCATTGGGAGCAAGGAGTCTTAGCCACTGGACCACCAGGTAAGTCCCCATTGTGAGGAATAAGCGTGAAATGGCCACAGAGCTCCCTGTGCAGTGTCCGGAGGTGGATGCTCAGCAGAAGTGAACTGAGAAGAGGGCTGCTCGTCTCCCCAGTCTTCCACTCCTCTGTCTCTGAAGTAAGGACTGGCCCTCTTCCCTGCTCATTTGCTAGTTCCAGGGCCCCTCTCCCACGCGTCCTCTTGCAATGTTGCATATATCCGGTGGAGCATGTGAAAACCTGATGAAAAATCCAGGAGGAGGAGAAATGGGTTTACCAGGAAAAAGAACCACGTTGTCCATCTCTTTTCATTTTCACTCGAAATGAGTCTATCTACACCTTTGGTGCCACATCCTCTTTTTGAGGTGATATCAAGCTCTCAGTTTATAGGGAAACTATGGTATGCTTTATAGATCTATAAGAAGTAAGATGGAACATTCAATTCCTTAGAAGTGATTGACACCAGAGAATGTACGGTGCACAGGGGTTACCCCCAGAGTCACTTAGCTACCTCCATGGACCTTTGGTAGCCGTTTCTAGAAGATGTACGCATTTTCAGGGCTAGTGAATAGCCTGCGGAATGTAATTTAGGTGTTGTGATTGGACTGAGGAATCATGCAGAAGAATACTTCCAAGATTCTCATCTTTTAAAAAGGCTTATTCTTTCTGTATAATTTTAGACTGACAAAAAATGTTGCCAAAAGCCCATCCAGCAAGTTCCCATATAAACTTCAATTAGCCTCCTCTAATATTAACACTTTACATAATCAAGATGTGACTAACAATGTTGCCTAAACATTGATATAATTATAATACTGCTAACTTAGCTGTAGACTTTATTCCCCAAGTGGCTCAGGTAGTAAAACATCTGCCTGCCATGCAGGAGACATGGGTTCAATCCCTGGACCAGGAATATCCCCTAAAGAAGGGAATGGCAACCCATTCCAGTAATCTTGCCTGGGAAATCCCATGGACAGAGGTGTTCATGGGACCACAGAGTTGGACAGGACTGAATGACTAATGCACAGACTTGAACCAGATTTCCCCAATTTTTCCATTTACATCCTTTTTCTAGTCCAGGATACCACATCACATTTAGTTGTCATGGCTCCTTAGTCTCTTCCAATCTGTTACAATTTCTTGATGTTTCCTTATCTTTTGTGATCTTAACAGTTTTGAACTATACTAGTCAAGTATGTTGTAAAATGTCCTTTAACTTGGCTTTTTCTGATGTCTCCTGAGTAGCTTAAGGTTATAAATTTTGGGGAAGAACACGCCATGAGATGTGCCCTTCTCATTGTATCATGTCAGGGACCAGATATTATTGGTATGTCCTAATTCCCGGTGATGTTACCCCTTATCATTTGTCTGCCAGGGTTCTCTACTATCTGTTTCTCCTCAAACTTTCACTCACTAATTTTAGCATCCATAAGTGGTTTGTGCCTGTTGCAGTTATTTCTGTGGTGTTCAAATGATCCTATCTGAAGTAGCCTTAACCAGAAAAGTAAAAATCTAAAACTGACAAAATGATATTTTTAAGACTTCGAAATGATAAATAATTGTTTTTGAATTTTTAACTTTGTGTTGGGGTATAGCCCATTAACAGGGTTGTGATAGTTTCAGGTGAACTGCAAAGGGACTCAGCCATGCACATACATGTATCCATTCTTTCCCAAACTCCACTTTCCTCCAGGCTGCTACACAACATGGAGCAGAATTCCCTGTGTTCTATAGTAGGTCCTTGTTGGTTACCCATTTTAAATGCAGCAGCGTGTACATGACCTTCCCAAACTCCATAGCTATCTCTTCCACCCAGCCAACATAAGTTTGTTTCCTAAGTCTGTGAGTCTCTCTCTGATAAATAATTTTTAACAAACAAAACTGGCCTCAAACTAATAAACCTAAAATCTGTAAGCAAATGAAAACAACATTAGTTTAACAACAAAAATTATTTATTATTAGAAGCTATCTCTCTTCATTGGTGGTTTATCTTTAAATATAAGATTTCCAGCAGATCATTACTTCAAGGCCTTGATATTTTGAATAGTTGGATACTTGATAGGGAAATTATACTTGCTTCTAGAATTACAAAAATCTCAGCTTTCTAAAAATGCTCTCTTAATGGTCATTTCTCTATTGGTGATCAACATGTAAAGTTTAATATGGTACTAATATTTTACTGGAGTATATACATGTTTCTGAGTAAGTTTTAAAAATAAAACTTACAGATTCATAGGCAGGAAAAATTTAGAATTTATTAATTTAAATTCTTCTTGAAGGAAGGGTTGCCCTTTCTCTTTCCTTTATTCATTTACAACACTATAAACTCATGGATATTTACTTTGTTCTTTGCATTGTAATCCCATGTTATTGTTATTTATTTTGTTGTTCAAATTGTTTCAGCTTTGGCTATTGGAAGCACTTTCAGGTTTCAACAAGCCCCCAACCCTGGTGTTTGAGCACTTCCTCATTCTATAGCACTACGAGATGTTTCAGGCTCATTTTGTATCATCGCTGCTCCACTCCTGAAATCAATGGGCTCCCTAGGGCCACCTGGGATGCCCATGTGGTGACCTAGATGAGTGGATTGGGAGGGTGGAAGAGAGGCTCAAGAGGGAGGGGATATATGTATACATATGGCTGATTCACTTCATTGTACAGCAGAAACTAACAAAGTGGCAAAGCAATTATATTCCAATAAAAATAATAAAAAGATTCATCCATGTTCTTATATGGACCACTCGTTTGTTCCTTTTAACTACTGAGTGGTATTCCACATATGGATATATAACAGTTCGTTTATCTATTCACCAGTTGAAGAACATCAATCAGATGTTTTGTTTCGGGAAATTATGAGTAAAACTGTTGTGTGAATATCCATGTATAGGTTTTGTGGAAGTATTAAGGTTTCAGTCATGAGTAAACATCTAGGAGTGAGGTTGCTGGGTCGTATGGTAAGTATATATTTAACTTCATAAGAAACTGGCAAACTGTCTTCCAAAGTGGCTGCACCATTGTGAATTTCTACCAATGAAGTACAAGAGTTGATCCTTATCAGCACATAAAGGTGTCAGTTTTTTTCTTGTTCTTTTTAAAACCATTCTAAAAGTGTGTCGTGATTCTCATTGTGATTTTAATTTGCCCATCTCTAAAGACTAATGACACTGAGCATATTTCAACAGTCATGTTTATTAGCGGGCTTCCCCGGTGGCTCGGCAGTAAAGAATCCACCTGCAATGCAGGAGACACAGGTTCGATCCTGGGTTGGGAAGATGCCCTGGAGGAGGGCATGGCAATCCACTCCAGCATTCTTGCCTGGAGAATCCCATGGACAGAGGAGCCTGGCGGGCTACCGTCCATGGAGTCTTAGAGAGTCAGACACGACTGAAGTGACTGAGCACACACACACACAGGCTATTTGCCACCGGAATGTCTTTTAGGTGAAGTGTCTGTTCAAATCTTTTGTCTGTCCATTTCCTCATCACCTTATGGACCTGAAACTCTCACCCCCACTTCTGTCTCTCTTCATCCCCACCCATGGGGGCTGCCCTCACTCTACACTTCCCCCATTATAATCACAGATTCTTTTTAGGTATCCCCTCATCAGTCAAGACAGTTTGGTGAATTTTACTCTTTATGGTATGTATTATGCAAGCATTTAAAATTTGTAACTGTAAAACTATATTTTCATATTAGTCTACTTTGTCAAACCACCACTCCTAAGATTTTTGACATGAGTCCCTCAGGGATTTTGTTTCAGCGTCTGTCTCCCAGTGACATGGCCCATTAGTGTTGCCAAGAGACTTAATGGAAATTGGACATGCCCTTCAGCAGAGTGAAGCATCTTCAAGGGACTTAATGTTGGGTGCTGGGAGGATTTCCGTACAGGTTCCTCAGGTGGAGCAGATGGTAAGTGTGTAAGTATGTTTAGGATGAAGGGAATGATTTATTTCCACAGGTTTCCTGACTTAAAAAAGTATTTGGGGAGTTCCCTGGTGTCTAGTGGGTAAGACTCAGAGCTCCCAATGCAGGGGCTTGAGTTTGATCCCTGGTCAGGGAACTAGGTCCCGTATGCTGCAACTTCAAGATCCCACATGCTGCAATGAAGATTGAAGACCCTACATGCCACAGCTAAGATATGATGTAGTCAAATAAATATATTTTTTTAAGTATTTGGATCAACCTCACACTCTACAGTGAAATGTCATGAATTATAATTAAAATAAAATGAAGGAGAGAAGGAAGGGTCCCCTGTGCCAGAGACTTGGTATTCATTCATTCATTTAATTCTCACAATTCTGAGAGGTCATTTACTCCCAGTTGACAAATGAGGAGACTGAAATTCCAGGGCCTGGCCTACATCCCCGGCTCAGACTCCAGGGCTTTCACTCTCTCCAGTTTTATTTTATTGCCTCAGGGATCTAATATTAGAAAATTTTTTTTAGAAATTAGTATTAGCAATAGTATTTTAAGAAGTTTAGAGAATCACAGAGACCCTGAGAGGTGGGAGCTGACTGTGGCTGGGACAGAACTTATTTCTGGCATTTACTCATTTGGTGTGTGAACTTGGAGAAGTAATTCAACATTAGTTTGCTTTAGTTTGCCTCTCTTGAACTGTGGTCTCCAAACTCTTTTTATTGCACATCCCATTGGTTTAAAAAAAAGAAAAATGTTATGGCATGCTTGTTTATGAAGTGTTTATCTATTTATAAAATTATATACATATAAAGTTCCACTAACATTTATGTGTGTTTTTAAAACATTTATTAAAACAAAATTTCAAAATGATGAGAGAGATAAAATAACTACAACTCTACTCTCACTAGTATTTTTGCTTGGGACCATGTGATGCATTAGATTGTTTTTGTTTTTACCTCATGTGACAAATAAGGAATAGAGGTGTCTGCTCTGCCATGCTCCTGCTGTTTAATTCTGCCTGCATTTCTTATTAGCTTTACTCTCTGATTCCATTAGAGAAATAATTTTAAGCCATTAGCCTATTTTTATCAGGGTTAGGTTTATCAAAACTAGCTTAGAAATCTATAAATCCATGCAAACTGCCACACATAAACTGCAGCGTGTCCCACAATAGAAACAAATGTGTTATGGGGATGCTATTAATGTCTCCAGATTATGGGATTCCCTCAGGTTTTCTTCTTTGTCGTCCAGAACACCTGACCTTCTGACAGGAGGACTGAGAGAGGAGACCTGTGTCAACCCATTTATTAAGCACTAGTTAAAGCTTGATTTCTGTTTTGTTGTAGATAAAAATAAATCTAAGCTGGAATATTTTCTTATTCTGCTCAAAAGCATTGTCTTGCACGTCTACCAGGTACAAAGACTTCATTTTAAGGCCCACTGATCTATAAAATGAGTCTGTGTTCCCTCCAAGCAGAGGAGACCTAGGGTTCAATGGTATGAGTTCCATTAAACATTGTTGAATTATTCAGAGAAAGGGCTAAAATGCCTTGAAGAAAAATATTATTGCATCTCTAAACTAATTTTGCTGCAGGGATTGAGGACATCTAAGAGGGAGGATGACGTTAACCGAAACTGGGGCTCACATTAAATGTGAGTTTCCTGCTCTTCTGAGGATGGCCTGTTTCCTACTATGCCTTTGATGCACTGTGGTCGGTCCCAGGAAGATGGAGGAAGCTACTTTGTTGACGTTTCTTCTGGTCAAGGAACTCAGATGAGCCTATGACCCATTCAGAGTCTCCTTCTCTGAATTCTCTTTCCCATCTCAGAATATCAAAACCTTAAAAAAATCAGTCTGGCCTCGAACAAGCTGGACTCAGGTCCCCAAAGTAGAGAAAAACCCCAGACTGGTCCAGGTAAGATGACTTAAGATCAGCTTACAGGAGCAGCCCCTTGGAGAGCCTGAGTTGAGTTCTAACTCTAGCCCAAGGGCTTGGGATGAAAGTGAGTCAACTTGAGGAATGCAGTGAATTCTACATTTAGCCCAAAATTAGTCATCGTGGCAAAAAGCGATAGAGCCACAGCTTTTGTTCGACCTCCTTTTCAGCTGCAACAAAGTGACTGGTGAAAACAGGGGTCTGAAGAAGGAGCAGGCTAGCATGAGTTAAGTGGGGAGTCCTGAGACCAGGCAAGTCCCCAACACTGAGGCAAAATGCTGCATGGCTTTATTGAATGTCTCTCTCAGCTGTTGCTTAAAAACAAAATAGCCTTGCAATAGGAGAAGTAAAAGAAATAAATGATGAAAGGACCTGCAATTTAAAGTACTCCAAGAAATCCACAATTCAATGGCAGGAATATAATTTAAATGACCTGGAGGAAAGGACATTTTTAGTTTCTAAAGTGGAGTTCACGTCCACCAGAAATTTGACAGCTCAGATGAGTCAGTCAGCAAAAGAATAGGTATATTCTACTAAAAAAAATTAGGGCTTATATTTGGAATGAGAATTTCTTGTACACATTTTCATTTAAATTCACAACTTGCAACAGAGCCTAATAAAAGTCTCCCTTCTGACAACCCATCCTCCCAGCCACTTAATTCCTCTCCAATTCAGAGAGATGCTGAGACAGTTCGTCTTTTGTTGATGTTGTTGTTCAGTTGCTAAGTTGTGTCTGACACTTTTCGACCCCATGGACTTTGGCTTACCAGGCTTCCCTATCCTTCGCTATCTCCCAAAGTTTGTTCAAGCTCCTGTTCATTGAGTCGGTGATGCTATCTAACCAACTCACCCTGTCATCCCTTTTCATCTTTGTTGGCCAACAAATGTGTGACTTATTGGTGAATTGGTCTGGCTTATGAGGACAGGCAGTAATCCAAGAACAAATCCTAGTAGAATGGAAAAGTTGTTAAAGAAGCACTTTTTTTTAAGGATTATTTCATGTATGCACAATGTAACATCAGCAGCATCATCCCCTGATAGGAAGCACAAGGAAAAACCGTAGAAGTTACCAGTACTTAGGAGGAAAATATTTTGACGGAATGGGAAGAGATAACATAACTCCCCTTCTTTTGATTATCTACTGAATGTTTGGTGGCTTTTGACCTTGAGGATCTTTATGTAAGTACTTGAGTTAGAGTTTGGCATCTGGTTTGACCTGAATTGCCCAGGCACAGCTCGTCCTAAATATTATGAGGTCACGTGTGGTAAGAAGGATTTTTCTTGGCTCTGGAATGTTTCAAACTATCAAATGTAAAGTCTAGCCATTTCTCATTACATTTTCCTTTCTTTGGATATGGTTTTAGCTTCTCCCAGCCATTCGACTCTGCTTTATGGAAGAAGTTTCTCACATCCCCACCATTGCTCTGGTCCCAGATTCCAGGAACCCAAGGAGTGATGTGTCATAATTTAAGTGGTTGCCAGCTAATCTCCTTTCCCAGAGGAGTGAGCAGTGAAAGAGAAAGAGGGTAGCAAAAGTTCTTTCAGTAGCTGATATTTCACATGCTTTATCTCATTTAATAATATGCCCACCCAGCCCTCTAATATTTTCAATGTAACAAATGTCATGAAATGAAACTGTTAAAGACTTAGAGCTATGGTGTGTATATCCTGGTCCTCACCATTCCAGAAATCATCTCTAGCTTCAAGGTGTGGGGAAGAAATGGGGTGTGAAATAGTATTTACTAGGCAAAAATGAGGGCTTCCCAGGTTGCTCAGTGGTAAAGAATCTGCCTACAATGCAGGAGATGGAGGAGGCTCAAGTTGGATCCCTGGGTCGGGAATATCCCCTGGAATAGAAAATGGCAACCCACTCAGGTATTCTTGCCAGGAAAATTCCATGGATACAGGAGCCTGACAGACAGCAGTCCGTGGGGTCACAAGAGACACGACTGAGCAACTGAGCGCACAAACACACAGGCAAAAATGTGTAAATACGCCGTTACACACGACCACTTAGGTTTTCAGATGTTCCAGGTATCCTTCAGCATTGGTTTATGAGACTCTGCAATGTCTCCAGATTATAATCCTCTACACCACCATCTCTAAAACAATTCACCATAATTTAAACGACAAATGCATGTGACAAGCTGTCTGAGTATTATAACAACACACATGGCGATAGAGAGTGTTTTTCACTGTTTCTTTGGATCAGCTCACAGACTGTCGGAACTTAAGTCTTCCAGGTTAATATTTTTCAAAGTTCAGTCAATTGCATAAATCTTCATAAACCTTTTTAAATGGAATTTTGAAAAGTGTATCAAAATGATATTGCAAACAGTGAAAGATTTCTGTATTTGTCATGTCTAACTAATTCCATATATCTAGAAGTTATCACTTTTAGCACTTCTAAATTATTTTCCTGTTTACCTCCAATTCTTTATTTTTTACAAGTCCTGATGTTTCCCCTTGATTTTTTTTAATGTTAGCATTATTTATTGATTGACTTCTGTGGCAGATTCAGATCAAGCTTAATTTCAATATCCCTTACCCAACTCCCACCCCCACACTCCAACCTTCCCCGTTCTTTCAATAGAAGCATGTGGATAAAATCAATATTCAGTTGACATTACTTTAAGGATGAAAACACTCTTGACATCTGAGCCATGTAGTAAAGTATGGTTCCTTTCCTTTTCTGAGCAAATTTTTGTTTTCCTTGGGAAACCTTTTGCAGTGTTGATAATGGTACCAGAGTTGGATAAGACTTTTTATATAGTTTTCCCTAACACACCTCCAAACTTCCCTTAGTTGCCTAAATCTTCTCTCTGCATTCATATTCTTGATATCACAACAGTTTGATCTTCTTGAAGACTTCTCTTCTGGAGTCTTCTGAACAGCTGGTTGAGAGGGGGCAGATTTCTGGCCCTTTGGAGTTCTACTCCTTCTTAAATAAAAATTTTTTTTCTTTTGTTTAAAATTAATTAATTAAAAAATTTAAATTATGAAAGCATGATAACACATTTACAGGAGACTTGGAAAATACAGAACAAGATTACACATAGTTATACTATATATCACAATTATTTTTTAAGTAGATAAATTAAACTTTTAGTTTAATTTTTAGTTAGAGTTTCAATATCAAGCTCTCAAAAATTAATAGAATGAATGTATAGAGAAGTAGATGGATATGGTAGACCTGAAAAGCACTATGAACTAATCCAAGATAACTAAGAATGATACAATTTTCACAGGACAGTAGAGTACAAATTCTATTCAAGTTCCCATAAATTACAAACTAGGAGACACTGGAACATAAAAAGAAGGTGCAAAAATTTCATGGCCTAAAGGTATTTTAATCATACAGAGTCTGTTCTCCTATCACTGTGGAATTACGTTAGAAATCAATATCAAAAGATACTTGAAAATAACCGATATATTTTCAAGTGCAATGTGACATTTACCAAGAAAGATCTAAGCAGACTTTTAATCGCTTTTCATCTTACCTCCCTGCCTATGCTTCAAGGGGTAATTGATGGTACAAATCCCTAGGCTTTTCAGAGGTTCTGAGATGCAAATCAGGTTGCCTGTGAACTTCACCCGCTGCTGGCTTAGGATTCAACTTTCCCAGATCGACTCATCAATTACCCCATGTCCTTCTTGGATGTCTAGTTTCTAAGATTTTGTTGCCATAATATCTCTCTCATTTTATTTGTATCATTAGGTGCAAATTTTGTGCTACTGCGTATGCTTTAAAACAAGTCCTTCTAAACCTTTTTACACTGTTGGTAAGAATGTAAATTGGTACAGCCATTATGGAGAACAGCACAGAAGTTCCTTAAAAAACTAAAGACAGTTACGATATGATCCAGTGACCTGGGTTTGATCCCTGGATTGGGAAGATGCCCTGGAGAAGGGAATGCCAACCTACTCCAGTATTCTTGCCTGGAGAATTCCATGGATAGAGGAGCCTGTCAGGCTACAGTCCATGGGGTCACAAAGAGTCAGACACAATTTTGCCTGTGTATATATGATCCAGCACTCCCACTCCTGGGCATATCTGGAGAAAACCATAGTTCAAAAACATATGCACCCCAGTGTTCATCAGTTCAGTTCAGTCGCTCAGTCATGTCCTACTCTTTGCAACCCCATGAATCACAGCACGCCAGGCCTCCCTGTCCATCACAAACTCCTGGAGTTTACTCAAACTCATGTCCATAGAGTCGGTGATGCCATTCAGCCATCTCATCCTCTGTCATCCCCTTCTCCTGCCCCCAATCCCTCCCAGCATCAGGGTCTTTTCCAATGAGTCAACTCTTCGCATGAAGTGGCCAAAGTATTGGAGTTTCAGCTTCAGCATCAGTCCTTCCAATGAACACCCAGGACTTATCTCCTTCAGGATGGACTGGTTGGATCTCCTTGCAGTCCAAGGGACTCTAAGTAGCACTATTTACAATATATAAGACATGAAAGCAACCTGTGTCCACTGACAGATGAATGGATAAAGAAAATGCAGTGTGTGAACACACACACACACACACACACACACACACACAATGGATTATTACTCAGCCAGAAAAAGGAATGGAGGCAGCAACACAGATGGATCTAGAAGTTATCGTGTAAGTCAATCAGAGAAACACATACATCGTATGCTGTCACCTATATGTGGAGTCTAAAATGTAATACAAATGCACTTATTACAAAGCAAAACAGACTCACAACCAGAGAAAACCAAATTATGGCTAACCAGTGGGGAAAGGGAGGGAGGGATAAATTAAGAGCTTGGGACTAACATATACACACTACTGTATATAAAATAGATGACCAACGAGGACCTACTGTATAGCACAGGGAACTATACTTAACATCTTGTAATAACCAGTAATGAATATATAAAAGAAAATATATAACTGAATCACTTTACACCTGAAATAAAACTTTTAAAAACTAAATCCTTCTAAGCATGTCATTTTACTTTATTTTACCTTTTCCTAAGCATTAAAAAGCATTTTTACTGGAGTATAGTTGATTTACAATGCTGTGTTAGTTTCTGCTGTATAGCAAAATGAGTCAGTTATACATGTATCTACTTTTTTTAAAGGTGATTTTCCCATATAGGTCATTACAGAGTATTGAGTAGAGTTCCTATGCTATACAGTAGGTCCTTATTAGTTATTTTATATAGAGTAGAATAAATACATCATTTTAAACTGAAAAGACTTTTGTTCGGACTATTGTTTCCTTAGTAGTTTTCTTTACACTGACTTGATTTCTGTATTTTAATTCATCCTATTGAATAATATTCATGAAATAATGATTTGGTATAACTATGTTTTCTAAAATAGATTTCCTAAAATACACTTACATATATTAAAAAAAAAAAAATCTGGTTAACCACTAGTGGTGTTTACTCCACATATGGAAACATTACTCTGGTCTAAAGTAGAAACTAAGGTCCAGGGAGGTTATGCACTTTAGGTCAAACAAGAGGCAGAACTAGGACATTCTTTGGCTCTCCTGAATCCCTTATTTGTTCTCATCAGTAAGCCAGGCTGCCTGAGCCTCTATCTAGATGCACTTGTTAATTATATACCTTACTTCTCTAAGCTCTTTACTAGCATTTACCATGTCATGCCATTATCAAATTATCCAGCCACTAAGTAATAGGCTTTGTTTAAAGCTCATAGTTCCAAATATGAACCACTTGTAGCCCTGAATAGGGAGACCCATTGGTGGAAAAAATCAATGAGGTCAGTATTGCCTTCTACTCATCTGACAAGAATGGTTACTTATTAAGTAATCAAGTTTTCCATCATGGTGTCCAAAAGTCTTATTCATTTCACAATGAGTAAAAGAAGGGCACCAGAGTAGGGTATGTTCTTTACTTATCTACGTGCGATGCACAGGACTTCCAAGTCACAGAGACTTTACATATTTTCCCCAACAGAAGGTAGTGCAGTTTGTAAATGGCAGAATCTGTTTGAAAACACACTTTTTTCTCCAAGTCCATCACTTAAATAGAAATGGCCCAAAGCCAATATTACTTCAAGCATAGGAATTCTCACATAGTTTATCCTCACCAATAAATTCTGCAATACCAAATTTAGCTTGGTGAGACCAGCACAATGCTGAAAATACTTCCTCTGCTGTTGCTTGGCAATGTTTAATAAAAGTGGAGCAGATGTTGAACTATAGAGGCAGGTTAAAATTTGAACTTACACATGTTATTATAACTAATTAAACCCAAATGAAAGACACCAATTTGAGAATGACAAAGTCATTGAAATAGCACTTTGGAGTTTAACAGGACTCAATATGTGTAACATAATTTGGTTCTCTATAGTTATACTTTTTAACTGTCACAGTCTAACTTCAAATAATACCATTCCACTTTAAGTATAGTATAAAAATTTTATAACAGTATGTTTCTATTTCTTCCTTCTTGCCTTTGTGCTATTTTCGTATATTTTGCCTCAACATATGTTATGAAGTCTATATACACTCTGACTATTTTTGCTTTAAATAGCCAATCACTGTTTAAAGAAATTACATATCTGTCTATCATTTCTGGACTCTACCATCATTCTAGACTCTTGTATGATATCCTACCTGAAAAACTTCCATTAATATTTCATGCAGCAAAGAACACCTAGTGATGAATTTTTTCACCTTTGAGAAGTTTTTATCTCACTTTTATTTTTGAAACATGTTCACTAGGTATTATATCCAAGATTGATAGTTTTTCTTCCATCACTTTAAAGATGTTGCTCCCCCACAGCTTGCTGCTACACTCATCTGAGAGATGGCAAGTGGACCTGAGCCTCAGATGGTAAGGACCTGGCAAAATTCAAGCCAGGAACACTGGCGGGCCACAGCTGGACAACCCTACCTACGGGCTTCTGTCATTTCCATGAGCTGCCATAGGTGTGTCAGTGGAGGCAGGGAAATGGGTAGAGATAATTCACGCTGGCCTGAACACAAGCCAAAATCTCCTTTTCTGTGCCTTGGTGGCAAGCACCTCCATGGCTCCAAGGTGCTGTAGAAAAGGCAGAGTGGTGGCTCCACATGTCAGTGTTTCCATTCCTCCAGTCCTTGGGGAAGTGTCACTGTGTTCTACCAGTTTGTCAGTTCAAGCCCGGGGTAACTACCAGCAGGTATATACAGAGATTGGTTACGACATGGGAGCACGCCACAGCCTCAAGCTGCTGCTGGATTAATTAGGAAAAACTGTTGCTGCCTTCATTTCCCCTGGCTGGCTTTGGACTCTCTTCCCCACTTGTACTTTGGCAGAGATGCTGAATGCTGATGAGGTAGCACTTGGACTCCTGCCAGAGGAGTCTCTAATTAAGGCAATTAGGCGAGAGCTGGAGCACACTGTAGTGAGCCCTGCAGTGGTGCCAAGGGTCTCCTGGGTCAAGCGACCACGCTGTAGCTCTGCAGCTGATGGACCCCTGGGGGAGTCTCAGTGAAACCAAAACAGGAAGAAATCACCTTTCCTTCTGTGAAACACTCCGGGGTGTCCAAAACAAGGCAAAGTGACAGTGACAGGTCAATACAGAGCAAGGATAATATATATTATTTTTCTTTTTGTTTTCCATTTATTTTTATTAGTTGGAGGCTAATTACTTTACAATATTGTAGTGGTTTTTGTCATACATTGACATGAATCAGCCATAGATTTACATGTATTCCCCATCCCGATCCCCCCTCCCACCTCCCTCTCCACCCGATTCCTCTGGGTCTTCCCAGTGCACCAGGCCCGAGCACTTGTCTAATGCATCCAGCCTGGGCTGGTGATCTGTTTCACCCTTGATAATATACATGTTTCAAAGCTGTTCTCTCGAAACATCCCACCCTCGCCTTCTCCCACAGAGTCCAAAATTCTGTTCTGTACATCTGTGCCTCTTTTTCTGTTTTGCATATAGGGTTATCGTTACCATCTTTCTAAATTCCATATATATGCGTGAGTATACTGTATTGGTCTTTATATTTCTGGTTTACTTCACTTTCTATATTGGGCTCCAGTTTCATCCATCTCATTAAAACTGATTCAAATGAATTCTTTTGAATGGCTGAGTAATATTCCATGGTGTATATGTACCACAGCTTCCTTATCCATTCATCTGCTGATGGGCATCTAGGTTGCTTCCATGTCCTGGCTATTATAAACAGTGCTGCGATGAACATTGGGGTACACGTGTCTCTTTCAGATTTGGTTTCCTCAGTGTGTATGCCCAGAAGTGGTATTGCTGGGTCATATGGCAGTTCTATTTCCAGTTTTTTAAGGAATCTCCACACTGTTCTCCATAGCAGCTGTACTAGTCTGCATTCCCACCAACAGTGTAAGAGGGTTCCCTTTTCTCCACACCCTCTCCAGCATTTATTGCTTATAGCCTCTTGGATAGCAGCCATCCTGACTGGCGTGTAATGGTACCTCATTGTGGTTTTGATTTGCATTTCTCTGATAATGAGTGATGTTGAGCATCTTCTCATGTGTTTGTTAGCCATCTGTATGTCTTCTTTGGAGAAATGTCTGTTTAGTTCTTTGGCCCATTTTTTGATTGGGTCATTTATTTTTCTGGAATTGAGCTTCAGGAGTTGCTTGTATATTTTTGAGATTAATCCTTTGTTGCTTCACTTGCTATTATTTTCTCCCAATCTGAGGGCTGTCTTTTCACCTTGCTTATAGTTTCCTTTGTTGTGCAAAAGCTTTTAAGTTTCATTAGGTCCCATTTGTTTATTTTTGCTTTTATTTCCAATATTCTGGGAGGTGGGTCATAGAGGATCCTGCTGTGATTTATGTCGGAGAGTGTTTTGCCTATGTTCTCCTCTAGGAGTTTTATAGTTTCTGGTCTTACATTTAGATCTTTAATCCATTTTGAGTTTATTTTTGTGTATGATGTTAGAGAGTGTTCTAGTTTCATTCTTTTACAAGTGGTTGACCAGTTTTCCCAGCACCACTTGTTAAAGAGGTTGTCTTTTTTCCATTGTATATCCTTGCCTCCTTTGTCGAAGATAAGGTGTCCATAGGTTCGTGGATTTATCTCTGGGCTTTCTATTCTGTTCCATTGATCTATATTTCTGTCTTTGTGCCAGTACCATACTGTCTTGATGACTGTGGCTTTGTAGTAGAGTCTGAAGTCAGGCAGGTTGATTCCTCCATTTCCATTCTTCTTTCTCAAGATAACTTTGGCTATCTGAGGTTTTTTGTATTTCCATACAAATTGAGAAATTATTTGTTCTAGTTCTGTGAAAAATACCGTTGGTAGCTTGATAGGGATTGCATTGAATCTATAGATTGCTTTGGGTAGTATAGCCATTTTGACAATATTGATTCTTCCAATCCATGAACATGGTATACTTCTCCATCTGTTTGTGTTCTCTTTGATTTCTTTCATCAGTGTTTTATAGTTTTCTATGTATAGGTCTTTTGTTTCTTTAGGTAGATATACTCCTAAGTATTTTATTCTTTTTGTTGCAATGGTGAATGGTATTATTTCCTTAATTTCTCTTTCTGTTTTCTCATTGCTAGTGTATAGGAATGCAAGGGATTTCTCTGTGTTAATTTTATACCCTGTAACTTTACTATATTCATTGATTAGCTCTAGTAATTTTCTGGTAGAGTCTTTAGGGTTTTCTATGTAGAGGATAATGTCATCTGCAAACAGCAAGAGTTTCACTTCTTCTTTTCCTATCTGGATTCCTTTTACTTCTTTTTCTGCTCTGATTGCTGTGGCCAAAACTTCCAAAACTATGCTGAATAGTAGTGGTGAGAGTGGGCACCCTTGTCTTTTTCCTGATTTCAGGAGAAATGCTTTCAATTTTTCACCATCGAGGGTAATGCTTGCTGTGGGTTTGTCATATATAGCTTTTATTATGTTGAGGTATGTTCCTTCTATTCCTGCTTTCTGGAGAGTTTTAATCATAAATGAGTGTTGAATTTTGTCAAAGGCTTTTTCTGCATCTATTAAGATAATCATATGGTTTTTATCTTTCAATTTGTTAATGTGGTTATTACATTGATTGATTTGCAGATATTAAAGAATCCTTGCATTCCTGGGATAAAGCCCACTTGGTCATGATGTATGATTTTTTAATATGTTGTTGGATTCTGTTTGCTAGAATTTTGTTAAGGATTTTTGCATCTATGTTCATCAGTGTTAGTGGCCTGTAGTTTTCTTTTTTGTGGCATCTTTGTCTGGTTTTGGAATTAGGGTGATGGTGGCCTCATAGAATGAGTTTGGAAGTTTACCTTCTTCTGCAATTTTCTGGAAGAGTTTGAGTAAGATATGTGTTAGCTCTTCTCTAAATTTTTGGTAGAATTCAGCTGTGAAGCCATCTGGTCCTGGGCTTTTGTTTTCTGGAAGATTTCTGATTACAGTTTTGACTTCCTTGCTTGTGATGGGTCTATTAAGATCTTCTATTTCTTTCTGGTTCAGTTTTGGAAAGTTATACTTTTCTAAGAATTTGTCCATTTCTTCCAAGTTGTCCATTTTATTG
Source organism: Muntiacus reevesi (assembly GCF_963930625.1). Lineage (NCBI taxonomy): Eukaryota > Metazoa > Chordata > Mammalia > Artiodactyla > Cervidae > Muntiacus > Muntiacus reevesi. The sequence continues at coordinate 13,746,556 of NC_089259.1, forward strand.
GCATAGAGCTGCTGGTAGTAGTCTCTTATGATCCTTTGTATTTCAGTGTTGTCTGCTGTGATCTCTCCATTTTCATTTCTAATTTTGTTAATTTGGTTCTTCTCCCTTTTTTTCTTAGTGAGTCTTGCTAACGGTTCGTCAATTTTGTTTATTTTTTCAAAAAACCAGCTTTCAGCTTTGGTGATTTTTGCTATGGTCTCTTTAGTTTCTTTTGCATTTATTTCTGCCCTAATTTTTAAGATTTCTTTCCTTGTACTAACCCTGGGGTTCTTCATTTCTTCCTCTCTAGTTGCTTTAGGTGTAGAGTTAGGTTATTTATTTGACTTTTTTCTTGTTTCTTGAGGTAAGCCTGTAATGCTACGAACCTTCCCCTTAGCACTGCTTTTACAGTGTCCCATAGGTTTTGGGTTGTTGTGTTTTCATTTTCATTTGTTTCAATGCATATTTTGATTTCTTTTTTGATTTCTTCTATGATTTGTTGGTTATTCAGAAGCGTGCTATTTAGCCTCCATATGTTTGAATTTTTAATAATTTTTTTCCTGTAATTGATATCTAATCTTACTGCACTGTGGTCAGAAAAGATGACTGGAATGATTTCAATTTTTCTGAATTTACCAAGGCTAGATTTATGGCCCAGGATTTGATATATTCTGGAGAAGGTTCCATGTGCACTTGAGAAAAAGGTGAAGTTGATTGTTCTGGGGTGAAATGTCCTATACATACCAATTAGATCTAGCTGGTCCATTGTGTCATTTAAAGTTTGTGTTTCCTTGTTAATTTTCTGTTTAGTTGATCTATCCATAGTTGTGAGTGGGGTATTAAAGTCTCCCACTATTATTGTGCTACTATTAATTTCCTCTTTCATACTTGTTAGCGTTTGCCTTACATATTGTGGTGCTCCTATGTTGGGTGCATATATGTTTATAATTGTTATATCTTCTTCTTGGATTGATCCTTTGATCATTATGTAGTGTCCTTCTTTGTCTCTTTTCACAGCCTTTATTTTAAAGTCTATTTTATCTGATATGAGTACTGCTACTCCTGCTTTCTTTTGGTCTCCGTTTGCATGAAATATTTTTTTCCAGTCCTTCACTTTTAGTCTGTATGTGTCCCTTGTTTTGAGGTGGGTCTCTTGTAGACAGCATATATAGGGGTCTTGTTTTTTTATCCATTCAGCCAGTCTTTGTCTTTTGGTTGGGGCATTCAACCCATTTACATTTAAGGTAATTATTGATAGGTATGGTCTTGTTGCCATTTACTTTGTTGTTTTGGGTTCGCATTTATACAACCTTTCTGTGTTTCCTGTCTAGAGAACATCCTTTAGCACTTGTTGAAGAGCTGGTTTGGTGGTGCTGAATTCTCTCAGCTTTTGCTTGTCTGTAAAGCTTTTGAATTCTCCTTCATATCTGAATGAGATCCTTGCTGGGTACAGTAATCTAGGTTGTAGGTTATTCTCTTTCATTATTTGAAGTATGTCCTGCCATTCCCTTCTGGCCTGGAGGGTTTCTATTGATAGATCAGCTGTTATCCTTATGGGAATCCCTTTGTGTGTTATTTGTTGTTTCTCCCTTGTTGCTTTTAATATTTGTTCTTTGTGTTTGATCTTTGTTAATTTGATTAATATGTGTCTTGGGGTGTTTCACCTTGGGTTTATCCCCTTTGGGACTCTCTGGGTTTCTTGGACTTGGGTGGCTATTTCCTTCCCCATTTTAGGGAAGTTTTCAGCTATTAAGGGATAATATATTTTGCAGTATCAACTTCACTTCCTGGTTGATGAATTTGGCAAGAACTACATCACTGACAGACAAATCATAGTAAAACTGTTTCAATGTAAAATATTTAAAAATGAATATTATAGAGAGACCAATAATAGTGACCCTTTTTGTGGGAAATCACTACCTGGCAAATTCTTTCATAGAGTACTTCTTTATTTCTGCAAAAAAAAAAAAAAAAAAAAAAAAGCTATTATTCCCATTTTACAGATACAAAGTGAGGCTCAAAGAGGTTGCATAACCACAAAATCACAAACTAGCACTTAGAATTCCCAGGAAGAATCTTTCTTCATCATCACAGTGCATGCTACCTTCCATCACTATACCGTGCTACCTTTCAAAGGCTAATGACCACTCCACTTCTGCCATTCACACACGTCTACTTAAGGAAAGCAACTGAGACGCCTTTACTGTAGGAACTTGGCCTTCTGACTCTACTTTCTAATTGTCTTTAAAACTCTGAACAAAGGGCCTCTTCCTCTCCATATTAGGTTGTAGTATCTGGCACTGTTTCATCAAAACCAAATCAGTGGAAACTACCAAAGAAGCACATTCATGACAATGAAATAAACTGGCTAATAACCACTTTTCTTTCAGTATCACAGGGCCCTTTAATCGCCAATGTAGTTTACTTAATTTTTTTACTGTGATAAAATATATGTAACATAAAAATTTTCCCTTTTAGGGCTTCCTTGGTGGCTCAGTGGTAGAGAATCTGCCTGCCAATGCAAGAAACATGGGTTCGATCCCTGGTCTGGGAAGATCCCACATGCTCAGAACAACTAAGTCCATGTGCCACAATTACCAAGCCTGTGCTCTAGAGCCTGGGAACTGCAACTACTGAAGCCCATGAGACCTAGAGCCCGTACTCCACAAGAGAAGACACTGCAGTGAGAAGCTTGTGCCCCACATCTAGAGAGTAGCCCTCACTTGCAGCAACTAGAGAAAAATCCGTGCAGCAACAAAGACCCAGCACAGCCAATTAAAATAGACAAATTTCCCTTTAAATATTCTCCAAGTGTACCATCCAGTGTCCTGAGCATATCGACACTGTTGTGCAGCCATCTTCACCATTTATCCGCAGAACTTTTTCGTCTTCCCAAATTGATGTTTTTGTTTTATTTTTTAATTATTCTTGGAGTATAGTTGATTTACAATGCTGTGTTAGCTTCTGCTATAAAGCAAAGTAAACCAGTTATACATATACATATATCCTCTCTTTATTAGATTCTTTTCACATATGGACCATTACAGAGTATTGAGTAGAGTTCCCTGTGCTATATGGTAGGTCCTTATTAGTTATGTATTTTATATATAGTAGTGTGTGTCAATCCCCCTCTCCCAATTTATGCCCCCCCATAAGACTGCCCAAACTGAAGCTTTAGTGTACCCATTAAACAGTATCAGCCCATTCCCCAAACCCCTAAACCTACCTACCATCCTACTTTCTTTCTCTATGAATGAATCTGATTATTTCAGACACCTCATTTGAGTGGAAATGATCTGTGACTTATTTCATTTGTATGACGTCACAAGGTTAATCCACATTAAAGCATGTGTCAGAATTCCCTTCGTTTTTAAGACTGAATAATATTCGGTTATATGTGTACACTTTTTTAATTCATTCATCTGTGCATGTACCCAACCCACTTTTGAACAGCTCTCCGGGTTAGAAAAGCCTTCCTTCTTTTGAATCCAATTCTGTTTCCTGTGTTCGCAGGTCCTAGCTCTGGCTCTCAAACCTACACAAAATATGGTGAGTCCCCTTTTCCAAGTCAGTCCTCTGTTATCTTAAAACAAAGCCAAGTTGACTCTATGACTTATGAGATGAGGCCTGAGAACAAACACCCAGTGCTGGAGGAGCTGCTTTGGAGGGAGACACCTCTGCCCATTCATTCTTTGCCCCGAGGATGGGGCATCTTCAGCCCATCAACCCACATCAAGGACCCCCTGCCTGGGGAGCTACTTAAGGGGGTGACTCATTTCACAGTGTCCTGTCTGCTACCGCACTCACTCCAAAGCACAGAGGGTCAGCAGAGTCGCCCAGATGCCCACTCCACCACCCCCCAGCCAGGTACAGCTTCCGCCTGTCTCCCCAGCTGGTGGTAACCCAGCTGGACGCCCACCACCCACTGGCCCTACGAAAGGTTTCTGAACATCCATTCGTGCCTCCGCAAATTGTCTCCAAGAATGCGGTGAGGATGCAGAGAGGTAAGGAGAGACGCCAGAGTGGGAAACTGAATGGGTTACTCCCGGAATGGCTGGTGCCAGTGGCTTGCCCCTGGTAGAAAGAGGAGACGTCACCGCGTGCTTCTCCCCAGGGGAGGAGGCGGCCGATCAGGTTGCTTCCCCCTCCTGCCCCACCCTGAGGAATGGACTCAGTGACACAGCCGGCCTTTCTCTTCTCTGCTATCTTGGAGTCCAGGCGCCGTGGTGACCAAATGGGTCAGGTGCAGGGCTGCAAAAGCATTGTCTGAACTGCCAAGGGAGGATGTGGCCAACATTCCTAGGTTTGTTTGCAAATGTGGCCCAGAGAATAGGTGTCAAGGCAGCGATGCTGGCAGAGCGTGCCCATATCCGGAGCCCAGTTCTTCCCTCCTGCCACAGGGACTTCTGATGTATCCTTCCAACCCAGATGGACACACATTTCACATTCCAAGGCCAAAGGGGATCCTACACTCCAAACTCTATCAGGGTGGGCTCTCTAATAGGATATTGTCCGTTACAACAGAACTCTGCTTTTCCAGAACTTAGAAAGCCATCAATGGACAAATTTCCCTCATAGGTATTTTTCAGATTCTAAAAAATTCAACTCATGTGTCTATTACTTGGGCTTCCCAAGTGGCTCAGTGGTAAAGAATCCACCTGCCAATGCAGGAGACACAGAAGAGGCAAGTGTGATCCCTGGGTCAGGAAGATCCCTGGAGGAGGAAATGGCAACCCACTCCAGTGTTCTTGCCTGGATAATCCCATGGACAGAGGAGTCTGGCGGGCTACAGTCCCTAACGGTCACAAAGAGTCAGACACGACTGAGCACACACACGCAGGCACATCTATTACTTACTCATTATTCACTTTTGAAACCATCAAAAATTACATCTGACAAATAGCCATGAGATCATTACATTAAGGACCTAGATATAGAATTCAAGTGGTAAAATGGGTTGAAAGAAGAAAGCAATTATGCTAGGAGATTTAAGCTAAGGAAGTAATGAAATTAAAAATGAAGTTTAGCTGTGAGCTTCCTGGCAATGAAAGAGAAAGAAAAAAAAAAAAAAGAAGTTAGGCTGCATCAGTCCCATTATTTAATTAAAGAGAACATATAGACTCATTAGGAGATGTTGTCATGATAAATTTCAAGCAAGGGATTATTTACAAAAACTGAATTTAAATGAGGCTTTTTAGGAATTCATCTAGTATGTGTTTGAGACCTATCTACACGTGCAAGTGTCCCTGTGTGTGTATGGATGTATATATCTATCTGTCCATCACCCCTCAGCTCTTTGTGTGTCTGTGTATTTAGTTGATTTAAAAAAAAAAATCTGCCAGGAGCCTTTGCAAGGCTTCATCTGTTTCACTTTGTAAAAATGGCTGCCTCTCATGAAAAAGATACTGGTGGGAAGGATGGGGGATATGGTACCCTGTAGTCCCAGGAAACCTGCACACTTCCTCTGTCCGGTTAGGAAGTTGGGCTGATCCTACACAAGCCGGAGTGCTTGCTAAGTCGCTTCAGTCATGTCCCACCCTTTGTGACCCCATGAACTGTAGCCTGCCAGGCTCCTCTGTCCGTAGGATTCTTCAGGAAAGAATACTGGAGTGGGTTGCCATTCCCTTCTCCAGGGGATCTTCCTGACCCAGAGATGGAAGCTGTGTCTCCAGCGACTCCTGAATTGCAGGCAGATTCTTTACCACTGAGCCACCCAGGAAGCCCCTACACAAGCCTCCTGTTTCACAATGCGGGACCTTTGGCCCCTAGTGGTGAAGGGGCAGTGGTCAGCCTTGCTGCCCTACGGCCAGGATCCAGGTGCCTCAAGAAAGCTCGTTGGCACCCAGGTGCTCTGCAGCCAGAGCGTCTCTGTCTGAACGCACCCTGTGGGCCAAGCCTGGCATATGACTGGGCGCCTGCTCCCACTTGGCACCGCCGCTGCCTGCCAGCCCTGGAACCCTGCCCCAAACCACAGCTGCCTGGCGCAGGGCCTGACAGTCTGCCCACTCCTTTCCAGAGTACTCTCTCTCCCCGAAGGGCTGGAGTTGTCATCACACCCTTTCTTCCGCTGCTCCCAGCGGTCCTGCTTCTACCCTCATGGCCCAGACATTCTTCCCCCATCAAGTCACTTGCCTGTCATGAGTGTTCCTCAGCCGGGAAACCCTAATCATCCCATGCCTCCACATCTTTGATCAAGTACTCTGGAAGGTTAGAACCTCCTCATTCACCAAACCCTTTGGGGAGTCAGATGTCGATTTCAGCCAGTCCCCCTATGAAGCCAGCCCAGTTCAACCCCCACTGAGTCATTTTCTTAAACAGGTTATGACAGCAGGGACTTCCCTAGTGGTCCAGTGGATCCACGCTCCCAGTGCAGGGGGCCCAGGTTCTATCCCTGGTCAGGGAACTAGAGCCTTCATGCTGCAACTAAGAGTTTGCCTGCTGCAACTAAAGATACCACGTGCGGCAACAAAGATCGAAGATCCTGGGTGATGCAACTAGGACCTGGTGCAATCAAATAAATATATATATATATATATATATATATATAAAGGTTGTGACAGCTGACGGAGGTCTCATCTTTCCTAGAGAGTAGCCTACAGAGAGGGTGTGTCCAGGCTTCCAGAAAAGTGGGGTGTTTGTGGGGGGCTGTTATTCAACCTGACGAGCAGGTAGGAGGGATTGAAAAGGGTCCAAAATTATACATTGCATTGGAGTGAACACGGTTTGCTAACTTCTCCTGGCCAGGTGGCCATGGAGAGACTGAGGCTGTGTCCCTGGGACCACTCTTTGGAGGGAAATAAAGGGAAAAGGTGCCCTCCTGTTGCACCCTTTAGGGTAAGGAAGAGCCGGAGGAAGAGATGAGATATTTCTGGACCCTGAGGAGCTTTCTATAAGAGGAAAACACTTTGTGGTGGGTTTTTGGCTAAATCCCATTGGGGAATCCTGCCAAGCCCAGATGGGGAGCTGTGTCCTCCCTGGGGCTGAAGCATCCCAGAGAACCAAACAACCAAGCAACCATCAAAACAGACACAGTCAAACCCTATTTGCTTGAAAGAAAGAGATGTCTGTAACTGATCAAAGCAGGTCTACAGTGCCTGGTCCATTTTGCTGTTATTGTTGAGTCTCTCAGTCATGTCTGACTTTGTACGACCCCATGGACTGACTCTGTGTAACCCCATTCTCCACCAGGCAAGAACGCTGGAGTGGGCTGCCATTCTCTCCTCCAGGAGATTTTCCTGACCCAGGGATCAAATCCGAATCTCCTGCATTGGCAGGATAATTCTTCACCACTAAGCCACCAGGGAAGCCTCGCTCAGTCCACAGAGGGCATTCAATAAACATTCACAGTCACCACCCACCAAAAGTCGAGGGGCTGCGGTAGGAAAAGGGAAACGTCCCCTGAGTTTGCACATGCAGCATATGGCACCCAGGGCTCCTCTGGGCAAGGTGGAACTGTGCCCCTCTACACCCCTGGCTGAGGCCATGGGTCTGGGAGAGACTTTGAAAAGCCATCACCACGCGGAATAGTTTTCTCTGGGTCCCTACTTCTCCCACTCTGCCTTCCAGGAAAACATTCCTACGGACCACATGGGGGAAGCGGGCTGACGGAGGCTGAGGCAAATGGTGAGAGAATAAAACAGTGATGGTCACTGCAGTCTTGTTCTTTCAAAGCATCTAAATGGCATGAGCCAGGCCCCTTTTTTGTAACCTCAGGTGCAAGTGCATGGGAATTTATTTCCACGTGGTGATGGAAAAGCAGATAAAATTCATCAACGGTGCACTGCGTGCCTCCCTTCCAGTGGAGCAGTAAGAAAAAGTCATTACATAAAGGACTCCATTTGAGTTTAGATGTGCTGGAAAGCCAAACAAAATAGAAAGGAAATCCATTTTTCAGGCAAAATAAGATAGGGAGTGATTATGGACAGGCGAGTTATTTTTACTAAAAGAAGAATGATAGACACACTGAAGCCATGACCTGCGGTTTGGCCAGAGGGCTTTAAGATGGGAGAGCGCCCAAACCTGCCTTTCCCATCCCCTTTCCCCTGTGGTGACCAAAAAGACTCAAACACGGACTCCTACAGGCTGAGGTTTCTGCTGTGAAAAAGTGACTGCAGGGCAGGTGATGCTGGGCTGAGGCTAGGGAGGCCTGGGCGCCACGGCCAGCCCCGTGGGTTACAGGCCTGCTGCCCGGAAACCTCAGAGGGGAGGCCAAGCGAGCAGTGCGCACGGGAGAAACTTGCTACAAGACAGAAGCGAAAGGGACAAGGTAATCATGAAACAGCAGAGATAGTTTCAAAGCAAAGTTTGCAAATGCTGTCCAGATGAGCAAAGATGACTGCTCAAACAATAGTTTTTCAAAATCGACATCTGCTTTTAAAAAACACTTCTATTTATTTATTTATGGGTGTGTTGGGTCTTCACTGCTCTCGGGCTTTTCTCTGGTTGCGGCGCGCAGGGGCGACTCTCTATTTGCGGTGTGCGGTTTTCTCATTGCTGTGGTTTCTCTTGTTCTGGAGCACAGGCTCTAGGGTCCCCGGACTTTACCAGATGTGGCACGTGGACTCAGCAGCTGCGGCTCCCGGGGTCGGAAGCACAGGCACACGGGTTTGGCTGCTGCAGAGCATGTGGGATTCTTCCGTGTCAAGGATGGAACCCGTGTCTCCTGCATTGGCGGGTGGATTCTTTACCACTAGCCACCAGGGAAGCCTGACATCCACTTTCAAATCATCAAAAGGTGTACTTGGAGAACAATTGCCCAGGTTCAGTGTTGCCTGTGTGTGGGAATTGAGAAAACAAGCAGAGACCCACAGTCGTGCTGGTTTTCAAAGCGTGGTCCACAAAGCTTTTCCCTTGACTCCAGGGTGCCACAGAGTGCTGGGCCCTGCTCAGAACTACTGAGAATCACTGAGAGCAGGGCCCAGGAATCTGTCTTTTTTGTTTGTTTAAGTGATTTTGAAAACCATTAATCCAAAAGGGTAAAAAAAGAAATTCTTAACATATATCACTCCCCCATTCCCACACGTAATTTGCAGTCAGGCATAGCTCAGCTTGTAAAGAATCTGCCTGCAATGCAGGAGACCCTGGTTCGATTCCTGGGACTGGAAGATCTGCTGCAGAAAGGGTAGGCTGCCCACTCCAGGATTCTTGGGCTTCCCTGGTGGCTCAGCTGGTAAAGAATCTACCTGCAATGTGGGAGACCTGAGTTCAATCCCTGGGTCGGAAAGATCTCCTGGAGAAGGGAAAGGCTACCCACTCCAGTATTCTGTCCTGGAGAATCCCACGGACAGGGTAGCCTGGCAGGCTACAGTCCATGGGGTGGCAAAGAGTCAGACACAGCTGAGTGACTTTCACTTCACTGTAAAGCACATCAGATTTGGACTCAAACTGCTTGGGCTAAAGTTATGCTACTTAGCCTTGAGCAATTCACTTAATTTCTTACAGCTCCAATTTTCTTCATTTGCAAAATGAAAATTCTACCCTGAGCTATAAATGTTAATAGATGAAGAATGTCAAAGCATTTGCAAAGTAAACTCTACAGGATTGGTACAAATGGTTTTTTATTATTATCATGGAGTTCCCAGGTGGCATAGTGGTAAAGAATCCATTTGCCAAAGAAGGTGACACAGGTTTGATCCTTGGATCGGGAGGATCCCCTGCAGGAAAAAGTGGCTACTCACTCCAGTATTCTTGCCTAAAAAATCCCACGAACAGAGGAACCTGGCAGGCTACAGTCCATGGGGTTGTAAAGAGTCAGACATGACTGAGCATGCAAGAAAGTACAAGAATTATTAGCTGTCATGGTATTAATATCACAAGTCCCTACCCATGGTGCCAGCACCGTAGTCTAAGCAACTGTATCTCTTGCCTGGATAACTCTAATACTTCCTCCTAAACAAGTGCTTCCCTCCCTCCCCTTCCATCTCATACTCTGCTGATAATGCAACCCTCTCACTTAAAACCTTCAAAAGCTTCCTGTTGCTCTTAGAATACAATCAAAGATCTTTAACAGAACTAGCTCTTTTCCTTACCAAGACCTTGATTGACTCTGAGAGAAGGTAGATTGAAATGCAAAACATCCAGTGTATCACTGCTTGTCCATTAAAAATCCACTAGGCTTAACTCTAGCCCTTGGGAGTCAAGGAAGCAAAGATGCTGCACAGAAGCCTCAACTGGTTGTAGGGCAGGATTAAAAACAAAGCCTTGATCTCACAGGCATGCCTGAGGCAACCCTATTGGAAAAGGATAAAAATATAGTATTAAAAATGCAGGCTCTGGACTATGTAGGCCTAAAGAATTGATTCTAATTTGTAGTGTTTATAACACCATGATTAAATATCATCTAAAGGCTTAAAAGTATTTTTTAATATGTAAAGATATTTGCTGATAGGCATTTTTATTGATGGAAACATTTTTCATTTTTTAAAATAAAAAAAATTTTATTTTATGACAGTTTTATATTTACAGAAAAGTTACAAAAACAGTCCAGAGGTTCCTGTAGACCCCTGACCTGCTTGCCCCTAATATCATTCTTACTAAACTTGGCCACATTTATCAAATGTAAGAAACCAATGTTGGCTCAATACTAAACTCCGGACTTTATTCAGATTCCACCAGTTTTTTGCATGAATGTCCTTTTTCTGCTCCAGATCTAATTCAGGATTCCATGTTGTGTTTAGACGTCACATCTCTTTGCTCTCTTCTGATCCATGACTGTTTTTCAGATTTGCCTTGTTTTTGACAACCTTAATAGTTTTGGGAAGGACTGGCCAGGTGTTTCATAGAAACCCCACTGTGGGTGTTTCATAGAAACCCCACTGGCCAGGTGGGGTTTGTCTGATGTTTTCTCGTGATTAGACTGGATTATAGGAATCTATAATCTAATGAGGGTATCTGGGGAGGAAGACCACAGACGGGAAGGACTATTTTCATCACATCTGTCAAGGGTACATGCTATCAACATGAGTTCTTATTGTTTGTTTGCTTTTAAATATTTATTTATTTGGCTGCACCGGGTCTTAGTTGCAGCATGTGGGATCTAGCTCCCTGTCCAGGGATCGAAGCCGGCCCTCTGCATTGGGAGCACAGAGTCTTAGCCACTGGGCCATCAGGAAAGTCCCAACTTATCATTGTTTATGCCAATCAGCCCTGGTTGCCTTCTGGAGGTAGTACTTGCTAGACTTCTCCACAATAAAGTTACTTTCTTCTCTTTCTGTACTATATATTTTGGAATCAAGTCACTAAAGACAGCTCTCTCTCCACACTGAAAGTGTAGTGTGTATTAGGGGTTGGGGTGGGGTTTAAGCTCCACCTCCTGGAGGGGGGAATAGCTGTGTGAATTATTTGAAATTCATCTGTAAGGGGGCATTGCCTCTTCTCCCTCTTCCTCATTTGCTTATTTCTTCAACCACGTATTTATAGTAAAATAAATTCATGGCTATTCATTTTATAATTTGGATTATAATCCACTACTGTTTTTTTTTGTCACTCATAGTATTCCAGCTTTGGTCACTGGAATTTCTTTAAGATGGGCATTTGTGTCACTTTGACAAGCCCTATTCTTTAAAAAAAAAAAAAAGTTCATATATTTTGTTCTGTATATTTTATTTATATAGACAAGTACATATACACACTAATGTACATAAATAATAGATATCTAGCTAGATAGACACACATATGATACATGCTCAGTCGCTCAGTCTTGTCCAACTCTTTGCGATCCCATGGACTGTAGCCTGCCAGGCTCCTCTATCCATGAGATTTTTCAGGAGTGGGTTGCCACTTCCTCCTCTGAGGAATCTTCCGGAACCAGGGGTAGAACCCACAGCTCCCAGGGCTCCTGTCTTGGCAAGCATATTTCTTATCACTGAACCACAGAGAAGCCTCTGCCCTATCCTTTTATTTTTTTTTTATCCTTTTATTTTTTGAAATTTTTCTTATTTTCCAGCATCACAAGATACTCCAGGCTCATCTAGAAATTTCCTTGCCCCAAACCTAGAATTGGCTATTTTCCCAAGGATCTCTGGTTCCTTTTGTTGGAGAATGGTATTCGAAACCACGGTCTGGTCATTGAATGAAAATTATTTAGAATTTTAAGACACTTTTTAAGGAATTCTCTGGCAATCCATGGGTTAGGATTTCTCACTTTCACTGCCAAGGGCATGGCTTCACTCTCTGGTTGGGGTACTAAGATTCTGCAAGCCACAAGACAAGACCAAAAATAAATAAATAAAAACACTTTTTAGTGTTTTTCATTATAAAATTAATATACATTGTTGGAAAAATTTTCAAGCAGTATAGAATTGTATCAAGTAAGGAATAAAAATGTCCCACCTATGTTTCCCCTAATTTACTTTTCAAAACTATAGTATGGAGTATATTCCTGGTTTTTAAAAATTTATAAATTAGTGTATATTTATAGGACAAGATTTTAAAACTACTAAAATATCTAAATTAATAGGATTTTTAATATTTGTATTTATAGTGAGGAAAATTAGAAATATCATACTTCACCAACAAATGGGGGATTTGGTTAAAAATACTGCAGTCCATCCATAAAATGTAATCCTAAAAACACAATAAAAACCTTGTATACTCCTATCTGTAGGGAAGAAATGGAGACACAGATGTGGAGAATGAACTTGTGGACACAGTGGGGGAAGGAGAGAGTGGGACGGATTGAGAAAGTAGCGTTGATATATGTACACCACCATGTGTAAAACAGATAGGCTGGGAAGCTACCGTATCACACAGGGAGTCCAGCCTGGCGCTCGGTGATAATTTAGGGGAGTGGGAAGGGTAGGACACTCAAGAGGGAGGATATATATATATATATAGTTAAGACTGATTCGCGTTGTTGTATGGCAAAAACCAACAAAACATTGTAAAGCAATTATCCTCCAATTTAAAATTAAAAAGTATAGAAAAAAAGAAAGAAATCATGTAAAAGAAACCATGTAATTGCATAAGGAAATGCTCGCAAGACATCTATTAATAAAAAAACAGCAGATAACAAAACAGTATGTTTAGTATTATTCCCCCTTTTTGTTAAAAAAAAAAATTAAAATGATGTATTTGCACAGAAAAAAAGACTAATGGGATGTATATCAAAATGTCAACTCTGACTTGTGTTGTAATTATAGGTAATTTTACCTTTCTTCCTTTCTTCACATGTGCTTCCCAAATCCTCTGCAGTCAACATGCATTGCTTTGAATTCAGGAGACAAAGCAGTCTTTGCCTTGCACAGCATCCTGTTAACTGAAACTCTGCACAGTGGAACTGTGACCTTGATTTTTAATAACTGCAGTCATTAAAAACACATTAAAAACATAATACAGAGTATGAAAACAAATGCTAGTGTTCAGAACAGAAATTGAATGGACACATCCAACTCAATCACTCAACGAATATTTTATTGAGCATTTACCAAGTGCCAGAAACTGTCATAAGTGTCAGGGATATGACAGTATATAGACTCCACTGAATTATTTATGCTGGTGAAACATTAAAAAAAAATGTCAAAACTACCTCTGAAAATTGCATTATAGCCATAAACTGGAATAATAAGTAACCATTAAAAAGCATGTTCTAACTCAGACTTATTGGCACTGAAAATGCTTAAAATGTATTTATATTGGAAAAAGAGTAGGCCATAAAAAGTACAGAGCATAATGTCATTTTTTAACTAATAATGTATATACATATATTTGCATAAAAACATGTTTTTGTTTATAACCATAGTCTATCTATATCTAAGTAAAACCATCTCTCTCCCCAGTAGAGACTAGAGAAGATATAGCCCTTAATCAGAATGCTAAGAAATTAATAGGCTCTAAAGTGAAAGCCCAAAGCATTTGTAAATCCTTGGATGTGGTATTGCTTTGTGTAAGAAAAATGGAAGACATCTGAGAGTGTTCTGAGTGGGCAGAGAAAGAATGGTGGAAGTAGATGCCATCTGCCTCTCCTAGCTTTCAGTCAAGCCATCATGCAAAGAACGTGACTTTATTGTGTGAATGTCTATGTGTAAATCAAGAAAAATAGGACTTTCCTGGCCATCCAGTGGTTAACACTCTTCACTCCCAGTGCAGGTGGCATGAGTTCAATCCCTGGTCGGGGAACTAAGATACCACACGCCAGGAGGCACCTAAGTCGACGTGCTGCAACTACTGAGCCCAGGCACTCCAGAGGCCACGTGCCACAGACAGAGTGCCCGAGCACTGTGATGGAAACGCCTGCCTGACGCAACCAACCTTCTGAGTGCCGCAACTAAGACCCAATGCTGCCAAATAAAGTGTTTTTTTAAAAAATAAAATAAGCACTGCTACTTACTAGCTGCGGGACCTAGAGCAACTAATTTAAATGTGCCTCAGCCTTCTCTACTGTATTATTTAGGAATATTTGGTTTGCATGTAACAGAAAACCCAACTCAAAGTGGCTTCAACAAAAAGAGAGTTTTGTGGTTCATCTAATGGGGCCAAGGGTGTCCAGTTAGATCCCAGAGCTCATCGTGCTGCTGCTTATTTCTTTGGGCTGATTTCCTCCATGTTGTAGTTCCACTCTTACCTAGGTTTCTTCCTTGTGGTGGCTGGGTCTCTTCTGCAGGCCCAGTCTTGCATTGCCTTTGCATGTGTGCTTATTCGTTCAGTCGTGTCCAACTCTTTGCGACCCCATGGACTGTAGCCCGCCAGGCCCCTCTGCCCATGGGATTTCCCAGGCAAGAATGTTGGAGTGAGTTGCCATTTCCTTCTCCAGGGGATCTTCCTGACCCAGAGATTGAACCTGCGTCTCCTGTGTCTCCCGTGTTTCCTGCATTGCAGGCAGATTCTTTACCCTCTGAACCATCAGAGAAGCCATCTGGCATCCTATGCTACCCACTACCCTAGAGGAAAGAGAGCTCATCTCATTTTCTTTCTGGCAATATCTCAGGATCACTTGGTATGATTGGGCAGGACCTCTTTCATGGCCACTCTTAAACCTAGGGATGGAATCAATCCCACCCAATCACATGGAAGAAGAGTCGGAGGGGATTAATCAATGAAAACTTAGGTGTTCTTCCCAGGAAAAAAATGAGTACTAGCCTTTCAGAAACAGCAGCTGTTTAATACAGACAGACCACACTTTCACATACATGTAAAACATACATGTCAGTTTCCCCGTATCCTGTCTGGTTGTTCTTTGGCAATTTTCCACCATTTTATTGGAAAGAGCTCTCTAAAATACAGGTCCAGTTATCATAACAGATAAGCTTCAAGAGCAGTAATCAACTCTTGCCCATCTTCAGGGCTCAAGTCCTAACCCAGTGCCTGGCACAAGGTTGATGCTCCGGAATCTATTAAATGAATGATCTCATTTGAGCCTCAGAAGTGCCAGGAGCTGCCTGGGTAAATGTGATAACCGTGTTTCATATGGCAAAGTAAATAAGCCAGGAGATAATAAATATAAAGTGAATCTACTGGACACCAAGATGAGTCAGAGAGAGGTGGGGTTTTGGCTATATCATGAAGGGTAGAGAACATGTGTATGGGCATCATTGAGTGTCCCAGCTGAGTCAGGAGAATGCTAGGTTGGAAAGCGCCATCACCAGCAAGGACAAGGTAGTCCTTCCTGCAGTTAGTGTGTGAGAGAACAAGGGTTTTGCTCAGATTCTAGCAGAGAAAACAGGCCCACGGGATGACTCAGTGATGTGATAAGCTCATACCCTCCACAGGGCCTTTGCCCAGGTTGGCCCTTCTGCAGGAATGTTCTTTACATCATCAGTCTCCTTTTTAAAAATTATTTTATTTAATTGCTTTTAGCTGCACATGGGCGTTCTCTAGCTGTGGAGTGCAGGCTCTAGGGTGCAGCGGCTCAGTAGTCGTGGCTCCCAGGCTCTAGAACACAGGTTCAGTAGTTGTGGTACACAGGCTTAGTTGCTCCAGAGCATGTGGGATGTGGGATCTTTCCAGAGAAGGGATCGAACCTGTGTGCCCTGTGTTGCAGGGCAGATGCTTAACCTCTGGACCACTAGGGGAGCCCCATCAGTCTCCTACACTTCATTCAGGTTTCAGCATTAATGTCACCTCTTAGGTTTTCCCCGATCTTGAGACTTAAAGCAGTACTCACAGCATCATGACCCAGCTGTCATTCCTTCAAAATGAAGTCACTACCTGAAATTCCCTTGCTCACTTGCTTACTGGTCTCTCTCTTGCCATAGCAATATAAGTTCTGGTGGAGCAGTCATCTTCCCCGTCCTCTTCATTAGATATTTTTCAAACCAATGAATAAGCAAAGAGAATGACTCTTCTGGCTTGAGGCTAGGTAAATAAATCACAGGCTTTAAACATGTCCAGCTCAGCCAATCCTTCATAAAGAACAGTTATTATAATGACTATTATTTATAGATGTCATGAAATATCAGAAGTCCTGACTTCAATGGTTTTGACTCCTCTTAAAAGCAGGGCCCAGAGGCCAGGGCCGTAGAGACTGAGCAGGCAAAGGGGGTGGAGGGAAGGAGTGAAGGCCTGGGTGGCTGCTGCTGCTTGCCTGGGAAAGGATCTGAGGGGGAGGAGGGGGGCATCTGGGGAAGAGGGGATGGGGTGGGGGGACCCCAGGGACTCGCAGAGAAGCTGGGAGTTGGGTCATGGGGGGTGATCTTGAAAAGGAGCAAATCCTAATCTGAGTCTTGTTTTAATCATCAACTGATGATGGCAAGGACTGGTTCCATTCCATTCAAAATTCCAGAGTGTATATGTTGAGAGTCTATAAGTTCAAAGCACTTGCTGGCCCCTGAGCAGGGGAGGTGAGCCAGGTATGACTCAGGCCCCTTAGGACCCCTTGGTGGAGACAGGGAGGTGGGTCTGAGCAAACTGTGAAAGTATGATAATCCTCCACTAGGTTACCCAGTGAAGGTCGGGTAGTCTTATAAAGTATGCCTTGGAAAGGGAGAGTGAGGCCAGCAAAAAGGATAAAAGGGATCTTTTGTTGTTTTTTAAACAAACAGCTCTTTTTTGCATTTTATCTTATTTTATTTTTTATTTTCTTGGCTCAGCTACATGACTATGTGGAATCTTAATTATCCAACTAAGGGAAATTTGAACCCATGCCCCTTGGATGCATGGAATCTTAACCCCTGGGCCCCCAAGGAAGTCCCAAAGGGGATCTTTTTGAATGGGATCAAAACCCACAATGGTGATCGAAAACAGAAAACTCAGGGAAAATATCTCTTTCATGGTTATTGTGATTTTTTTTCACTGATCTTATGTCAACAAGTCCAGGGTCACCTTTAACTGGCAATGGTGGGAAAAGACCACTTCACTAAGATAGACTGGGCTTCACTGGTGGCTCAGATGGTAAAGAATCTGCCTGCAGTGCTGGAGACCCAAGTTTGATCCCTGGGTCGGGAAGATACCCTGGAGAAGGGAATGGTAATCCACTCCAGTATTTTTGCCCGGGGAATTTCATGCACAGAGGAGCCTGGCAGTCCATGGGGTTGCAAAGGCAGTCCAAGGGGTCGCAAAGAGTCGAACACGACTGAGTGACTAACACTTTCACTTTCACTAAGACGGACCACGCATCTGAGGTCAGCAGAGCTATCAGTAATTGGTTTTTGTCTTTTCAAAAACAGAAGAAGCTGAAACCCAAGAACAGGGACTGATGACTATCCGTGGGACTCACCAAAGCTAAGCCGAGCTCAGCTGGTCACATGATGCCCTTGAGTCTTGAGACAGTGTCCTGACCTACTTCACAGGAAAAACACAACAAGAACTCGTCACCTCTCAACCCCCTGACTATACTCTGGGTTTCCTCTGACTCTGCAAAAAACAATCAAATAAAAATTTTATCTTCCCATGATCAGAAAATATTCTCCATGAGGACTTGTCTTAGGACCTTAAATTTAAATTGTTGAAATTCTTTATACGTGCTACCCTTGTCTCCAGCCTTTTTGAAACGGAGAACTCATTTTTAAGGAAAATCTGCACTCTATTATATGAATGGTAGAAGCCAAGCCTTTAGTTAACACTCAAAAACCCCAAACATTTTTGCCTTGTATTCTGTATATAGCAGCAAGTGTATTCTAAGAAAAGGAAGACTTAAGATACACTGACGTATAGATAGTACCCCTTTAAAGATGTCTCTGTTAGCAAGATTCTGAGTGTCAAACACTGAAGTTGATTGAAAGTGAGTTACACAAAAAGAAAACAAACGAAACAACATGAGTAAACTTTAATAGAATAAGAAACCTATTAAGTATAAAGTGGTCATTAAGCACTTACCATATGTTCAAAACCACTCTCTGTTTACCTAAGCACAGTACAAGTTATCTCCAGCTTTGCACAGAAGGTATGTGCCCAAGTTCATTGGTAGGTTTATTTTTTTTTTTTTAACTCAGAATAAGTTTCTTACAGGCATGCATTTTATTTCCTATTTTATATGTTATTAATGATAGAATTTTGTGAGCTAGCTTAGGGCCCAGGCAGCATATTGTGTACATGGAAAGTGTTGGCACATTTCAGTTTATAGCTCAGTTGCTGGGACTCACCACTCCGCTCCCTTTTCCCAACTGTAGAAAAACCCAGAACAATGATGGGAAGGGTAGCATCACCCTGTGGCTTCCAATGTCTTTTTTGAACTTGGCTCCTCCTTGGGGGCTCAGCCATACTGTCAGCTCTTAAGGAAAAAATGTTGTGTTTGTGTTTGTATTTGGGCCTCCGTAGGACTTCTGGTTTGGGACTAAACATCTTCTATTGCAGTTTGAGTTGGACATTCTGGACTCCTCTCTTGAACCTATATCCTCTCCACTGGCCCTTTGATGTGCAAGAGATCCACAAGTTGGTCCTGACTGGGAAAGGAGATGATGGCAGGCCATCAGGAGAGAAGAAAGTCTTGGCTGCCTCAGTGGTCTGGGCTGAGTGGTTTGCCCAGGGCTCCTCAGGATAAGTAGACAGGGTCTGGGTTACCTGTAATATCTGTCTTCAGCTTCCTACCTTCAAGCAGGGCACCCATCACTCAGCCCTTCAGATGTCAGGAAGACTCCTGCACCAACTTGAGAGTGAGAGGAGGGATCCCACTAAGGAATTCAGATGCCCTGGCTTTACCAACAATCATCAAAGTTCTCTTGGTCAGCACCTAATATCCACTTCTAGGACAAGCTCAGAGGCAATTCCAGGAGTGGAACATCAAGTCATTCCTGTGTCAGTGAGCATGCTCTACTATTTCAGCTTCTGCAGGGCCAGAATGAGGACATGCCGAATGACTCTGGGCAGGCCATGTCTTGTTGGAGTCACGTCTTCTCCAACCGCCCTGCCATAAATGGGATGGGACCAATGTGAAGCAGAGATTCCCTTTGGCTGGTTTCCAAAGTAGAATCTGATCAGAGAACTCCAGAGTGATTACAGAGCTGTAGATGGGGAAGAGGCACTGGCTACATGGAAAATTGAGAACCTCATTTAGTTTTACAAAATGCATTTCCAAGGTCCTGACATAGACTCAGGATATTCAGAAGTTTATATACGAAATTATTTTTACCACTCCCAAAGAATGGTAGAAAGGTAAACAAGAATTGCCTAAGTAGGAGGGATAAATTGAGAGATTGGGATTGACATGTTCACCCTACTATATATAAAATAGATAACTAATAAGAACCTGTTGGATAGCACAGGGAACTCTATTCAATACTCTGTAAAGGCTTGTATGGGAAAAGAATCTAAAGGAAAGAGTTAATATATGTATATGTGTAACTGATTCAGATTGCTTTACACCTGAAACCAACACAACATTGTGCATCAACTCTATTCCAGCAAAAGTTACCAAAAAAAGGAATTGCCTGAGTAGGAACCAGGCAGAACTGAGAAAGAAAGGCTAGATCCTATTCAGAGTATAGGAGAACGATGGTCAGGAATTCAAGTTCAATGTTATACTCAGCAGTTATCCAAAACAAGCTCAAATCCAGTCTTGGCAGATACTAAAGTCCAAGATAGACAAGCTGGTG
Source organism: Muntiacus reevesi (assembly GCF_963930625.1). NCBI lineage: Eukaryota > Metazoa > Chordata > Mammalia > Artiodactyla > Cervidae > Muntiacus > Muntiacus reevesi. Next base: position 13,766,499 of record NC_089259.1, read on the forward strand.
GGAGTGCCAAATCTGGGCAATATTTAAGTCTCTGCAGTCAATAAGAAATCTTGAATAGATCAAGGAGGAGTTGACACATCAGAAAAGATTCTGAGTATTTATTAGAAGCTTATCCCAGCCCTGGGGTTAAAAGCTGGTATCTACAACTTTCAAGGCAGATCTTTCCTTAGATACACTTTTTAAAAAGCTGAAATCAACCTGACAAAAGGGCAGACTCACCTGTTGGCTGGATTGATTTAGGGATTGATCCAGGCTCAAGGTCTATTTGTCAGGCTAATCGCACACAGGAAGGTAGGATGAAGGCCACCACACAGTACTATCACTGGCAGTTAGATCTGTTTCCATCAATGCAAGCATAAGTCAGAGTGTAGCCTAATAGAGCATCTCTTTCATGATAAGAAGTTAAGTCTATTAGTTGGGGCTACTCTCATTGCAAAGGACAGAAACTAAACTCTAAAGTCTAAAGTACATCAGTAAAACTTTAGGAATGACTGGCTCCAGGGACTCAAATGATGTAATCTAGGATATGACCTTCTCCATCTCCTGCTTTCCTCTGTTTTAGTTTCAATAGTTAGCTTAGAGTTAGTTTCAACAATTCAGATGGATAAGATGACCATTAGCACTGCCAGGCTTACTTCTTAACTTACTTACACCCTCTTTTAGTGGAAAGAGAGGCCCTAGTAAATTCCAGGATACAGTTTTTATTGCCTGGTTTGATCTTTGAATCTTGCCTGAACCAACCACTATGTTCAGAATGATACTGTGATTGGCTACACTTAATTACATTAGGCAAGTTCTAGCAAATCACATGGGTTAAGAAGTAGAAAAGAGGCAGTACACTCCTTGACATAAATCACAGCAAGGTCCTCTATGACCCATCTCCTAGAGAAATGGAAATAACAAAAATAAACAAGTGGGACCTAATTAAACTGGAAAGATTTTGCACAGCAAAGGAAACTATAAACAAGATGAAAAGACAACCCTCAGAATGAGAGAAAATAATAACAAATGAAACAACTGACAAAGGATTAATTTCCAAAATATACAAGTAGCTCATGCAGCTCAATACCAGAAAAACAAACAACCCAATCCAAAAGTGGGCAGAAGACCTAAACAGACATTTCTCCAAAGAAGACATATCAGTTCAGTTCAGTTCAGTTGCTCAGTCGTGTCCGACTCTTTGCGACCCCATAAATCACAGCACGCCAGGCCTCCCTGTCCATCACCGACTCCCGGAGTTTACTCAAACTCATGTCCATAGAGTCAGTGATGCCATTCAGCCATCTCATCCTCTGTCATCCCCTTCTCCTCCTGCCCCCAATCCCTCCCAGCATCAGGGTCTTTTCCAATGAGGCAACTCTCCGCATGAGGTGGCCAAAGTATTGGAGTTTCAGCTTCAGCATCAGTCCTTCCAATGAACACCCAGGACTGATCTCCTTTAGGATTGACTGGTTGGATCTCCTTGCAGACATATAGGTGGCTAATAAACACATGAAAAGATACTCAACATCACTCGTTATTAGAGAAATACAAATCAAACTACAAGGAGGTATCACCTCACACTGGTCAGAATGGCCATCATCAAAAAATCTGCAAACAGTAAATGCTGGAGAGGATGCGGAGAAAGGAAGCCTCCTACACTGTCGGTGGGAATGCAAACTGATGTAGCCACTGTGGAGAACAGTATGGAAGTTCCTTAAAAAGTAGGAATAAAACCACCGTGTGACTCAACAATCTCACTACTGGCATATACCCTGAGGAAACCATAATTGAAAAAGACACATGTACTCCAATGTTCATCACAGCATTATTTACAAGAGCTAGGATATGGAAGCAACCTAGATGTCCATCAACAGATGGATAAAGAAATTGTGGTTCATATATACAATGGAATATTACTCAGCAATAAAAAGAAATGCATACGAGTCAGTTCTAATGAGGTGGATGAACCTAGAGCCTAGTATACAGTGAAGTCAGTCGGAAAGAGAAAAACAAATGTACATTGGTATTAACACATATATATGAAATCTAGAAAGATGGTACTGATGAGCCTATTTGCAGGGCAGCAATGGAGATGCAGACATAGACAACAGACTTGAGGACACAGTGGGGGAAGGAGAGGGGGGGACAAATTTGAAAAATATACAATACCATATGTAAAATAAAAAATCAGTGGGAATTGTCTGTGTGACACAGGGGGCTCAAACCTGGTGCTCTGTGACAACTTAGACAGGTAGGATGGGGTGGGAGGTCGGAGGGAGTTTTAAGAGGGAGGGGACATATGTCTATGACTGATTCAAGTTGATGTATGGCAGAAACCAACACAATGCTGTAACGCAATTATCCTCCAATTAAAAATAAATAAATTTTAAAAAGAAGTGGTTCACTATGGAAATTTGGTGTACTATTGTCAGAAGAAGATCTGGTTGGGGGAAAGATAAAACCAAAAGATGTCCACTACAACGAGTGATTAACTAATATTCTATTAGGCAGGGTCTCTCTGGCCTGGTTTTGGGCAGAGCTGAGCCTGCAAGTGGCCAGTGACCATTAATGTTTGGGCTTTGTTAAAATAGAGAGGGACTAATAAAGTCATGGTGTGATAGAGCACAACAGCAGGTCTTATAACAAGACCTTATAACAGCAGGTCTTTACCAGGTGCTTTTCTCTAAGATTTTATTATTAAATATTATTTAATTAAATGAACTACATAATAAGAATTACATCTCCCTTACAGCGATAGCAAAATTGAGGCTCTGAAAACTTACCTCCTATTAGCAGGTAATCTGGTTAAAGCATAAAACCAGCCTCCAAATCCATTGTTTATTTACTCCACTACAATTGCATCTGGGGAAAATATATTTTCCAAATGTTGAAGGAGGTTTGGGCTCTTTCTCTGTGAGGTGATAGGGACGATCATCTAATGATACAATATCCTTGAAGGAATAGTTTAAGGATAACCTCACTAATCAAGACAAACACATGGATGTGTGTATGCATGATATTAAGCCTGTGTTTAAAATCTGATTTAAAAAAATAAAAATAATATGAGTACCTTACAAACCATTAATTGTTAATACTTTTTATCTCTGTATACATTTACAAGTTAGATAGAAAAATACTTACTTGCTAAAAACTCCCTCATGAAATTATTGAGAGAGAAAAATCAAGCATTTATAAAAAGTAGCTTTGAATAAAATGGGAATTTTAAAGTCATCTAATTAATTGTTAATGCAAATAACAAAAGTAGATGATATGCTTATATTGGTAATGAGATGTCAGGCGAAAATATAACTGTGCATATTTAAAACATGCTGGTTTCTCTGGTTTATTAAGGTGGCTATGTCACCACGCTCACGTGTCTGTAGACAAGTGTTTCAAATACTTTCCACAACTTGAGATGAGTTTCAGGGATTTGTAGTTAATTCATCAGGAAGAGAGCTTCTTGAGAAAGCCTAGCCTGTACCAAGTTGGCATATATGCCAAGAACAAAAATAATACCATAGACGGTTCTATCTTTCTACCAGGACCTAGGAGCCACGAGCACTCCTATTAGTCAGGGAGGTGTTTATACTTCTCTTGTCAACTCCAATAATGCAGTTATTTAAACTAAGCTCTCATTTTATTGTAGTCATGAGTATTTAATATGGCATTAAAAATTCTACAATTATGCTGAAATTATTACAATCTACTATAACCCAGCAGGTACCCAAACTTAATGACTGCTTTTACATTTGGATAGTATTAAAGCTAGAAAATATTATTTAAATTATTGAGTCTCCTTGATCTTACAACAGCAAGTTGAATCCTCACTAATGAATGAGTTCATTTTTCTTCTTTGTGCTTTAGCCACTGTCAAACAAGGGGCTTCAGATGCTAGAACTTCCTAGAACAGACCTCCTCATAAGGTTGTTCTACAACATTCAAATTATATTCTTCTTGAGGCAAACTGTTCACTTAGGTACCTTAAAGCACCTCTAAGCCCTCTTTACCCACAATGCTTCTGCTCTGAATTCTGCCTTTACTATGGGTATTTTGAGTGTCTGTGACTTTATAATGATATACAGATTTCCCCTTGGTATCAGGGGGAGTTGGTACCAGGATACCAAAATCTGAAGATATTTGAGTCCCTTATATAAAATGGTACATACAATAAGCCCTCTGGTATCCACACATGAGGAACCCAGGGATAAGAGTGTCTTAGTAAATGCCACACTCTTTGCTTTGTACAAAGACAAAGTTTTCAGGCACAGAAAATATCATTTCCAGTTTTCTTTTTGGTAAAGAACATTACTGTATGACAACTGCCACCCTTGGGCTATGTTTTCCATAAGTTGAGAGTATATATATAGAGAGAGAGTAGGTGTAGGCTCTTATCTATATCACTTAACTTTTCAGGGCCCTGGAAACAAAAAACGACAACAAAATATGTGAAAATTCCAAGCCGCTTCCCCCCTCCAAAAAAAAAGAAAACTATTGTTCACTATCCAATTCCTGAAATTGCAGCCTTGGCTTAAACCATGATGAATAGTTTTCAACATAACTGCCAGCTTTGACTGATAATGACAGATGGATTCTAGGACCAAATCCAGGTTTAGCAGGAAAAGTGCTGTTGGGAGGATATTGAACCCTGCTGTAATGCAAGTACCCCAGGAAGAAAACGCTTCTGAACCGTTGACAGCTACCTGTACCATCATGAGGATGAAACTCTAAAAGTAGGTGAAAACTGAAAGGAGAGGGGATCAACAGATGAGGCAGACACTTGGAGGAGGAGAGAGAGGCATGCAGCTGATGCGGATGCCGGAGATCTTCACAGCTGTGGCTAACTAACAACAAAATAGAGCAGGGTTGGCAGAATTATTTAAGAGGACTTCAAGACTGGACTTGAGGGACTCCCCTGACAGTCCAGTGGTTAGAACTTCGTGCGTCCACTGCAGGAGGCATGGGTTTGATCCCTGGTGGGGGAATTAAGACCCCGAATGCCATGCTGCCAAAAAAAAAAAAAAAGTTCTTAAACTGAATAAAAATGAAAATACAACATATCAACTTAAAACAATTGTATGGGAACAGTCACAAGTTAAATAAAAAGGTCTGGACTGGAGTGGACTTGAGGTTAATAAGGCACAGTGTCCATTCTTCCTGGTGCCAGCACTTGCTAGAGTGTTTGGGATACAGTGACGGCTCAATGAATATTGGTGTTTTTAATGAATTTTTTTGAATGAATGAATATCTTTTTTTAAACTGTTAAGGGAAGCCTCTTTTCACTGACAAGAGGCAATTCCTCTGACCGATGATTTTAGGAGTGTGCTCCTTTGAACCAAAGGTGAGGACAAGAGAACACTTGTTTCATGCTCTCCCTTGACGAAGCCAGGATCCAGAGTAACCTCCACTTGCTTGAAGAAGCAGAATGGATTATGGCCTGAGGGGTAGAAGGTGAAAATATTGGCAACTGGATCTCATCTTAGAAGATTTGCTCATTGGCTCCAACTTCAAAAGAAAGCTTCCAATCACCTCCCGCCACAGAAAGACATACACATGCATATACCAGTCTTTGGTTTTCTTCTGTTAACATTGCTGTACAGTTAACAAAGAGATGATCGATGTTAGGAGCTTGAGGTGGAAACAGGTGAGGTGACAAGCCACTATGGTCTCATCTAGAATGTGGCAATGTTGCCTGAACCCAAAGCCAGTGTTCTTCCCAATATGTAACAATGAAACTAGAAATACAGCTCAGATGCATAACCCCAATCTACCTACATCTCTGTACATGTCGTAATAGCAATAATGTTGGAGATGTTTGAAAAGAGAACATATAAATGGAATTAGAATGCAGGACCCTTCACTTAAGGGGTGTAGCGGGAGGTCAATGAGAATTTCAAACCATCCACCATGTTTTATTCTCTTTTCAAGTTATTGCTTCCCTCCGCTCAGTGAGTGGGTCAGGGTTCTTTCATCACCTTGTAACACATTAAACTCCCTTTCATCCTAGAGTTACCCACCTTCCCCACCTTTGCTATGTGGTCCTCATCTATCAGGCCCTCCCAGGTGACTCAGTGGTAAAGAATCTGCTTGCCAATGCCAGAGATGCAGGAGACTTGGGTTCTATCCCTGGGTCGGGAAGATCCCCTGGAGGAGGAAACAGCAACTCACTCCAGTATCTTGCTGGAAAAATCCACCAGACAGAGGAGCCTGGGGTGCTGCAGTCCATGGGGTTGCAAAGAGTCAGACACAACTGATTAAGCACACAGTGACTGAGCCTCATCTATTAATACTAGACTCTGGGAGAATATAAGAAGATCCTAAGCATCTCCATGGTACTGAGATGTGGGAATCCACACAAGGACTTTTCCAGCACTAAGGGATGCATACCATGAACCATCAGATGCCAAGAACCAGCAATAAGGGCATAAAGCTAGTGACATATTTGTAAACATGAAACTTCTTTTTCTTATTGATGGTGGAAATTTTACATGTACTAAAAAGTACAAATTTTTAGTTCAATGAGTTTTGGCAATTAAACATACTCTTTGTAAATACATAACTTCTTGTAAAGCTTAATTTGTGTGTGTGTGCAAGAGATTATAGGTTGTATTTGAGACAGAAAGGAACAGAGACACAAAAAGATAGACCTGGAAAGAAAGCATGAAGACAGATGTGTGAAAAGGATCAGAACAGTTCACCAATTCTTATATGGTAAGTGGTCAAAGAAATAACAAAATAAATGTCAAAGAGAGACTCAGGGCTGCTGAGTGCTCCCGAGATGTATGGGCAGAAAGGAAAAGCTGAAGTTTCTAACATCAAAAGTAAATTCCTTTCTTTGACAACCTCATACACATTTTGTTGTTGTTCAGTCACTAAGCTGTGTCCTGTTCTCTTCGACCCCATGGACTGCAGCATGCCAGGCTCCTCTGTTCTCCACTGCCTCTCAGAATTTGCTCAAATTCATGTCCATTGGATACACAAACAGAAGATCATTCTTATGAAGGAAAAAGTAAACTGGACTTCCCCAGTGGTCCAATGGTTAAGACTCTGGACTCCCAATGTAGGGGGCATGGGTTCAGTCCCTGGTCAGGGAAGTAAGATCCTGTAAGCCTCATGGCAGAACAAAATGCAAAAACAAAAACGCAAAGCAAAACAAACAAACAAAAGAACATTGCATTGTATGACATACATTCCTGAAAAATGATTGATCAGAAGGATAAAAATGTCCAAATGACTCCAGGAGCAAGTTTTATATCCCAGAAGCTGAAATAATATCTACCCAGATAAACAAGGAGATACGGGGAGAGGCAAGTCCTCAAGACTGAATTTGTTGTCAACACTGGGACCGATGGGGTAGAGAGGTTTTATTTTCTTTACTCCAAGCTCTTAATTTTTTAAACACACAGCAAAAACAAACTTTGAGTTTTTAATTCAAGTGAACAAGTCAAGAGTAAATCAAGCTTCCATATTTCATGTGGAACCATACTGGCAACCAGACTGAGTTACTAAGAAGTCAGTGGTAAGGAATATTCCAGGAACTCTGGGTACAGATTAAATTATAGGATCTGAAAGTGTTTTATGACTCAGAACTTTCTTATCTTATCTGGATTGCAAATTCCCTAGGTTGGCACAGGCTTCTTATAACCAAGATAGTCCTTTACACCACTTGCTCAGTGATACATGTTTTATAAAAAACAGTAGTCCACTAGTGTCTAGAACTTACATACTGACTTGGATAACCTTTCTGAGGTCTTTAAACAGAATGCCATTTAACTAAAGAAAAGCTGTAAGTCAAATTGATGTACTCCCTCCACAGCTGTTTCTACTTTGTGGCTATTCCTGTGGTACAAACCTGTGGTCTCAGACCTCCTGGGTGTGAATCCTGATTCCACCACTCCGTTGGCTGTGAGAACTTGGGTTCGTTTTCTAACCTCTCTGTGCCAGTTGCGCTCATCTCCAAAGTAGGAGAAAATAGCACCTATTTCATAGAGATACTGTAAGGACTAAATGAATACTATCCATTCATTTATTTAACAAATACCATTGGCTCTTCCTATCCATGGGTTCCACACCTGAGGATTCAAACAGCTACAGATCAAAAATGTTAAAAAAAAAAAAAAAAATTACTGGGGACTTCCCTGGTGGTTCAGTGGTTAAGACTTTGCCTTCCAACTCAGGGAGTGCAGGTTCAATACCTGGTCAAGGAGCTAAACACCTACATGCCTCGCAGCCAAAAAAACCAAAACATAAAGCAGAAGCAATATTGTAACAGACTCAATAAAGACCTTAGAAATGGTCCACATTAAAAAAAAAAAAACTCTAAAAAAAATATCAGGAAGTTCTAAAAAGCAAGATTTAAATATTCTGAGAATTAGTTATTGAACTATTTACATAGCACTTGCAGACTGGTTCCAAATAGGAAAAGGAGTACTTCAAGGCTGTATATTATCACCCTGCTTATTTAACTTACATGCAGAGTACATCATGAGAAACGCTGGGCTGGAAGAAGCACAAACTGGAATCAAGATTGCCGGGAGAAATATCAGTAAACTCAGATATGCAGATGATACCACCCTCATGGCAGAAAGTGAAGAGGAACTAAAAAGCCTCTTGATGAAAGTGAAAGAGGAGAGTGAAAAAGTTGGCTTAAAGCTCAACATTTAGAAAACTAAGATCATGGCATCTGGTCCCATCACTTCATAGGAAATAGATGGGGAAAAAGTGGAAACAGTGTCAGACTTTATTTCTTTGGGCTCCAAAATCACTGCAGATGGTGATTGCAGCCATGAAATTAAAAGACACTTACTCCTTGGAAGGAAAGTTATGACCAACCTAGATAGCATATTAAAAAGCAGAGACATTACTTTGCCAACAAAGGTCCTGTCTAGTCAAGGCCATGGTTTTTCCAGTGGTCATGTGTGGATGTGAGAGTTGGACTGTGAAGAAAGCTGAGCGCCGAAAAACTGATGCTTTTGATCTGTGGTGTTGGAGAAGACTCTTGAGAGTCTGTTGGACTGCAAGGAGATCCAACCAGTCCATCCTAAAGGAGATCAGTCCTGGGTGTTCATTGGAAGGACTGATGTTGAAGCTGAAACTCCAATACTTTGGCTACTTCATGCGAAGAGTTGCCTCATTGGAAAAGACCCTGATGCTGGGAGGGATTGGGGGCAGGAGGAGAAGGGGACAACAGAGGATGAGATGGCTGGATGGCATCACTGACTCATGGACATGAGTATGAGTAAACTCCAGGATTTGGTGATGGACAGGGAGGCCTGGAGTGCTGCAATTCATGGGGTGGCAAAGAGTCAGACACGACTGAGCAACTGAACTGACTGACTGCACTGTGTTAAGTATTATCAATAATCTAGAAATAAAGTATATAGGAGGATGTGCATAGTTTACATGCAAATACTAGGACTTTCATATAAAGAACTTGAGCATCCATGGATTTTGGTGTTAATGGAGTTCTGAAACCAGACCCCTGCAGATACCTGGGGACCTCTGAATGCTTTTCTTGAGCACCAAGCAGGTGTCAGAAAATAGGTTAAGTTCTGGGGAAAACAGAAATGGATAAAATAGGCAGCAGTACCTCCCCTCATGAAAAGTACATTCCAACCAGAAAGACAGACAATGAACTAGTCAGCAAGGGCGTATACAATGTCAGATGATGGTGAGTATTGTACCAAGAAAGAAAACAAAGTAAAGGAAATAGGATTGGGGGCTGCTGTCTCGAGTGCCTAGGGACAGCCTCACTGAGATGACCTTTGACGCTAAGAGTAATATCTGTTGCATAAATAAGCATTTAATAATTGTTAGTGCTGTCGGTATTATCACTATTAATTAGACCCATATTAAATGAATTAGCTTATGACAAACTCCCAAGGGAACTAAAAAAAAAGGTCAAAGTTCTGCCAGGGAGATTATAAATGCTATAGACTGCCACACCGACGGTCACTATTTGCTTTGGCCACCTATAGGCTGTCCTCACTCTTCCTCCTACCCACTTCCTGCCATCTCCCCTACACCCTTGACATCAATGCTTAAACACCATAATCCCACGTGCTTCAGCCTGGGAATGTGTTGTATACCAGCACAGCACTTCACAATTTTTCTTCGTAGCAGTTATTTCTCCTATCATTAGCCTTGTGCTGTTTATTCTTATTGGTCTGTCTCCCCACTAGACTGTACGCTCCACGAGGGCAGGGACAGTGTCTGCTTTATTTATTTCTATCTCCACCCCCTCTATATCTGGCCTGGGAGATGGATGAATGTATGGTTAAATATTCCTACTCGAGACTTCCCTGGTGATCCACTTCCCTTTGTGCTCCCAATACAGGGGGCCTGGGTTCCATCCCTGGTCAGGAAACTAGATCCCACGTGCACCCACTAAGATCTCACCTGCCGAGACTAAAGGTCCCACATGCTGCAACAAAGACTGAAGATCTTGTGCATTGCAACTAAGACCCAGCACAGCCAAATAAATACAAAAATATTAAAAAATAAAAAGAGAGAAAGATCTTTATTCAACTGTGCCCATAATTAGGCAAATAATTAGTAGGGCACCTGAATTTTGGGCATCTGGATTATGTACCTCTTCTTGCACTTTCATTCAACGTAGTTGAACTTCCCATCATTTTAACTGTAGACAAAGTACAAAGCTCATCTATAAGACAGTCTATGAAGAAACGGATAATAACTGCACAGATGAAAGAAGCAAGATTACTATTCTAGGGAAACGAAAGGTCCCCCAAGGAGTAACAGTCATCTCATTTGTTTAGCCTGGTATCTGGATCTTCGTGGCATAAGTTTATTTTTATTTTTTGGCCATGCCACATGGCATGTGGGATCTTAGTTCCCTGACTAGGGATTGAACTCTTATCCCCTTCATTAGAGTTGTAGAGTCTTAACTGCTGGACTGCCAGGGAAGTCCTGACATAATCGTTATTTGTTGTCATTTTTCTGAAACAGCCATAAGCATCTTGACAAGACAAACCATCACAAATTCTTAATTCATGACGTATGGAAAAAAATCATCCCATCCAGATGTTAAGTGATTACCCATAAGACACACAGAGATCATCAGCGTGCACACATAGAACAGAACTGGGGCAAGTTAAAGCTGGTCTGAATTGGTCAAGCAAAGGGGCAAACTTGTGTGTTCTGATTTTTCTCTACAAAGCAGGGTTGCTAGGTAACAGTAATAACCATATCGTTAACTCCCAGGGTATCACAACACACACATCCCAGAAGTGATAAGAAGAGGAGAGCCAACGCCAAAGAGGACAGAGGCAAGGAACGATTTTCAGAACATGGTCTGACTCACCCGGAGCAGCAGTGAAACTATTTAGCCGGGCCAGAAAACTTGCAAAGCTTAGTACGGTTAGGGACTGTCTGTCTGGTTTATAGATTATCCACTCCCTTCACCTTCCTTCCCCCACCCCACATTTTCTAAATATAAGCCTTGATCATTCTCCATCAGTAGATAAGCAGCAATTAGAAACAAACTACAAACTTGCCAACCCTTACTTCAAGATAGAATGTCATTAGCATCTTAATTACATACAGGTTTCATTTTTCCAAGCTGAGTTTTAAATTTTATTTATGTAAACTTTTTCTTTTGTATTGGGATATAACCAGTTCACAAATAGTGATGTGACAGTTTCAGGCGGACAGCAAAGGGACTCAGCCATGCATACACATGTAACCATTCTCCCCCACACTCCCCTCGCATCCAGGCTGCCTCATAACACTGAGCAGAGTTCCTGGAAGCTATTGTTGCCTCTCTCATAGAAGAGAGTTGCAAGAACAGATTGTCAAAAGTTTTCCCCTTTTCCACATCTATGATGGGGTTTCCCAGAGGTGAAGGAGAGTGTAGCGAGGGGAAGGAGAATGTGGGTCTGCATGGAGCCTGGGCCGTGCTAAGGAGGAGGGACGCATCTCAAGGGTGAAAAGTTGAAGGAGAGGGTAAAGAGAATGGCCAGGGTTCAGAAAGTGACTCACACCGAGAACTGAGCTGGAGGGAACGTCACTGGCTTTATCTGAAGCAGCGGCCAAGGCCAAGGGACAGGTTGACACCAGGGACGAGAGTGGACGCTTAACCACTTGCTCATGGCTTCTTTATACAAAGCAAATGAGAATCACAGAGCAAGCCGCCAGATCCAAAGAGGAAGCTCACTGGAGAGGAGCCAGCGGGGAAGTTGGAGGGTGAAGGGCTGGGGTGGGCGCGGGGTCAGGCAGGGAAGGGATCAAGTCATTGGGCGTGTTTCCAGAGTAAGCCGAGATGGCGGTCTCCCCGGGGTCATAGGGGACTAGCCACGACATGATTGATTTCACACCCTGGGAGGGAGCATTCACAAAGAAGCCTGGCTGGTTTTGAAATATGAGGCCATGGTGTGACTGACTGTACATCTTTGGCTATTTTTTTTTTCCCTGCAAGGCAATTACATTAAGTGCTTAACATCAATCCAGAGAGGAAAAATGAGGGCACCGTGTTTTGGGTGGGAAGGTTGAGGAAGGAGATCTGAGCTGTGTCCCTGTCATAAACAAACGTGCACATTCAGACGAGGAACCCTTTCAGACCCTGAGTCCTGACAACAGGGGCAAGGGAACACATCAAGACCAGAGAGCTTGAGGGAGTGTTAGTTGTGTCAACAATTGCATGTTACACACGCTGAAGGGGAGTGCAACCTGCCAAGCGTTAATGGATCTGCTGGAAGTGGAGAGAACTGGGCACCTGCCGCGAGCCGCCTGACCTGGCTCTCCCCACCTGAGCGGCGGCCAAACGAGTTGTTTCTCTATTTTCTTCTTACCCGTTGGGTCAGAAGAAAGGTTGCTCCTAAGTGGTTTGCAGAACCTGGCCTGACCCTAGAGTCATTGACTGATGTGTGAAGGTCTGCTGGGTATTGGATGCTGGGGAAGAAATGTCACTTGCAAGTGAAATGCCCCAGGGGAACCCTGAAACCCTCACTCCGATCATTCCTCAGACTGCTGGTGTCCCATCACAGACGGACAGCCCAGCAACCGTAGAAATGGGGGGCCCCAGGACATTTTATGGAACGTGTGCAAAGGGCTGGTATCATGTGAAGGAAATAGACAAACTGGCAGGGCTTTAGGGCTTCCCAGGTGGTTCAGTGCTATCATGGGGTCACCAAGAATCAGACACGGTTGAGGCTAAGCACACACGCCAGCCAGGACTATTAGCTCAGCTGGAAGCAGGAGACACTGCCTAAGCCATAGGAAGCCCTCAAAGCATACACCGTACTTGTAAAACTGATGAAACAACTCTGCCTTTCAAGAAGCACTGGACAATGGAGGAGACCAGGCAAATAGAGAATCACCAAAAGTAATCTATACAGAAAAAAATATATTCGTTTCAAAAGGTCCAAGGAAGGAGCATAATAACACAGAATATTCTCTTTGTATTTTTTAACTTTTTAAATAGACATTTTCAAAAATAGAGAAAAGTAGAATAATAGAATGACTCCCCACCTGCAACCATGTACCTATCACTCAACTTCTTCAAGCAATATCAGGGTATGTCCTTCTTATTTTCTTATTTTACCTGGACCCATTCTTCTTCTTTCCTGGAGCTTTTTTGTTGTTGCTTTTTTTTTTTTTTTTTTTTGGCCACACAGCATGTGGGGTCTTAGTTCCCTGACCAGGGATTGAACCCATGCTCACTGCAATGGAAGCACAGAATCTTAACCACTGGACTGCCAGGGAAGTCCTTTCTGGAGTATTTTAAAGAAAAATCCCTCACTCATAAATATTTCTGAATATATTTATAAATGATTCTTTCACTGAATTTTTTTAACAGAAATTTATATCTGAAGTATTGAGACTATAAAGAGAAAAATTAGGAGATAAAGACCTTAGAGAGGCAATAGGTTCTTGATCTTCCTAAAGTTTGGGATGGACTAATGTTTGCTTAGATTCCATGAAACATCCATAATCTTTCTAATAAATCCCATTTTTGTGTGTTAGCTAGTCAGCACATGACTTTTACTGCTGCAGCCAAAAGAACTTTACTAGAACTCTCTCGGGAAGGATCCCACAGCCTAGAGATGCCAGCAGCACAAAACTAATACAGTGATGAGACCACTATGAAACAAACCCGGGATGTCATGTTCACTGCTGCTTCCCCAGCACCCAGCACAGTGCTCAACACAGAATGATTGTTCAACCTATTTGTTGACTAAATTGAATATTAAGCATCCCAGTAGAGGAGACTGGGGAATCATGGAGCAAGTCTTAGCCTCTTACTAGAAACATGGGTTTGACACTGACTCTGCTACTTTCTTTCTATGCGAGTGAGTCACTTAATGTCTTTGGACCTCAGTTTCCGCATCTGTAAACTGGGGATAAGAAACTCAGCCAGCCTTACAGAGAGGCCCGTATGAGGTCATGCTATATGAAAGTGCTTTGTAAACTAGACTGTTTGCGAATGAAAGCTGTTATTATCTTTTCCAGCTGGGGATTCCATTCTGCCTATCTCAGCCTCTTGGCCTGAGAAGCCTTTAGGGCAAAAGTGGATGATAAACTGCCTCCTTCATAATTTTGTTTTCCTTCTCCCATTTGGGCACTTCTTTTTAGCTTGGTGTCTGCTCAGAAGACCCTGTTTCTAGATTAAACAGTGAGAAGCCCAAGAATTCTGTCAAGATTCTCTCTGTTTTCAGAAACCTATTGCTTCTTCATTCAGTTCATTAGTTTCTCAACACTTAACCACGTTGACTGGTCCACACATCCCTCTGATGGTCAGTGGTGTAAAGGCTGTGACTTGATCCATTGCTATCATCCTTGGGAGACACTCACTCATCTTACTGGGAGGAGGTCCCTCTGGAAAAACAAGCAGGCAGAGGAGCAGGGAAAATAAGTAAGTGTCAATCTCAAGGCTTCCAGGCTCAGCTCCTCTGTCTGGGAGGCCACAAGGTTGGCAAGAAGCAGGCGGGTTGTCCTCGTGCCTGAGTCAAGAAACAGCTTGAACTTTCTCATCACCTGAATAGCCCAACACAGAGAACATTGCTGCATTGTTCTGTGCCCGCAGGTTCCCAGTGGCAGGCCAACCCCGGGGCCATGCCAGCAAGCCCATAGCTGTGCTGATCCGTCTCTACCTATGGCCGTTCATGTAATTGAGTCCACAGGGACGTCATCTCATGATGCTGCTACCCAAGGAAGCGGGGGTGGGGCTGTGGGGGAAGGGGATTACATCATCGTTATTATTGTTATTCACTTATCAGATGATTATTAATTATACTTCAATTAAAGGCTTGCACTCTTTACAAGCGTGAGCTCACCAGCCCTCACAATGCCCAAAGGAGGTCAAGAACTGGGAGAGTGCTGATTTGCTCATGAATGCAGCTGACTTGAGTTTCAGAGATCCTGTGATCTTTTTTTTCCTCTATGTCTAGCTACTGGCCACCTCCCTTTGAAGGCCCCAGTTTCCCTAATGTATAGGAGTCAGACATGTGACCCACACTGCCACTGGCTACTATAAAAGTAGCAAGGATTGAATTTTTCTTTCACAATCTTTGCATGGATTTGAAAAAAAAAGGGGGGGGCAAAAGATAACCAGGCGCTCCATTGTAGCCTGCTCGCCCTCAAGATAAATGTGTCCAGGGAGGTAACCTCACAGTTGAATCGACCCCTGAATTTCAATGAAGCGGGAGCAGTTTGGCCCTGGGGTCTTGGCTAGAGAGTTAGGTGGGGCCTGAAGTGTGTGCACATGTGTGCATGCTCAGCCATGTCTGACTCTACAACCCCATGGACTGTAGCCCACCAGGCTCATCTGTCCATGGGGTTTCCCAGACAAGAATACTGAGTGGGTTGCCATTTCCTCCTCCAGGGTCTCTTTCCAACCCAAGGATTGAACTCTCACCTCTTGCATCTCCTGCACTGGCAGGCAGATTCGTTACTACCAGAGTGGGGCCCAGCACTGATGATCAGAAAGTCATTTTGTTACTGAGGTCAAAGGACAGAGCTGAAGGGTGGAGGGACGGTGAGTGGTGAGCAGAGTCAGAGCCTTTCAGAAGGCGCAGAGAGGTGCTCAGTCAAAGCCAGGCAGCCACAGCGTCTGCAAACTTGTGAAATGCAGCTCCCCAAAGCAGCATCCCTGGGGGCCACAACTCTCCATCCCGAGGGAATACCCAGGCCAACTGCGAGCCTGAGGAAAGCTTTCCCTTTAATGCATGGATGTGCTCAGTCCCTCAGTCACGTCAAACTCTTTGCAACTCTGTGAACTGTAGCCAACCAGGCTCCTCTGTCCCTGGGATTCTCCTGGCAAGAATTCTGAGTGGGTTGCCAGTTTCTGCCCCAGGGGATCTTCGTGACCTAGGGATCGAACCCCAGTCTCTTGCATCCACTGCCTCGGCAAGCAGGTTCTTTGAGGAGGGTATCCTGTTTATCTTTCTCTTTTTCCTATTTTTTTTTTTTAAGAAGAGAATGGAGTAGGGGGTCGAGTGAAATCTCTTAGCAGGCAGGGGTAGGTACCAATATAGGTACCAATTTGCTTAGTGAGCCAGGTACCCCATCCTGCAGCTGCCACCCCCAGCCTGGCAACAGAGTTAATAAGACCTGAAGGAAATGGAAAAGAGAGATGTAGAAACCTGAGGCCCAAAGTACCTTATCTTGAAAGAGATCAGCGTTTTAGTTAAAGGAAAGGTTTACCAATTAAAAGATCCTGGAAAGAAGTAAATAATTACACACACACCACAACCCTCCACCCAGTTGTCCGAGCTGGTCTGGGGGGAGGGGAGGTGGGGGTTGGGGAAGTCCTGGGGCTTTGTCCACAAGGGGTAGGCGCTTTGCAGAAGCATTTTGTGTAAAAGGAGTAAGGGCTTTACTCAGTTCCTTCCACTAACCTTACCCAATGAGGCTTGTAGCGATCTAACCTGAAAGAGATAAAGCCCAATTTCCTCAGCTCTGGAGCTGATAAACACCACGGCAACGACCAGCTCTGTTCACAGAGGGATAATTAAAGCTCTCAGGAATCCAACCAGTGGTCAAAAGGACAAGGACAAACTCATATTTCTCAATGCCATTCTGGGCAGCTGTGAGCACCTGTCCTCTTGTTGGAATTTAACCCAGTGGAATTAGCATTGCCATCACCCACGTCTTTATGGGTTCAGCTGGAACTTAGTAGTCCATGAGCAGTCCAGCTAGCATCTAGCTCACCGATCACAAGCACCAACTGTGCTACTAACTTAGCACTCCTTGGGGAGGCAAGATTCAGCAAAAATAAGCTCTAACACGCTTTCTTACCGATCAAGGAAAAGTCTAAAATTCCAGAAATTATACATTCCCACATGCAGGTATGGTGATTTCTTTATTGAAAAAAACACGCGCAGCAAGTTATTTTCTGACACTGTTGCAGTTCATGAGTTCTGCAGGGCAAGTTCTGTTACTTGGAGTGTTTGGATCCAGTACAAACGTGTGTGTGTCATGAGATGGGAGGTCAGAGAAAGCACAGCAAAAGGAAGTAACATGCGTGTCCATGCTCTCAACGCCCAGAGGTTTCTCAGAGGGAGAACTCTATGAGAAGCAGGAGGTGAGAGGAGACAGAGGAACGTCCTACCAGGAGGTCAACCTTAGTATGTTCCCCCGAGAACATGCATGCCAACAGGAAAGGGACAGTTCTCCAGTGGAATCAGAGCTGATCCTAAGGACTTCCCTGGTGATCCAGAGGCTACAGATCCTAAGGACTTCCCTGGTGATCCAGTGGCTATGACTCCCAAGCTCCCAATTCCACAGGTTCGATCCCTGGTCCGGGAACTACATCCCACATGCAACTAAGAGTTCAAATGCTGCAACTAAAGATTCCCAGTGCTGCAATAAAGATCTAAGACTCCCCATGCCACAACTAAGACCTGGTGCGGCCAATAAATAATTAATTTTTTTTTAAAGTTGATCCTAGGCTTGAACAGAAAATGCGGGCATGGACATTGAGTGGCCCTTTTCTCTTCCACAACAAGTGGACACACTATGAGTGCCTTCCTAGGACTAAGAGAGAGACAGAGGCTGAGCTAAGACCTCAAAGGTTCTCACTTTTTTCTCTTCTTAAGCACTATAACATGTCTTTTTAAAAGAAATTTGTCTCGGAGCTCAATTTTATAAAACAGATAAATATGATATTTTACTAATATAAATTTATTTTGAATATTTATATTTTTAACACTTATCAATCAATAATAATAAGAAGATAATTGCTGTTAAGCATTATGATGAACACAAATACTTGAAATTATGTGTTATTCTTAGCTTTATTTTGATTTCTGCACCCAAATTATTTATTTCAATTGCCTTTGGCCTTAAAATTTTTTATGTATTTTGAAGTAACTGGAAAATTCAAATTCACACAGAGAGGTAGATGCAAGTGGAAAGTATGGGTTTTTAACAGCTCTCTTTTCAAGTTATATGCTTCAAATGAATAAATCCAAAAACTTAGGCAAGTGATTGAAGAGATTTTAGTTACAAAATGCAGTTACAACAGACATTCCCTCATGGTCCAGTGGTAAAGACTCTGCTTTCAATGCAGGGGGCATGGGTTTGATCACTGGCTGGAGAACTAAGATCACACATATTAGCTTGATATGGCTCCAAACAATTTTTTAATAAATAAATTTAATTTAATTTAATTTAAAATGTCCCATAACTTCTTCTGAGAAGGCATCTAACAGCTGACAATCACAGTTTTAAAAAAACATAACCAAAATGAATAAATAAATAAAAAAACATAACCACAGCAATATTTATCAAGGGCTTGCATGTTCCTTCATGATATAAAAGTCAGCAACAAACACCCCAACCATAAAGTAAGTGCTAAAATATCTCTAGTAAAATAGGATGCTTTGATACATGTGCCAAAGCTATGAGCCTTAGCTTTGTGTCTGATTTAATTGAGCTTTGTAGTAATGACGAACAATTTGTACTTAAGCAGATCAGGAGTGCCTAATTAAAACAAAAAAGTGTGCAAGCTATCAACTTTTCAAAATAAAGACATACTCACAAGAGCTTCAAGTATATTCACCAAAAAGGTAGAAATTTCTACCTCAGAATTAACTTGATCATTCAAATTGATGGTTCTTAATACATAGAGCAAGCTGGAATCAAGATTGCCAGGAGAAATATCAATAACCTCAGATATGCAGATGACACCACCCTTATCGCAGAAAGTGAAGAGGAACTAAAAAGCCTCTTGATGAAAGTGAAAGAGGAGAGTGAAAAAGTTGGCTTAAAGCTCAACATTCAGAAAACTAACGTCATGGCATCTGATCCCATCACTTCATGGGAAATAGATGGGGAAACAGTGGAAGCAGTGTCAGACTTTATTTTCTTGGGCTCCAAAATCACTGCAGATGGTGATTGCAGCCATGAAATTAAAAGACACTTACTCCTTGGAAGGAAAGTTATGACCAACCTAGATAGCATATTAAAAAGCAGAGACATTACTTTGCCAACAAAGGTCCATCTAGTCAAGGCTATGGTTTTTCCAGTGGTCATGTATGGATGTGAGAGTTGGACTGTAAAGAAAGCTGATCGCCGAAAAACTGATGCTTTTGAACTGTGGTGTTGGAGAAGACTCTTGAGAGTCTGTTGGACTGCAAGGAGATCCAATCAGTCCATCCTAAAGGAGGTCAGTCCTGGGTGTTCATTGGAAGGACTGATGTTGAAGCTGAAACTCCAGTACTTTGGCCACCTCATGCAAAGAAGAGTTGACTCACTGGAAAAGACCCTGATGCTGGGAGGGATTGGGGGCAGGAGGAGAAGGGGACAACAGAGGATGAGATGGCTGGATGGTATCACCGACTCAATGGACATGGGTTTGGGTGGACTCCGGGAGTTGGTGATGGACAGGGAGGCCTGGTGTGCTGCAGTTCATGGGGTCACAAAGAGTCAGACACGACTGAGCGACTGAACTGAACTGAACTGAACTGAACTGAATACATAGAACTATGGTATAGAATACATTTTTATGAATACTTTTAATTATAGTATTTTAAATAAGGAAAATAGATTTAAAACACACATTGGAATCAAACATGAGTAGAACTCCTAAAGAACCTTCCCTGGTGACTCAGACTGTAAAGAATCTGCCTGCAATGTGGGAGACCCGGGTTCAATCCCTGGGTCAGGAAGATCGCCTGGAGAAGGGAATGGCTACTCATTCAAGTATTCTTGCCTGGAGAAGTCCATGGACAGAGGTTCCTGGCAGGCTACAGTCCATGGGGTTGCAAAGGGTCGGACACATCTGAAGTGAGATATATGAACGGTAAGAGAAAGAAAAGGTCAGATTATAAAAGACTTTCTCTCTCATGGTTAAGTGTTTGAACTAGATTCTGAGACTCAAGAACAAGACAATGACATGATCAGCTCTGTATTTTAAAGCGATCACACAGGCTTCAATGTGGAAAGTGGATTTTGGTGGAGGCGAAGGGGAGGGAAAGGAGAGAGACGATTGAGCACTGCGAAGGTGCTGTGGTCATCCCGGCAAGGGCTGATGGTGGCCAGAACGAAAGTCACAGCACTTTGACCAGAAGGAACTAGGGTGTTAATTTAAGAGTTATTCCAAAGGCAGAGTAAACAGGACCCAGTGATTGATTAGATGGAGGTTGTAGGACGGAGGCACAAAGTAGAAAGAACACATTAAACAGTCTGGTGAGAGGGAAGGGATGGAGGCAGTGGGAGGGAGGGTCATGAGGGAGGGGATATGTGTGTGCATATACTGATCCACCGTTTGGTACAGCAGAAAATAACACAACATATATATAACACAACAATAAAGCATTATCCTCCAGTTAAATAAATACTCCGGCACGAGCAGTGAAATGGATGGGGTATCCATCACCAGGGCAGGAAATTCAGGAGGAGGAGATTGGGTGAGTGCAGAGAAGAGAGGTGCTGAGCTCAGACACATTAAGTTTGAGATTCAAGTCAAGAAGTAGTCACAGAATCCTTGTAAAAACAATGCTGAACAGAGTCCTGCACACGAAGACAAATAAGCGATAGATCTCTCCTTTAAGGTATGAGTGTGTGTGTGCTCAGCCGCTTCCAACTCTTTGCAACACACTGAGCTCCTCTGTCCATGGAATTTTCCAAACAGGAATACTGGAATGCATTGCCATTTCCATCTCAGGGAATCTTCCTGACCCAGGAATCGAACCCAGATCTCCTGTGTCTCCTGCATTGGCAGATGGATGGATTCTTAACCACTGAGCCAGCTGGGGCTTGTAACAAATGTAAACAATCTGATTACAAAGCAGACAGGGGTGAATACTTTGAAGAGGGGCATATCTTTGGAAAAATAAGAAAGGGTTCATAGGCCTTAAGAGATGAATAAGACTTGGCTTTTCTGGAGCTGGGAAAGAGAAAGACAGTCTAGGCAGGGACAATAACATGAGCCAGAGAAGGAAGCTCCCCCACCCCCCCAAAAAAAGAGATGTGACATCTGGGGAGTAACTAGAATAATTCAGTTTGTTCAGCTTATGGTACAGAATATTGAAGGGGGGGCTGGAAAGGCAGACCAGGGCATATCATCAAGAAAAGCCATAACTGTTCTGCTTTATTGTAGGAACTGCTCTGTACCTGTGGGGAGCCAGTGAAACTCTTCGACTAGGAAGAGCATGAGGTCATGGGTCCCAATCCCCTGAGGCATGATTTGCTTCCTTCACTTCTGAGGCCAAGGACTCTGACCGGAGGGGTTGCTGGGAAGGTAATGTCATCTGTTCCCCCATCAATCTCCCCAGGTAAATGTCAGTGTTAGTACAAAGGGAAATCGCGGTGGCCGCTGGAGAAACCACTGCAGCGGGGCCATGTGGGTGAAGTCATGCTGTCTGAGTCACCAGTGTTGCTCTTTAACTTACTTTGGAATCTTTGGTTTGTGGTGTGGGGGTGGGTTAATTGGCAGAAATTACAGAAGTAGCTATTACTCCATCTTGATTTGGGGGGTCTGTGCACAGACTTAAGAAACTCTTGTTTTACTTTTGAGTTTGTGCCTTATTCATATATATTTTTTAAAAAGAAAAGATTCTTTTTATGTAATGAGATGAAGCTCACATCCAATGTCAGTAGTCCCAGGAATGCCTGAAGTGGTTTTGTCATCAGAATATAAAAATTGAACTCTCCTCCCAATATAAGCAGGCTGTGGCTTGATAAATACTGTGAAAGTAGAACATGGATAAAAGAAAAAGTAAGAAATTCAGTGCAGGCAACTATTAAGACCATCACAATTCTAACCACTGCCAATGAAAAAACCATGAGAAATAAGTCCGAAAAGGCCAGAATTTTCCAAATCAAAGAACATTCTCCAGGATTTTTGTTTTGTTTCTTTTCAGTTTGGCTACATCAGACTATGGGCTCAGCTGGTAAAGAATCGCCTGCAATGTAGGAGACCTGGGTTCGATCCCTGAGTCAGGAAGATGCCCCGGAGAAAGGAAAGGCTACCCTCTCCAGTATTCTGGTCTAAGAATTCCATGGACTGTATAGTCCGTGGAGTTGCAAAGAGTCGGACACGACTGAGCGACATTCGCTTCACTTCACTTGACATCAGACTATGAGATACCTAGTACATGTACCTGTGGTTAGTTTCACACACAAAATACACATGAAAGCACCGCATGTCAGAAAGGTAACAAGAGAACCACATCTAAAGGTCTATTTAGAAACTGTTCATTTAAATGTACTTTAAATTTTTCAAATGATGAAAAGTTCTAACCCAATTGTGATCTCACCCAAAACATCTGGAAGCTTACATGGATTATTTAATAATCCTAAATTAGTATGTGCTAAATCGCTTTAGTCATGTCCGACTCTTTGTGACCCTGTGGACTATAGCCCACGAAGCTCCTCTGTCCATGGGATTCTCCAGGCAAGAATACTGGAGTGGGTACCCCACGCCCTTCTTCAGGGGATCTTCCTGACCCAGGGATTGAGTTCACATCTCTGTGTCTCCTGCATTAGCAGGAGCCACCACTAGCACCACCTAAATTAGTAGTCCTAACCAAACATATCGCTTGCTCCTTGGAAGGTAAGCTATGACAAACCTGGACAGCATATTAAAAAGCAGAGACATTACTTTGCCAACAAAGGTCCATATAGGACAACAACAACAACCACAACCAAACGTATGTACTCTGAAGAAGGAAACTGAGAAGAAAATCAGAAAGAGTTATCAACAGAGACATCCAATTAGAAATGGCCACTCTCGGGAGGGTTGGCACAGAGAAGCAGACAACCAGATGGTCTCTTTCCAGTGGAGCCAAATAGAATGGAACAGTAGATGTTTTTTTCCTATAGGAAGTTATAGGGGGAATAAACTCCAAACCCCCAAAGTGACTATGAATATTCAGAAGATCAACAATTTCATTTTCTTCAATAAGTTCCAAATCACAAATCAAAGTTTTTAACTTGATATGGAGGGAACAAAAACTTTAAAACAAAACTCTACTGCTGTAGAGTTCCAGAGTGCTAGGGACAAAGATCAATGTTTTATGCCCAAGGACTTTTGACTCAAATACAAGATTTAGGTAAGTTAATCATGTAAGGTGAAAGTTAGGCTTTAGCCAATCCCCACCCTCTACTTCTGACATCCCCTGCCCCCACTGCCATTATTACCAGTCTGATGGGTTTCATTTGAGATCTTTATTTAATGTGTTTGTAAAAATATGACTAAATAGTTGTTTTGTACATTTTCACATAAATTGTTTTATACTCTACATATTTTTCTATAATTTGGTTTTTTTTAACCTATCAAACATCTTGGAGATTTTTCCTTACCAGAGGGTAGAGACTAACTCCAGTTTTTTCTGGTATGATTTTTTTTTCTTTTTAACTTTTTGGGGGAAATTGTAGATTCATAAGAAATTATGCCCCCCAAATTTTTCAGGGATATATGAAAGGTCACCCTTCACCCAGCCTCCACCAATAGTCACATTTTAATTTGCATTTCACCGTACTCTTCTATGTATGTTTGTAGACAGTTCTGTGCACTTTTATTATATGTGCAGCTTCACATAAGCACACTGCATTTTTAAGATGCTATTTAAGATGTTTAAGATTTAAACAAGAGTTCAAGTATACCCCTGGCAGTTTATTTGTGTGTGTGTGTGTGTGTGTAAATTGCTGAAGAAAGTATTTTCAAAGTAGTTTTAAGGGTCTTAGAAGTTTGTCTTGTTAAAAATATTGGTTAGGGTGATTATCAAGATTAAAGATTTAGGATCTTAATCATGTATTGTCCTCTCTTGTTCTTAAATTGTTTATTATTTGTGTGTAGCTCCACAGATAGAAAAATAAATAGAGGGATGGTTAGATCTGATTAGCTTTCCTTGCTAGACTAAAACACCTTGGGAGGTTAGGCTGTAATCTCAGAAACCTGTTAAATTCACCATGCCTTTGTATGTCTGATGCATGCTTAAATGCCTGCTGGTTAGTTAGGCTGGTTGATTTTCTGGTACCCTGCTTACCAGAGTGCCAGCTGAATGAGCCAAGCTGCACATTTCCTTGTAGAAATATGCTCCTGGAAAACTCAAACAAAACATTTGCTTATACCACTCTCAGTAAAAGAGTGAGTGAGTGCTAAGTCGCTTCAGTCATGTCCAACTCTGTGTGACCCCATTGACTGTTGCCCACCAGGCTCCTCTCTCCATGGAATTCTCCAGGCTAGAATACTGGAGTGACTTGCCATTTCCTCCGCCTGGGATCTTCTCAACCCAGGAATCGAACCTGCAGCTCTTATGTCTTCTGCTTTGGCAGGCAGGCTCTCTTTACCTCTAGCACTACCTGGGAAGCCCCTCAGTGTAAGAAGTCTTAGCAAAATCTCCTTGGAAATTTAATGAAAGCACCTAGACACTACAGTTGTACATTTTATTGAGCCAGCTCAGAAGATGGGTAGCTTTTCAGTTCCAAGCTCCATCCGAGACAGTGGCAGTTTCCTACATGACTTCTGGCGAAATGTGTCATGAATATTCACGAAGCGAAAGATCAGAAAATACTCGCTGCTTGTTAGTTATCCTGGGATCCTCCTGGGATGCATATGGCAAGGTTCAAGCAAGGCCACATTCATCTCACTTCTCTTCTTTCTCAGGACATTATTATTGTATTACATATTTTAATTTCACTGAAGCAAAGGCAGCCAGAAAAAGAAACCAGAATATTAGCTCCTCAATTGATTGCAATTTTAAAGGACATTGCAATGATTATTTCTTGCCCAAAAAAAAAAAAAAAACCTGTAAATAGATAAGAACAATGTGACATAGAAAAGCTGTCTTTCTTTACCAATCCTGTTCTTCTTTTAATAACATGGAGCTCAAATCCTACTATCTTCTTGAAAGCATCTCTAACCAAAATTCAATTATTGTGGAATAGTCAAAAATGTGGAAGCTGCCATTAAAATGCCTGTCTGAACATAGGAGTGCATGTATCTTTTTGAGTTATAGTTTTTCCAGATATTTGCCCAGGATATATACAATAGAATGTGAAGAGTGAAAGTGTTAGTCACTCAGCCATGTCTGACTCTTTTGACCCCATGGTCTGTCCATGGAGTTCTCCAGGCAAGAATATTGGAATAGGTTGCCATTCCATTCTCCAGGGGATTTTCCCAACTTGGGGATCTAACCTGGGTCTCCTGCATTGCAGGCAGATTCTTTACCACCTGAGCTACCAGAGAAGCCCATGGTGGAATACTATGCAGCCACTAAAAAGAAAAAATAATGCTATTTGCAACAACATGGATAGACTTAGAGATAATCATTGTAAGTGAAGTAAATCGGAAAAAGAAAGACAAGCACCATTTGATATCTGTAATATGTGGAATCTAAAATATGACACAGATGAATCTATCTACAAAAAAGAAATAGACTCATAGATGTAGAGAACAAATGTGTGGTTGCCAAGGGGAAGGGAGGGTGGAGAAGGGATGAATTGAGAGTTTGAGATTAGCAGTTGCAAACTATTATGTAGAGAATGGACAAACAATGGGATTCTACTGCATTCAATATCCTGTGATAAACCATAATGGAAAAGAATATTTTTAAAAAGGATATATTTTTGTAATTTGAGGGCTTCCCAGGTGGCACTAATGGTAGAGAACCTGCCTGCCAAAGCAGGAAATATAAGAGATGCAGGTTCAATTTCTGAGCCGGGAAGATCCCCTGGAGGAGGGCATGGCAAGCCACTCCAGTATTCTTGCCTGGAGAATCCCATGGACAGAGGAGCCTGGTGGGCTACAGTTCACAGAGTCACAAAGAATTGGACACTCCTGAAGGGCACACATATATGTGATATAACTGAATCACTTTGTTGTAGAGCAGAAACTAATATAACATTGTAAATCAACTGTCAATTAAAAAATAAAAAACAGGGACTCCCCTGGTGGTCCAGTGGTTAAGAATTCACCCTGCAATGCAAGGGACAAAGGTTTGATCCTTTTACTGATCAGTGCCCCAGACTTGAGAACTTCTGTCTATGCTACTTGTTAAGCACTTAACCATAGACTGACTAGATTTATTATTTAGTTACTCATGTTTGTTTCATCTTCCAAAGAAACCTTCTATCTTCTTGAGGACAAAAACCATGTCACATACAACTCTCAGAACATCTAGCTCAGTTCCTCCCCCATAGTAATATTTCAGTAAGCACATTTTCAAAATAGCACTATGTTACATTCATTGAGCACTGATGATATGCCAGGATAATATATGCTAAATGCTTTGACGCATTTATCCCATTTAATCTTTACATTAACCAAATGAGGCAGGCACTATTATTAGACCTATTTGTTAGATGTGGAAACAAAGTTACAAAAGTTATAAAATTTGCCCCAAATCACACAGCTGGTAAAAGGCAAAACCCAGACTGAAACCCCAGTCTGTCTGATCCCAGACCCCCCGCTTTCCACCATTTTTGGATATTGCTTCCCAAATTAAAAGAAAACAAACAAACATTTCTTGATTAATTAGATGCTGAATAGTTGGACATGAATGAACTCTTTGAACTCACTTGTAATATCTAGGTCACTTGGCAATAACTAGATATTTACTATTGTGGATGTTGGAATCTGAGATTTATTCAGTCAGCAGAAAATTTTGCTAGGCATGTGCCCCTGAGGACAGATGAGTGAGACAATGTCACCAAAACAAGTAATTATAAAACAATGCACACAGGGCTTTAACGACCGTTTGGAAAAATGCTCATGGAAACATAGGAGACAAACTTAATTTAAAATAGTTCACCATAGTGTCAGCATTTTTAGGATATCTGCTACGTGCCCAGCACAGTGCTAAGCAGTTTATACATATTTAATTCTCACCACCACTCAACAAAACGTAGGCTTTATTATTCATATTTGCAAAGTAGTAAACTGAAGCCTGAAGTTGTCAAATAGCTTGGCCAAGGTCACAAAGCTAATTAATGGAGCATAGATTGACTCATGTTTAGGTCTGAAAGACACCCAGGTCCATGGTTGGTTCCAGCTTCCCATACTCTCATGAACTAGGTTTTCTTCTGGGTTTTTGCACTATCAAGAAACACCAAGGAAAACATATAAATATAAAGGAGAAAAAATATACATAAAAAAGGTATAGGTGTATGAAGGAGGTTTCAGATCTGTCTCTTTAAGGCACTTCAGCCAGCAGAGTGAACCAACAGGGTCATGGGGCTGAGTCATTGTCTGACTTGGAGAATAGATTATTTCGATATTTCACTTCTTGCTTTTTTTTCCCCCTTCAGCTGGGGTTTGTAATTCCTATTGTTCTCTAGGCTGACACCAGGTTTTGTGCTTCTGGCCCTTGTTGAACAGTTTCTTGTCTAGTCCCCCTACCTCTTTATTAAGCACCATCCCTTCTGTACCTTTCCCCCTACCCTCTTGTCACATCAAAAAGAGAGGCTTGACAGGTAGTTGTTCGATTTACCATTCTCATGATGGAGGTTTTAGATCAAAGCCAGAGCACCATCAGTCACATTTATAGCACATTTTAGGACAAGAAAAAATCAAGCAAATGTGGGGCGTTTTCAGGGGACCTTCAGGAGATGCCTTGGGACACCTTACAGGAGGATGAACTCTGGAGCCCGGGGGTACGCCTTTCATACCCAGGAGGCCCAGGACTGTGTCACCAAAAGAGAAACCAAAGGTCATTACCGATGAAGGACCTTTGGCAACGTGAAACCAGTGCCTTAAGTACAAGCCTAACTTTGGGCCCGGTAGTTTCAATTTGAGGAATCTATTCTAAAGAAATAGAGTTGTGTACTGCAATCACCCTCGGTGTTTTTGTCAGTCGAGCTTTATTGAAACTTTCGATGGCTAAGTTGAAGATCTCTCTCAGTAAATGTCACACTGCACTTGAAAATATGTGGGTTATTTTCAAATATCTTTTCATATTGATTTCTAGCACAGTTCCACAGTGATAAGAGAACATGCTCGGTATAATTTCAATATGTTTAGACCATGAAATTTTTGCACCTGGTTTTATGTCCCTGGGGATATGTTTCAGTGTCTCCTACTTCACAGTCTATGGGAACTTGAATAGAATTTATATTCTACTGTTGTGTGAAAATTGTATAAAACTTAATTATGTTAAATTGGTTCACAGAGCTTTTCAGGTCTACTATATCCTTCTACTTCTCTGTATACTCATTCTATGAATTTTTGAGAGTTTAATATTGAAACTCCAATTAAAAATCTTAATTTATCAACTAAAAAATTATAATATATAGTAGAACTGTATGTAACCTTGCTTTGTATTTTCTAAGTCACCTGTAAATGTTTTATCATATTTTAATAATTCAAAAAATGAAAAATAAAAGAGTTGTGTATAATGATTAACACATCATCAATAGCAAAAAAGGGATTTGTTCCCATTAAGATTCAAGCACAGTCCATAACTTACCTTTAGTGATAGCTCTCAAATTTCTTTTAGTCTTTAGGTTCTACCTCCCTTTCTTTTTTTCTTGCTATTACAAATAGTTGTTCAAGAAACCAGACTGTTAGGACTTACTGTATAGCACAGGGAACTATATTTAATATCTTGTAATAACCTATAATGGAAATGAATCTGAAAAGAATATATGTATGTATGAATATATATATGTGTGTATATATAAATATATGTATGTATGAATATATGTGTGTATATATAAATATATGTATGTATGAATATATGTGTGTATATATAAATATATGTATGTATGAATGTATGTGTGTGTATATAAATATATGTATGTATGAATGTATGTGTGTGTATATAAATATATGTATGTATGAATATATGTGTGTATATATAAAAATATATGTATGTATGAATATATGTATGTATGAATATATGTGTGTTTATATATGTATGTATGAATATATGTGTGTATATATGTATGTATGTATGAATATACATGTGTATACACACACACACACACATATTCACATACATGGGCTTCACTGGTGGCTCAGTGGTAAAGAATTCGCCTGCCAGTGCAGGAAACTTGGGTTCATTCCCTGAGTCGGGAAGATCTCCTGGAGAAGGAAATGGCAACCCACTCTCATTTTCTTGCTTGGGAAATCCCATGGACAGAGAAGCTTGGCAGGCTTCAGTCTACGGGGTCACAAAAGAATTAGACATGACTGGATGACTGCACAGCAACAACACACACGTGTGTGTGTGTATGTATTATAACTGAATCAATTTGCTGTATACCTAAAACACTGTGAATTAACCATACTTGAATAAAAGATATTTAAAAAAGAAACCAGACTGTTGTCTGGAGTTTCTCCCTTCCTAGGCTTTGTAACAACTTCCCTATTAAATATGCTTCTCTGTGTCCTGTATTTCCTTGACTTGAGGTTTGATTTTTGGCAAAAACACTTTGTAAATTTACATGGCCTCAACTGTGCCCTTCATCCCAGTTAATTTGTTGAAGTCCTAGCCCCTAGTAGCTCAGGACGTGACTGTATTTGAAGATGGGGGTCTTCAAAAAGGTCATTAAGTTAAAATGAGGTCATAAGGATGGGCTCTAATCCTCTAAGAAGTGTATAAAAGGAGGAGATTTTTTAAATTTTATTTATTTATTTTGGCCGCACTTGGTCTTCATTGCCGGCTGAGGTCTTTCCCTTGGTGCGGTGCGCAGGCTTGTCATTGCAGAGGCTTCTCTTGTGTGGAGTGCGGGCTCTAGGGCAAGCTTCGGTAGTTGCCCTGAGGCATGTGAGATCTTAGCTCCCTGACCAGGGATGGAACCTGGGATCTATGTCCTCTGCACTGGCAGGCAGATAAGAAGAGGAAATATAGGCTCAGACTCAGTACGGAGGGAAGACCGTGAGAAGACAGAGCGGAAGAGGGCCATTGTAAGCCCAGGAAAGAGGACTCAGCCGAAAGCAACTCAGCCAACACCTTAAACTTGGGCCTCCAGTCTTCAGGGCTATGAGAAAATAAACCTCTGTTTTTTTAAGCCACGCAGTCTATGGCACTGAGTTACCGCAGGCCTGGAAAAACTGATGCATAGATGTGCCTCTTTCATCAGAAGGCACACAACCCATTCTTGAGTAGGGAATTCTGTGGTGGAGAGAAAAAAAAAAATATTGCAAACTGTAAATCTTGTTTTTAACCTACATGGTAAGAATGGCTACCTGGTTCAGAATAAATTATGTGCCAGGCACTGTGCTTCATTCAATAAAACACTTCATTTTATTACTTGACCTTACAACCAGCCCCGCAGGTAGGTATTATTGTTGCCATTTACAGATACTGAGACGAATTCAGAGAGATCCAGACACCAACCCCAGGACACACAGCTGGTTAAGTGGCAAGGTTGGGTCTAAAGGTAGCTACCATATGCCTGCACGTCCTGGACCACTTGTGTGCCATGGAAATGATCACTGAGAAATCGGATGCAGCCAAACAGAGCTGGGGGGCAAGCCCGAACTGCCAAGCTCAAACTGGAGAAGAAAGCAGCCCAAGGAGACATATTTCTCCCAGTGAGAAAAAAAAGGACCACTTCTCAGGGCCCTTGGCATCTGAGGTCCTGACCCTGATTTTCACAGCTCCCTCTGCAGTGGCCAGCAGCTCTCTGATGGTCATTGCTATGCTGACCGTGACAGTGATTCCTCCTGGGTCAACATGGAAAATCACTCTGGCATCATCTTGCATAGACCGCCTGCCTCTTCCCTCACCCCCCTCAGCCCACTAACAACCCTAAACTCCACATGCACGCTCACAGCTGTTTTGTTCTATTTTCATTGGCTTTGGATCACATTTCAATTCAGAATTAAGGAGCAGTGAGTGGGAGGCAGTACAGTGTTAAGGTTGAAAGCATGTGCTTTGGGGGAAAAAAAAAACCCAACAGATCTGCGTTGGGGCCCCTGATCTATCCCCTTTACCTTGGCCACTTTAAGTGAGAGCCTTATTTCCTCTTAGCCTCAGTTTCCTCATCTTTAAAATAAGATTAATTATAATACCTACTTCACAAGGTTACTGTGACAACTAAATGAGATCACACATATAAAGCACACCTCTAGGGCCCTGAAACTTAATCAGGTACCTTTGAAATATTAGCCCTAAAAGAGAAAAGCACTCTGCTAAGAAGTGACTAAGAATGTCTGGAGGAGCAGACACATGGAAAGGCAGATCTGTGATTCTGGGTCACTTTGTCACTAGTCATACTTGACTAGAAAGTTTCAGGAACCCTGGCCTTCCCCTCTTTGGCCCCCAGATCACATTGACTGCTTTTTCCACTGCCTTTTTAGCTAGCTTATCATTCAATCAGCTCTGGACAAATGACATTGAAAGCTACAGTCTGTGTCCAGTTAACTAAAATAGCAGTTAAGCTATGTAAGGAAGCCCAGAGCCAGTTTTCTCCTGAAATTTCTGGCCACTCACTTTGATCAGCAATGGGAAATTTCCAGCCTGTGAAGATTTATCTTACTGTGGGAGTCTATGTTGGCGGTAATCTCCCCCACTTTCCCAGTGGGGAAAATGCATCATATTTAGGACCAGTCAGGTATGTCAGTAGTATCTTTGTTGATGACACCCAGTGTGATGTAGTCAGGGCTGGTCTGATGTTTTTGTGTCTAACGTCTTTTGTTTCATCGCCTGGACATCAGCTTCTTTGTACCCTGCTTGCTGGCCCGGTCATCCTTGATCAATGTGTGGTTTTGTCTTCTGTCTTCATGGTGGACTCCACAACTGGGGAAGCCTGTTGTTGGCCTGATAAATGGGACATGTTTCTTGGAGAGATGCTCTGCCAAGTGGACCTTGGCCCTTAGTGCTTAGAGTCTGGGGCTGTGGGGTGGCCTCAAAAATCTCATCCCTGTGCATGTGGACATTTTCAAGATGGCCTTCTCGGCTTTCAAGGCCTTTCTCTGCTGGGGTGGGGTGGGAGGTGGAGGCTGGTGTAGAGAAAGAGAAGCCACAGCTTCCTTGTTTTCATTTTCTCTGCTTTTTGGTAAAAAGTGTGTGAGGTTTTATGTTTGAAGTAACCAATTCCAGAAAAGAGAACCATCTGACCACACCCCACAAATGCCATGAAGACCCAGCATTTCTGGGAATCTTTGCTGTTTGCAGCTCGGGGAGTTCAAATGAGATCTGGGAAGGTAGCCGGTGGTTTTTCTCCCTGGATCATTTTCTGTCTTTATTTCTGCTTCGTCTATTTTTTAACTACCCAAAGAGAGCAATTGAATTGTATTTTGCTTGGTAGGTTTGAGGGCTGTCTTCCAAGGAAAATGTTAAAATCAGAGTGACAGTCACAAGGAAACAATATTTCACCCTATGAAAATAATTTGTAAGAAATCTGCATTAGGTTACGTGTTATATTTCACCTGAAACTTCCTACACAGCTTTTTTGGGGGGAAGTGATGAGCAGAGCATTGGAGGTTTTGAAGTTTGATTTAAATCCGTCAACAACAGTATTTCAGATGTACTCAGTCTAACATCCAAGAATCACCAAGCGCATGGCATTGACTGCCCAGCAAAATAAAATAAATCCCTCATTCCCCCATTTGGGAAGGAAAGTTAAGAAAAGGGAAGAAATTTCTCTAGTTACTCAGCCAGTGAGACCTAGTGTGGATGAAATTAAAACAAACAAACAAAAATATAGTTCCCAACTTTTAGTTCTCGGTAATGAAAAGTTCCCTTTTTAATCATTTTTATTAACTTCTGGAGTTTTGGGAAATACGAATCATGATCTGAATTTTACTCTTTCTTGGTCAATATTAGCTTTGATTATACGATTAGTCCTTTACTTGAGATCACATTTTTTTTTTCCAGATACAGATTTTCACATTGTACCAAATTCTACCCAGAGACCAACAGTTTTGTGTTATCTTTGCTTAAGTCCTTTATTTCTTTTTTCTAAACTAGATGCCTCTGAGCTAGTTTCCTTTGTACTGTAGTAAAATGGAGGGGTCCATATTTGTTAGAATATCCTTGCTTAAGTCTTGGGTGTTTTTTTTTAAATCTACTTATATTTAATTGGAGGATAATTGTTTTACAATATTGTGTTTTGGTTTCTGCAGTACCTCAGCATGAATCACCCATATGTATTCATATGTCCCCTCTGTCTGGGACCTCCCTCCCACCTCCCACCCCATCCCACCCCTTTACATTGTCACAGAGCACCATACAGCAAATTCCCTCCAATTAGCTATTAATATTTTACACGTGGTAACGTATATGTTTCAGTGCTACTCTCCCAGTTCGTCCCATCTTCTCCCCACACTGTGTCCACAGGTCCGTTCACTATGTCTGCGTTTCCACTGGATATTGTTTTTAAAACTCTTTGTACATGGAAAGAAAATAGAACCAATAGACATTGTGTACCAATATGTACCAAGCACTCTACTAGACATTTACAATATGACTTCAGTGAATCTTCCCTCCCATCTATAAGGAAGCTACTTTTACTACAGATAAAGCAATTGGGGCTCAGAGAAATTAATTAATACCTTACCCAAGATAATACAACCAATAAGATGATGCAAATTAGATTTCGACCCCAGCATTCTCTAACTCCAAAGTCTGTCCTAATTTTTAAAAATTGATATAGTAGCTCAAATTCCTCACTTCCTCATTCTCCCACAGAAGGGAACATGTAGATACAATGAACCTCTTATATCTAAGGTTCAAGTAAACATATGAGCTCCCTGAGGAGTTGACTCTTTTCATAGAGAATCCAGAAACAAATTGGAGCCCCTGCAGAAAATAGTTTGGAATTCCCTGTCACATGATGCATAAGGTATAGATTTTAATAACTGTCTAGAAATGTGGATAGCAAACAGCATTGTTTGGTTTAAGAAATTTTTACTTCTCAAGCACTATCATAAATAATATTATTTTCAAATCTCTATACAGTGTCATTACCCCAGATATTACCTGGTGATATCTAGAATGAGTACTTATATTTCCAGGAGTACTTGGCCACCAAGTTCACTAACAATGCAATAGAACTTCCTTCTCCTCCTTATCAATCTTTCAAAAGAGTCATTCACTCCTTTGCTGTCCTACAATTCTAAACTGTTTAATGGTTCCAAACTTCCAAACCCTGAATACAGTGGTGGTGGTGGTGGTGGTTTAGTCACTAAGATGTGTCCGACTCTTGCAACCCCATGGACTATAGCCCACCAGGCTCCTCTGTCCATGGGATTCTCCAGGCAAGAATACTGGAGTGGGTTGCCATTTCCTTCTCCAGGGGATCTTCCTGACCCAGGAATTGAACCTGGGTCTCCTGCATTGTAGGCAGATTCTTTATCGACTGAGTTACAGGGAAGCCCCTGAATACAGTACTGCATTTAAATAGAGTAGAATGTCTAGTTTGTTAGAATAGCCTTTAAACGAATAATTTCATTTCAAAGACCACAATTTTCCTCATCACCCAGGCTCAATAGCTCAGAAGCATTCTAGAATCTATCTCCAGGCCTTTGCTCTCTAATTCAGCTACTTAGCAAGCTCTATTAATTCCTTCTTTATAATGTTTCTAGAGTCTAGCACTTAATTTCCATCTTTCCCCCTGCGGCTCTTGTTCAGGCCTCTATAGTCTCATACCCAGACTATTATAATAAACTTTTAACTACACTGTCTCCATTTTTATCTTCCTCTAACCCCTAATATACAATATAAGATTAATCTTCCTTGAAATATCAGTTTTATCTAATAGATGCCATCATTAAAACCGCCTTTGTTTCCAGTGCTTATAGATAAAGTTATAACTCTGAAGTCCAACCCTGTGATGGATTTTTCCTGAGTCAACTCAGCTAATCTGGAACCACATTTCCCAACTCCATTCCCCAGAGGGTCTAGGTTAGGGTTTCCCACAAGAGAAGTTTGCATCATATTTGGAAGAAGAAGGGGAGGCAGCCATTTGTTATGCTCTGAAGGTCAAAGTAGGCCCCACTGTAGGCTCACAGCTGGATCTCCTGGCTACTGGCCTGGCCTGCTGCCCCGGCTGCTGCCAGCTCCCTTTTTTCAGCCTCTCCAAGTTCAGGGCCAGGTGTATGTGCAGCTCGGAAGCAAAGGGCTCCTGTTCTGCAGGCCACCATTGTCACTGATCATGAAGTGGTAAGTGACCACTTCCTGGGGTCCACTTTTTCCTGAAGGTTTCATTTTTCACTCATGGGTTCCCATTCACCCTTGCCCCTTCCTAGGTTCTGTTCAGCTTTTCCTCCGGATTCCAGCCTCTGATCTCTGGGGACCTTCAGACCCAATTTCATGATAGGCAACAGCCAGTCTCATGTAGATCTGTCCACCAGCTTCCATGATTGCCTGAGGCCATCAAAAACTAGGACAGGGCCAGGAGCAGAGTCTCTCTCACAGCTTCAGAAGGAACCAACCCTGCTGACACCTTGATTTTGAACTTCTAGCCTCCAGAGCTATGTGACCATCAGTTCAGTTCAGTTCAGTCGATCAGTCGTATCCAACTCTTTGCAACCCCATGGACTGCAGCACACCAGGCTTCCCTGTCCATCACCAACTCCTGGAGTTTACCCAAACTCATATCCATTGAGTCAGTGATACCATCCAACCATCTCATCCTCTGTTGTCCTCTTCTCCCACCTTCAATCTTTCCCAGCATCAGGGTCTTTTTTAATGAGTCAGTTCTTGACATCAGGTGGCCAAAGTATTGGAGTTTCAGCTTCAGCATCAGTCCTTCCAATGAATGCTCAGGACTGATTTCCTTTAGGATGGACTGGTTGGATCTCCTTGCAGTCCAAGGGACTCTCAAGAGTCTTCTCCAACACCAAAGTTCAAAAGCATCAATTCTTCAGCACTCAGCTTTGTTTGTAGTCCAACTCTCACATCCATACATAGACTTCTGGAAAAACCATAACTATCACTCAATGGACTTTTGTTGGCAAAGTAATGTCTCTGCTTTTTAATATGCTGTCTAGGTTGGTCATAACTTTTCTTCCAAGGAGCAAACATTTTTTAATTTTATGACTACAGTCACCATCTGCAGTGATTTTGGAGCCCCTAAAAATAAAGTCTGCCACTGTTTCCATTGTTTCCCCATCTATTTGTCATGAAGTTATGGGACCAGATGCCATGATCTTAGTTTTCTGAATGTTGAGTTTTAAGCCAACTTTTTCACTCTCCTCTTTCACCTTCATGAAGAGGCTCTTTAGTTCTTCTTTGCTTTCTGCCATAAGGGTAATGTCATCTGCATATCTGAGGTTACTGATGTTTCTCCCAGCAATCTTGATTCTGGTTTGTGGTTCATCCAGTCCGCCATTTCTCATGATGTACTCTGCATACAAGTTAAATAAGCAGGGTGACAATATACAGCCTTGGCTCCTTTCCCTATTTGGAACCATTTTGTTGCTCCATGTTTGGTTCTAACTGTTGCTTCTTAACTTGCATACAGATTTCTCAGGAGGCAGGTCAGGTGGTCTGGTATTCCCATCTCTTTAAGAATTTCCCACAGTTTGTTGTGATCCACACATTCAAAGGCTTTGGCGTAATCAAGAAAGCAGAAGTCAATGTTTTTCTGAAATTCTCTTGCTTTTTCGATGATCCAACAGATGTTGGCAATTTGATCTCTGGTTCCTCTGCCTTTCCTAAATCCAGCTTGAACATCTGGAAGTTCACAGTTCACCTACTGTTAAAGCCTGGCTTGGAGAATTTTGAGCATTACTTTGCTAGCATGTGAGATGAGTACAATTGTGCAGTAGTTTGAGCATTCAGAACATAGAGTTGAGCTATTTGAGCCACCCAGTTTGTGGTCCTTTGTTCCAGAAGCCCCAGGAAACTAAAACAGCCCCTTGAGACATCTTTCCCAACTAGGGAGTCTCCGTATTGCTAGAGATCTCCCAGGACCCTGTACCCTCTACTTTTGGAAAAGAAAAAGAACTGACAGTTTGTGAAAGTACCAGCCTCTGTATTAGATGCTCTGCATTCCTCATCCCAGTTAACCTTCAGGCAGCCCCTAGGAGGTATACATTACTCTCCTCATTTGAGAACTGAGCACATAGTGGGACTTCCCTGGTGATCCAGTGGTTAAGAATCCACCTTGCAGTACAGGGGCTTCCCAGGTGGTTCAGTGGTGAAGAATCTGCCTGCCAATGCAGAAGACACGGATTCAGTCCCTGGATTTGGGAAGATCCCCTGGAGAAGGAAATGGCACCCCACTCCAGTATTCGTGCGTGGAGAATTCCATGGACAGAGGAGCCTGGCGGGCTACAGTCCACGGGGTCTGAAAGAGTCAGACATAACTGAGTGACTCGGCACACATGCACACTTGCAATACAGGGGACTCGGGTTCAATCCCTGATCTGAGAGCGAGGATCCTGCATGCTGTACACCGCAACTGCTGAACCTGCTGGTCTGAGCCCTCTGAAGTCTGAGCACCGCAACTAGAGAGTCTGTGTGCAGCAACCAAAGCTCTCACCTGCGAGAGTGAAGATCCCGGGCCCACAGTTAAGGCATGATGCAGCCAAATAAGCGAGTATTAGGGGAGAGGAAGAAAGAAAGAAATGAGCACTTAGAAACATTAAATACTTGCCCAGGGTAAGTGACGGAGGTGAAATTCAAACCCATGTCTAACTCCAAAGCCAAAGCTTTTCCCATGATTTCATTCCTCCCCCCTTTCCTTGAAAGAGCGGATAGTTCAAACCTCAAAACCTTCCTGTCCTCTGACGTTTCTCAGTTGTTCTGTGTTTCCCAAAAGAGACCCACAGAGTTGCAAGAAAAACTGAGAGGCAGAGTCCTCGCTTAACAAAGCTCAGTCCCTACCCTCTGGTACCTCGGCCCCATATACTTCCCTATTTTGTAGAAGTATTCAAGGAAATCTGAGCTAATTAGACTGAACCTAGAGAATGTCAGGAAGAAATGGAAAAAATCAAGGATTTACAGGATGTCCTTAAAGTTGCAATTTTATGATTTTCAAGTGTAAGTGAAATACAAAGTGTGCCAACAAAATATTGCTTGGGAGAGAACCCTTGGGGGATCTGCTTTAATGAATAAGTAAGTATGTTTTGAAATTAGCTTTCTATTGTCTACAGTAAATCCCCCATGTGAGCTTGAAAGTAGTTGCTTTCTAATTCATGAAAAGAATTTCCCTCTATTGTTTTGCTTACCCTGTTGGAAGGTGCTTATAGAGAACCTCAATTCAGGGAAGGCCACTGGTGCAAAATCCGCCAGTCTGAGCCAAAGTCAGAGGGCAGAGGTCAAAGCTATCAGGTTTAGCCCAGGGAGGGCCCCAGGCCCAGAGAGTCAGGTGACCTGACATTCTTGGATCCAGAGAAGCTCATTTGTGGGCCTTCCTGCAAATGAGGCCCTCAGAGAAGAGTTCCTGACTTACGTAGACTTTGCTGCTAAGACCAAAGTTTTAACTGTATCCTGTTAACTGTTTTAACTGTCTACTGTATACTGAGCTACTGTATACCTCAGGGAACTCTAGTCAGTGCTCAGTGTGAGCATGTGTACCTGCTAAGTCACTTCAGTTGTGTCTGTCTCTTTGTGACCCTATGGACTATGGCCCATGAGGCTCCTCTGTCCACGGGATATGCCACGACCTTCTCCAGGGGATCTTCCCAACCCAGGGATCCAACTTGCATCCCTTAATGCCTCTTGCATTAACAGGCAGATTCTTTACCATTAGCGCCACTTGGGAAGCCCATTCAGTGCTCTGCGGTGACCTAAATGGGACGGAAATCCAAAAAGAGGGGATATCTGTGTATGTACAGCTGATTCACTTTGCTGCAGAGTAGAAACCAACACGGCACTGTGAATCAACTATACTCCAATAAAATTAATTCTAAAAAGATCTATCAGTCAATAAAAATGAAGAACCCTTGACTTGGTGTGTTGGTAGGCTTGGCCCCAGGTTCCTATACATAGCTCTTGACCCCAAACATCTCAGTCTGGCTCACTACTTCATGCTGAATGTTTTCTGCTTGCCTCCCAACCCCACCCCCAACCTGATCCATTATCCACCCTGCTCTACATCCCAATCTGAAAGAAATCTAAGAACTGCATCTTTGACCTCCTACCTTCTGGCTTCCATTTATTACCCTGGATCCCTCAGCACTGAGCCAAGACACATCGGTAAATGCTTTCCTCCATCAAAGGCCAGAGTCGCTTTCTGGAAATCCCACCCCTACAGTTATACTTCTGGCCTCGTCCCTTTAGGCTTTGCCTCCCCTTGCTTCTCCAGGCTTATCAGTGGCAGTGTGTGTGTGTGTGTGTGTGTGTGTGTGTGTGTGTGTGTGTGCTCAGTCGTGTCCAACTCTTCCCAGCTCCACAGACTGTAGTCTGCCAGACTCCTCTGTCTGTGGAATTTCTCAGGCAAGAATACTGGAGTGGGTTGCTATTTCCTCCTCTAGGAGATCTTCCCGACCCAGGGATCAAACCCATGCCTCCTGCATTGGCAGATGGGTTCTTTACCAGCTGAGCCACCTGGGAAGCCCTGGCGGTGGTGATAACTTCTTGTTATTGCTAAACTGGCACCTTCTTCATCTTCTACCCATTCCTTTAGCTCTGCCTACAACTTTGCAAGTATTTTCTTCATGAACTTTCGAGTGGACCATTTGCTTTTCTGCTGGTACCCTGATGGAAATGCTACTGCATGTCCAGTATCTAACATTTTGGAAAATAATAGATACTCCGTAAAAATTTGTTGGCAGAAAAAAAAAAAGAGGATGATGGATGGGGAATAGATTCTGCTTCAAAGGGGGAATAACTTTACTCTCCCTTCACTCTCTCCCCAGTAACTGTTGCCCTCCACTCCTTTCTTCAATTTTTTTGCCTCTTCAGCCTTTGGTTTATGATCTTATCCCCAAGAGTCCCCAGGGAAAGAGAACTGAGAGGACAATGATCTAGACACAGTTACCCATCCCCACCCCCAAAAAGAACTAGAATTGAAAATTTGGAGCATTCACATACCTAGTTCCCCAAGTTGGTGTTTGGATTCTGCCTAAAATGTCAGTGGAAAAATGCGACACAAGTGGATGGTGAGATGGGAGACGTCTGTGGATGAAAGTCAGCGAACTGATAAATTAGCAGTACATCCCATCTGGCATGAAGAAGCCACAACAGAGAATAAAGCAGCCTTGCGGAGGGGAATTATGGATTCATGTACACTGTGCCAGAGAGGTTCTCATTTGGCATTTTAACGTGCTGACAAGCTGTGCTGAAAGGCCGTCTCATTTTCCAGGCCCATAATGAAATGATAAAGGAGTGGTCAATTGCCCTGGGCCCTTCTTTAGGAAAAGCCACTAATGCTGAGTTGGTACATCTGGATGGGGAAAGGGGACTAAATACTAGGACACATGAAGTTTGTTACCAGGGATTGGAGCTAATCAGCAGTGAAAACCAAGAGGACTGTGTTCAGCTGGAGCTTCTGGTCCTCATATGTGAGAGACGGGGGCTGCTGGCTCAACTATGAACAGCAAGTTTCACCTTCATTTCTCTTCATCCTCGGGGCTCAGATGGTAAAGATTCCACCTGCAGTGTGGGAGACCCAGGTTCAATCTTTGGGTCGAAAGATCCCCTGGAGAAGGGAATGGCAACCCACTTCAATATTCTTGCCTGGAGAATCCCATGGACAGAGGAGCCTGGTGGGCTATAGTCCATGGGGTCACAAAGAGTTGGACCCGACTGAGTGACTAACACTCTTTATTTTCATGTTTATATAAATACAAAAAGCTTATATCAGCCTCCTTGTATTGAAACAGGGATATTTTCTGTGACTTTCCAAAGAAAATCTGTGATTTTCAACCCCCCTCCCCGTATCTTTTTATTTATTGACTAATTTTTTTTTTATTATTTTTTGGCTGTGCTTCTGTATAGCAAGTGGGATCTTAGTTCCCTGACCAAGAGTCAAACCCATGCCCCTTGCAGTGGAAGCCCGAAGTCTTAACCCCTGGACCCCCAGGGAAGGCCCCCTCATCTCTTTTTTAGGTTTGGCTCCGTTTGCTGTAAGTATTTGTGGAACATCAAGATTGTTCTAGGCCTTCCAGATAGATCAGCATTCCCAGAGATTCCAGTGGGGAGGAGAGGACTACCTTCCACTTATCAGCCACCTGGAACAGGGCCACATTTGGGAGGAAGCCAAGCCTGAGTCCAAATTCTGGCTCTTCCACAGTTAACTAGCTGTGTGACCTTCACCTCTCCATGTCTCGGTCCCCACATGACTCCAGTGGGGATAATCCCTGCATCACGGCATTGTTGGGAGGATTAAGTTAGGCAGCACGTGCTGGTACCCAGAATAGTCCCCAGCTCTTAGTAGGCCCTCAATAAGCGGTGTCTGTAAGGGTCGCTGGCCACCAAGCATCCCTGCATTAGTTGACCACAAAGACCGTGGCGCGGGCGCAGGATGAAATAAATCACTTTTGTTTTCCCTGTCCGGACAAAAGAAGTCCCCTGGCTCTCATTGCATATAAAGCAGCCAAAACAGACTGAGTCCTAAGAGCCCCCTTTGTCCCAACAGAGGCCTCATTTGTCAGACCCAAATGCTGCCCTGGCAGTCCTGGACGCCTGTGCCACTGCTACAAATCTGTTTGGGTTGGAGCACCCCCAGTTCACTGCTGTGATGAGTCCAAACTCCCGGTCTGGCCAGGCGCAGCTGTGAATTCATTCAGAGTGGCCCTGCCCACGGGGCTCCGGTCACCGCCGGCTTCAAATCCTGAGAATCAGCAATTCGTTTTGATGACCTCGCTCCTCTCTGGGTTGAGGTGGCCCAGGGGCCCTGGCCTGCCAGGGGGTCGGATGACTTTTGGAGAGGATTTCTGGGTTCCAGGAGCAAGCATCCTTGGTGTAGGAAGTGAGGGGACCTGGCAGGATTCCTCTTGGTGCCTGCTCTTGGAGCCTGTGCCAGGAGAAAGACACTGCTTTTGCTTTGTAAGTTGTTAGAGGGAAAAGCGTAGAACTTTTAACAGAGTTTGAGACAGGAATTCAGGTGGCGCTAATGGTAAAGAATTCACCTGCCGATGCAGGAGACACAAGAGATGCGGGTTCGATCCCTGGATCAGGAAGATCCCCTGGAAGAGGGCATGGCATCCCACTCCTGTATCCTTGCCTGGACAGAGGAGCCTGGCGGGCTACAGTCCATGGGTCCGCAAAGAGTCGGACACAATCGAGCGACTGGACATAGCAGAGTTCCTCACTCTGTTCAGATGAACTGCAAACCTGAATGCAAGGATACTGGAAGTCATTATAACTTATCAGGTTGTAAGCACAGACCCAGGAACTGGCCTGTGGATAGGTTATCCACGTGGGCCTCACAATCACACCCATGTCTCCCAGGGAATTACTGTTTCGACTCTCCTCCTTGGACAGGGGTGAATAATCAGCACGATCAGAATAATGAATCTACAGACCTTCGCTCCAAGTGGGCTCATGAGCTGTCTTTTTAAATATATTTTTTAAATTTCCCTTCTTATTTCTAATTGTGGTAAAATATGTATAAAATTTACCATCTTAACCATTCTAAGTGTATGTGTCATTCAGTCGTGTTTAACACTTTCACACTGTTGTGCAGCCAATCTCCAGAACTCTTTTCATCTTGCAAAACCGAAACTCTATTTGTTGTTGTTGTTCAGTCTCTAAGTCATGTCCAACTCTTTGTGATCCTGTGGACTGCAGCACACCAGGTTTCCCTGTCCTTCACTATCTCCTGGAGTTTGCTCAAACTCTTGTTCATCGAGTCTGTGATGCCATCCAACCATCTCATCTCTGTCACCCCCTTCTCCTCTTGCCCTCAATCTTTCCCAGCATTAGAGACTTTTCCAAAGAATTGGCTCTTCACATCAGGTGGACCAAAATATTAGAGCTTCAGTTTCAGAATCAGTCTTTCCAATGACTATTCAAGGTTGATTTCCTTTAGGATTGACTGGTTTGGTCTCCTTGCTGTCCAAAAGACTCTCAAGAGTCTTCTCCAGCACCACAATTCAAAAGCATCATTTCTTCGGTGCTCAGCCTCCTTTATGGTCCAACTCTCACATCTGCACATGACTACTGGAAAAAACATAACTTTGATTATACAGACCATTGTTGGCAAAGTGATGAAACTCTATATCTATTAAATAATAACTTCCCATCTCTGCCTCCCCCAGCCCCTGAAAACCAACATTTTACTTTTCTATCTCTATCAGTTTGATTACTCTAGATACCTCATATAAGTGGAATCATATAGTATTTGTCTTTTTGTGACTGGTGTATTTCACTTAGCCTAATGTCCTCAAGATTTATCCAGGTTGCAGCTTGTGTCATAATTTCTTCCTTTCTAAGCCTGAATGATATGACAAGTTGCCTTTTTTTTTTTTTTTTTTTTTTTGCTGTGCTGGGTCTTCATTGCAGCACATGGGCTCTTTGTTGCTTCACATAGACTTTCTCTAGTTGCAGCCCATGGACTCTAGAGTTTGGGCTTAGTTGCCCTGAGTCATGTAGAATTTTGATTCCTGGACCAGAGATCAAACCTGGATTCTTAACCACTGGACCACCAAGGAAGTCCCGTAAGTTGTCTTTTTTAATTACAGTCCTCTTAGGGATCCTGACAATATGAGGGAGAGCACTGGAAGGACTAATACTGAAACGAAAGCTCCAACGCTTTTGGCCACCTGATAGCAAGGGCCAACTCATTGGAAAAGACCCTGATGCTGGGAAGGATTGAGGGCAGGAGGAGAAGGGGATGACAGAGGATGAGATGGCTCGATAGCATCACTGATGCAATGGACATGAGTTTGAGCAAAGTCTGGGAAACAGTGACGGACAGGGAAGCCTGGTGTGCTGCAGTCCATGGGGTTGAAGTCAGACAAGACTTAGCGTCTGAACAACAACAAAGGCTAGGTGGGGAAGACCA
Source organism: Muntiacus reevesi (assembly GCF_963930625.1). Lineage (NCBI taxonomy): Eukaryota > Metazoa > Chordata > Mammalia > Artiodactyla > Cervidae > Muntiacus > Muntiacus reevesi. Next base: position 13,810,731 of record NC_089259.1, read on the forward strand.
TTTAGGGTTTGAAGTTTCATAAAGCCTACAGAGATTGAATCTTTTTATGGATACATTACCATCACTTATATCCAATATCCACTGTCACGTGCTGCCATCAGGTAATTAATGCATGTTGATCACTGATGGTGTAGAGAGCCTTGGGTCATGCCTCATCTTCTGTACTGAGTTCTGAGGAAGACCAGGTCTTGGTTTCCAGGGGAGAGGGAGCCCCAACCATATCACACAGCTCTGACATGTGTTAGTGGTGAGCTCCTTGATGAGTCACTTCACCACTGTGACTTTGGTATTTTCATTTGGTATCAAATGAAGATGATATTAGGGCTTCCCAATGAAGATGGCACTAGTGAGTCAAGAATCTGCTTTCCAGTGCAGGAGACATAAGAGACTAGGGTTTGATCCCTGGGTCAGGAAGATACCCTGGAGGAGGACATGGCAATCTACTCCATTGACAGAGGAGCCTGGCAGGGCACAGTCCATGGGGTCACAAACAGTCGGGCACGGCTAAGCAGTAGTGAACCCTCCTTAGGTTGGGTGGGGATTAAATTAAAGGGTATATACAAAAGCACCAAGCGTGGTGCTGGGTCAGTTTCCAACAAATGGACATTAAATATTAGCACAAAGCAAACGACAGATGAGGTTCTTCCCCTCACCAAGCAGAGAACCCAGAGTGGCCAGTGGTTCTGGTACTTTTAGAGTTAGGGATCCCTCTGAGAGTCACATCCATGAATACACAATCTGACAGTGAATTTCCAGGGAATTCTTGAATCTTATGATGCCCCTTCATGGATTTGGAGCAACAAGATCAGGGATCTGGAATCTAGATAGCAAAAGAAAAAACATTCACAGACAATGCAGATGATGTTTTACACAGTGTGAAGAAATAAAAAGCAGTTTAGCGATGTTTAGTGATAAAGAGATTCCAATTGTTGTTCAGTCGCTAAGTCATGTCTGACTCTGTGTGACCCCATGGACTGCAGCACACCAAGCTTCCCTGTCCTTCACCATCTCCCAGAGTTTGCTCAAACTCATGTCCATTGAGTGGATGGTGCCATCCAACCACCCCATCCTCTGCTGCCCTCTTCTCTTTTTGCCTTCAATCCTTCCAAGAATCAGGAGATACTGAGTTAAAGAGTCAGGTGAATCCAATCAGAAACACTACAGATATTCAGAAATTTCCCCAAAATTCAGCACTTCCTTTTCATTCTACTGTGACTGGTTGCTCTTTCACTTACCACCCTTTGAAAGCACTTATCCTCTTGGTAGCTACAAGATGCAGCTTTTTAAAAAAATATTTTATTTGTCTGCTACCAAGTCTTAGTTGTGGCTTGCAGAATTTTTCGTGGCATGTGGGATCTAAGTCCCTGACCAGGGATCAAACCCAGGCCCCCTGCATTAGGAGCACGGGGTCTGAGCCACTGGGCCACCAGGGGCATCCTTTCACAATGTAACACTTCTTGGTGTCTGCCCTGTGGCCTGGTGGGTTCACTTTCCAGTCCAACATCTATGCCTTCTTCCTTGTGCTGCACACTTGGAGAGCCCATCTGTGGCTGAGCGCCTCTCCCAAGGCCTCACAAACCCAACTCTTTCAATGAGATTGTGGATGGAAAATCACTCTTGGGATTGTTTTTAAACTTTCAGATACACCACTGTCCCATGAGGTTCTCCACTGATTTACTATCACTTCATAGGTGTCTCCACAGACGCTTGGTGAACAGACATGGCCTTGTGTTTCAAGGGGATTTGTTTTTATGGGCTCAGATGACTTAGCTCTAAAATCCAACTACCATCCTCTACCTCACTGAGTTATCTGTCTAAAATTGGGGGCTGGGATAACAATGGGGGGCACCATCAGTTTCCTGCCTGCCTGCCACCCTGGACTGTTCTCCAGCCAACTCGGGGCATGGGCATCACGTAAGCAGTTCTACAGGTGTTACCAGTCATTTCAAATCCACTTCGAATGGCACCGTTTCAACTGCTGTTATAGATACCATTTCTGCACCCTGCCCTCCATGGCCTAGTGTGAGCATTTTACTAAATTTCAGTATTCTTGTAATCACTGCTTCAAGCGTAACATTAAAGATTTATACAGTAACAAAAAGCCTCTTGTCTAAGCAAGTAGAGGAAAAACATATAGGGAGGCTAATCTTCTAATTGCCTAGGAACTGGCAGGTTACTCAACTCTCCAATTAGAGAGCCTTTGATTTAAGTTAAGTAGCAAATCTATTAAATCTGATACCTTAGAATGGTTTGAGTAGCCATACTGTTATAAACTACTTTAAAATGGCAGTAATCCGAAGAATCCAGGGTAAGATAAGAAACAGGTCTACTCACACTGCCAGAACAAATAACACAACCGGCCCCAAATATGTCAACCTTCCAAATCCAAAGCCCTGGAAAAGATAGCATCGATCAAAAGGATTTCTACTCTCTTTCCCCCCATCATCTTAGTGCCAGCAAAGCCAATTCTTCACAGTGGCAAGAAAAATAAGGCTGACTCTATGTTTCATTTGACTTTGTTTTTAAACTGCACTTTCCCCCTAATTACAAGATGTATTCATGCTCCATGGAGAGAGCTTGGGGAACAACACAACAAGGTAAATGTCACTTAAGATCTCATCTGCCAGCAACAACCACTGTAAGTATCTTAATATATGACTTTCCTTTCTTTTACATTTACATAGATAGAAAAATTTTTTTACAAAAACTATGCACTGCTACACAAGGTCTTTTGGTCTACTGGTCTATTTATTTCATTTAGCAACAGATTATATTTCCATAACAATAGATAGTCTCCTTAGTATGTTTCCTAATGGCTACATTCAGCTCAGTCCTTTGCATGTACTGTAATCCCCTCAAGTTATACGTTAAGTACATTACAATGTTTTTCTGTCATAAATAAGGCTTTGATGAATGTCTCCATAGGAACATCTTTAACTTCATCTCTGACTGTTCTTAGAACAATCCTAGAAGTGTAATTCCTATCACTAACATAAACACATACTTCTAATCTTAGGCAATCTTCAAGTTCTTCTTTTGATTTTATGTGTTTATCAGTCATTTCACCACCAAAAAATAGCACTAATGTAGATACAAGGCAAAAGGAATAAACATGCCTCCCTCAGACCCAGAGACATCAAACCTTAAAGTTGTTTGCTAAAGAAACTTGAAGAGGACAGACTAGAGATGATCTATTTTCTGAAAAGCCAACCAGAAAAAATGAGCTACCTGCTGATGCTAACGGGGAGATTCAAGAGGAGTAACCAAAACACAATTTGAAACACAAATTTCAAATTGAATTTCCAACACATTCAAAAGCAAATTCCATGGGGAAGGTGACGCAGTTAGGAAAGGCACAGGTACCCAGAACAGAAACAATGCATTATTTCCAGTGAGTAATACATAAAACTGCAGCAATATGTACAGATTAAACTGTCAAAGATAAAATGGTTGGGGATGTGACAGTCACATCTATGTTTTTGTTTGTTTCTTTCTATCCACGTTGAGCACACATATATTTAAAGAGTGCAATCATTTTACAAGTCTTACTACAGAAACAGTAGCAGTCACACCCATCCTCTTCACTTTTTTTCCTTGCCAGAGGCAACTACTTTCTTACTTTTTCAGCTGATTCTCTTGCCATCATCATATCCCTAATAGCTTATTTCTCTAATTATGTATCTAATATTTTTCTAGCTTTTTATTCAGCCCAATTATTGAGATTACTTTTTTCTTAGATGAAAACATTATACATTGTCTTTCCACTATGAAAGATGAGAATTTAGCTCTCTTATATTCCATCAATGCACTCATACATCTAACAGGCTTGTGGTTGCCAAGGGGGAGGGAGTTGGTGGAGGGATAGAATGGGAGTTTGGGGTTGGTGGTGGTGGTGGTTTAGTCACTCAGATGTGTCCGACTCTTGCGACCCCATGGACTGTAGCCTGCCAGGCTTCTCTGTCCTTGGGATTTTCCAGGCAAGAATACTGGATTTGTGTTAGCAGATGCAAACCTATTATACACAGAATGGATAAACCACAAGATCCAATTGTATAGCACAAGGAATTCTATTCAATATTCTATGACAAATCATAACAGAAAAGAACACTGTTAAAAAGAATGTGTATATATATATATATATATGAGTGAATTTTTTTACATCTTTTAAAAATTGAAGTATAGTTGACTTGCAATGTTCTGTTAATTTCTGCTGTACATCAAAGTTATATATAATACATATATATATATAACTGAATCACTTTGATGTACAGCAGAAATTAATAGAACATTGCAAATCAACTATGCATCAATTTTAAAAAAGATATAAAAAAATTCACTCATATATCCTCTCAATATATTATCAGTCTGTCTATGTGTGCATGTGTAACTTTGGTTAGACCAGTAATCAGTGATTGCATGAGGATAATAATATTATTCTCTGATTATTTTCTGCACAATGTTTGACCAAGTGGTCATCATTATTTTCTCTGCTTGATTTTGCCAGTATTGCTATTGAGTCAATCCGAACCTGTCCACCAATTTAGTCAAGAATTATCTACAGACATTCAGTTGTTTGAATCAAGACATTCAGATGTATCAACTCTTGTGTCATTTTCATCTGCAAGTTCTCTCCTGGAAACCTCAACTACTCCAATCCATCTGGTTTTCCTCATGCCTCACCAAGATGCCTCTCCCTCATCCAGAAGCAGGCCCTTCACTCAGATCTCCTGTTCCCAAAATTGGGTCGCCCTTTATCTTGATTAACTCTGCCAGGAGATTTTCAACAAAGAGTGCTTGGAAATTAAACATTTTGTGAGCCTGAAAATGTTTTTATGCTACCCTCTCGGTTGGGATTTGACTAGATATATAGAGCCCTATTCTAGGTGCAACTGTACCTCAGAATTTTTATGGCATCAATCCATTATTATATTTCAGAATTCTTACGGAGGAAAAAAATCACTCAGATTTCCAATCCTTTGTGGCTTGGTTTTCCTCTGGAAGCCTATGGTCTCTTCCCTTGAAGTAGTCTGAACACCAACGATGATGAGCTTTTGGTGTGAGGTGCTGCGCTGGGTCTTCCTTGTGGCTCCCCAGCTCAGTATTTGTGGCACAGGGGCTTAGTTGCCCCTCGGTAGGTGGAATCTTATAACAGTTCCTTGAGCAGGGGTCAAACCTGCGTCCTCCGCATTGGAAGGCAGATTCTTAACCACTGGACCACCAGCGAAGTTCTAGTGATGATGTACCTTAAGGTGGGATTATTTCCACCCATTGTCCTAGGCATTTCATTCTGTGAACTTTTCTTGAATTAATGATGATTTCATCCCATCTATTTTTCTAGCCATTATCTTTTCTCTCTTTTCCCTCTCTCCCACCTTGGTGGCCTACTTTCTGAGATATTTTGCAGCTTTATCTTCCAACCCCTCTAGTGAGTTTTCCATTTCAGCAATAATGGTTTTGATTTTCAAAAACTCTCTTTTATTTCTTTGATCTTTTACAGCATCCACTTCTTGTTTCATGGATGTTTTCTCTGAGAATATTAAGTATTTTCTCACATGGTCTCTATCTCTCCAAGTTTTTTTTTTTTTTTTTGCCATTTGTTTATTTTGGTCTCCACCTTTGTTTTTAAATGCTTACCTCAATTGTCTAGTAATCCTTGGTTGTCTGCTCATATTTAAGAGCAAATCTTTCAGCTCTGTTTATAAGCTTATAGCACATGGATGGGGCTTATTTGATTTGAGCTTCAGTGAAAGAAGGTCTGACTGGGCCATCACCTTCGGAAAACTCTGATATTAGTATCTTTGGGTCTTTTCTCTTAAGCAGATCAAAATTCCCAGAAAAGGATTATCTGCTTTCCTGTCAATATTCTGGAAGCTTAATGAGAAAAAAGAGCTGGGAACCAGTCCCCTTTTTTAGAGGATCCCCACTGTCAGCTGTGCCTGACATTTCCCCCTTCTTTACCATCTCAAGAAAATAACACTCATCTTCTTCAGGAGTGGGTATAGAATAATCCCTGGGTTACACAGGCAAGAGAAGATGTTTAGGAATCAAATTACCATTCAGATCAATATTCATGTTTCTAGCCTCACCTTAATTCCTGAGCCTTTGACTATCCTCTAAAAAATTGGGCTGCTTTTCTGTTCTGCCCACCACTGGCCTAGGACTCTGCCACCTTGGGTCAGCCAAGTTAGCCAACATTCATCCAAGTGCCTACCAGCTTCCAAAATCTGTTGCTGTCATCTTTTCATTTCTGTTGAGGTTATGTCATGTAGAAATACATATGTCATTCGGATGGACAGATGAAGAAGCTGTGGTACATATATACAATGGAATATTACTCAGCTATAAAAAGGAATGAATTTGAGTCAGCTCTAGTGAGGTGGATGAACCTAGAGCCCATTATACAGAGTGAAGTAAGTCAGAAAGAGAACAACAGATATCATATATTAACACATATAGATGGAATCTAGAAAAATGGTCCTGATGAACCTGTCTGCAGGGCAGGAATAGAGACGCAGACATAGAGAGCAGACTTGTGGACAAGGCTGGGGAAGGAGTGGAGGGGGCGAGTTGAGAGAGTAGCACTGACATATACACACTGTCATATATAAAATAGATAGCTAGTGGGAAGCTTCTGTAAACACAGAGAGCTCAACCCAGTGCTCTGTGACAACCTAGAGGGGTAAGGTGGGGTGGAGGGCAAGAGGGAGGTTCAGGAGGGAGAGGATATGTGTATATTTATGGCTGATTCATGTTGTTGTATGACAGAAACCAACCGTTGTAAAGTAGTTCTCCTCCAGTTGTTGTTTTTTTTTTAAATACTGTCATTGTATTGGGATCTCAAAGGGAGAAATAGAGATTCATATATTTCTAGAAGCGGTGAGTACTTTTAAGGAAGAGAAATTGAGCTAGAACAACTATTATACCAAAAATTCAAAGGGCAACAAACTGAGAGGAGGGTAAGAGTATGAAGCAAGATGCTCCACGCTTAGCTCTCTCTTCTAAAGAGTGAAGCAGAATGCAACTGAATCACGGAGGAAAAGTGAACACCTCGTGGTAGGTAATTATATTTGGAGAAAACTTTATTATGGTAGGTGATTTTATCGGCCCCAACCAATAAAAACAGCTACCATTTTCAGATTTGCTTCAGTCCTAGTATTGGTCTAGATAACTCACTTACGTTAACTTGTGTGATCTTCGTGATGCTATCATACTCATTTTCCAAATGAGGAAACTAATGCACAAGAAGGTAAATTAGCACATCTAAGATTATAGAGATACAAAGAGAGTCAGACTTTGAGTTCCAGTCATCTTGACACTGGTCTTCCCAGGTGGCTCAGTGGTAAAGAATTCACCTGCAGTGCAAGAGATGCTAGAGACTCAGGTTCAATCCCTGGGTCGGGAAGATCCCCTGGAGAAGGAAATGGCAACCCACTCCAGTATTCTTGCCTGGAAAATCCCATGGACAGAGGAGCCTGGCAGGCTGCAGTCCATGGAGTTGCAAAGAGTTGGACATGACTGAGCATGCACTTGGACAGCATCCTGACACTAAAGTTATGTCCCGGGGTCATATTCATAATGTGATACCCATAGACTGTATTTCCCATATTATACTTAAAATGGACCAGCCATCCATATTTTCCCCACATTTCCTCACAACCTCAGTCTCACTCACAGTCATGTGTCTCATATTTCTTATTTTCCTTATTGGGCTATTTGCTGTCTCTTTGTTGGGAGGCTGGTTTATTCCTTTTAACTTCTTGGTCTTCAGCTAGTTGGGATCCATTTCTCCCATGTGATGATCAGGGTGTGGTTCTTGCTGATGTTTCTGTAACTTGCTGTAACTTCATCCAAAGACTGCTTTATGGTTTGCTTTGAGAAATTTGCAGATTATAAGGGCAGGGGATGACTTAACCAAATACAATGGATTACTAGCTAAGGACAAGAAATTACTTCTTTTTGTGCATTATTTATAGCACAGAAAATGAGTTTTTGTCCCTGAGTAGTTTCTGGCGCCTGCTGGGAAGAACCAGAAATTAAGTTCATTGGCACTCTGGTTTTATACTTTTTCTTCAACTCTTCTTTGAGGTTTCATATTTTGCCACTCAGGCCTCCTTGCTTTGCTAAGGCCTCTTCCCAGAATTAATATTTTAAGATACTAATAGTCTGCTATAGTGTGGTTCCTTAGAAGATTCATGAGCCCACACTGCCTCCTCCCCCAGTTCAGAATGCTACCACTGACTCTTCACAATGACTCTAGGCAGCTTTGAGCACCATGCTAGGCCTCGGGTGGGGAGAAGGAAGGACACAAACTTGGGAAGAAAAGATAAATAGAAATGAAAAGGGAAGCAAGAAGAAATGGAGGAAGAGGAAATAGATAAAACAAGGTTGCTAACCAGGTGATGGGGAGAGGCTCCCAGTGTTATCCTGGGTAAACATGGAGAACCAGGTGATGGGGAGAGGCCACCAGTGTTATCCTGGGTAAGCGTGGCTAACCAGTTGATGGGGAGAGGCTCCCAGTGTTATTCTGGGTAAGCGTGGCTAACCAGTTGATGGGGAGAGGCTCCCAGTGTTATCCTGGGTAAGTGTGGCAAACCAGGTGATGGGGAGAGGCTCCCAGTGTTATCCAGGGCTCTACATCCAGTTTCCCCCCAATCCCCCCGAGGACTGGATAGACCACCCCAGGTCCAAAGGACAGGAGTTTCCACCTTTCATTTTGGCCATAATATAGTTTCCTCAGTTCTTCTCTCATTGGTTTTGACCTATCCAACCTGCCTTTTCACTTCAAAACTCAGTACAGTCATCCCTTGGGATCCATGGGGGATTGGCCCCAGGATCCCCTCAGATATGAAAATCCACTGATGTTCAAGTCTTTTGTAGAATCACATGGTATCATACAATGAATATAGTCAGCCCTCCGTATACACAATTCCACATTCCTGGATTCGGAGAGGCAACTGTAATTACATCAGCTCTGGGCAGGATAGTGTGTGAAAGGCTATATAGCCCACAGAATGTTTTTTCTTTTTGCTGCTTTTGTTTCTTTCATGATTTTTACAAATATTTATTTATTTGGCTGTGCCAGGTCTTAGTTGTGGCAGGCAAAAACTTTAGTTGCAGTAGGTGGGACCTAGTTCCCCGATCAGTGATAGAACCCAGGCCCCTAGGAGGGCAGAGTCTTAACCACTAGACCCCTGGAAGCCCCCAACAGGGTGTCTTTAACATTGCCCTTGGATGCCTTTAGACAGATCTGCTCTTTTCAATGCCTGGGGCTCCCACGTGCCTTGTCTGAGCCTCCACTTCTCTCAGAGCGGAAGTGGCCTGCTTGGCTTTTGAAAGCCTGTGAGTAGGTGACATCTGCCTGATTCCGTGTGCGACCCCTAAGTGTGGTTTCCCGTGTCCTTCGTCCACCACATAATGAAGCTGTTGCAGAGGCGGGGGAGCGCTCAGTGCAGGTGCCCGCCTGCGGCTGTGTCCATCAGAGCGGTAACAGGAACCAGCTGGACATTATAGAAGCCGACGTGCAGTGAGATCCCAAGGTGTGCCAGGCCCTGTCCTAAACACTTCACACGTGATAACTCATTTAATCCTAAAACACACAGGTGGAGATAGATGAGGGAACCGAGGCACCGAATCATCAACTGGGCCAGGTTTGCCACGTGGAAAAGCCAGGACTTCAACCCCTTCGACTTCAAGCCTCCATTCGATCCTCACAGCCCAGCTCACTTGCTGCCATCAACCGTGGAGTTAATTACAGAGATAATTAAATTAAGAACTTTGAGGCTTCTGGACTCTAACACTTGCTCACTCAGCTCCTTAACTCACTTCCTCCCTCCATGAGGGAGCATAGTAGGCAAGAAATTTATGGGATCCTGTCTCTAAAATGAGAAGAACGGACCACATGTATCCATTATCACCCAGAGGGGCCTCTTTTGTATTGTTAGGCATTTCTTCACCGAGAACCACTCAGGATTCCAAGTCTTCTAAAGAAAGATCAGGGGGGAAAAACACAAAGAAAAACTGAAGAACATACCTTTCAGAGCAAAGCAATAGTTTGCTTTGTCAAGGCTTGGGACGTGGCCCTGGGTTTTTTTTTCAATGAGGTCTTTGAGTGTTGCAGGAATGTAATACACCAGGCATAAGCCATTTTCTTAGAGAGTCCAGAAGTCTAAGAGACAAAAACAACTTGGAATTGCTTTTGAAGGTCAGGTATTTAAAGTCCCCAACATAATGACTTATTAATAAAGCTCTCCACAGCTCATACATGAATGTTATTAACAAATCCTATTTAATCAGTCAAGATAATCTGATTAACTGGAATAAAAGAGGCATCTAGATCCCCAGTAATTCGCTGAACTTGCACAACACCAAGGGATGTCTATGCTGCAAACCCAAGTAAAAGCATTTTGTGAATGTGTATGTGAGAGGTCTGATCTGGGCCCAGCGCCTTTCCCAGGGGGCTGCTGGCTTCTAGATTCAGCCATACTCAGCTGCAGCCTCACCAGGGGCCCTGTCTGGTCTAGCCAACTCCTGCTGGTCAGGATAGCTCCATCCCTCTGTCCCCCTACGGGTGCCCCCTCCTTCCTGTTCTGAAGCAACAAATCTCTGCGGTCTCCTCCCCGCCCGCTGAAGCCATGATGGAGACGGGGGTGTTGGGGGGGCAGCGTGCAGCAGGCAGTGGCGCTGGAAGGAGACTTTGTTGCAGCCACAGGAGCAGAGAAGAGGGTGGCCACTTGGGGCCACCTGTAGCCAGAGCACGCCAGGACACCCGTTCCTGCCTCCAGAACTTGGGGCCTGAGGATCACCTCGTCTCCTTCATCTCCACAGTCTCCTGGGGGATTCAAGCACACAGCCGCTTCACCCTTCTCAACCCCAAGTTCAGGCAGTCACTGGTGGGAAAAAAAAATGATAAGCATCAAGTAAAAAGGCCTTATTAAGATTTTTTCCAAAACTCCTCAAATCCAAGGCTCTGATCCACTTTTGCAATTGTGTGTGCTCAGTCATTCACTCGGGTCCGACTCTGTGTGACCCCACAGACCTTAGCCCACCAGGCTCCTCTGTTGAAGGGATTCTCCAGGCAAGAATACTAGGGTGAGTTGCCATTTCCTTTACCATAGTCCCTTGTTTTTCCTTTCATGTGGCAACCAGCCCTGAACTCACCTCTCATGTGTCCATGTGTCTTTGCAGACCCCTCATGCTCTGGTCTGGGTGGGATAAGTGGGGAGGAGGTTTTGTGTACCACTCCTTCTTCAGCCCCCTCTCCTTTGAGTCTTCTTCAAAACTCAGGCCAAATCTTACCTTTGGAGCTCATTCTTAGACGACTTGATCTGTTGGAATTTTTGTTTCTGGGATACTGCTTCAAAGAGTCATTAATTTAACTTGCAATGTGCCCAAGTTGTTTACACTGTGTCCTCAAAACTGAGGAAACAGATAACAAAACCATGGCTTGGGGGACTTCTCTGCTGGTCCAGTGGTTGAGAATCTGCCTTCCAATGTAGTGGCTCAAGTTCTAAGATCCCGCGTGCTGTGGGCAACTAAGCATGTGCCCCAACTATTGAGTCCACACACTGTAAAGTCTGTGTACTGCAAACTGTGACAAAGACTCAGGGCAGCCAAAAATGTTTCTAGTTAAAATAAAAATAAAAAAGATAGCATGGCTCCTGCCCTCAGTGGGCTTCCAGTCTAGTGAGGAAACCTACTGACTTGGACCTGGTGATATTGCAGTGGAAGTGCTAAACTAGTCTTGTGAGCAAAGTTGCAGGAATGCTTCCCAGGTTAGGAGAGAGAACCACTGCATCCGCCAGCGTTCCGTATGAGCTCCATTGTTGAGGATGACAGTGGGTACCCAGGGCATGGCTTCCTGGTTGATTCAACCATGTTCTGTTTTTACTTAGACACACTTTGGCATACAGTTCATAATGTTTTTATTTGGCTTTTTTGCTTAATCTCATAATAAATGACCCTTCCTCTTTTCTTCTTGCTCCTGGTTTGGAGGCTCCTGGTCCTACACATATCATCCATCACTTGCATGTGCCCTGATGGGGCTCCAATTTAGGATGTGAACAGCCGCTGAGAGGTAATGTCCTAAGGGACTTCCCTGGTGGTGCAGTGGTTAAGACTCTGCACTTCCAATGCAAGGGGCGGGGAGTGTCACGGGTTTGATCCCTGGTTGGGGAACCTAAATCTCACATGCTGCACAGTGTGGGGGGGGGGGGGGGGAAAGAACATTCCCAAACATTGCCTCCTGTGGCCACATGAAGATGGAACTGGAAATGGCCAGGCTGCACCATTCAAAGGGGAAAGTCAAGCATGCTCACTGTCACCCACCAGCCTCCCTCCCCCTCCACATTCCACTCCAGGACCACTGCTGACAACCATAAAATCGAATTCCTGGCTTGGAAAAGCTGCTCCTTAAAGGCAGATGTGCAAACAAGAGTATTAGGAGGAAGGCCTATTCCTCAGTTCAGAGGCTCTGCATCTCAGGGCACAGTGTTGCTTCAAGCTCTAGTCTTTGTTTGTTTTGGTTCTGGCCCACGGCACGTGGGAATATTGGTTCTCCCACCAGGGATCGAACCTGCACCCCCTGTGTTGGCATTGCAGAGTCTTAACCACTGGACTGCCAAGAAAGTCCCCAAGATGTATTCTTTTTTTTTCCCCAAGATGTATTCTTGAAGAAGGTTACAGGAAGTGTGATCTCAGACGCCCCTCCCCCCCCAGCTTTTCCAGAATGGAGTGGCCACCTTTTGTCTGAATAAAAACACCACGGGTTTTCAGATGTGTTCCTGAAAGCCCTGGTGCCTGGCAGCCCCAATGTTAGTGCTGAGGGCGCTGACCCCAGCTTCGGGAATCCTGAAGAACAATTTCGGCCACTGATGCCAGTGGGAGAAAGAGGGGACAGATCCGAGTCTGTTTTCCTCAATGAATGTTGGTAACTGTCACCAAGGGGACCTCAAATTGCACCTGGGCGGCCAAGCATGAAGAGGAGAATGGACCCCAGGCTCTGCAGAGGGACTTGACCTGCCCGAGGACACATGATAGGTAAGGATTCTACCCCAGTCATTGTGCTCCCCTCAGCAGAGTCCTGGTCTGGTTTAAGTAGCCCAGGCAATCCAGCCTGTCTTACATCTGGGACGGGTCAGGTTTCTTAGCTACGAGTCATTTCCCCTACTCACACAAATGGAAAAAATTGATCAGACACCAGCCTGTTGGGTCATCTCTGCCCCTGCCACACAACGTGATGGGCACACGGCTTTGTCAGGCAGCGAATTGATTGGCTTAACTTCCAACAGGACCAGGAAAATGATTTATGCCTACTTCTTCACGTGTGACGAGAATGACGGAAGTATCCTATACGTGCATCCTGCTTTTTAAACGATGTGCTGTGAGATAGAGATATTAATTGCCTGATGGAGAAATTGAGACTCAGTTCATTTACATCCACTAGCGGGAGAGAATGGAGAACAGTTTTGTCATCTTAAAACGTAAGATTTGTATTTCTAGCCCTGAGTAGAAATAACCAGTGACAGTAAAAAAAAAAAAAAAAAAAAAAGAATCTGATGACATGTTCTTAACTAACAGAGAATGGAAGAGTCATGACCATCATTAGAATTCCACTATTCTTTTGATTAAGTAACAGTAGATGAGTTCCTATAGGATATGCAAGGACTTCCCTGGTGTCTCAGATGATAAAACTGTCTGCCTACAATGCGAGAGACCCAGATTCGATTCCTCGGCTGGGAAGATCCCATGGAGAAGGAAATGGCAACCCACTCCGGTACTCTTGCCTGGAAAATTCTGTGGATGGATGGAGCAGTCAGCTAGGCTACAGTCCATGGGGTCACAAAGAGTCAGACACGACTGAGTGACTTCACTTTCTTTCTTTTCTTTCTTTATAGGATATGCTGTGCAGACTCTAAAACTATGGGGGCTGATGAACTAACAGATCTCTCCCTCCCTCTGTCTCTGTCTGTCTCCTTCCCTCCGTCTCCTCTCTCTCTCTCCCTTCCTCCCTGTCTCTGACTGTCAGTCTCTCTCCTCCCCCCTCTCTCTCCTCTCTGCCTCTCTCTCCCTCCCTCCCTGTCTCTCACTGTCTGTCTGTCCTTCCTGCCTTCTCTTCCCCATTCTCCCCCCTCTCTCCTCTCTGTCTCTCTCTCCCTTCCTCCCTGTCCCTCACTGTCTGTCTGTCCTTCCCGCCCTCTCTTCCCCACTCTCCCCCCTCTCTCCTCTCTGTCTCTCTCTCCCTTCCTCCCTGTCCCTCACTGTCTGTCTGTCCTTCCCGCACTCTCTTCCCCATTCTCCCCCCTCTCTCCTCTCTGTCTCTCTCTCCCTTCCTCCCTGTCCCTCACTGTCTGTCTGTCTGTCTGTCCTTCCCGCCCTCTCTTCCCCATTCTCCCTCCTCTCTCTCCTCTCTGTCTCTCTCTCCCTTCCTCCCTGTCCCTCACTGTCTGTCTGTCTGTCTGTCCTTCCCGCCCTCTCTTCCCCATTCTCCCCCGCCCCGTTCTTCTCTCTGTCTGTGTGTCTATCTCTCCATCTCTCTCTCCCTCTCTCCCCCTGTCTCTCAGAAGCCAGCTACCAGACACGTTCAGGAGACCTCCCAGCCTGTGAGGAATCATTCTTCTCCTGAGGCCTCATGCCCTGAATTTCAGAGCGAGGAGGGTCAGCGTTTATTTGTCTTGGGCCGCGCCGTCCGCGGGCGGTCTCCCTGAGGTAACCCGCTGAGGCTCTGAGGCGCGGGGCGCAGGCGGGCGCCCTGGGCCTCCTTGTCTGCGCTCCAGCTCCCGGGGAGAGGACCCTCCTTCGTGGGAAGGCCTCCACAGGCCCAGCCATGGATTGTTTATTTACACTCAAGGAACAGATCCTGAAAAATGAAAACCAAAACCAGTCAGAATTCAGATGACCGAGGTCTGGGTGGGAAGGCATATTCTGGGGTGATTTCGCAAGCAAGAGTTTCAGAGAGAATTCCGTCCTAATACTAAATATTTTTGAGAACAGACACTCCCTTTTCTCAATGCCGTGTTGAGCAATACAGACTTAATACAGCCTTAAATAATAGGGTTGAACACAACTTTTGGAGCGTGTCTGAATAGGGATTTTATTCCTCTATTCCTTAGGAAAACTTTTGGAAAATACCATATAGGGGCTTTGTCAGAGTGTCGTTCTTGTTCAGTCGCTCAGTGGTGTCTGACTCTTTGCAACGCTATGGACTACAGCCCACCAGGCTCCTTTGTCCATGGAGGTTTCCAGGCAAGAAGACTGGAGTGGGTTGCCATTTCCATCTCCAGAGGATCCTCTTGGATCAGGTATCAAACCTGTGTCTTCTGCGTTGACAGGCAGATCATTACCACGGAGTCACCAGGGAAGCCCTTATCCGAGTGTTGTGCATGCTCAGCTGCTAAGTCATGCCCAAGTCTTTGAGACCCCATGGACTATAGCCTACCAGGCTCCTCTATCCTTGGGATCTCCCAGGCAAGAATACTGGAGTGGGTTGCCATTTCTTTCTCCAGTGAATCTTCCCAACACAGGGATCGAACCTGAGTCTCCTGCATTGGCAGGCAGATTCTTTACCACTGAGCCACCTGAAAAGTCCTATGTGAGTGTTCAGTTCAGTTCAGTTCAGTCGCTCAGTCGTGTCCAACTCTTTGTGACCCCATGAATCACAGCACGCCAGGCCTACCTGTCCATCACCAACTCCCAGAGTCCACCCAAACCCATGTCTATCGAGTCGGTGATGCCATCCAGCCATCTCATCCTCTGTCATCCCCTTCTCCTCCTACCCCCAATCTCTCCCAGCATCAGGGTCTTTTCCAATGAGTCAACTCTTCGCGTGAGGTGGCCAGAGTATTGGAATTTCAGCCTCAGCATCAGTCCTTCCAATGAACACCCAGGACTGATCTCCTTTAGGATGGACTGGTTGGATCTCCTTGCAGTTCGAGGGACTCTCAAGCATCTTCTCCAACACCACAGTTCAAAAGCATCAATTCTTCAGCACTCAGATTTCTTCACAGTCCAACTCTCACATCCATACATGACCACTGGGAAAAAACCATAGCCTTGACTAGATGGACTTTTGTTGGCAAAGTGATGTCTCTGCTTTTTAATATGCTGTCTAGGTTGGTCATAACTTTCCTTCCAAGGAGTAAGTGTCTTTTAATTTCATGGCTGCAATCACCATCTGCAGTGATTTTGGAGCCCCAAAAAATAAAGTCTGACACTGTTTCCACTGCTTCCCCATCTATTTGCCATGAAGTGATGGGACCAGATGCCATGATCTTAGTTTTCTGAATGTTGAGCTTTAAGCCAAATTTTTCACTCTCCCATTTCACTTTCATCAAGAGGCTTTTTAGTTCCTCTTCACTATCTGCTATAAGGGTGGTGTCATCTGCATATCTGAGGTTATTGATATTAATCCCAGGAATCTTGATTCCAGCTTGTGCTTCTTCCAGCCCAGTGTTTCTCATGATGTACTCTGCATATAAGTTAAATAAGCAGGGTGACAATATACAGCCTTGACGTACTCATTTTCCTATTTGGAACCAGTCTGTTGTTCCATGTCCAGTTCTAACTGTTGCTTCCTCTCCTGTATATGTAGGTTGTAGGTTCCTCCAAAATAATAGACTCTTGGCACTGAGATTCCAGGCCTCTGTTCTTTCCTGCCAAGCCTCTATCTTTCATCCAGTTATTGGGTGCTCCTTGGATGCTATGCTTTGTACCATATACTTTACATGTCCCCCTCGATTATTTATCACAATTCAATCAAGCAGGCCCCAATCACTATACCTATGTTACAAACAAGGAAACTGATACCGAGAGAAGTCAAGTCATTTGCTCCAAGTCAGAGACCAAGTGAACACAGACCCTGAAGTCCAGCTCACATCCATTTGACTTCACATCCATGCCATTAACCACTGAGCTTCTCTGTCTCCTCAACAGACCACCACTTCTTGACTGCTGCTTCTTTTTTTTTTAAGTTGCTCTTTCACTTCTAAATTGATTGCATCTGTAAACAGCATGATGTATAAATGCATATCCTTCCACTTTTACTTTTAGAGAGGTTCTTAGAGTATTCAGAGTTTCTCAGCCTCAACACTGTTAACACTTGGGGCTGGATAATCCTTTGTTGAGGAGCTGTATGGCATATTGTAGAATATTTAGCAGCATCCTTGGTCTCTACCTGCTATGTGCCAGTAGATAAAACCCTTCCCCCAAAGCCGTGACCATCAAAAATGTCTCCAGAGGGACTTCCCTGGCAGTCCAGTAGTTAAGACTTCACCTTCCAATACCAGAGGTGCAGATTCGATCCTTGGTCATGAAGAGAAGATACAACATGCCTCAAAAGGCCCCAAAATCAAAACATAAAACAGAAGCAAAATTCTAACAGTTTCAATAAAGACTTTCAAATGATCCACATCAAAATAAAATCTTAAAAAAATTTTTAAAGTCTCCAGATAGTGCCAAATGGTCCAGAAAGGAAGCAAAATCACCCCCAGCTTAGAATCCACTGAACTAGCATTATACCCAGTAGCTAATTAAAAGAGGCAATGGGTTTCAAGTTCTCCTTTCTCATAGTTCCCATCATTACTTCAACCTTCCCTTATGTTACAGTGTCCCAGCAGTAAGGTCACATTCAACTAGCCCTCAAAAATGGACCCCAAACACGATTGGAGGAGGAAAAAGTCTGTAACTTCTGCAGGCAGGACAACTCAGTAACAGGTCTATGAACAGCACCAAGACAGTCAGCGGAGGAGCCGGCAGAGGACCTGGCAGTGAGAAACAGACCACCAGCCCTTCTCTTTGGCATCAATATCCACAGCATCTTTGGAGACCAATCGCACAGCTTCACTCATTAATTGCTTGGGAGTCTCAAGATTCCAGACTCTAAACCATGTGTTGTTTGCAGTTGTCATTGTCATAAATCCCGGGACTCTTAGGATTGTGGAGCGGATGTTTAGATTTACGAAATGACAGAAGATATAGAAAGTATTGCAAAAGTGCTCAGGCTAATCCTACTACTTTTCATCCTAATCTAGAGAGCTGTCATCACCTTAAATAGTAGGATTGAATATGACTTTGGGAGGGTGTCTGAGTAGGTGTTGTGTTCCCCTATTCCTTAGGGAAACTTTTGGAAAATACCATATAGAGGCTTTGTCTGAGTGTAGGTTCCTCAAAAAAAAAAAAAAAAAAAAAAGACTCTGAAAAATGAGTTGGATACTAGTGGTTTGTTTGGGAGAGGATCCCAGGAAGCATGGTAAGTAGGCAAAGCAAAGCAGGGAAGGGAAGAAAGCTAAGAAATGGTTATCTTCAACAAAAGGGTTACCTCTATGGGCAACTGCGGCTCCATCCTCTTGGGGTCCTCTAAGTGACTGTGTATAGCACACCTTAAGACTGTGCCCCCAAGGATTACTGGATTATCTATCAAACCCCTTTCCTCACTGGTTGTCATCTCCCGGGGACATGAGCTCCAGGGCACTTGTGGACATGCCACACTCCTGGGGGAAGAGAACACGCTCAGTCATAGAGAAGCAGGCAGGTGAGTTGCATTGGTTACCAATGGCTGCATAGCAAACTACCCCAAAACTAACTAGCTTAAAGCAACACACATTAATAATATCCCAGTTGTTGTGGGCTGGGAATCCAGGTGCAGCTGAGTTGGGGGTTCTGCTCAGCATATCTTAAAAGGCTGCAACCAAGGTTATAACTGGGCTGCAGGCAGCTGAAGTTTCACATTGTGGGGGAAGGTTGTCCCTGGTGGCCCAGTGGTTAAGACTCCATGTTTTCAAGGCAGAGAGTGAGAGTTGGATTCCTGAATTAAGATCCACATGTGCCATAACATGGCCAAAGATATAAATATAAATAAAATTTTTAAAAAACTAATTGGGGAGGAGCCAACTGCAGGCTCTCTCAGGTGGCAGTTGGCAGGATACAGTTCCTCACAGGCTGGTGGCCTAAGGGTCTCGGTTCCTTGCTGGCTGTTGATGAAAAGTCCTCCTTGTCACATGGCCCCTCCATTGAGCAGCTCACAACATGACAGCTGGCTTTCCTCAAAGAGAACAAGAGAGGGCGAGTGTGACCAGGGTCACAATCTTTATAATCTAATCCCAAAAGTAACACCCCATCACTTTTGTTGGATTCTAGTCATTAGAAACGCGTCAATCCCATGCTCCAGGAGTTGAGTTTACACTAGGCATATAACCAGGAGACACCCTCCCAGGAGCCGTGTTAGAGGATGCCCATTTCAGGAGTGGATGAAAATTGCCCACCAAAGCTGTAGGTGACCTCTGGGCTGAGACAAAGGGATATGACCACAGCACTTGCATGCACCCTGTGGATATAGCTTCATGTTGTTACATTATCCCTGGTTAATGAGACATTCTAGTTGTCTTCAAATTCCAAGGCCCTGGGAAACACAGCTTTTTTTTACTGAAGTAGAGTTGATTCACAATATTCCTGTTGGATCAGATGCTAAAAAATCTGCCTGCAATGCAGGAGACCCAGGTTCTATCCCTGACTGGGGAAGATCCCCTGGAGAAGGGAATGGCAACCCTTTCCTGTATTCTTGCCTGGAGAATTCCATGGACAGAGGATTCTGGCAGTCCATGGAGTTGCAAAGAATAGGACATGACTGAGCAACAAACATTTTTATTGTGTTAATTTCAGGTGTACAATATAGTGATTCTGTATTTTTGTAGATTATACTCCATTATGTTATTACAAGATAATCACTATAATTCCCTGTGCTATACAGTATCCCAGTTTATATCTTTGTACCTGTTAGCTCCATTGAAAAGGCAAGTATTACTATGTTGTTGTTGCTGTTCAATCACTAAGTCGTGTCTGATTCTTCGAACCTGCGGACTGCAGCACATCAGGCTTCCCTGTCCTTCACAATCTCCCAGGGTTTGCTCAGATTCATCTCCATTGAGACGGTGATGCCATCTAACCATCTCACCCTCTGTCGTCCCCTTCTCCTTTTGCCTTCAATCTTTCCCACCATCAGGGTCTTATCCAATGAGTTGGCTCTTCGCATCAAGTGGCCAAAGTATTGGAGCTTCAGCTTCAGCATTAGTCCTTCCAGTGAATATTGAGGGTTGATTTCCTTTAGGATGGACTGGTTGGATCTCCTTGCTGTCCAAGGGACTCTTAAGAGTCTTCTTCAACACCGCAGTTCAAAAGCATCATTTCTTCAGTGCTCCAAATTGGTCCAAATTTCACATCCATACAGACTACTGGAAAAATCATAGCTTTGACCATAAGATCTTTGTCTGCAAAGTGATGTCACAGCTTTTTAATAAGTATTACTATAAATGAGGACACTTAGTGAACCTGGTGCAGACTGACAAATCTGAAACAGACATGAACCAAGTGACAGGCACCGTGTTGAACTTATGAACCAAGTTCCAGATTGTGTGTGTGCTCCGTCGTTCAGCTGTGTCTGACTCTTTTGTGATCCCATGGACTGTAGCCCACCAGGTTCCTCTGTCCATAGAGTTTTCCAGGCAAGAATACTGGAGTGGTTTGCCATTTCATACTCCAGGGGATCTTCCAGATCCAGGGATTGAACCTGGATCTCCTGTGTCTCCTGCATTAGCAGGCTGATTCTTTACCGCAGAGCCACCTGGGAAACCAGAGACACAGAGATAAATCCTTAGGGAGGCTACTGTCAGTAGGGGCAGGAGGTGGAGGGATGTAAACCTAGGGCTGAAGAACAGAACCATGCGTACTGTGCTCTGCTAGACAGAAACATTGAGCTGCAGGTACCCAGGCATCTAATTCCAGGTGGGTGGGGAGAGGTGATGGGGATGATCTGGGAGGTGGAGTGAGGAGCAGCAGTGTGCAAATCTCCCTGCTGTCATGGAACACTGCTGCCTCTCCTTCCCTATAGAGTGATCCTTGAAGGATCACCAACATGCCTACCAGGTGCCTTCATATGCTTAATCTTTCATAAAGATTTGTTCTCAGGCACTTTCCATGTGGGCTGTGCTTTCAGGAGGACCCTCTGCCCAGGCCCTGAAGAAAACCAGGAATAAAGGTAAAAATGTAAGAAGGAACAGAATGGCAAGACCAACACCACAAACGCATCAGATGACAAGGGATTCCCCCTCCTCCCACCAATTACTGTCCAAGAACAGTGTTCTGAACTCCATAACTGGGCCCTCCAAACCCACTGTGCATTGCGAGCCCCCAGGTACAAATCTAATCTATTCACCTGCCCGCTGATAAAACCACAGGAGCCTCCAGAGCAAACAACTGCCTGCTGTGAGAGCATTTTTCTTTCCCTTTTATTAAAAAAAAAAAAAAAGAACAACAACCTTATCTCGAGGTTAGCTTCATTATCCTGGACATTGGAATGAAGGACACATGATGAATAACCCTGTTGCCTAATCTCCACCTCTTGTCCATTCAAACTGAAAGCAAGGAGGCCCCAGAGGAAAACAGGGAGGGAAACTGAGTCCCAGAAATGAATGGCAGGACTCTACAAGTGTGCTTCTTTGAGCAAAGCCACATCTGGTTTTCTCAACACCTGTCCCCCTCTTCCCTTCGTTAACATTCCTTTGATCTTCTATTTTTTCCTGTTCTTTTATCCATTTCTTCTCCTTATACTTCTTTTCATTCTTGAAAACCAGCTTCTCATCAATCACTGTCTTCAGAGTGTGATTTAAATGACTGATCAAGGACTTCCCTGGAGGTCTAGCAGTTAAGATTTCGCCTTCCAATGCAGGGGGCACAGGTTCAATCCCAGGGTGGGGAGCTAGGATCCCACATGCCTCGCGGCCAAAAAAACAAAACATAAAACAGAAACAGTGTTGTAATCAGTTCCATAAAGACTTTAAAAATGGTCCACATAAAAAAAAATTTTTAATGACTAATCAGTAATGAATCATGAATAGGAATAACAATGTGACCTAGTAAATTATTTCAATAATCATTTGATGATTTTTTTATAGTAGGTCATTGTTGCCTATTTTTTTTTTAACTTTTTATTTTGCATTGGAGTACAGCAGATTAACAAGGTGATAGTTTCAGGTCAACAGGGAAGGGATTCAGCCATACACATATATGTATCCATTCTCCCCCAAACTCACCTCCCATCTAGGCTACCACATAACGTTGAGTGGAGTTCCCTGTGCTAGACAGTAGGTCCTTGTTGGTTATCCATTTTAAATACCACAGTGTAAACATCATGGGTTTCCTCCGTGGCCAGGAGTAAAGAGCCTGCTTGCAATGCAGGAGATGAAGGAGACTCGATCCCTAGATTAAGAAGATGCCCTGAAGGAGAGCCTGGCAATTCACTCCAGTATTCTTGCCTGGAGAATCCTACGGACAGAAGAGCCTGACGGGCTCCAGTCCACAGGATCACAAAGAGTCAGATACGAATGAAGCGACTGAGCACGCACACACCCATACATGTCTATCCCAAACTTCCAAATCTATCCCTCTCCCCGACCTTTCTCACCTGGTGTCCACTAGTTCATTCTCTAAGTCTGTGAGTCTGTTTTGTAAATACCTTCATTTGTATCATTTTTAAACTCTAGATTCTGCATATAAATGATGTCATATGATATTTGTCTTTCTCTGATTTACTCATTTGAAGATTGCCACCACAAGTGGATGAGTGGGGAGCTGGCTTCAGAATGAAGGGGGATCATCCAGCCTGGAAGGGATGCTAGTACGCCCCCCACACAAGAGTCACCGCTCTGGTAAGTGCAGGCCTGCAGGTGTGCCTTCTAAATTATACCTCACCAAATCTTGCAGGGGAAGAATGAGGCTCTCTGAACTCCCCCATTCCACCTAAAATCAGTGCATAAAATTTCCCTCGACATCTCTGCACCAGGGCAAGAGCATTCTTATCACTGGAGACTTGGAGTCAACGCTGAAATAGATCTCTACAAACAAACCTACTGAAATAACCTGTGTCTTCCGTAAGTTTCCCCCATTCTAGTTCCTAGTCACTCTTCCACAATTTATTGCCCCAACACAAATCCTTTCTTCCTTTGTCTTGTCAAGTTCCAAAATTGATCATTCTTTGTGGAAATGCCATATAAGCTCTCAGGCCTGTCTCCTTCTTTGGGTCTTCACTTCATTTCTCTGAAGGCTCCTTGCTACATAAGAATATTAACATCAGGGGACTTCCCTGGTGGTCTAGTGGTTAAGACTCCATGCTTTCACTTCAGGAGCCACAGGTTCAATCCCTGGTGAGGAGACTAAGATCTCACGTGGCTCACCGTGCAGAGAAAAAAAAATTAACTTCAAATATCTATATGCTTGTCTCCTATTAATCTGTCCTGTGTCAATTTAAATCTCAGGCCCAGCCTAGACATAAGAGGGTGGAAGCTAGGGGGAAAATCTGTTCTCTGTTACAGTAAGAAGTCACCTACTCAGAAGCATCCCAGTGTCTTTCAGGCCACGGTAGCAAGTAGTCCAAAGGTCAGCATCCTCTGGCCCTAGGGCCTTGTAATAAAGCCAGCATCCTCCAGAAAGCCCTGAGCTCCAGCTAGGCTTGAGCATAAATTCCATTCCCCAAGTCATGAGCATAATTACAAGCTTCAGAGGTGGAGGCAAAGAGGTAACCCAACTCCAAACCTCCTGCCCATTCAGGGTACCTCAGGTTTGAGACCTTCTCCATCTTTCCCAGGAAAAAATATCAATAACCTCAGATATGCTGATGACACCACCCTTATGGCAGAAAGCAAAGAGGAACTAAAAAACATCTTGATGAAGGTGAAAGAGGAGCTGGCTTAAACTCAGCATTCAAAAAACTAAGATCATGGCATCCAGTCCCATCACTTCATGGTAAATAGATGGAGAAACAATGGAAAGAGTGAAAGACTTTATTTTCTTGGGCTCCAAAATCACTGCAGATGGTGACTGCAGCCATGAAATTAAAATATGCTTTCTCCTTGGAAGAAAAGCTGTGACTCACCTAGACAGCATATTAAAAAACAGAGACATTACTTTCCCAACAAAGGTCCATCTAGTCAAATCTAGGGTTTTCCCTGTAGTCAAGTATGGATGTGAGAGCTGGACCATAAAAAAGGTTGAGCGCCAAAGAATTGATGCTTTTGAACTGTGGTGATGGAGAAGACTCTTGAGAGTCCCTTGGACAGCAAGGAGATCAAACTAGTCAATTCTAAAGGAAATCAGTCCTGAATATTCATTGGCAGACCTGATGCTGAAGCTGAAGCTCAAATACTTTGGCCACCTGATGCAAAGAGCTGATTGATTAGAAAAGATCCTGTTGCTGGGAAAGATTAAAGGCAGGAGGAGAAGGGGATGACAGAGGATGAGATGGTTGGATGGCATCACTAACTCAATGGACATGAGTTTGAGCAAGCTCTGGGAGATGGTGATGGACAGGGAGGCCTGGCGTGCTGTGGTCCATGGAGTCACAAAGAATCGGACATGACTGAGCGACTGAAGAACAACAACAACAACAACCATCTTCTCCAAACTTGTTATCCATTACTCCCAGGAAAGGACATCAGCGATGCCTGGGTCTGGTCCCCGTCCTTGCCAAACCCCACCTGCTGGCAGGGCCTGTCTTAAGTCCATGAATTCTGAACTCCCAGTAACATTTGCCACAATGATGATAATGACTTCCCATTCAGGAGCAGTGCCTCTTAATTTCTGTTATACCAGAAGTGTCAGAGAGGGCGAGGAGTGAGGCAACAGGAGAAAGAAAACTAAAGATGACACTAACGAGGCTAGATTTTCCCCTTCTTTAAGGATTCTATCAGTTGTGTCTGTAGGGGATTTAAAAGATTAACACATCAACTAATGAACAGATTTTTAAAGTGCAGTATATCCATACAATAGAATATTATTAAACAACAAAAATGAAGTACTGACAGCCTGCGACATAGATGAACTTCTAAAACATTATGCTAAGTCAAAGAAGCCAGTCACAAAAGACCATATTTTGCATGATTCCATTTATAGCAAATTTCCAGAATGGGAAAATCTATAGAGACAGAAAGTAGATTAATTTTTGCCTAGGGCTAGGTGAGTTGGAGGAAATGACAAGCAATGGCTAATGAGTACAGGGTTTCTTTTTGGGAGGATGAAAATGTTCTGAAATGGATCATGGTGATGACTGCATGACTTTGAATATACTGAAAACCACTAACTCTGTACACTTTAAATAGGTGAACTGAATGGTATGTGAGTTTTATCTTAACAAAACTGTTGTTTAAAACAGAAACAAAAGAGAGTTAACACAGCCTCTGGGATGTTTGTGTGTGCTTAGTCGCTCAGTCATGTCCAACTCTTGAGACCCCATGGACTGTAGCCCGCCAGGCTCCTCTGTCCATGGGATCCTCCAGGCAAGAATACTGGAGTGGGTTGCCATTTCCTTCTCCAGGGGAATCTTCCCGACCCAGGAATCAAACCCAGGTCTCCTGCACTGCAGGATAAAAACACCCTGTAATATGGATGAACCTGTAAAACATGTTAAGTGAAAGAAGCGAGGTTAAATGTGATTTGACTTAATTTTCTGTATCAACTCCCAGGGTCAGTTTGGACGTAAAGTTAATGAAGCATAAGCTTCAGGCTCCATACTCGCATGCTGCTGCTGCTCCTGCTGCTGCTGCTAAGTCGCTTCAGTCGTGTCCGACTCTGTGCGACCCCAAAGACGGCAGCCTACCAAGCTCCGCATCCCTGGGATTCTCAAGGCAAAAACACTGAAGTGGGTCGCCATTTCCTTCTCCAATGCATGAAAGTGAAAAGTGAAAGTGAAGTCGCTCAGTCATGTCCAACTCTTAGCAAGCCCATGGACTGCAGCCTACCAGGCTCCTCCATCTATGGGATTTTCCAGGCAAGAGTACTGGAGTGGGGTGCCATTGCCTGCTCCACCATACTTGCATGGGGCTCTTCAAAATCAATAATCAAATCATAGTTCATTTTATATTCCTGATTTATCATTCTTTTCCTTAAAGAAGTAGCCCCAAATTGTAAAAGTTCTGTGGCTCACAAAACCTGGATCTGTCTAATGAACATACAATACTTTTATAATCAAAAAACAAGGAACCATGATTTTTTTAATATATATTTTTTAAATATTTTTGATCAAATGAAAGATTCTTTAAATTCTATAGTGCTTTACAATTTTCAAAAATTTCACACACACATGACTTTGTATAATACCACAATAATCCTTTTTTCTCCTACTCCTGTATTGCCTCTCCTCCCTTCCCTCTCCCCACTGGTAACCACTAGTTTTTTCCTCTGTGTCTGTGAGTCTGCTTCTCTCTTGTTATATTCACTAGTTTGTCATATTTTTTAGATTCCACATATAAGTGATATCATATAGTATTTGTTTTTCTCTGTCTGACTTATTTCACTCAGCATAATGCCCTTCATAAATATATTTACAAACATAGAATTTTTAATCTTTAATGTGTCTCCCTTTCTATAGTACTGGAGCCCCATTGAGTCTCTGAAGATCTCTTCTCAACAGTAACCTATATGAAATCGTCATGTGACTTCACAGGAAATTTGATCACAGGCTCAGGTGGAATAAGTCATAGTTTCCTCTGGGTACCCAGCCCTGTTCATGCTGGCTGTGGCTTCAGGACACTGCGCCTCCAGGAGAAATTGCAAGAGAAAACTGTTCAGGAACATCTTCAGGTTGTTTGTTTGCTTGTTTTTAACAATTTATTTATGTATTTAAATGTGTATCTTGACTCTAATTGGGTATGCGTGCATGCTAAGTCACTTCAGTCATCCAATTCTTTTTGATCCCATGGACTATAAACTCTCCCCCATGTTCTTCTGTCCATGGGATTCTCCTGGCAAGAATATTGGAGTGGGTTGCCATGCCCTCCTCCAAGGGATCTTCCCCACCCAGGGATGGAACCCAGGTCAATTATGTCTCCTGCATTGGCAGGCAGATTCTTTACCACTAGCGCCATCAGGAAAGCTCTATCCTTTTCTATAATACTTAAGGGAAAAAGGTTCAACCTCTAATGCACATGTGGTGGGAAATCTAGTGTCCCCTACTCTCTCATGTCCAAAATCCTCGGGCCTCAGGTTCCAAGGAGCGAGCCCGCTGAAACTCCTACCAACAAAGTCCTAAGTACACAATCAACCAAGACATACACATCAACCAAGTACACATCAACCAAGAAAAGATCCATGGTAAACCCATCCTTTACTTGGGAACTGGGTATAGATCTGGGTGCAGGATGTCTTTTTAAGCTACATCAGAATACTGTCAACTGGGGAAGCTATTCAGATGGGTGAGGTGAGGGGACACTCTTCCACGCTGGGGGTGCAGGCTGCCCCTATATCTCTAGAAAGATGCGGAGAAGGGTACAGAATGACAGGATACATGATTTTCCCTTAGAAGGGATGCCACTGGGGTTTGGTGGGAGCACACCCCTCCTGCCTCCCCCGCCCCCGTCCCAGCTGTGTGGACCCCTTATTCAGGAAATAAGTCAACCAGAAAGAGACTCGGGGACTTCCCTGGTAGTACGATGGGTAAGAATCCATCTGCCAATGCAGGGACACGGCTTCAATCCCTGATCCAGGAAGATCCCACATGCTGCAGAGCAACTAAGCCCGTGTCCCGCAACCGCAGAGCCCAGCTCTGGAGCCGGGAGCTGCAGCAAGAGAAGCCACCACCACGATAAGAAGCCGGGGGAACCACGGCTGCGGAGTGGCCCCAGTGCAGGGCAACTAGAGAAAGCCCAAGTGCTGCAGTGAAGACCCAGAGAAACCAAAAATAAATCAACTAATTAATTCAATTTTTTTTTTTTTGAAGAGAGACTGGGGCTGTTAAAATTCAAGTTCAAGTAAGAAAAACAAAACTCAGTGTTCTTCTACAAATGTGAGATTTTACTGTAGCCAGTCAAGAGATCTCCTCATGAAGTTAATGGAATGGAATATTCTGGTTCTAGGGTCCCGACTGTAATCCTTTAACAATGCTGGCTGGACTCTGCAATTATGACAGCTAAGATGTTCATTAGTATTCAGGACTCAGCTCGGGTGGGTGAAACCTTTTATGTCTTTGGGATCTCCTCAGAAATCATGTGTAATTTTAAATGCTTAAATGCAGAAAACAATCCCTAGATTTAAATAGCCAAGCGACACAGAAGGGGAAAGAATCCAATGTGGTGGGTTACACCTACCGGACTCACACTTGGAAGAGTGGGTGAGGTGGGAGTCAGGTTCTGCCCCCCACCCATCCCTCCTGGTACTCCCTCCTCACACCAGCCCCGGAGGTTACGTCCTCATTACTGGTGAGCTGCTTGGCTATAAATGCCATTCAAGCAGTTTCTAACCGGAGAAAAGCCTGAACATCGTGCAGCTCTTCCCAGCTCTGCAAAGTGGACACTCTGCACACGTGTTTATCCATTACTAGATTTAAGCTTCCTATAACACTGGGCATGTACAGCCTAATTGCCGTTTTTCTAAAGGAGAGGCTCAGAGAAGTTGAGTTACTGGCTAAGGTCACCCAGGTATTACATGGTAGAACAGGATTCCAACTTGTCTGCCTGATGTCAAAAGCTTTTGTACTTTCCACTGGGCCAGTCTTTTCCAATTCTAAACAGCAATGGAATGGGTGGTAATTAACAGGCTGTGAACGATGTTCCTGAGATTTTTATCTAGGCCAGAGGGTTACCATGGACTGTAGCCCTCAGGTCCAGACAAGTCCCTTACTCTTTCAGCTCTTCTCTCAAAGCCATCAGGGAGGCCTTTCAGCACGGAAGCGTTTCTTTACCCTCCCCTACTTGTTTCTGCTCACTTACTGCTGTCTGATACAACAAATATGAGTTTTTTTACTTATTATTCACATTCTCCACTAGAGTATAAACTCCCAGAAGGCAGGAGATTTCATCTGTTCAGCAAAGTATTACTAGATCATGAAAAAATATCAGGCATACCCTAGGCCCTCCATAATTATTGGTTGAGTGAATGAATGAATGAATAAATCCTGTCTTCCTAATCATGCAATTGGGTGCATGTTACTGAAAAAGATATGTAAAATTTATATATGTAAAGAATAGAATTTAAAGAATGCAAATGTAAAGAATAGAATTTCACCAATGTTGGCTGTGGCTTCAAATCTAGTTTCATTATAATTACAATTTTTTAAAGTAATATTTTAGCAGAGGAGCCAAGATGGCAGAGGATTAGGACGGGGAGACCACTTTCTCCCCTACAAATTCATCAAAAGAACATTTGAACGCTGAGCAAACTTCACAAAACAACTTCTGACCGCTAGCAGAGGACATCAGGTGCCCAGAAAAGCAGACCATCATCTTCGAAAGGAGGTAGGGCAAAATATAAAAGATAAAAAGAGAGACAAAAGAGCTAGGGACGGAGACCTGTCCGGGGAAGGGAGTCATAATAGAGGAAGTTTCCAAACACCAGGAAACCCTCTCACGGCCGGTCTGGGGGAAGTTGTCGAATCTCAGAGGGCAACCTAACTGGGAGGAAAAAAAAATAAAACTCACAGATTACATGCCTAAAAGCAACTCCCAGCAGAAAAGTACCCCAGACTCCCGCATCCGCCACCAGCAAGTGGGGGCAGAACGGATAGGTGCGGGCGGTATTGCTTAGGGTAAGGACTGGGCCCGAATGCCCTGAGGGCAATTGGAGGGAGCTAACATGAGATAGCAACTTAAACTGTGGGATCACAAGAGAGAGAGAGAGAAAATTAACCTGCCGGTCATTCGCAGAACAAAGGGACTGAGCAATTTCAGAGAAGAGCTAGAGCAATTTCAGAGAAGACGGACCCATCCCCGCCAGAGGCAGGAGGCAGGGGGGAGGGGAAAGGGGCAAACTCGGCTCCAGAGACAGCACCCCTGATCAAACTGCAAAAGGCCTCCAGTTTCTAACCAAAGACTTCCTGAGATTCTGGATGGTCGACATCCGCCAGAGGGTCGCAGCTAGAGGCCAGCTCCCGAGAATAGACACAAGCCGCACCCACCCGACTGGCATGCGTGGAAACTGAGGCTGGGACCGCGGAGGGGAGAAGGCGCACCGCACCAGGGAGAGTGCACCCGTCAAGCTCCTGGCGGCCTGAGCTGCTCGGGCGGGAAGGCACAAAACGCAGGCCCAACCAAATCTGTGCTTTTGTGGAGTACCCAAAAACTGGAACTGCACGCAACACAGGGCCCACTCCATATAGAGCAGCCGGGAGCCTGAGCAGTGTAGACGGGGAAAACACACACCTATGAGCGGGGGCCAACCCAGTGTGGCCGGAACACTGCGAGTGCTCCCCACACACGATATCTACCTGCAGCGCCCCTCCCTCCCCGCAGCGCGACTGAACAAGTGAACATAAACAAGAGACCACCTCCACCCGCCTGTGTCAGGGCAGAAATTAGACACTGAAGAGACCGGCAAACAGAAGCCAAATTAACAAAGGGAACCGCTTCAGAAGGGACCAGTGCAACAGATTAAAATCCCTGTAGGTAACACTACTACACTGGAAGGGGCCTATAGATATCGAGAAGTGTAAGCTGGAACGAGGAGTTATCTGAAACTGAATCGAAACCACACTGATCGAAACAGCTCCAGAGAAATTCCTAGATATATTTTTACTTTTTTTTTTTTTAATAAAAAAATTCTTTTTTTTTAATTTTTTCTCTTTTATTTTATTTTAAAATTACCTATTACTTCCCCATTACTCCTTAACTTTCATTTTCATTTTCATATATTTTTACTATTTTTTTAATTAGGAAAAAATTTTTTTCCTGTTATATTTTTTTTCTCTTCTTTTCTTTTAAAGTCATCTATTACTCCTCTATTACTCCTTAATTTTCATTTTCATTTCACTACAACCTTGCAAAAAAAAAAGGAGAAGCCCTATTTTTAAACCAAACTTCATATATATTTCTAAAATTTTTTGTTTTTGTTTTTAATATTGTATTTTTAAGAGTCTAACCTCTACTCTAGATTTTTAATCTTTGTTTTTCAGTATTTGATATCAATTTTGGACATTTAAGAATCCAATATTCAGTACCTATTTTTACTCAGGAGTGTGTTGATTACTCTCTCCCACTTTTGACTCTCTGTTTTCTACCTCAGAACATCTCTATTTACTCCCTTCCCCTTCTCTTCCCAATCCAATTCTGTGAATCTCTGTGGGTGTCTGGGCTACGGAGAACACTTTGGGAACAGAGAACTGTGTAGATCTGTCTCTCTCCTTTGAGTCCCCCCTTTTCTCCTCCTGCTCATCTCTATCTCACCCCTCCCTCTCCTCTTTTTCATGGAACTCTGTGAACCTCTCTGGGTGTCCCTCACGGTGGAGAAGCTTTTCACCAATAACCTAGAAGTTTTATTATCAGTGCTGTATAGTTGGTGAAGTCTTGAGACTACTGGATGAATAAAACTGAAATCCAGAGGCAGGAGACTTAAGCCCAAAACCTGAGAACACCAGAAAACTCCTGACTACATGGAACATTAAGGAAAAAGAGACCATCCAAAAGCCTCCATACCTACACTGAACCCAACCACCACCCAAGAGCCAATAAGCTCCAGAGCAAGACATACCACCCAAATTCTCCAGCAACACAGGAACATAGCCCTGAGGGTCAACATACGGGCGACCCAAAGTCACACCTCACACATAGACCCATCTCAAAAGTCATTACTGGACACTCCATTGCACTCCAGAGAGAAGAAATCCAGTTCCACGCACCAGAACACCGATGCAAGCTTCCCTAACCAGGAAACGTTCACAAGACAATCGTCCAACCCCATCCACTGAGTGAAACCTCCACATTAAAAAGGAACCACAGACCACCAGAATACAGAAAGCCCACTCCAGACACAGCAATATAAACAAGATGAAAAGGCAGAGAAATACCCAACAGGTAAAGGAACATGAAAAATGCCCACCAAGTTGAACAAAAGAGGAGGAGATAGGGAATCTACCTGAAAAAGAATTTAGAATAATGATAATAAAAATGATCCAAAACCTTGAAAACAAAATGGAGTTACAGATAAATAGCCTGTAGACAAAGATTGAGAAGATGCAAGAAATGTTTAATAAGGACCTAGAAGAAATAAAAAAGAGTCAATTAAAAATGAATAATGCAATAAATGGGATCAAAACCACTCTGGAGGGAACCAAGAGTAGAATAACGAAGACAGAAAATAGGATAAGTGAGGTAGAAGATAAAATGGTGGAAATAAATGAAGCAGAGAGGAAAAAAGGAAAAAGAATCAAAAGAAATGAGGAAAACTCAGGGACCTCTGGGACAATGTGAAATGCCCCAACATTCGAATCATAAGATTCCCAGAAGAAGAAGACAAAAAGAAAGGCCATGAGAAAATACTCGAGGAGATAATAACTGAAAACTTCCCTAAAATGGGGAAGGAAATAGCCACCCAAGTCCAAGAAACCCAGAGAGTCCCAAACAGGATAAACCCTAGGCAAAACACCCCAAGACACATATTAATCAAATTAACAAAGATCAAACACAAAGAATAAATATTAAAAGCAGCAAGGGAGAAACAACAAATAACACACAAAGGGATTCCCATAAGGATAACAGCTGATCTATCAATAGAAACATTTCAGGCCAGAAGGGAATGACAGGACATACTTCAAGTAATGAAAGAGAATAACCTACAACCTAGATTACTGTACACAGCAAGGATCTCATTCAGATATGAAGGAGAATTCAAAAGCTTTACAGACAAGCAAAAGCTGAGAGAATTCAGCACCACCAAACCAGCTCTTCAACAAATGCTAAAGGATCTTCTCTAGACAGGAAACACAGAAAGGTTGTATAAACGTGAACCCAAAACAACAAAGTAAATGGCAATGGGACCATACCTATCAATAATTACCTTAAGACTTAGAAAGCTCCAGTGAACCTAAGGATGGAGGGTACGGGTTTGGTGGCCGGGGAGGTTGTGGTGGATGCGCTGCCGTATTTTGATCAGGGTTACGAAGCGCCTGGTGTTCGCGAAGAGGCTGCGGCGTTGGTGGAGGAGGAAACTCGCAGATACCGACCTACGAAGAACTATCTAAGCTACCTGACAGCCCCAGATTATTCTGCTTTTGAGACAGACATAATGAGAAATGAATTTGAAAGACTGGCTGCTCGACAACCAATTGAATTGCTCAGTATGAAATGATACGAACTTCCAGCCCCTTCCTCCGGTCAGAAAAATGACATCACTGCATGGCAAGAGTGCGTAAACAATTCTATGGTGCACCTAGCATCAGGCAGTCCGAATTGAGAATCTGGAACTAATGTCCCAGCATGGATGCAATGCCTGGAAAGTGTATAATGAAAATCTAGTTCCTATGATTGAGCACGCACAGAAAGAGCTTCAGAAGTTAAGGAAACATATTCAAGACTTAAACTGGCAACGAAAGAACATGCAACTCACAGCTGGATCTAAATTAAGAGAAATGGAGTCAACCTGGGTATCCCTGGTCAGTACGAATTATGAGATTGAAAGGACTATTGTACAATTAGAAAATGAGCTCTTTCAAATGAAGCAGCAACACGGAGAGGCAAACAAAGAAAACATACGGCAGGACTTCTGAAGTAGACTGGCTTGGTGGGTAGAGTGAAAGTTACGTTGGGCTTTCACAGAACATCAAGCATCTTAACTATGAAGAACATCAGCATCTTTGGGAAACCATCAGTGGTTATATGTTTAGAAACCGTAAAATGTGGGTAGTTATATTCTGTTTGTACATTTTAGCAAAATAAAAAACTTCAACATGGTGGGGAAAAAAAATTACCTTAAATGTAAATGGGTTGAATGCCCCAACCAAAAGACAAACGCTCACTGAATGGATACAAAAACAAGACCCCTATATATGCTGTCTACAAGAGACCCACCTCAAAAAAAGGGACACATACAGACTAAAAGTGAAGGGCTGGAAAAAAATATTTCACACAAACGGAGACCAAAAGAAAGCAGGAGTCGCAATACTCATATCAGATAAAATAGACTTTAAAATAAAGGCTGTGAAAAGAGACAAAGAAGGACACTACATAATGATCAAAGGATCAATCCAAGAAGAAGATATAACAATAATAAATACATATGCACCCAACATAAGGGCACGGCAATATATAAGGCAAATGCTAACGAGTATGAAAGAGGAAATTAATAGTAGCACAATAATAGTGGGAGACTTTAATACCCCACTCACAACTATGGATAGATCAACTAAACAGAAAGTTAACAAGGAAACACAAACTTTAAATGACACAATAGACGAGCTAGATGTAATTGATATCTATAGGACATTTCACCCCAAAACAATCAACTTCACCTTTTTCTCAAGTACACACGGAACATTCTCCAGAATAGATCACATCCTTGGCCATAAATCTAGCCTTGGTAAATTCAAAAAAATTGAAATCATTCCAGTCATCTTTTCTGACCACAGTGCAGTAAGATTAGATCTCAATTACAGGGAAAAAATTGCTAAAAATTCAAACATATGGAGGCTAAATAGCACACTTCTGAATAACTAACAAATCATAGAAGAAATCAAGAAAGAAATCAAAATATGCATAGAAATGAAGGAAAATGAAAGCACAACAACCCAAAACCTATGGGACACTGTAAAAGCAGTGCTGAGGGGAAGGTTCATAGCATTACAGGCTTACCTCAAGAAACAAGAAAAAAGTCAAATAAATAACCTAACTCTACACATAAAGCAGCTAGAGAAGGAAGAAATGAAGAACCCCAGGGTTAGCAGAAGGAAAGAAATCTTAAAAATTAGGGCAGAAATAAATGCAAAAGAAAGTAAAGAGACCATAGCAAAAATCAACAAAGCTGAAAGCTGGTTTTTTGAAAACATAAACAAAATTGACAAACCGTTAGCAAGACTCACTAAGAAACAAAGGGAGAAGAACCAAATTAACATAATTAGAAATGAAAATGGAGAGATCACAACAGACAACACTGAAATACAAAGGATCATAAGAGACTACTACCAGCAGCTCTACGCCAATAAAATGGACAACTTGGAAGAAATGGACAAATTCTTAGAAAAGTATAACTTTCCAAAACTGAACCAGGAAGAAATAGAAGATCTTAACAGACCCATCACAAGCAAGGAAATCGAAACTGTAATCAGAAATCTTCCAGAAAACAAAAGCCCAGGACCAGATGGCTTCACAGCTGAATTCTACCAAAAATTGAGAGAAGAGCTAACACCTATCTTACTCAAACTCTTCCAGAAAATTGCAGAAGAAGGTAAACTTCCAAACTCATTCTATGAGGCCACCATCACCCTAATTCCAAAACCAGACAAAGATGCCACAAAAAAAGAAAACTACAGGCCAATATCACTGATGAACATAGATGCAAAAATCCTTAACAAAATTCTAGCAAACAGATTCCAACAACATATTAAAAAAATCATACATCATGACCAAGTGGGCTTTATCCCAGAAATGCAAGGATTCTTTAATATCCACAAATCAATCAATGTGATAACCACATTAACAAATTGAAAGATAAAAACCATATGATTATCTCAATAGATGCAGGAAAAGCCTTTGACAAAATTCAACATCCATTTATGATTAAAACTCTCCAGAAAGCAGGAATAGAAGGAACATACCTCAACATAATAAAAGCTATATATGACAAACCCACAGCAAGCATTACCCTCGATGGTGAAAAATTGAAAGCATTTCCCCTGAAATCAGGAACAAGACAAGGGTGCCCACTCTCACCACTACTATTCAACATAGTTTTGGAAGTTTTGGCCACAGCAATCAGAGCAGAAAAAGAAGTAAAAAGAATCCAGATAGGAAAAGAAGAAGTAGAACTCTCGCTGTTTGCAGATGACATGATCCTCTACATAGAAAACCCTAAAGACTCTTCCAGAAAATTACTAGAGCTAATCAACGAATATAGTAAAGTTGCAGGGTATAAAATTAACACAGAGAAATCCCTTGCATTCCTATACACTAACAATGAGAAAACAGAGAGAAATTAAGGAAACAATACCATTCACCATTGCAACAAAAAGAATAAAATACTTAGGAGTATATCTACCTAAAGAAACAAAAGACCTATACATAGAAAACTATAAAACACTGATGAAAGAAATCAGAGAGGACACAAACAGATGGAGAAACATACCGTGTTCATGGATTGGAAGAATCAATATTGTCAAAATGGCTATACTACCCAAAGCAATCTATAGATTCAATGCAATCCCTATCAAGCTAACAATGGTATTTTTCACAGAGCTAGAACAAATAATTTCACAATTTGTATGGAAATACAAAAAACCTCAGATAGCCAAAGTAATCTTGAGAAAGAAGAATGGAACTGGAGGAATCAACCTGCCTGACTTCAGACTCTACTACAAAGCCACAGTCATCAAGACAGTATGGTACTGGCACATAGACAGAAACAGATCAATGGAACAGAATAGAAATCCCAGAGATAAATCCACGAACCTATGGACACCTTATCTTCAACAAAGGAGGCAAGGATATACAAAGGAAAAAAGGCAACCTCTTTAACAAGTGGTGTTGGGAAAACTGGTCAACCACTTGTAAAAGAATGAAACAGGAACACTTTCTAACACCATACACAAAAATAAACTCAAAATGGATTAAAGATCTAAATGTAAGACCAGAAACTATAAAACTCCTAGAGGAGAGCATAGGCAAAACACTCTCCAACATAAATCACAGCAGGATCCTCTATGACCCACCTCCCAGAATGTTGGAAATAAAAGCAAAAATAAACAAATGGGACCTAATGAAACTTAAAAGCTTTTGCACAACAAAGGAAACTATAAGCAAGGTGAAAAGACAGCCCTCAGATTGGGAGAAAATAATAGTAAATGAAGCAACAGACAAAGGATTAATCTCAAAAATATACAAGCAACTCCTGCAGCTCAATTCCAAAAAAAAAATGACCCAATCAAAAATGGACCAAAGAACTAAACAGACATTTCTCCAAAGAAGACATACAGATGGCTAACAAACACATGAGAAGATGCTCAACATCACTCATTATCAGAGAAATGCAAATCAAAACCACCATGAGGTACCATTACACACCAGTCAGGATGGCTGCTATCCAAAAGTCTACAAGCAATAAATGCTGGAGAGGGTGTGGAGAAAAGGGAACCCTCTTACACTGTTGGTGGGAATGCAGACTAGTACAGCCGCTATGGAGAACAGTGTGGAGATTTCTTAAAAAACTGGAAATAGAACTGCCATATGACCCAGCAATCCCACTTCTGGGCATACACACTGAGGAAACCAGATCTGAAAGAGACACGTGCACCCCAATGTTCATCGCAGCACTGTTTATAATAGCCAGGACATGGAAGCAACCTAGATGCCCATCAGCAGATGAATGGATAAGGAAGCTGTGGTACATATACACCATGGAATATTACTCAGCCATTAAGAAGAATTCATTTGAATCAGTTCTAATGAGACGGATGAAACTGGAGCCCAATATACAGAGTGAAGTAAGCCAGAAAGATAAAGACCAATACAGTATACTAATGCATATATATGGAATTTAGAAAGATGGTAATGATAACCCTATATGCAAAATAAAAAGAGACACAGATGTACAGAACAGAATTTTGGACTCTGTGGGAGAAGGCGAGGGTGGGATGTTTCGAGAGAACAGCATCAAAACATGTATATTATCTATGGTGAAACAGATCACCAGCCCAGGCTGGATGCATGAGACAAGTGCTTGGGCCTGGTGCCCTGGGAAGACCCAGAGGAATCGGGTGGAGAGGGAGGTGGGAGGGGGGATCAGGATGGGGAATACTTGTAAATCTATGGCTGATTCATGTCAATGTATGACAAAAACCACTACAATATTGTAAAGTAATTATCCTCCAACTAATAAAAATAAATGAAAAAAAAAGTAATATTTTATAAAAATTCCTCTAAAATACTAGCATTCAAGACAGCAAGCTGTTCTTTATGGTATCAATACATGTAGGTGTTTAAAATTTTTCATTGACAAATTAGTGAAAGAATGCACAAATAGGTAAGACCATCATTTAAACCTGAGCTCTATTTAAATAAGACTTACTTAATATAAGTCTGTCTCAGAGGCAAGACACATCATAGTCACTGGAGTTTCATAATAATGAAAAGGAATCAACATTCTCCTAAAGCTTGGAACACCACAATCCTTCTGAAAAAGGATCCTTGTAGAAAAAAAAAAAAAAACCAACCAACTCATGTCGTAATTAACTGCACAAAATCTATTCGTAAAGAAAACAATGTATTAGAGAATCAAAGACACCAAGAGGGGGAAGCTTGTGTTAACAGTCAGTCAAATTTTGTTTTAATAAAAAGGTAGATGGGAAGAAGATTAGGAAAATATGCATTATAATAACCAAGTTTTTTAAAGTCTTATCACAGAAAATTGAAAAGAAAATCCATAAGGAAAATGCCTGAATGAATGCTGCTCTTAAATGATGGCAATCTTTACGTGAATTTCTGATAAAAGAAAGCAAGGACTTCCCTGGTGGTCCAGTGGTTAAGAATCCACCTGTCATTCCGGGGAACACTGGTTCGATCCCTGGCTCGGGATCCACATGCCTCAGAGCAACTAAAACCTATGCTCTGCAACAAGTGAAGCCACCGCAATGAGAAGCCCACACTCTGTAACTAGAGAGTAGCCCCCATTCATCACAACTAAAGAAAACCTACACACAGCCATGAAGACCCAGCACAAAGGTTAAAAAATAAATAAAAATAAATTTTTTTAAAAGGAAGTAAACAAAATACCGTCAGCCCTCTGTCTGCTGATTCAACCAATCTCAGATCAAAAATATTTTTTTTTTTAATTCCAGAAAGTTCCAAAAAGCAAAACTTGAATTCGCTGAGCACTGGCAACTACTACATAGCATTTACATTGCATTAGGTATATATAACTCAGAAATGATTTAATGTATACAGGCAGATGTGTGTGGGTAACATGCAAATACTACCCCATCTTCATAAGGGACTTGAGTATCCAGGAGTTTGGTACCCATTGGGGTGCCTGGAACTAATCCTCGAGGATTCAGAGGGACTACTGCATAATTAACCAGGGAACTTGGAGAGTAATGACATCCTTACAGGAGACAACTGAAGTGCCCCAGAAATATTTTAAACGTTTTATTATGATGTTTCAAATGTACACAAAAATAGAGTACTTTCACAAACTCCATCTACCCATCACCCAATTACAACAATACTATAGATATAATACTATCTCCTTTACAGTACCATCCATTCCCCTCTCCTTCACCAAATGAATGATTCTGAAGCCAGCCCCAGACACCACATCATTTCAACTCAACTCCCTTAAAATAGAAGACAGATACTTTTTAAAAATCATGAACACAATGCTAACATCATACTTTTTTAAAAAAATCAATTGACCCCGAGCTACTCAACCTTAATGGAAAAGAATGAACTGCATTCCATTCTAGCTAAATAGAGTTACAGGATAGCTGAATAAAAAATTCAAGTAAGGAGACAAATCCTGCACCCTTAGGAGTCACACTGGCCAGCCTGACTGCTAGTCAGCAATACAATTTCTTCTTCCTTTGCTTCTTTATGACTTCAAGGCCACCTGACCACAGAGCACAGTGCCTGAGAGCAGAGGCTCTTAGAAAGGGTCTCATCCCAGCTGTGTCACATATTTGTGTGGGACACTGGGCAGAGGGCTAGATGGATGTAAAAGTATTCTGTAAAAAGAGGACAATAATCATGTTTGCCTCCTAGATTTTTTATACAACTAAATGAGACAGTAGGGCTTCCCTGGCGGCTCAGTGGTAAAGAATCCTTCTCCCAATGTTGGAGATGCAAGAGATGCGGTTTCATCCCTGGGTCAGGAAGATCCCCTGGAGAAGCAAGGGGCAACCAGCTCTAGTATTCTGGCCTGGGAAATCCCACAGACAGAGGAGCCAAGCGGGCTACCCTCTATGGGGTCGCAAAAGAGTCGGACATTGACTTAGCAACTAAACAACAACAGACAACAAATGAGACAGTGTTCTCATTCTCTAATACACAACAAGTGTGCAAACTCTATTAACTTCTGTTATCATTGGGAGGTGTGGTGGGTGGAGATCTCAAAGGCCAAATTAAAAGGGATGTTTTTCTAAGATAGCTAACAGATTCAGTTTCAAGCCAGTCACTAAGACCTCTGGGCAAATTTTGATTGCTGATTTTGTGTGTCTGAGTCTCTTGGACTCATTGAAATAGCCAGTAGAAATTATTTAGGCATCAAAAGCTTATGACATTTTTATTGTAACATCAATTTTGATGTCATGGCCAAGAGCACCTTAAAAATGCGCTAAATCCTATTAAAAGTACCGTGTGGCAAGGGTGATGGTCAGTGTGAAAGAAAATACTACATTTCAAAGATCATTTTAAAGACTAAACCCATTTTAAAGTCAATGTTGCTGATAAGATAGAAGGAATGAAATGAATTGATGAAACTTAAGTGTGCCCATCAGTTGAAGGCAAAGACAACAGGAAAAAGTGGGGTTGGAAATCTAAGACTTCATAAAATGGAAAGAAAGTGAACCTTAAAAGCAACAGATAAAATCTGAAAGGGTAAAAGAAGCGAAAACAAATATTCTCTGGGAAGGATAAGTCCAGGAAGGACATATCCTGAATCAGATCCAGAGGCAGACAGAAAAAAAGAAAATGGCTATTTTTAATTTTTTCTTAAGCAAGATCTAAGGACAAATGTACCTCTGAAAATTTCAAATAATTTCTTCAAGTGTCAGTGTGAAATTATTTCCCAGATTTAACTATGAAAACTCACTTGGATAGGTGTTAATTGGATAGGAATTGAAAATATTTCCTCCACCCTGAAATGTGCTCCTAGTATTTTTTTTTTCTTTTGTGAAATGTTGATACTTTGAGGTACAGTACTTGGTCCAACATATGACCATAGGTAAGCTTTATTATTTTTTTTAATGAAAAGAAATATAACATTTGACATTTGCCTATCATGTGTCTAGAACTCTACTAATTGACTTCTATAAATTGTCTCATTTAAGTAAGGAGACAAAAATGGATAACTTGAGGAAATGAAAATTAAAAGCATTCTATATTTGCATCTTTGGGTCCTGCTCTTAGCAGATCCTTAATAAGGGATTTGAAAGTCATCTCTGAGGGCCCAGGTAGCCAGCCACTGCATCAACACTCCAAACCAAAGCCACTGAATGAATTAACTCCAGTGTTTCTCAAGTCAGTAAGCTCACAACTTAACTCATTTGAAAGCTTATTTTTCTCCTCCTTAAAAAAAAAATTTAAATCTACAGAAAAGTTGAACTAGTACAATGAATAAAGATGCTCTCCTTTATAACCACAGCTCTATTTATCACCCATATCTAAGAAATTAAACCTCCCTGGTGGCTTAGACAGTAAAGAATCTGCCTGCAATGCGGGAGATGAGGGTTCAATCACTGGGTCAGGAAGATCCTCTGGAGAAGGGAACGCAACCCATTCCTGTATTCTTGCCTGGAAAATGCCATGGACCTATGATCCTGGCAGGTTACAGTCCATGGGATCCCAAAGAGACTGACAAAACTGAGCAACTAACACACACATCTAAGAAATTAACATTCAGTTCAGTTCAATTGCTCAGTCGTGTCCAATTATTTGTGACCCCATGGACTGCAGCATGCCAGGTCTCCCTGTCTAACACCAACTCCCAGAGCTTGCTCCAACTCATGTCCATCAAGTTAGTGATGCCATCCAACCATTTCATCCTCTGTCATCCTCTTCTCCTCCTGCCTTCAATCTTTCCCAGCATAAGGGTCTTTTCCAATGAGTCAGTTCTTCGCATCAGGTGGCCAAAGTATTGGAGTTTCAGCTTCAGCATAAGTCCTTCCAATGAATATTCAGGACTGATTCCCTTTAGGATTGACTGGCTTGATCTCCCTGCTGTCCAAGGGACTCTCAAAAGTCTTCTCCAACACCACAATACAAGAGTATCAATTCTTCGGTGCTCAGTTTTCTTTATAGTCTAACTCTCACA
The DNA here is from genome assembly GCF_963930625.1 of Muntiacus reevesi. Taxonomy (NCBI): domain Eukaryota; kingdom Metazoa; phylum Chordata; class Mammalia; order Artiodactyla; family Cervidae; genus Muntiacus; species Muntiacus reevesi. The sequence goes on from NC_089259.1 coordinate 13,852,701, forward strand.
TCCATACATCACTGCTGGAGAAACCATAGCTTTGACTAGATGGACTTTTGTTGGCAAAGTAATGTCTCCACCTTTTAGTATGCTATCTAGGTTGGTCATAGCTTTCATTCCAAGGAGCAGTCACCATCTGCAGTGATTTTGGAGCCAAAAAAAGTAAAGTCACTGTTTCCATTGTTTCCCCATCTATTTGCCATAAAGTGATGGGACCAGAAGATTAATTACCATCTAATATGCAGTCTCTATTTAAATTTCTGCAATTGTGCTGAAAATAATTTTTTTCTTAGGTCTTTTCCCCTGTAAATCTAAGACCTTATCAAGGTTCTAGTATTGCTTTTGGTTGGTATATCTCCATTTTATTTTCAGTTCTGATTCTCAATAAATTCCTCCCAATATTGATCCAACAGATCCTCCTCATACATTTCATCTCCTGGATTCTCCAGTGGTTCTCAATATATCCCTGACATCATATCTGCAAATCTGAAGTCTGTTTTCTGTGAGAAAATTTAAAAACCAAAGGTCAGTACCTAGTTCATTCTAGACTAACATACGGTTCTAAGAATGTCCTACATATAGAACTCAAACCAGTGGCCTGATGGTTTGACCATGTGTATTGTCAAACTGCATCCTGACCATACATATGTATGGTTTGTTCCACTCAGTCTGGGTGTACAGACATATATACATACATGTATATTTAATATGAATTCATGGCCAGAATTTTTAAATTAGGAAGAAATTTTCCCCTAATTTCTGATTCTTCCTTATAAATGAAATCAGAAGAATCAGTAACACTGACCTTAAATTTCCAAAATATAACAATTGGCTGGAATCTTCAGGTAGCAGCTTCTGCCTTGAGATGGGTCTGGACCCACCATTTCCACAGTCCACAAAGTGGTTGGTATAAGTAGTTCCCTCCTACTAAGACAATAGTTTAATGAGATACAGGAAACAAGGGACAATGAAATTCACTGCACTTCTGCATTCTTTTAGAGATGGTCATCAGGAGCATAGGGAACCTAACTCTGGTGCAGAGAAAGGACACCTATTCTTAGTGATGCCACACCATTTTCATTAAGGTTATTGTGGATGGAGTTGAATATGCTCCTTCAGTTGGTTGCCATGGAAACCATGAACTAGTGAGCATTGTCTAGTAGCCTGGGTCATGTGACTTCAAAAGAAAGAAACTTCTGGAAATACCTAACTAAAGAATTACTGGAATGAGAAGCAGGCAGGATAAAGTATTCAAGGTGCTTATGAATTCCATCTGAGAAGCACATGCTAATGGGAAATCACGACTGAGGCCGAGTGGGTGAACCCTCATCCCTTCCTGTTTAGCTCAAATGCCTGCTAGGACTGCAGCGACGACCTCAGAGCTCAGGCCTCGGGTCTTCCTAGGCTAAGTGAGTGCAAGGAGATAAAAGAGCTTTTGTCCTCAGCTTAGCTTCACACGATCTGGTTACAGGCTCTTCCGCCCTCTCCTCTGCTATAGGGAACATCTGCTTATGTAAAAATATCATCAACAAAGCATCACAAAGACTTTCTTGTCTGCTGAAGTGGAACAGAGATGGTAGCCTTCACCCCCAAATTCAACTTGGCTTCCACGTTCTTGCTCAAATCATTAACTCTCCAATTAACTCAGGTCTGGAAAACAGGGCCACGAAGTCCTCTGAAACACTGGAACCAGAAACAAATGAACAAAGCTTAAGAGTCCGAGGACACAGCGTTCCAGGAGAGGTAAATATAGAAGCTCTCAGAGCCAAAAAAATTCACTGAATCTCCTGAGTGATTTATTTTACAATTTAGACAAGTTTTAGGATAAAGAATTCTTTTTAAATATTTATTTATTTGGTTGTACAACACAGAATCTTTGATCTTCACTGTAGCATGAGGGATCTTCCATAGCTGTATGTGGGATCTAGTTCCCTGAATGGGGATTGAACCTGGGTCCCCTGCATTGGGAGCTCAGAGTCTTAGCCACTGGACCATCAGGGAAGTCCCCAGGATAAAGAACTTTAAAACTCATTTATTTTTAGGTAAACCTCCCACCTTTCAGAAGGAAACAGTCTCTAGCAGGTAACCATAAGAGGAAGTCAAACTCACTGTACAGTCCCAACAATGGTGAAGAAAACAGAGGTGGTATTTCTCAGTCTCCATGACTGATTCAGGTATTCAACAGATAGGCTTTATTAAAAAGAGTTACTGGATAGGAAGGGAGATTGGAGGAAAATGGATACATGTATATGTATGGCTGCATCCCTCTGCTGTTCACTTGAAACTATCACAACATTGTTAATAGGCTATACTCAAATACAAAACAAAACGTTTAAAAAAACAAAGTACACTTTTTTATTTAAAAAAAATTAGCCATGAATCGTTATAGTCATTATCATGAAAGAGATCTTGTTAGAAGGGAGAGTTAATTAATGAATATAGTAAAGTTGCAGGATATAAAATTAATACACAGAAATCCCTTGCATTCCTATACACTAACAATGAAAAAACAGAAAGCGAAATTAAGGAAACAATCCCATTCACCCTTGCAACAAAAAGAATAAAATACTTAGGAATAAATTTACCTAAAGAAACAAAAGACCTATTTATAGAAAACTATAAAACACTGATGAAAGAGATCAAAAATGACACAGAGGGGAAAATATACCATGTTCCTAGATTGGAAGAATCAGTATAATGAAAATGAGTATAGCACCCAAAGCAATCTATAGATTCAATCCAATCCCTATCAAGCTACCAACAGTATTTTTCACAGAACTAGAACAAATGATTTCACAATTTGTATGGAAACACAAAAAACCTTGAATAGCCAAAGCAATCTTGAGAAAGAAGAATGGAACTGGAGGAATCAACTTTCCTGACCTCAGACTATACTGCAAAGCAACAGTCATCAAGACAGTACGGTACTGGCACAAAGACAGAAATATGGATCAATGCAACAAGTAGAAAGCCCAGAGATAAACCCATGCACCTATGAACACCTTATCTTTGACAAAAGAGGCAAAAATATACAATGGAAAAAAAATAATGTCTTTGACAAATGGCGCTGGAAAAACTGGTCAACCACACATAAAAGAATGAAAATAGAACACTTTCTAACACCATACACAAAAATAAACTTGAAATGGATTAAAGATCTAAATGTAAGATCAGAAACTATAAAACTCTTAGAGGAAAACAGACAGAACACTCTCTGACATAAATCACAGCAAGATCCTCTATGACCCACCTCCTAGAGTAATGGAAATTAAAACAAAAATAAACAAATGGGACCTTATTAAACTTAAAAGCTTTTGCACAATGAAGGAAACTACAAGCAATGTGAAAAGGCAGTTTTCAGAAGAGAAGAATGTAATAGCAAACAAAACAACTGACAAAGAATTAATCTCCAAAATATACAACCAGCTCATGTAGCTCAATACCAGAAAAACAAACAAACCAATAAAAAGTGGGCCAAAGAACTAAACAGATATTTCTCCAAAGAAGACAGACAGATGGCTAATAAAGACATGAAAAGATGATCAGCATCACCCATTATTAGAGAAATGCAAACCAAAACCGCAATGAGGTATCACCTCACACTGGTCAGAATGGCTGCCATCAAAAAGTCTACAAACAATAAATTCTGGAGAGGGTGTGGAGAAAAGGGAACCCTCTTACACTGTTGGTGGGAATGCAGACTAGTACAGCCGCTATGGAGAACAGTGTGGAGATTTCTTTAAAAACTGGAATTAGAACTGCCATATGACCCAGCAATCCCACTTCTGGGCATACACACTGAGGAAACCAGATCTGAAAGAGACACGTGCACCCCAGTGTTCATCACAGCACTGTTTATAATAGCCAGGACATGGAAGCAGCCTAGATGCCCATCAGCAGATGAATGGATAAGGAAACTGTGGTACATATACACCATGGAATATTACTCAGCCATTAAGAAGAATTCATTTGAATCAGTTCTAATGAGATGGATGAAACTGGAGCCCAATATAGAAAGTGAAGTAAACCAGAAAGATAAAGACCAATACAGTATACTCATGCATATATATGGAATTTAGAAAGATGGTAACGATAACCCTATAGGCAAAACAGAAAAAGAGACACAGAAGTACAGAACAGACTTTTGAACTCTGTGGGAGAAGGCAAGGGTGGAATGATTTGAAAGAATAGCATTGAAACATGTATATTACCATATGTAAAATAGATGACCAATGCAAATTTGATGCATGAAGCAGGGAACTCAAAGCCAGTGCTCTGGAACAACCCAGAGGGATGGGGTGGGGAGGGAGGTAGGAAGGGGTTCATAATGGGGGGGCACATGTGCACTCGTGGCTGATTCATGTCGATGTATGGCAAAAACCAGCATATTGTAAAGCAATTATCCTCCAATTAAAATAAATTAATTATTTTTTTTAAAAAAAGAAGGGAGACTTCAGAGCACACACATGAGAAAGTAATGCAGGATGATAAAATAAGCCTCATGTGAAAGTCAAAGTCACTCAGTCATGTCCAACTCTCTGCGACCCCATGGACTGTACATGGAATTCTCCAGGCCAGAATACTGGAGTGGGTAACCATTCCCTTCTCCAGGGGATCTTCCCAACCCAGGAATCAGACTCAGGTCTCCTACATCGCAGGCAGATTCTTTACCAGCTGAGCCACAAAGGAAGCCCAAGAATACTGGAGTGGGTAGCCTATCCCTTCTCCAGGGGATCTTCCTGACCCAGGGATCGAACCGGGTTTCCTGCTTTGCAGGCAGATTCTTTACCAACTGAGCTATCAGGGGAGCCGTAAGCCTCTTGATGAAGGGGAAATTCTGGAAATTCTGATACCTAGGCACAGCGTTACTGGGTGAGGGCCTTCCAGAATAACATCTCATTCACTATGCAATTTTTTTTTTAATTTTTTAATTAGAGTATAATTTCTTTACAATGTTGTGTTGGTTTCTGCTGTACAACAACATGAATTAGCTATACATATATATATATATATCACCTTCCTCAGGAGCCTCCCTCCCACCCTGCCCCCCATCCCACCCCTCCAGGTCATCACAGAGCACAGAGCTGAACTGCCTGCACTATACAGTAGCTTCTCACCAGCTGTTTCACACATGGTAGTGTGTACATGTCAATGCTACTCCCTCAGTTTGTCCCACTCTCTCCTCCCCCAATCACCATGTCTACAAGTCTGTTCTCTGCATCTGCATCTCTATTCCTGCCCTGCAAATAGGTTCATCAGTACCATTTTTCTAGAATCCATATATATGCATTAATATGCAATATGTGTTTTTGTCTTTCTGATTTAACTCTATATGACAGACTCTAGGTTCATCCACATCACTGCAAATGATCCAATTTTGTTTATTTTGATGGCTGAGTAATATTCCATCATATATACATACCACATCTTTGTCCACTATGCAGTTTTATAGAAAGCAGCCAGTGAATGAGAGTAAGCCCTGGGAACAGTGGGGAGCAAGAGAATATAGTTTCTACTCCCAGAGAGTAATGATCCAGTAGGAACAAGCAGTGAGCGTGTTTCTACAAGTATGATCAATGTTTGGAAAGTAGTTTAGAATCAATGGGAGGATAAAGCAAGAGTTAGAACGCCAGTTCAACCTCACTCAGCATTGCCAGAGCAGGTAGCATGGGAGGAAAGGGCCAGACAGGCTCAAGTCTACCCCATTCTGCCACGATATTGTGTTGAGAGCTCAAAACTGGCCCCGGTGAGAGTATTTCACCAGGAAAATCACATCTCCTCTTCTGTGGAGCTGGTTGTTAAGTAAAACTAGCACACCACTGCACACTGCCACTGAAAGAATAAAAGACATATCTGGTAGGGATATGCTCACTGAACCTTAAAGTATGTACAGATGTATGGTGATAAAGCAATCATATAATAACAGTTATTATATAATAACTATATATACTATATATATATAAGATAGCGGTGCTGTAGTTCTTTTACTCTGAAATAAATGTAAACATGTAAAAAAAAAAATAAAACAATATAAATAATGACACTGGGATTCCCTGGTAGCCCAGAGGTAAAGAATCCACCTGCCAGTGCAGGAGACACAGGTTCAATCCACGCGTCAGGAAGATCTCCTGGAGTAGGAAATGGCACCCCACTCCAGTATTCTTGCCTGGAAAATTCCGTGGACAGAGGAGCTTGGTGGGCTACAGTCCATGGGGTCACAAAGAGCTGGACACAACTGGGTGTCTAAGCGCATCCGATAAGTGGAAATAATAAAATATATCCTGTCTACCATCCTGAGGATGCTTCAAGAATCTAAAAAGAAATGATGCAAATGAACTTATTTACAAAACAAAAATAGACTCACAGACTTAGAGAATGGAACTTATGGTTGCCAGAGGGGAAGAATTGGTGGGGGAAGGATAGTTGGGAAGTTTGGGATGGACATGTACACACTGCTATATTTAAAATGGGTATCCGACAAGAAGCTACTATAGAGCATAGGAAACTCTGCTCAATGTTATGTGGCAGCCTGGATGGGAGGGGAGTTTGGGAGAGAATGGATACATATGGCTGAGTTGCTCAACTGTGCCCCTGAAACTATCACAACATTAACTGTCTATATATATCCCAGTACAAAAATAAAAACATTAAAAAAAGAATCTGAGAATCATGACTACTTAGAGCTGGAAACTTAGGGTGATCTGTCCCACTCCTCACTTTGCCGGTGAGGACAATGAGGCCTGACAGATAGAGTGCTTGTCCAAGGTACAGCTAGACAGTGGTATAGCTACACCAGAATCCAAAGCTTTCTCCTGTGCCCTCCCTATCATGCCACGCAGAATGGCATGCCATTCTTCACACCCAGAACGAATGAAAAGTGAATAGTCAAAGATGGCTTCTGTGTATTGGCCTTCAGGTTGTTTTTTTTTTTCCACTGCAGGCTGAGATTCATCCCTTCAAAAGTCTGCTGGTGCTGAACTCAAATTTTTAGGCATTCAGTTATTTTAAGAATAGCTCAAATAACCACATTTTTAGCCACTTAGAGCCCATCTGCTTTGCATACCCCAACATCCATCACTTGTTGGCCATTGATAAGGTAGAACCTTGTAATTATAAGACCTCCGGCTGCCACCACCCTGTGGAGCTCTCTAATCCAGAGACCACCCCCAACACACCGTGGCAGCTGAGACTCCTCTGGTCCCCTGTCTCCCAAAGGCTCCCTTACCCTCCTTCCCTCTGGATCTTACCTTCCTGGAGCCTCTGAACCGTCTCTAGCTGTGAGAGATCCCCTCCCATGCAGTTCTGTCCAAGCAGAACCCAGCAGTGCTTGCTGTGTATTGCTGCCCCTCACAGTCATATCTTTTCCCTTGTGTGTGTGTCTGCTTGCGTGGTCACTCAGTCATGTCCCACTCTTTGTGACCCCATGCACTGCAGCCAGGCAGGCTCTCTGTCCCTGGGATTTCCCAAGCAAGAATACTGGAGTGGGTTGCCATTTCCTCCTCCAGGGAATCTTCCCAAGCCAGGGATCAAACCCACATCTCTTGCATCTCCTGCATTGTCAGGTGGATTCTTTACCTCTGCACCACCTAGGAAGCCCATCTTTTCCCTTGATCAGTCCCAAACCTCTCAAACCTCCTGCAAAAGCTGAAAATATACTTTGAGCAAAATGTCATGGAGAGGTTTGGTGCTATCAATAAGACTAAGGAGGAGGGGAAAACGTCAGTTTCCTGTGGGTTTTCTTAACACCAGGCAGCAAGGGACATTAATATTTCTTGGTGTTGGCCCCATGTGGATAAGCCCTGATAACCTGGCTCATCAAATCTTATAGCTCTCTTTATGCTTATTCACAAACTTGTCCCGGTGGCTGCAAAGCAAATGCTCTACACCTTTGGAATACATCCGGAGCACCAAAATAAAACCCTGACATCAGGGACAGTACAGAAGTCCCCAAGTGTGACTGTCACCCAAAGGCAAACTGCATTAGAAAACAAGACAAGAACCTCCAGTTTAACACCAAAGGTTTTATTATTTTAAAAACTCCAAAATCTAAATTCTGCCCCTCAAAGTCTAAACGCATGCATTTTTTCAAGCATCTAAACATACAATTCAGCTCCCTTAAGTCTTTCTGAAAAGGGGGTAACAATTTTTTAAGTATTTATTTATTTGGCTGCACAAGGTTTTAGTTGCTGTGTGCAGGATCTATTAATAATTCCCTGAACAGGGATAAAACTTGGGCCCCCTGCATTGGAAGTGAGGAGTCTTAACCACTGGACCACCAGGAACGTCCCTGGGGTAACAATTGACACGTAACTAGTTAAAGCTATTCTTGCTTTCCCTTGCCATGGGCCTAGTGGAAAGGGCATTTTATGTTTTAAAAGTTACTGGTTTCATGAAATCAAAGAATGAAGTATTTCAAGTATGCTTTCCTGATTTAGGCTGCTAAACAATTGCCATCCCCAGCCCCACCCCTCAAAAAAAGAGCTACACTCTAAATTCAACTCAATTTCATTTGATTTGGAATTACCATATTTTGGAGGAAAATTAACACTTTAACTCTGAGTACTTTTGCCAAAATTAATAATGATAATTAGCCCAGATTGATTAAACATATGCCAGCCACTGCACTGAGTGCTTAAATATATTTACCTACATCATCTTCATCTATGTTACAAACCCAGTAATGTAGATCCTAGTATCAGTCCTATTTCACAGATGTAGATACTGAGGGGCATGATGCTTAAGTAATTTGCTCAAGATCAAGCAGTCTCTAACTCAACCCAATTTGACTTTAAAGCTTCCTTGCCCAATGCAGTAGCCTCCAGCCACATACAGGTATTGAGTACTTGAAATATGGTTAGTTTGAATTGAGATGGCAGTAACTGTAAAATATACACTATATTTTAATGACAGCATGAAGAAAACAACATAAACTATCTCTATAATTTTTAAAATACTGATATGTTGAAATTATATTTTGGATATGTCAAATAATAAAATGTTCAAATGCTTTTCACCTTTTTGATTTTGCTTTTGGTTAACATGGAAAAGTTAACATTCCCTATGCCCCACTTGGGGGTCACATTATACCTCTATTGGACCATGTTGCTCTAGAGCCTAAAGCCTTCACCATTCTGCTTTACCCTCCAAAGGAATGAGTTTTTAACCATTCACATCACCGGGAAGTGTGATCTTGTTTCATTGCAATATGTATGTTTGATTTGTAGGTGAGGAAACCAAGACATAAAATGGTTAAGACCCAAAGTCAAACGTTAACCCAGAAACAATCTTCAAAGACTGCTGAGAACAAAAGATTGCGTACTCTACCCTCAGCTTGACTTGCTTGACCTGCTTTTCAACCTGGACTGAAGCCACAGCGCTCAAGAAGTTTAATGACTGTCTGAGGTTTAATGTCTAATCGAAAGCCAAACACGGCCTTTGCTTGTGTGTGTGTTCTTGCTTTAAAATGTACACTTGTGCTCTGCGTGGAAAGAAGAATACAGCAAGGTGGGAGAGGATGCCAGTGCCTGTGGCTTTTCACCAGGGGTCATGGGTTAGTTTCAATTATTTAGTGAAAATCCCTGGCTTTCCATTTTCAAGGAGAAGGTAAAAAAACACTTTGTTGTTCTTGCTTGTCCAGTTGCTAAGTCGTGCCCCCTCTTGCTGACCCCATAGTTTGTAGCCCGCCAGGCTCCTCTGTCCATGGGATTTCCCAGGCAAAAATCCTGGAGTGGGTTGCCGTTTCCCTTTCCAAGTGAATCTTCCTGACCCCTGGACTGAACCCACATCTCCTGCATTGGCAGACGGATTCTTTACCGCTGGGCCACCAGGGAAGCCCATAAAACATGTGCTCATAAGCAGATTCACTGAATGGCCTAAGGGGCCCGTAACGAAGCCTAAGCTATACAGAAGCTGAAATTATGGCTCAGGGACTGGACTGGCTCAAAGTTGAAGTTGAGTTTTTGTTATTTTCCTCTGAAAAGTCTCTACGTGAAAAAAAAAAAAATTTCCTAAAGTGTGAGCAAGTCCACAGATGCCACCTAAGAGAACAGGACTTGGCAGTTAAGAACCCAGTCGTTCCTGTCCTTGCTGCGGAGCGCTTGGGCCCGCCCAGCCCCCAGCCAGCCTTGGACATTTGACGTCTGTGCTTATTTACTTAGCTCCCTGGAGCACAGGGCGGCTTTTCTCTGCAACCGCGTTCACCTGTGAGGACTCTATTTAAAGAGCCTTCATGATGTTCCAAACATTTACATCCGAGCCAAACCCTCAACTCGACCTTTCAACACCCACGCTCTCCTTACTCTTTCTCAGCACCTCTGTTCCTCTTTAGTCCTCTCACTCGGCTGTCTTCCTGGCAAGCGTGTAAACGAAGAGGCTTTGACACTGGAAACCCTCCAGGGGAGGTGATAGGACTGGGCCTCTACCCTGCCACCCCTTCTTGGTGGGGATTAAGTGTTCCTCCCGGGTGTCCCCACACTGGGCAGCTGTCCCAGGAAACTGGTGCCACTGCAGAGGGCTGCAGTGGGGAGAACAGAGGCCCCGTGCCTTGTATTCATAGCTCTGTGTGTGCTTGTGTAATTTCTCCATATGTAGATACACCTAACTCTTACCTTTCACGTTTCTTCGCAGTTTAATGTCATCTTTCTTGACTCATTACATGTATGAGTTTCTTAATGGACAGTATTCCGCTTGGCATGGTAGAAAGCGTATGAATCTGGAGAATCAGATTCTAACCGCTGTTCTGCTGCTCACTAGCTGTGTGGCTTTGGACTTGTCGTTGAACCTCTCTGAGCCTGTTCTTCAAGTGAAAGGCTGAATTGAATGATACCTAGAAGCCCTTTGTGTTCAAAGACTCTGTGAATCCTGAACTTTAGAAATCATCTCGAGTCATTCATATCCCTTTCTTAAGAATCTGTATTTCCTGCAACTCTTGACTCTGAGGGGTTCTCCCTCCTTGGAGGTTTGTGGGTGCCCCAATAAGCAAAATGAAAGATCTCCTTCCAAAGTGATTTATGGAACTCCACCCTGGACTCCAGAACAATGACCAAATTACATTGTAGCTGCACAGGAGGCATTTTTTGTTTGTTTTATGGTTTTTTGTTTTTTGGTTTTTTTTTGCTGGAGTGGGGAGTGGGACTGTGCTGCATGGCATGAAGGATCTTAGTTCCCAGCCCACGGATCAAACCGGCGACCCCTGCAGTGGAAGAACAGAGTCTTAACCACTGGACTACCAGAAAAGTCCCTGCACAGGATTGCTTTTATTTATTTATTTTTTAAATAAACTTAACAGGGAAGAAATTAACTCACGAAAGGGTAACATAGGAAATGGAATGTGTCTACATTTATCAGTTAGAAGAACAATGTGAATTTTTTAATCATATATTTGTTTCTTTGTTTGCTTGGTTTGGATTCTTGGCTGAAAGGAAGCAATCGTTTTACCCCACCAGGTATCTCCAAAAACACTGCTGAAGTCTTCAAAACATGTCTCCCTGTTTCCAGTTTTCCCCACTCCATCCCAGTTTACATGCTAACGCATGTAAATTTAATTTACATGTAAGTTTAAATTCCATTAAAGCTGCCCCTGGTCAGAAGCCTCCCAGCTCCCCCTTGGCCAACTGGATGAAGCACAGCCAGCTCCGCCTGGTGGGTCAAGGCTCCCACATCATGGCTCCATCACCCTAACCAGCCTTTCCCACTGCTGCCCCCTAAAGACAACACCCAGGGCTCTCCTACACACCTGGCAAGGGCATAATCCCACATCGTATCATTGTGGGATACCATACGTATCCCACACGTATACCAGATACCATACGTATCTGGTTTCTTCTCTCCCAAGAACGCCCTCTACCCTCGCCTCCTGATGCATCCCACCAGTTCTGCAAAATTAATGTCAAAAATCGACCTCTTTCCGGACTTCTCTAGAGTTCCAATGGCTAATGTTCCCAAGGCAGGGGGCCCAGGTTTGACCCCTGGTTGGGGATCTAGATCCCACAACTAAGGCCTGGCACAGCCAAATAAAGAAATAAATTTAAGAAACAAAAAAACACCTCTTTCATGATTAGCTTTGTCTCACCTTCAAAATTCCACAGACCAGTGCTATCCGAGAGAAGCAAGTCATATGTGTAATCTGGACTGATCCAGTAGTCATATTAGAAAAGGAAAGAAAAAGAACAGAAAAATCAATTTTAATAATTTAATTTATTTAACCCAAGATATTAAAAATATTACTTTAACACACTGCAAACATTTAAAACTTATCAATGAGTTATTTTACATTGTTGCTTTTTTTTTTTGTACCAGATCTTCCAAATCCAGGGTGTATTTTATATGTATGTCACGTCTCACTTAGGATCCTACATTTTCATAGATAACATTGCTATCGCTATGCTCAGTCATGTCCAACTCTTTGCAACCCCATGGGTAGCCTACCAGCCTCCTCTGTCCACGGAATCCTCCAAGCAAAAATACTGGAGTAGGTTCCCATTTCCTGCTCCAAGGAAACATTGACCCATACTTAAATTTCATAAAGTTTAAAACTGAAATAGTACATTCACGTACCCAAGTTGTTTCAAACATACTAAAAAGTCTGCTAGTGCTGAACCCAGTATTGCTTTCTAATTAATTAATTAAAAGGAAATACAACACTGTAAATCAACCATACTCCAATAAAAATTTTTTAATTATTTTAAAGATGCTTAATAAAAGATATTTTTAATGTTCATTAAAAATAAGTAAATAAATGGAAATAACATTGAATTTTCAGCTCCTCTGTCGTACTAGGCAAGTTTCTAGTGTTCAGTGGCTATGATCAGGTCTGTGTGGACAGGGCAGCCATGTGTGGGCCTCCCCAGAGGTATTCATCCCATTTATCTTTGGGATGATTTCCTCTGTGTGCAACCTCAGCTGGATCACAAAACCCCAGTGGGCACAATTGCATCTTTCTCCCTCACTGCTTCAACCCCAGTGCCTAGCATTGACCCTGACACAGACCAGTTTCTGCACAAATACCTTATGGATCAATCAAAGAAAGAGTAAACAACTAAGTGATCTCTTCTCTCCATTAGATTACCAGCTATTTAAGTGTGTATATATATACACACACACATAAATATTTATTTTATTGAGTATAGTTGATTTACAATATTGTGCTAATTAATGATATAGTGAAGTAATCCAATAATTTCAGTAATTCAGCTACACACACACACACACACATATATATACACATTCTTTTTTTTTTTTTTTTTTTACTGCACTGGGTCTTCATTGCAACAAGCAGGCTTTCTGAAGTTTCATGCTGGCTTAGTTGCCCCGAAGTATGTGGGAATCTTAGTTCCCCAACTAGGGACTGAACCCATGTCCCCTGCACTGGAAAGCAGATTCTTAACCACTGGGCCACATATATATACGTTCTTTCTCATCTTCTTTTCCATTATGGCTTATCACATGACATTGAATATAGTTCCCTGTGCTATACAGTAGTGAAAGTGAAAGTCGCTCAGTTGTGTCTGACTCTTTGTGATCCCACTCCATGGAATTCTCCAGGCCAGAATACTGGAGTGGGTAGCCTTTCCCTTCTCCAGGGGATCTTCCCAACCCAGGGATTGAACCCTGGTCTTCTGCATTGCAGGCAAATTCTTTACCAGCTGAGCCACAAGGGAAGCCCATACAGTAGTATGATGTGCATATATTTTATCCTTCTTAGAGTTCTCTATTATGCCAACACAGGGGCTTTCTCCCAATACTCAAAGGCATTTCTTCCTCACTTAGATGAATTCAGGATTCTGTAAACACACACACACGTTTTCCATAATATTTTATACTTATGTATACAAGTACAAATGTACTATACATAAAAACATCTCTTAGGGTTGAACTCTTTAAAATTCTTTTTAGCATTTAAGCCAACTAATTTAACCACTAATTTATGTTAGGACAACACTGTCAAGTGAATTCAGGAATATGTTTCCTTGTTAATCAGGGTTTTCTGACAGATTCACTCATTTTTCCACCTCCTTTGTGCATTCATTGTTTGCTGGATTGAACACCTGACTTTTAAAGAAATACAGGCACTTTATAAAAACCTTTAAACAGGCTGAAAAAACAGAAAAGAGACTCAGAAGGAAGAGGGTGATGATTCGTCAAGGACAAAGAACAGCTGGTAGCAACCCCACCCAGGGGTGCCGTCCACTGGCGACAGCATGATCACACCCATTCCCGGGATGTGTGGAGCCTTATCTAGAGATCAGTATCTTGAGAAACAAGTGCCTGCATGCATGCTCAGTCATGTCCGACTCTTCGCGACCGCATGGACTACAGTCCACCAGGCTCCTCTGTCCATGAGATTTCCCAGCCAAGAATACTGGAGCGGGCTGCCGTTTCCTCCACCAGGGGAATCCTCCCAACCCAGGGGTCGAACCAAGCATCTCCTACATTGTCAGGGGGATTCTTTATCACTGAGCCACCTGGAAAGTCCTTCTATAACAGAAGTATTACTGTAAAAGAATAAGCCAGATGCTTAGTAAATATTTTCATCAAGACATGAAGCTGTCTCATTGCATCATGGAAAAACTCAGAGTCAGGCCAGGTGAAGGCAGCGAAGCTGAGACCAGTGCAAAGGCAGTCCTTGACCTTTATCATGGAACATGAGCCCTGGGTCTCTCAAGATGTGGTCCTCATGATTCCTGAGGAGTCCTGGAGTCAGGAACTAAGAGTTTATAATCCTGACCACAAGCTCTCACTGTCCCCTCGAACCCCAAGTGAAAAGTAACAGGGCGCCTTCTCTCTAGCTCTCTCACTTTCTCACTCATGCAACAAAATAGAATTCATGTGAATTTTTTTCTCATATTCTGTTTATCTAACCCTGAGAGCCCTCCATATGCTTTGAGTGAGTGGGTTGGCCTTGCACTCAGCGTATTCTCTGCTATTTATCCTAATTAAGTCCTTGTGACAGATATCAGCGTGCCAATTGACATCCTCCTAGGACACATGCCATTTGTCACTGCTCTAGTCCAGGGCCTCTCCACTACTCTATTTATCCAAGAGTCCCTGACATCTGAATAGGAGGGAGAAAGAAGATCTGCCCAGAGGAAAAGGCACAGTATAGGTCACCACCTGACCTGGATTTATAATGATTCGGAGATGTTGGGGCAGAGGTTCATTCTGACTTTCCTTCTTTGCTCTTCGTAATTTTGTTGTTGTCACTGTTGTTATTGGAGGCTATTAAATTTTTTGCTTTGAAAAAATTTAAAGTACGAGAGTATGCAAGACAGCAATTATAAATGGAACCTCACTTTTAAGTCCAAAATGTTCCGCTCCAGCTGGAATTTCCTGTCAAGTTTCCTCCCTTGATTATTTTTCTTTATAGCAGCATGATTTCCAATTGATTTTATATTTAGTAGTGGTTCCCAGAACTCCTAAGACAATAGACATTTTATTTTAAAAAGTTCCATGACTAAATGAATCCTCGCATTAAGAGAATTATGCCTGTGGAACAACAGATGTGATTCAGAAGTAACCTTTATCACCAGATGAAGGATAGCAAGACTGATTTTCTGTGGGGCAAGGTTAAGTGACTGGATTAGTCAGAACTCTTTAGGATGCAAATGACAGAAAATCAACTCAAACTACTTCAGCAAAATGGCTGTATATTGTCTCACGTATCTGGGATACTTATGCGTAGATATGGACTTCAGGCAGAGCTGGATCCAGCTGTCAGAACAAAGTTTTCATGACTCTTACACCAATGATCTTCATTTCTTGGCCTGGCTTTGCTCCAAATTTTTTAATTTTTTTATTCTTTTCTGTTTCCTTTAACAGTTTTGGAGGAATGGCTATTGGTTGTTTTAGACCACATGCCTCTAATTTAGAAATCCTAGTGAAAGAGAATATCTCTTTCCTGGTACATAAATAAATCCCCCCTCAGAAGAATTATTTTGTCCTGATGTTGTCATATGCCCTCCTCTGCAATACAATTGACCTTGAATAGGATAGATTAACTTCTGCATTGTTCAAGGGTCAACTATACTAAATACTAAATACTAAAGTATACTCTACTTTTTTCATGGGAATGGGATACTATGATTAACTGGAACGGCTCATATAAACACACCTGTGGTGGGAGAGGGGTGAGGAGGATTATTTATCAGAAGGAGAAAGGGGATGGAGAAGGAAATGGCAGTCCACTCCAGTGTTCTTGCCTGGAAAACTCCATGGACAGAGGAGCCTGGTGGGCTACATTCCATGGGATCACAAAGAGTCGGCCATGACTGAGCACGTCAGTATGGGGAATAAATACCCCAGTGACTGCGCTGAGGGATGACTTGGAGAAGCGATAATTACTTCTCTAAGTTTTCATTTTAAATATAGTTACTGAGCATCTACTCTGTGCTAGGTAGTGAACAAACAGATTAAAATGCCTGCTCTCATAAAGTTTATACTCCATTACAATAGTATTTGTCAAGACTAAGAAGTCATAACAGATGAATTCAAAATGTGATACTTGACGGGATCATGGATTAAAAATAAACTATGCAGAACATTTTAGAGATAAATGGGGAAATCTGAATGTGGAGTGGGTATTAGACGAGTATTGTTGTTAAATTTCTGGAGTATGTTTTATAGATGTGGGAGAATATCCTTGCTCTTAAGGGACACATATCAAAGTATTGAGAGCTGAAGGGCAATGATGCCTTCAACTGATTCTCAAATGATTCAGCAAAATTTAAAATGTGATGTCTGTGTCTGTATGTGTCTGTGTTCCTTATCAGAAAATCATTCCTCCACCACCTTGAAGAAACATACAATCCAAATAACAGCAGGTTTTGTATACAAACCCTGGTCTAAAGAAATCTCACCCCTTTGGCATCAGGTGGCCAAAATATTAGAGCTTCAGCTTCAGTCCTTCCAATGAATATTCAGGACTAATTTCCTTTAGGATTGACTGGTTTGATCTCCTTGCAGTCCTAGACTCTCAAGCATCTTCTCCAACACCACAGTTCAAAAGCATCAATTCTTCAGTGCTCAGCCTTCTTTATGGTCCAACTCTGACATGCATACACAGGTGCTGGAAAAACCATAACTTTGACTGTATGGACTTTTGTCAGCCAAGTGATGTCTTTGTTTTTTAATATGGCTGTCTAAGTTTGCCATAGCTTTCCTTCCAAGGAGTAAGCGTCTTTTAATTTCACGGCTTCAGTCACCCTCCATAGTGATTTTGGAGCCCAAGAAAATAAAATCTATCACTGCTTCCACTTTTTCCCCTTCTATTTGCCATGAAGTGATGGGACCAGATGCCATAATCCTAGAGTATACATATTAACATGCAATTACCATTTGCCTTTTGCAGCTCCTAAAGGAACCCTGTATCTAGGCAACAAACATCAGTGACTGATAAAACCAGTAGTAACGGGGGATTAAAATGATGTCCTTTCACTGCTTCTTGTCTCCCTTCCTTTGTGGCTCAGCTGGTAAAGAATCCGCCTGCAATGCGGGAGACCTGGGTTCGATGCTTGGGTTCAATCCCTGGGTTGGGAAGATCCCCTGGAGAAGGGAAAGGCTACCCACTCCAGTATTCTGGCCTGGAGAATTCCATGGACTGTATAGTCCATGGGGTCGCAATGAGTCATACACGACTGAGTGATTTTCACTTTCACTTTCATCACTGCTATAACAAATTGTTACAAACATAGTGGCATGAGACAAATTTATTATTGTACAGTTCTAAAAGTCAGAAGTCCAAGATGGGTCTCTCTAGGCTCACATCGAGATGTCAGCAGAGCTGCCTTCCTTCTGGAGGCTCCAGGGGAGAACCTGTTTCCTGTCTTTCCCAGCTTCTAGAGGCCGCCCACACTCCTTGGCTGATGGCCCCATCCTCCATCTTCAAAGCTGGCAATGGCGGATTGAGTCTTTCTCATGCTGCAGTCTCTCTTGTCTCTCTCTCCTACCTCCTTCTTCCACTTTTAAGGGCCCTTGAAATTATATTGGACCTGCCTGGATAATCCAGGAGAGTTCCTGTATTTTAAGATCAGCTGATTTGCAAACTTAATCCTCCTTGCCGTATAATATAACAAATACACAGATGCCAAGGACTAGGATATAGACACCTTCGGGAGGTTCTAATTCTGCCCAACACAGTTTCCAAAGCCTCTTTTCACAACACCAGAAAAGGGACTTCCCTGGTGGTCCAGTGGTCAAGATTCTGCCTTCCAATGCAGGGGACTCAGGTTCAGTTCCTGGTCAGGGCACTAAGATGCCACATTCCTCGGGGCAACTAAGTTCGCTTGCCACAACTAAGACCCAGTGCAACCAAAAATAAATAAATATTTAAAACAACACAGGAAAAAAGACACCAGGGAAGATCTGGGTCCAGGCTACTCTGTTGAGGTGTCCAGGAGTCAAGAGCGCTATCTCCACTGGCCCCTGCCACCAACTCCACACCCAAGCTCTGGTCCAGGCGCTGAACTGGGCCTCACCTAGAGTCCTCAGCCTCCACTTCACGACTTCTGTGAATCCTTAGGCTGCCTAACTCTCCGGTGTCTCTAGCGGCTTCTTCCACCCCCACCAGCAGATTCAGCCTGAAGCAAGGGTAGAGGCAAGAGTCCTGCTGACCTCCTGTGACCAGTTACCCTCTGCCTCACTCGTACCTCTGACAACCTCAACAGAAGGCTCAAGGCTGTTCATCTCACATCCCCTCCCCCTCAGTGCTGGTGACAGACAGTCTCAGGCCTAAACCATCAGAGGCAGAGGAAGTTGCTCGATAATTTTCTGAAGAAACTCTCATGACTTGAGTCTCCAGGCATGGTTCTTTTTTTTGGCCACACTGAGCAGCAGTTGGGATCTCAGTGCCCTGACCAGGGACTGAACCCATGCCTTCTGCAGTGAAAGGGCAGGGTCTTAACCATTTGCCTGCCAAGGAAGCCCCTGTAGTTCTTGATATGCTAAATTAATTGGAGTCTGCCTTCCACATTCCCTCCCCTCCTTATTCCCTGGGGACAAAATCAAAACTATATTTTAGCAATCAAAGCTGACCAACTGTCTTGTGGTTCTAATGGCTATCTACCCTCCACCTGAAGACCCAAAATCCATGGCTTCACTGGGCACTATGCCCCAGGGTAACAAGATGTACAGGCGATGGAAGTACAGCTGATAATACTTCCAATGAATACTTCACTTTTTCTCCTATAGAAATATGTGTGAAATATTATTTAATATATTATTAAATACATTCTACAGGAATAGTTCCTGTAGAAAGATTCCTACTTTGGAGGTAGGAAAAAGAGGATTAAGCTAGTGCCCCAATTTGAAAGTGGCTAAAGCCCTTTCAAACAAATTCATAAACTGGAAAGAGAAACTTTTCTACGCATAGTCCATCATGTGGTTTTCACACTAGACCACAGACATGGGGCCAGTGGGGCAGGGGGCACTTTTAGTTACAACTGTGAGAAAAGTTCCTGAGCGAGGGTTGTAGACTGTTAGTCCTGTTGTTGACATTCACAGATTGTCTTAAAACCCCCCAACACAATGCATTGCCAAATCATTGAGTTTCTGAATTCATTTGGCTGAATGTACTGTGTACTTGAATTTAAAAGCAAGTGAGCTTTCCTTTGAGACATTGTGAGGTGACAGGGTTTCATCTATTATTGGAAATCTGATTCAAAGTCCCATCATTCAATGGGCCAAGTGATCTTCTTATGTGAAAGGGCTTTCATTAGAGTTGCGCATATTTTAATTGTGGGCGATCTGGGATGGAGTTTGGTCCTATAGCCTCTACTGAAAGGTACAATAGATGAGGAGCCTTGGAGGGCTAAGGGCCAGAACTTGCAGATGGAAGGGGAAGAATGCAAGGGTGTAACTTAGGTTTCCTTTGGAGGATCTATTCATGGTGGGTCATAGGGTGTGGGAGAACTTGGGGACACTCAGTTCAATTTTATTTTTAAGGAAGAAAAGAAAGGAGATTTCTGAGCCTTAACAGCACAGTAGGGTCAGCTTTTTCAGGCTGGGTTGCTAAGATGTGACTTGTGTCTCACCAAGGGGAGGTCCCAGGAAGATGTCCACAATTTATTCCCTTACTATTTTGGTTCATCTGGTGTCTTTCTAGTGCAATGTGAAATCTGCCATAGAGAATTGTTTAAAAGTTCACTGAGCTCAATGCTACGGGCATATGCCTGTGACATACTGATAAGTAGGGAAAATAACAGCTTACGATATAGTCTATACTATATAATGGCTTCCCTGGTAGGTCAAATGGTAAGGAAACTGCCTGCAATACAGGAGACTCAGGATCTTTGAACCTGGGTTGGGAAGATCCCCTGGAGAAGGAAAGGGAAGCCCACTCCAATTTTCCTGCCTGGAGAATTCCACGAACAGAGGAGCCTGCAGGCTATAGTCCCTAGGGTCACAAAGAGTCAGACACAACTAAGTAACTAACACACACACACACACTATATAATTCTAATCTTCTGACATAGGGACTTCCCTGGCAATCGAGGGGCTAAGACCCAGCACTCCCAGTGCATGGGGCCCAGGTTCAATCCCTGATCAAGGAATTAGGTTTCACATGCCACAACTAAAGATCTTAAATGCCACAACTAGCACGTGGTGCAGCCAAATAAATAAAATTTAGTTTAAAAATAATGTTGTGACATGCCTGTCTGTAGATATGCTTTATATATTTGGGTATGCTGCTGGGAGGAAATATACAAAACTCTTGGGGTACAAAGAAGGCTCATGAGTGATCTTTTAACTTCTCTTCATCTGCTTTTTTATGTTTTCTGATTTTTCAACAATCAATATATATTGCTTTTATTGTGCTAAAAACAAAGACTAATTAAAACAAAAAGTCATATAACCCTCATAGAGGTGACAATCTAAATTTCCTCTCTCATCCATTCCTCTGGCATATGATCCTCACCTAAGTCTGTTCAGTCAGTTCAGTTGCTCAGTCATGTCCAACTCTTTGTGACCTCATGGACTGCAGCATGCCAGGCTTCCCTGTCCATCACCAACCCTCAGAGCTTGCTCAAACTCATGTCCATAGAGTCAGTGATGTCATCCAACCATCTCATCCTCTGTCGTCCCCTTCTCCTCCTACTTTCAGTCTTTCCCAGCACCAGGGTCTTTTCAAATGAGTCAGTTCTTGACACCAGGTGGCCAAAGTATTGGAGTTTCAGCTTCAGCATCAGTCCTTCCAATGAATATTCATGACTGATTTCCTTTAGGATGGACTGGTTGGATCTCCTTGCAGTCCAAGGGACTTTCAAGAGTCTTCAACACCACAGTTCAAAAGCATCAATTCTTCAGCGCTCAGCTTTTATTTTAGTCCAACTCTCACATCCATACATGACTACTGAAACAACCATAGCTTTGACTAGATGGACTTTTATTGGCAAAGTAATGTCTCTGCATTTTAATATGCTGTCTAGGTTGGTCATAGCTTTTCTTCCAAGGGGCAAGCATCTTTTAATTTCAAGGCTGTAATCACCATCTGCAGTGATTTTGGAGCCCAAAAAAATAAAGTCTCTTATTGTTTCCATTGTTTCCCCATCTATTTGCCATGAAGTGATGGGACCAGATGCCATGATCTTAGTTTTCTGAATGTTGAGTTTTAAACCAACTTTTTCACTCTTCTCTTTCACTTTCATCAAGAGGCTCTTCAGTTCTTCCTCGCTTTCTGCCAAAAGTGTGGTGTCACCTGTATATCTGAAGTTATATATATTTCTCCTGGAAATCTTGATTCCAGCTTATGCTTAATCCAGCCCAGCATTTTGCGTGAAGTACTCTGCATATAAGTTAAATAAGCAGGGTGACATGACAATATACAGCTTTGTAGTACTCCTTTCCCGATTTGGAACCAGCCTATTGTTCTATGTCCAGTTCTAACTGTTGCTTTTTGACTTGCATACAGATTTCTCAGGAGGCAGGTCAGGTGGTCTGGTATTCCCATCTCTTTAAGAATTTTCTACAGTTTACTGTGATCCACACAGTCAAAGCTTTGGTGTGGTCAATAAAGCAGAAGTAGATGTTTTTCTGGAACTCTCCTGCTTTTTTGATGATCCAATGGATGTTGGCAATTTGATCGCTGGTTCCTCTGCCTTTTCTAAATCCAGCTTAAACATCTGGAAGTTCACAGTTCACATACTGCTGAAGCCTGGCTTGGAGAATTTTGAGCATTACTTTGCTAGTGTGTGAGATGAGTGCAATTGTGTGGTAGTTTGAGAATTTTTTGGCATTGCCTTTCTTTGGGATTGCAATGAAAACGGACCTTTTCCAGTCCTGTGGCCACTACTGAGTTTTCCAGATTTACTGGCATATTGAGTGCAGCACTTTCACAGCATCATCTTTCAGGATTTGAAATAACTCAACTGGAATTCCATCACCTCCACTAGCTTTGTAATGATGCTTCCTAAGGCCCACTTGACTTCACATTCCAGGATATCTGGCTCTAGATGATTGATCACACCATCGTGATTATCTGGGTCATGGAGATCTTTTTTGCATAGTCCTTCTGTGTATTCTTGCCACCTCTTCTTAATATCTTCTGTTTCTGTTAGGTCCATACCATTTCTCTCCTTTATTGTGCCCATCTTTGCATGAAATGTTCCCTTGGTATCTCGAATTTTCTTGAAGAGATCTCTAATCTTTCCCATTCATATCACCTAAGGAATTAAAATAAAACTATGCAAGGACTTTCCTAGTGGTCCAGTGGCTAAGACTCCACACTCCCAATGCAGGGGGCCCAGGTTCAATCCCTGGTCAGGGATTGATCCCACATTCTCCAACTAAGAGTTTGAATGCCTTGAAGATCCTGGGTGATGCAACTAAGACCTGGCACAGCCAAATAAACAGTAAAAAAAAAAAAAAAACTATGCGAAGAGACGAGAAGGGATGATAATTCTTGAGTGAACTTCCAGAGACACTGGTAGCCAAAGGGTTAGTGCAGTTGCTGAGGCTGGGGGATCCTGAGGGTCTTGCGTGAAGTGCATTACCACTTTGCTGAAAGCCTGCTCTTCTATCTTTGGAAGATAGACGGTGCTCATCCAAGGCCCTTTGGGGGATGAAGAAGTCCTTAACCAGGGACTGGGAGATATGATCACAGGGTGGGGAGGCTCAGAGCCTAGGCAAGACTAGCTGGATCTTTCAGGTGTCAGGTGTGTAGCAAGGAGAGTGAAGTCACAGCCCATGTTTGCCCAGCTCAGCCAGTTCTGTTTGGCAGGTGGGTGTGGAGGACGGAACGTCCACTGCAGCTGTGAGCACAGGCAGCCGCTCTGGGCACAGGTGGCTCCCACGGCTGCCTCCTCCCAAGGGACAACACCCTGCCCAGCGCCAGATTTCCCCCGACTCCAGGTCTTGTGGTGTAATGAAAAAAGCACAACAGAAAGCCAATTATAAGCTCAGATCTGTTACCTCCTATTGTGTGACCTTGGGCACTTAGCTTCCTGTGCCTGGGTCCTATTGGTGAAAATGGAAGGACCATCACCAGGCTCTTATGAGATGATGTGAGTCTTAAATGAGAAGCTGCATATTAAAGACACGTGTATGGCTTAGCAGTAAACACAGGTTTGTTATTCTCATAAGGAGATGGGGGCCTCTCCTCCTGCACCCGAGGCAAGACCTGAGCAGACGAGGGTCACAGTCACAAGTCCCTGCCCACCTTTACCGCTTCGTCGCCGTCCTCCCCAACACGTACCACCGTCCAGCGGACCGCCCTCTCGTAACCTGCCGCCCCAAGAGCATGATGGGTTCTCACTGCTGCAGAGGAAGTTCAAGTCCCAACTGAAATGCAGAGGCAACAAATAAAGACACGAAATTGAGTTTTGCAAGAACCCTGGGCATGAGTGAGGGGCCGAGGACCGCCAGGGGACCCAGACTCCCCGCCATGTACACACACACACACATACACAGAGAGAGAGAGAGAGAGAGCAAGGGCCAGAGAGCATTGTGGAAAGACAGGGCTTGTGAAGAGGACTTGTAAGGATCCACCTGTTTGGGAGTCCCGCCCTAGGGGACACACAGTGGTTGGGTCCATCTTTCCCTCAGTTCAAGAGGGCAGAACTTACAGGAGTTCCCTCAGAGGAGGGGGCAAACCCTTCACAGTCTGGGGCTGGGGATGGAGGAGGCTGGTGTCTAATCTCAGTGAGCATCTGGGGACTCCCCTCCCAGGCTATGCACCAGCTCCTCCAGGGTGGAGGAAGCTGAAGAAGGCCCGACGGCAGGGGAAATGCCTGCCCTCCCAGAGCTGGTTGCGGCAAAGTTGTCCGAGAGCTTCCCAAGGACCAGCTCTGCGTTGGGCAAGAGGCGGCTGTCTGGGGTTGGAGTTGCCAGAGGTGAACTTGCTGGAATCCAGAGGGCCTGGGAAGGGCAGACTTGAGCTCCTTCTGCCTCAGTGAAGGTAGCTACAGGCAAAGCTCCCTAGTGATGGAACTTCCCTGGTGGTCCAGTGGCTAAGACTCCACGCAGGGAGCCCAGGTTCAAGCCCTGGATCAGGGAACTAGATCCCACATGCCACAGCTAAGACCCGGTACAGCCAAATAAATAAATATATATTTTTTAAAAAAAACTCCCTGGTGATGAGTGGATGTGGGAGAGGGGCTCTCCAAAGACGCCACAGAAGCGCTAGGAGAGAACAAGTCAGCTCTAGGCAGCTGCCACCCCAGAGTCGGTTCCCGGCAGCGTGTGGCAGGTGCGTCCACACTATCCCACTCCCCTTTCTCCTCCCTCTCTGCAGCCTCTGTCCCCGTGAGGTCAGGGACAACCTGGTGAGTATGGGAGGAAGTGAGCTCGAAAGAGAGAGAAAGCTGACCTCAGCCCTGCTCAGCCGACCCCCGGCACAAAGATAAAAGGCTAAAATGTTAGCCGGTATCTGAGCAGCATGCACATTCTGATGTCAGCGTGTGAAATGAATCTACAGCTTTGCATTTCCTCAGAGCGACCAGAAAAGTCCTGAGACTTTTCATCCAGATGCCCCGGGTCTGTGGGAGACAGCACAAAGCTGCTTTGTGACGACACCCCAGGAATGTGCTTATTCAACATAGCGATGTACTAATTAGATGTCTGTCGAGCTCTGCTGAGCTCTGCGGCAAGCCCTAACCAAGCACTTTGCTTTTATTCACAGAGGCTTACAACAGCCATCTCATGTATTATCCCCAGGTTACTGAGGAGGAAACTGAGGCATGGAGAATTTAGGCAACTTGCCCCAAATTCGTAGAAGTTGGGTTCATCTTTTAAGCCTTAGAGCTCTCCTCCCTGGGCTATCTTTGATCTCTCCAGGATCCCAAAGCAACTCACTTTTCACTTTGAATTGCTTGTTTAGGGCTCAAGTCCCCAATTACAGTGATCTTTTTATTTTAAGATTTTTTTTTTATGTGGACCTTTATTTTCTTCAAAGTCTTTATCAAATTCATTACAATATCGCTTCTGTTTTATGCTTTTGTTGGTTTTTTTTTTTTTTTTTTTTTGGCCTCAAGGCATGTGGGATCTCAGCTCCCTGACCGGGGATTGAACCCACACCCCCTGCCCTAGAAGGCGAAGTCTCAGCCACTGGCCCACCCAGAAAGTCCCAACAGTGATCTCCATTGAGACAAGAGCTAGGTGGTTTTCATTTGGAGGTGTGTGTGCTCGGTCACTCACTCAGACTCCTTGAGACCCCATGGACTGTAGCCTGCCAGGCTCCTCTGCCTGGCATCTCGCAGGCAAGAATACTGGAGTGGGTTGCCATTTCCTTCTCCAGGAGATCTTCCTGACCCAGGGATCGAGCCCACTTCTCTTGCGTTTCCTGCATTGGTGGATGTGTTCTTTACCACTGCACCGCCTTGGAAGCCCTCATTTTTTGTAGGGCAGGACCAAAACTCAGAATATCCTGTCTCAGCTCAAGCCTGTCCCGTCTCCACTGACGGCAGCCCTGGGATCTCATGCTGGCGCTTTGCCTCTGCCCAGCTGGCCCTTTGGGTTTTTGTAACCAAGGGCTGAGAGCAGGAACAGGGTCAAACAGAAGCAGCCTGAGGGCTGAGCAGAGAAGAGTCTTTTCAGGGAGTTTGAGAGAGACATGGGACACCTGAGTGGTGAGAAGAAAGTGAAGAAGAGAGAACATGGGTGTTTTCAGATAAAGGCCAGAATCCCACTTAGAGATGTTCATGAATCACACACACATATTTGCTTGAAATTACATTTTTGGTGGCTGGACTGTGGCCTTTGTTGCTGTGGGTTTTTTTTGCTTTGTTGGTTTCCAACTCTGCTCTGAGGCTAAACTGTATCTTGGCTTCCCAATCCACAGAACAGCTTTATTTTTAGTCTTTGGCTTCCTGGGTGGCTCAGTGGTCAAGAATCCACCTGCAAATGCAGGAGACATAGAAAACACAGGTTTGATCCCTGGGTCGGGAAGATCCTCTGGAGAAGGAAATAGCTACCCACTCCAATATTCTTGCCTGGAAAATTCTATGGACAGAGGAGCCTGGCCAGCCACAGTCCATGGGGTCACAAAGAGTCAGACATGACTGAGCATGCACAAGGGGTGGGGGAAGAGTCTCTGACACAAAGAGGTGTTTGACAAATGATGGCCACATTGATTTTAAATTAATTTGCAAAGCACCCTGTTACTCATACCCGGATGCCTGCGTCTGAGGTTGAATGGGTGCTGGAGGAGGAACTGGCAAAACAGCCACAGCAAGAAGCACTGAGGGGCAGCCTACGGGCAACTTGACTTCAACAAAAATCCCCAAAACCAAATGGTGTGTGGTTCATTGTTGTGGGGGAGCAGCTGACAAGAGCCTGGGTTAGTGCTCAGAATATCAGAGCTTGAGCAGAGTGGCTGAATGCAAGTTACCCCCAATCCCCAGACCCAGGATCAGATGAGTCAGAGGTACGGGCGGGACATTTCGCCTCCCACGATCCTGGGTGATCTATCACCCGGAGTTGGCCAGAGGGTGTTCTTTCAGCCCTTTTTGATTAACTTCTATTTACCGTTTTCTATTTTTAGGTGACCTTTGACAAGGCCCACTCTTTGAAATAGTCTGGCCAAAGGATTTCAAGAGGTCAACATCTTGTGTTGGGTATTTAATAAAAGGGCCCTTCTTTTCTACATGTGGAGCCCAGCTGGGTGGAGGTATTTTGCTAGAGAAGCCAGCCCTGAAATATCCATATAACACATAATCAATTCAAGACTGGTCCTTGCCTTTCTCACACTTCCTTAGGGGGATTTCTTGGACGCAGAGGAGGCTTTGAGAAGGGTCAACGCCTTCTCTACTGGGAACTCAGTACAAAGTCTTGAACGTAAAACAAGAGAATTTCTCTCTAGTTGGCTCATTGTGGCCTCATGAAGAAATAGGTACTAGCCAGGAATCTCTAAAATCTCTGATGAGGACCAGAACTGGCATCCTCAGATATTTTCAGCTTTGTGGATGTTCAGCGAAACTTTGAAAATAACTCCAAAAAAATTTCAGTTCACAAGAATGTTATCAAATTTAAATTCACCCTGTCACATTACCAGAGCTTCCCAGGAGGTGCAATGGTAAAGAATCCACCTGCCAATCCAGGAGACACAAGAGATGTGAGTTTGAACCCTGGGTGGGGACGCCCTCCTGGAGGAGGAAATGGAAACCCACTCCAGTTTTCTTGCCTGGAGGATCCCATGGACAGAGGAGCCTGGTGGGCTACAGTCCAGGAATTGCAAAGAGTCAGACACAACTGACCACCACCACCACCACCACCACATTAGACTTCCCTGATGATCCAGTGGCTGAGACTCCATGCTCCCAATGCAGGGATCCCAGGTTCAATCCCTGGTCGGGGAACTAGATCCCACATGCTGCAACTAAGAGTTCCCATACTGTAACTAACATCTGGCACAGCCAGGTTAAAGATTAAAAAAAAATAAAAGATGAACTAGATAAGAAGACGGCTTCCCTGGTGGCTCAATGTAAAGAATCCACCTGCCGATGCAGACACCGCAGAAGATGAGGGTTTGATCCCTGGGTCGGGAAGATCCCCTGGAGGAGGAAATGGCAACATACCCCATTATTCTTGCTGGGGGTAATCCCCAGGGACAGTGGAGTGTGGCAGGCTACAGTCCATGGGGTCAGAAAGCGACTGTGCACACACAGAGAAGAAGAAATGAGACCTGAGACTCTCCCAGCCACTTGAGAAGAATGATTCTTCTCCTCTGCACATTTTCAAGAATCCCAGGACAGTAAGCAACCCTACTTCTTATAACTAAGCTAGCAAAGGGCTCTTTGCAAACACAAACACCAGAGAAATATTGTGAACAGATGAACAGATACTTCATTGCCTTTTGTCACAATGGTTTTAAATGTTCAACACAGATAATAAGAAACAGGGACTTTGTTTTCCAGCTTGATGTCATTTCAGTAGAAGTTTTCTGTCTACACTTCTGCTGAATATGGTTCTTTTTAAAAAATATTTATTTATTTATTGGCTGCACTGGTTCTTAGTTTTGGCACACAGGATCTCTCTCATTTGTATTTTTTAGCTGCGGCATGCAAGATCTTTAGTTGTGGCATGTGAACTCTTATTTGCAGCTTGTGGTATCTAGTTCCTTACCAAGATGGAACCCAGGCCCTAGCCACTGAACCACCAAGGAAGTCCCAATATGCTTCTTTTGATTCAAAATGGTACATTTTGAGGCAGAGATTACATAGCTATCTTCTGAGAGGGATATTTATACATTATGGCATCCATCCCAAGCCTGGGAAGAGCTTCAGGGCACCTTAAGGGGAATCATCATCCCCTCTGAGAATCATATCTGGGGTGTCTTCTTAGTTATAGAAGTTAACATAAAGTATACAGAGGCAGAAATCATCTGCAGCCAAGAAAGAAGGGGACAGTGGGACCATCTGTGGTCAGACACAGGGCTCTGAACAACACATACCAGAGGATATAGCCAGCAGTTCTCTAGGGACACACCAGGCCAACATTCAAGTTTCAAAACAGCATGCAGAATGGCAAGTATGGCAGCATGCTTCAAGATGGCACTCAGCAGGGAAGCCAAGGAAGGCTGGGGAAGGACGTAGGCTCCCTCAGCACAAAGAAAGGCGGCAGTCAGGCTGGTGTGGGCACGCTAAACCCCCCAGGACCCAGCCACTTGGCACAGCTGCCTTGCTTGGGGGCCACGGGTGAACACACCGAAGAAGGTGAGCAGCCCTCAGCACAGCTTGGCTGAGCACAGCTCGGGACAAGGAGTGGGGCTGTCATCTTTCAAATAACCGCTGAAGACAGGGTAAGGGTCAGCTGGGGAACCATCTGAGCAGAGGGTGGAGCCATGCAGGAATTGTCTCCAACAGCAGCACTGGTGTGGCAGCAGAGATCAACTGTGGGAATGGTCTGATCAGGCTCACTTTCTGCCTGCTCAACCTGCAAAAGCAGGTCTGGATCCTTTCAGCCTTTTTAAATAAAGGCCTGGGAAGTCCTGACTAGAGCGCTTAAGCAAGAAATGCAAATAAGGCACCAAATTGGAAAAGGAAGAAGTAAAACTGGTACTATTCGCTGATGACATGAAAACTGTTGCTATTTGCTGATGACGTGATTTTATATGTAGAAAACCTTAAAGATTCCACCAAAAATCTATCAGGAATAAGAAATAAATACAATAAAGTTTCAGGGTACAAAATCAACATACAAAAATCTGTTGCATTTCTAATAATGAACTAGCAGAAAGAGAAATTAGAAAAATAATACCATTTACAAATCCAACAAAAAGAATAAAGTACCTAGGAATAAATTTAACCAAGGAGGTGAAAGATGTATACACTGAAAATTGTAAAACATTGTTGAATTGAAGCTACAAAGAGATGGAAAGATATTCTCTGCTCATGGATTGAAAGAATTAATATTGTTAAAATGTTCATATTACCTAAAGCAATCTACAGATTTAATACAATTCCTATCAAAATACCAATGACATTTTTCACAGAAATAGGACAAAAAAAAAAAAATCCTAAAATAAATATGGAACCACAGAAGACTCCAGGTAGCCAAAACAACCTTGAAGAAAAAGAACAAAGCTGGTGGTATCACATTCCCTGATTCAAATTATATTAGAAAGCTATAGTAATCAAAATAACATGGTATTGACAGGAAAAGAAAAGAAAAACAGGCATACTATCAATGTAACAGAATTGAAAGCCCAGAAATAAACCCGTTCATATCCTAACAAAGGAGCACAGAAAACACAATGGAAAAAGAATAGTCTCCTCAATAAATAGTGTTGAAAAAAGTGTACAGACATTTGAAAGAAAAAAAATTAAACTAGATCACTATCTTACATCAGCCATAAAAATAAACTACCTCAAACTGGAATATTACTCAGCCCTAAAAAGTTTAATTCTTGCCATTTGCAACAATGTAGATGGAACTCGAGGATTATTATGCTAAATGAAATAAGTCAGGCAGAGAAAGACAAATACTTTATGATTTCACTCATATGTAGAATCTAAAAAAAAAAAACCAAGCAAAAAGCGAAATAGATGAACAAGTCATACCAACCAAAAGCAATCACATAGAGGAAGGGAGACTGGGGGGAAATGGGTAAAGCAGTCTACTATATGATGCCAGATGGAAACTAAAGCTTTGATGGTGAGCATGCTGTGGTGTATGCAGAAGCACATTGTGCACATGAAAGTTATGCTATGAACCATTATACACAAATAAATAAGCCCCTGGGGTCTTTGATCCTGGCCCCAGGCTTGTGCAGCAACTCATATCAGTTACATTCACTTCCATCTCTTTCACAGTTGCCACGCGTGTAAGCATGTGAATGGTTTTTAGGTGCGCTGATTTTTAGGGGTTGTTGGTACTGAATTTCTCACCTTTCTGTAAGAATCAGGACCTCCATCAAATGGCCCCATTTTTAATTTTTTCTTAATATTTATTGTATTTATTTATGTGGCTTCGCCAGGCCTTAGCTGCAGCACTCAAGATCTTTGATGTTCATTGCAGCATGTGCGATCTTGAGTTATGGCATGTGAACTCTTAATCGCGGCATGTGGGATCTAGCTCCCTGGTCAGGGATCGAACATGGGTCCCCTGCATTGGGTGCTCAGAGTCTTAGCCACAGCACTACCAGGGAAGTCTGTAGGCTGCATTTTTAGAGATGGTGTTCCAGTAGTTTCTCTGGGGCAGCCAGCAGCAACAGGACACATACTGCTGGATAAATACAGTTCCTCCCCAGCTGGATGGCCAAGGACCCAGAACCCACTGGCTGCTAGCACATCAGACCCCTTCTCTTCAGCCTGATGACCACCTAAGACGGCCTTACGTGGTGAGAAACTTTGACCCTCAATCTGCTCTTTGGCTGGAAGACCTCATCCTTCTTCCCACGGGGTCTCAGATGCCCCTGCAGCTCTCGAGTGTCTTCCTTGCATGTCATGTGTCCATGCTCCCAGTGCAATGAAAGCTGCGCCTGGTTCCCTCGGGGGGCCGGGAGTCAGGTTTCAGTCAGATAAGCATGAAGACAAATGTCACAAACCTGCTCTCCCTAAAGCGGCATGAAGCCGCCTAAGAAGAGTGGGTGGCGCTGACCTTTGCTGAAACTTCTTAGTCATGCGGGTAGGCCACTTACAGCTGAGTTTGATGTGGGGAGAAGGAAACGGAAAGCTGTTGGAAGGAGGATATAGGTCAGGCTCTACGGCTTACGTCCCAGCCTCAGGTCACAGACCCACAGCGTTCCACTCCCTCTCAGTGGGACTGGTCCTTAACTCAAAACCAGAAACCTGTGTGCCTACCAGGCATGCTGGCTGTCCCCAAGAGACCACGAATAAACACCAGACTATTCCGACCTCATCACCTGTCTTAGCCAGGATCCCCCAAGAAGCAGAGTCTGTGGCAGAGGGGTCAGATGCTTCAAAACTTTGGTTCACGGACCTGTGGATGTAAGAGGGTGGGACAAAGAGTAGCATTGGCATATATGCAAGACCATGTGTAACATGGATAGCTAGTGGGAAGCTGCTGAGAGTTCAGCTCAGGGCTCTGCGATGACCTAGGGGGGTGGGATGAGACAGAGGCTGAAGACACATAGCTAGATAATTCACTTTGGTGTACAGCAGAAGTTAACACAATGTTGAAAGCAATTATATTCAAATAAAATATCAATTAATTAAAAGTAAATAAAAATGTCTAAAAATAAAAAACTTTGTTAGGGAATATAATCCCCTAAGGATTACAGGAAGTGAGATCAAGGGAGACAGGGGGAGGATCAATTCAAGGATACCAGTCATGGAACTGCCTCCCTTCACTAAGTACAAACGCTGGCATTCATTCAAGTATCAATATATTTCTTTAATACTCGTCAAGCCATCAGTATTATGCAAAAAGCTATAGAATTGGTCCTTGTCCTCACAGAGAAATAATTGCAATAGCATCTCAAGTCTGCCCATGTTAGTGTGGGGAGGGGGGAAGTTTTTCCATCAGTTCTTGCCTCCTACTGGTTGAAGGTGCATCCCACGGGGCAGGGACTCTCCTGCACTTTCAGCTGGCACATGTGCGGGCACCAGATAGGTCTCATGGAGACATCGACAGAGGTGTCCTGCCGGGGGTAGGGAATGGAGAGCGGGGAGAGGTGAGAGGTGGCCAGTGTGTGCATAGGCAAGCGCTGCTGGACCCATCTGACGTCAGCTGGAGCCCGTATGCCATGGCACTGGGACAACAGACGGGTAAAGACAGGAAAATCTGAAGCTCCAGCCGCAGGAAGAGTTAGAAGGCTGGGGTGTAGCAAGTGTCTGCAGCTCCACACTGGGACCTCTCGAGCTCTGTGTCTCAGAGCAGCCAGTGCCACGTCAAAGAACCCAGACTGCCCTAAAGAGACGCAAGTGACAGCAAGCACATACCACCTCTGGGAAGGGATCGGGATTTCACAGGGCTCCAGGGTCCCCTAGAAGCATCCTATACTCTGATACTTTGGAATCCAGCAAAATGACAACCCTTCTCCTCCCCGGGAGCCAGTCAACGAGGAAGCCTTCCAAGTTTTCAGCCCAGTTCAAGTCCCAGGTCTGCCACCTACTGGCTTTGTGACCTTTAAGATTCCAAAGCTCTCTAGCCTCAGTTTCTTCACCTGTCAAAGGGGAAATTGTGATAGCCAGTGAGATCATTCAAATGTCATGTTTAGCCTGTTGCCTGGGACATGATAAAAAAAAAAAATGAAAGTATTAATCGCTCAGTCTTGTCCAACTCTTTCTGACCCCATGGACTGTAACCCACCAGGCTCTTCTGTCCATGGAATTCTCCAGGCAAGAATACTGGAGTGGATAGCCAGTCCCTTCGCTAGGGGATCTACCAGGGACTCCTGCATTACAGGCAGATTCTTTACTGTCTCAGCCACCAGCACACAATAAATTCCCCCTAAATAGAAGCCACTGTGGTTATAAGGCCACCAAACTCTGTGTGCCCCCAGATGTATTATGTTTCTCTGGGGGAAATTAGGATAGTATGACACTCTGAAAGGGTTCTAAAGCCTTAAATATATCAACAACTGTTTCTATTTTAACATCCCTGGGAGCAAAGAGAAATCTTGGCAGCAGCCAAATGGCCTAAAAGAGAAATAAAATCAAGTAGTAAAATTAGCATCTCATTTTCCCGTCTTCACTCCAGGGCACAAGTGCTCCCCAGCCCCTCCCCCCAAGAATGAGTCAGTTCAGGCAGAAGAGAAATGAATCCATCCTGAAAGAATCTGTTATTCTTGCCCTGCTAACCTTTCTCTTTCAGACTCAGTGTTTTGGTCTCAAAGAGGATGCTTGTGAATGACTATGCTTATGAAAATGGTCCTGCGTGCTTCAGTTTCCATAAGCAGATGCACTCTACTCTAAATGCTCCCGCTTAACTCTGCTTTCTGAGGGCTTAAGGTTCTTCTTACTGCCTTTTTTCTAGCACCAGTGATGGACTTGTCTATCACTGATCAAACTTCAACACTTCATTAGGCCCCCAAATGTCTACAGAGCCCCAGATTTGTGCCAGGGCTTGGGGATAAAAAGGTGAGTCTCTAGGGAAAGACTGCTTAGAAGGGGAAACGCATCACAAAACAGGTGAGCACAGAGGTTCAAGCATTTGTTCAACAGATACTGCTGAGCCCAAGTGATGTGCTAAAAGCTATACACTTGATGCCTGCCCTTCAGAAACACAATACGAGACTGACAGTGTGAACGGAGAATACTCCAATATGCCCTTTCTAGGTAATTCCAGGAGTCCGCACCAAGTTGCCATGCAATTGAAGTCACTCTATACTGAATTCCCAGACACACCTCAGTCTTCCTGTCTCTGGGTATCCTTCAAAGCCTTCCTCTCATCAATGACACTTTTATGTTTATCAAATAGGGCACAGATTTTTTTTAAAGGTTGATAAGCATTCCCCTACAAGATTCTTTCCTGTCTAGCTAAAAGACACTATTGAATTACCAAAATATCTCAGTCCCCAGGATCATAAGGTCTGGAGAAAGGGGTGCATTTCTCCCACCCCGCAGAAGGCCTGCCAAGCGAATTTCCTATTTCCGGTCCCCACACTGTCCTTCCCCAGATGATGACCGTGGCAAAGTCCACTCGGTTCAGGGAAAATCCCCCTCCCCATGCCAAGGCTGTATCTGTCTAATATTCATGGAGTGTTTGAAGTATGTCTCTGCTCCCTAAATTAGCAAAAATTACCCAAAGAATGAGCAGCTCT
Organism: Muntiacus reevesi; assembly: GCF_963930625.1. Lineage (NCBI taxonomy): Eukaryota > Metazoa > Chordata > Mammalia > Artiodactyla > Cervidae > Muntiacus > Muntiacus reevesi. The sequence continues at coordinate 13,887,343 of NC_089259.1, forward strand.
TTTCTTAATTCTATAAATGTATGTTGCTATACAATATACCTCGAGAAAATTGCACAAATTCTAAGGCATATCTGGATGAATTATCTCCGAGGAATACCTCCCTCCCAAGGCAACTGTAGCGGTCAACAGCTATGTTTTCCACTTTATTATTATGTTTTATTTATTTACATTTATTTTTATTTATTTATTTACTTAGCTGTGCCAGGTCTTAGTTTGCAGCATGTTGGATCCAGTCCCCTGACCAGGGATCAAATCCAGGCCCCCTGTGTGGGGAGCTCGGAATCTTAGCCACTGGACTACAGGGAATTCCCTCCATTTCTTATTTATTCATTTACTTTGGAGTATAATTGCTTCCATTTTATTATGTTTTAAAGTCTAGATTATCCCGAGACTTAGAGGAGAACCAGTACACATTTGCCGACCACAGTCCAGCATTTTCATTGCCCCTTCTCCAGCGCGGGGCCCAGGCGATGCCAGCGCCCTCCTCCTGTGGGCTTGGACTCTGAGTTCTTTGTGGTCTGCAAGCAGCTGAGCCAGACCTAACACACTCAACTCCACAGCACAACGGTCTGCAGGCCCTACATCGGTAGGTCTACAGGCAGACAAAAAGCCTGTCCCAAAGGAAATAGGGGCTGCAGAGATACACCTCTCCCCACGTATACAAAGATAGTCTTTATATCTATTGTTGGTGTGTGTGTATGTGTGTGTGTGTGTGTTGGCCTCACCAAGCAGCTTGCGGGATCCTAGTTCCCTGACCAGGGATTGAACCCGGCCCTGGCAGTGAAAGCACTAACTCCTAACCACTGGACCACTAGGGAATTCCCACAGCCTTTATATTGTTACAAAGAGCAGCGACTAACTGCTGGCATCTCTGACTTCTCAATTAAATGGCCCATTCGGGTGGATCTCCCTAAAAAAAGGAATGTGTGCATGCTCAGTCATGTCCAACTCTTTGTGACCCCATGGACTGTAGCCCACCAGTCTCCTCTGTCCATGGGATTCTCCAGACAAGAATACTGCAGTGGGTTGCCATTTCCTTCTCCAGGGGATCTTCCCAACCCAGGGATCAAACTCAAATCTCCTGTGTCTCCTGCATTGGTAGGCAGATTCTTTACCACCTGGGAAGCCCAAAAAAGGAACGGTTTCCATCAAAGGTATATTCAAGACCTGACCTCATGCATGATTGAAAACAGCTGAGAGTGCTGAAATGCTCTTTCCCCCGTCTCAAAAAGGTTTCAAAGACCTACCATTAAATCCCACTTTCCCCCAGAGGGCTCTGAAGGAAGGAAACATCTCTCCAGCACGCAGTCAAGGACAGGGATCTTCACTAGGAGATGGGAGCAACAGAAAAGCCATTTCACTGGACAATGGGACAAGCTGCCATATCCACACACACATTCTCCCCTTCAAGATCAGCTCCGGGACTTCCTGGTGGTCCACTGGCTAAGACTCCACACTCCGAATGCAGGGGGCCCAGATTCGATCCCTAGTCAGGGAACAAGATCCCACATGCCTCAACTAAGAGTTCACATGACACAACTAAACATCCTACGTGCCACAACGAAGATCGAAGATCCTGCATGCTGCAACTAAGACCCAGTGCTGCCAAATAAACAAAGCAAAATATTATATATATACACATATATAGACAAATAGACAAATATATATATACACATATATAGACACATGATCTGACAAATAGATCAGATCAAACTCCATCTCTGCTCAGCCTTTTGTGCCCACTCATGGGGTCGCATCTGGTATTTGTCATCTGCTTTCTCATATTCCAAACCATCACACTTGCCCTGGTACCTGATGGACATGTAGGGCTCAGACAAAATAATTCACACCAAAGACATGCTAAACATCAACCTGGTGTCAGACATTGGGTTAGGAGCTAGGGGTGCAAAAGAAAATATGCCTGGAACAGCTAACTGACCAAATCAATGGAAAATATCATCAACAAACACAAAACAAACAAACGAAAAGCCTTTAAAATGGTCACTCTCTCCCATTTACATCTCACCTGAAATCCTAATCTTCAATCTGCAACTCTATAGTTCTCTCCAGTGGTGACTAATTGCGGTGTCATGAACAAAGGATGGTAACTCTAGTTGAGGAATAAGCAGTAGAAGGAGAGAGCCTGATTCCCTGTCAGTGTTTCTGGCAAATTCATTTTCAAAGGCACAAAATAGACCATTCACTTTATCCTCACATTTGATAATAACAAGAATGCCTAACATCTCTTGAGTCTCTTGGTGAGTACTCTGCTGAGTACATCTTCACATATGTGATCCTGATAGCAAGATGCCTTTCTGCTTCTTAAAGCCTATATCCTCTGCTCTCGGTGCATCCAGAAAAAAAAAAAGACAGTCCCTCTCCCCACAATTCACAGACATTCTGGAGTTTCATCTCCCCTGCTTCTAACTGGTCGGTGTCCATTGCCGAACCAACCGTGTATACAGTGACAGTCCCACACCTGAAGTCAGCTCCTCCCAAACCACAGGGACAGTAAGTGCAGGAAGGTGAGTGTCTCACAGAAAATCAGGATGCTACTACCAGAGGAAGGTGGAGAGGAAACAAGAGATGCCTACTGAAGAGTGAAATACACAGCCTAGCCCAGTTTCCCACCAGTTACATGCTCAGTCACTTCAGTCGTGTCCGACTCTCTGCGACCCGATGGACCATGGCCTACCAGGCTCCTCTGTTCATGGGATTCTCCAGCAAGAACACTGGAGTGGGTTGCCAGTTCCTTCTCCAGTGATAAATTATGAAGTGAGTGAAGCGAAGTCGCTCAGTGGTGTCCAACTCTTTGCGACCCCATGGACTGTAGCCCACCAGGCTCCTCCGTCCATGGGATTTTCCAGGCAAGAATACTGGAGTGGGTTGCCAGTTCCTTCTCCACCCCACCAGTTACAACAGAGGTTAAAACAAAGTCACCATGTGATACAAACTAAGAAGCCCCCAGACTCACAGCCCTGTCTCCCATTCTCTGTGAAGTTTGGCTTTGCACCCAATACAAACTTGAACAAACCTGAACATTCATCTTAAATAAATAAAGACACAGTTTGATGTAGCAGAACAGGGTTTCTCAACTTCTTCATTATTGACATTTGGGGCTGGATGCTTCTTCGTTGTGAGAGGTTTGTTTGGGGCATTGTAGGATGTTGAGCAGCCTCCTCCATCCTAGTCTCTACCCACTAGAACCCTAACCCCAGTGGTGAAACTAAAAATGTCTTCAGACGTTGCTAAATGTTTCCAGGGGGGCAAAATCAGCCTCCCAGTTATGAACCTCCATGTTAGAAGGCAGGAGAACATAAAAGAAGAGTTTTCAACACACACCAGGAAGGATAAACCTGTCACCTGGTCCATCTGGGTCCCCCTACGGCCTCGAGGCCTGCCCAGTTGGAATCCAGGGTGGGAAATTGGGTTACTGGACACTAGGTGCCAGAGACAGAGCTCTTCCAGTCCTCTTTTAAAACTGCTCAGGGCTTGTCTCAGAGGTACCAGGGTCTCCCCTCTAATTTAAGTGTTATGGTCACAAATCTTACCCCTTACCGAGTGCTTACTGCGTGCAAGTCACCACTGGGTACACTTATATGTATTTTCCTACTTTATCACTATATCAGCATTCCAGTACAGATGTTGGCTTCATTGCACAGAGGAGGAAACTGAAGCTCTGAGAAGTTAGCTTCCCCCAAATCACACTTGGGCTTCCCTGGTAGCTCAAATGGTAAAGTGTCTGCCTACAATGTGGGAGACCCGGGTTCAATCCCTGGGTCAGGAAGATCCCTTGGAGAAGGAAATGGCAACCCACTCCAGTACTCTTGCCTGGAAAATTCCACAGATGGAGGAGCCTGGTAGGCCCATGGGGTCGCAAAGAGTCGGACACGACTGAGCAAATTCACTGGTTCACTGGTTCAAATCACACTTAGTAAATGCTGAAGCTGGGATGTAAAACTGTCTTGCAGAGTTTAGAGCTCCCACCTTTTCAAATACACTCTGCAGCCTCCCTACATGTCAACTTGTAAACTGGGGTCCTGCTGCTCACCACTCAAAGACCAATAAAAAGGCAAGGTTTGTGGAAAGGAAAGTGTGCTTTATTTTGGATGGTAGCAAACAGAGGGTGGGGGGTGGACACCTGTCCAAAGGCCAACTCCCTACCATGACAATCAGTGGCAAGAGCTTTTATACATGGAGGAAAAGGGTTACCTGCAAAAACAGCACAGCCAGATCTGATCATCATTTTGAAATTAGTCATGCAGTGGTTTGATCAGCGTCATCTTGATTGTTTTAAGTACAGTTAGTCTTTAGTTCCAGGGTTGGTTTATTCTCATTTCTTCGAGAGCAGTTCTCAGAATTGTGGCACCTTATGTTATGACTACAGTCTAGTCATCACGTAGTTAGCTTCTTCCACCTGGTGGGAGCTTCAGTATCTACAAGACAGCTCAGAGGAAAGGGCTCAGAATATAATCTGTAACCCTCAAGGAGGAACTAAACATCCTTGACGTTGCTTCTTAACTGAACTATTACCGTTTGGTTCTCTGACTATTTTTCTTGGTTTCTGCATTTTCTCACTTCTCTGATTAAACTTACTGTCTGGCTAAAGCTTTTCTATAGACAAAAGGCAGGCTGAGAACATGGGGGCAAGGATCATATATGGCCCTGCTCCATTTCACACTCTGATGGCTTTCGGTAGTCAAGCTCCCATGACTCACCATTTCTACTGAAGTTTCTCTTTTCTTTGAGATTTTATTTTCTCTCCTTTTCTCTGAGATCTTGGTTTCTGCTTTGAGGGTTTGGTGTTTGTTGTTGTTTTGTATATATTTGTCTTTTTGGCTGCATCGGGTCTTAGTTGAGGTGCAAAAGATTTTTGTTGAGACATGCACATTTGGTTGCCCTACAGCATGCTCAACCTTAGTTTCCGACCAAGGATTGAACCCACATCCCCTGCATTAGAAAGCAGACTCTTAACAACTGGACCACCAGGGAAACCTCTACTTTTAGAGTTTAACTGCTTCGTTTCTACAGATTTAATGGAACAAAGGAACTGAATAATGGTAACTATTGCTCACCATTAGGCGAACAACCGTACTTCACTATTCTCTTGGATATTTGGTCATTTTAGAGATTTGATTTCCTTACTTAACTCTGCTATCATTTTAAAGATTAGCGTATGATGAAGGGGCCTTTATTTGGGACTCAGAAGACCTGGGTTTTCCTTTTGGCCCTGCTCCAAACTCGCTGTGTGACCTCAAGAAAATGCTTCAACATCTCTGAGTCTCAAATTGAGGGGCTAGATTTCTCCGTCTACAAGGGCTCTTCTAGCAGTTCAATAAAGGCTCTAAATCTAAAATTAATTCCACGGCCATTCAGAAAGTCTGAAATACTTAGAATAGGTTTCAAATGTTAATAAGTAGCAAGTGCTGCTTCTCAGAAGTGGCAAGAGCCCTGCTGTGTGGAATGACAGCTCATGGCTGACTTTAGCGTGTTCCATGAGGGCAGAGAAGGGGGCAGGCCTGTGTCACCTGAGTCTTAATAGAAAAGAGAGTTTAAAATGCATGCCTGGACTGAAGGGGGACACCAGGTGACTCAGTGATGGCTCTCAAATGGCTGCACTGCATGGCGATGGTGAGACAGGAGGTGGGGCCCCGAGTGAGGCCCAGCGGAGGATTGATGCAAACGGAGCACTACACCCAGAGGCCCTGAGGATGACCACGGGGCAGAGATGCTGCCCCCAAGCAGTAAGCGAACACAGCTCATTCAGCAGGAGAAGCGGGGCAAGCACCAGCGAACCGGCAGGCCAAGACTCCTGCCTCTGTCTCCCAGGCTGCTGGCTGCCCAGGAAACAATAGCATTGTGGTCAAAAAGGGGAGCCCCAGGGCTGAAGGGGGGGCCCTGCAGAGACGACAGAGTGGCCTGAAGCCCTTCCAGGAGCCAAGGACCTCTGAGGCCAGGAGGGACCTTCCTCCCTTCCTCTTAACCTCCCATCCCAAACTAAGCTGCGATCAAACTGCACTTTCAGTTGAGTCCTCAGAGAACATTGCTAATGGATCCTCATAGCCGAAGAATTAGAAACCCAGGAGCCAGGGGAATGTACCTCAGGGATCATGCATTTGGGGTCATCAGGGAGCAGGAAAGGGTTGACACTTGGAGGCTGGACAAATATGCATAGCATACCATACAAATGGTATGCTGGTATGCATAGCATACCCAGAAGTGAGTAGACCGAGAAGATGGGTAACACAAAACATCACTTTGGGATGTCCTTTGGGACCTCCCTGATGGTCTAGTGATTAAGACTGCACTTTCACTGCAGGGAGCGTGGGTTCCATCCCTGCTTGGGAACTAAGATCCCACACGCTGCACAGTACTGCCAAAAAATAAACAGAATAAAATAAAATGGCCACTGTTGAGAGGCTGTGTTTCCTGGGTCAGGTCACTTCTGAGTTATTAGGAAGTACAATGGTGATGATCACCACACATAAACTTTGCAAAAGTCACAATTTAAAAAAAGCACTCATTAGGGACTTCCCCTCTGCTGGTCCAGGGACTAAGACCCAGAGCTCCAATGCAGGTAGCCCACATTTGATCCCTGGTCAGAGAACTCGGTCCCACATGCTGAAACTGACGGCCTTATGTGTTGCAACTAAGACGCCCACACAGTTAAATAAATATGTTTTCTTTTAAAAGCAGTCGGCAGACCTCCTCAGTGCCTTTCACACTTTTATGGATAGCTGTGCTGAAAAAGCTTCCTCAGCTACTTCAGGCCAAATGGACACCTCCTCCATCCACAGGACATGTGCCTCCTCCCTTTCACCCAGAGAAAGTAGGGCCTTCGCAGCTCAGTTTTACTTGTGCCTTAAGTAAATAGCACATGGATGGTACTCAGGAACTATTTGATGAATGGATGAATCATTTAATCATCCATCTTTGTAGTAAGCTGTGGACTCCCTTTAGAAAAATCATTTCTAAATCCAAAGCCCCTGTACCAGTGCTTAACACACAGTAAGTGCTAAATAAGTGTTTTCAAAGGTAGTAAATGTTTCCATGCCGTCAGCAGGCAGTGTTTACTCCCTGGCTGCCCTGGAAATCATTTACCCAATGCCCCCCACCCCACCATCCCCATCCCTCACATAAAATTGGGGTGAATTTCTGAGTTGTTCTCTAGACAAGCAATACAGTCACTTCTAAAAATATGTGTGCAAACCTTTTCTTTGTTTCTTTCTTTATTTTTGGCTAAAAGTCAAGCCCAGCAAATGTCTAGCCTCCTCCATCAGCAGAGAAACACAGGACATAGTAAGGATATGGCTGAGAGGAGGAGAAAATGTCTACCTGTTTTAGATAATTCGAAGAGCTGGTTTTATCAGAAACTTCGTGTATTTGTCAGGTTACAAATGAGAGTTTCCAGACCCCACAGGCTTTCTTTGGTGATACTAACCCTCCCGCATCAAGCCCGTCGGGAGCAGGCGGGCAGGAAGGCACCTTAACCACCAAATCTGCCTAATAGACATAATGACTACCATCAGGATGAGTGACAGAAACACTGTCATTAACACTGCTGTGTAATCTTGCTTTTTTGTGTTGACCTATGGTAAATTAAGACCCTTTCCCCCTCCTCTGAAAGGCTTCAGCTGTCCTGCTCCCCTTTCTCTCCCCCTCTCCCGGGTGAGAGTCTTTAGTTCTCCCTCCTATTCCCACCCCATGATGCACTGATTTTGACTCACCTCCCCCGACTTCCTCTGGGATCTAACCAGAAGCCTCCCCCTTTCCCTTTCAATTTAGGGTTGTGACATCTTCTCTAACGAGGTCGCTAACCTTCATTTCGGAGACTGAGAGTCACTACCCATCCAGGCAGAGGGCAGCCCAGAGCCTCTAGTCTTGGAATTTGGTCCGAAGGAAGCATCACTGCTACCTGCGGGATTCCACTCGGAAACGTATTTGGCGCACAGAATTCTTGGCTGTGTCTTCTGGGTGCAGCGGGAACTGAAGTCTAAGTGGTCGCGTTCGAAGCCACTCCACTGGTTGCCAAGCACAGGACAAAGACCAGCCTTTTGCTGCAAGTTATGCCGGTTCTGAAAAGCAGGAAGTTCCAGGGAGAAAGAAGCAAGCCCAAGTGTTAATTAAAAAAACCTAAAAGCAGTTATAAAATTGCCTTTTGTGCTAGTTTCCTAGGGCTGCAGTGACTACTGTTTATTAGTTGTTCAGTCACATCCAACTGTCAGACCCCATGAGCTCCTCTGTCCGTGGGATTTCCCAGGCAAGAATACTGGAGTGGGTTGTCATTCCCTTCTCCGGGGGATCTACAAGTTGCCACACGCTGGATGACTTTAAACAGCAGAAATGTATTTTCTCATGGTTCTGGAAGCTAGAAGTCCAAAATCAAGCTACTCCCTCCAAAAATTTTGGGGGAAGATGTTACCCTGCCTCCTCTGAGGTTCTGGCGCCACCAGCCAGATGCATCACTCCCATCTCTCCCTCCATCTCCACATGGCCTTCTTCTCAGAGTGTCCCTGGGCCTTCTCTCCTCTCTTTTAAGGACACCACTCACTGAGTTTAGGACTGTAATCCAGGATGCTCTCATCTTATTAACTATCTGCATCTGCAAAGACCATTTCCAAATCTGAGATTCCAAATGTACATGAACTTGGAGAGGACATTATTCAACCCAGTACACAATTTGAAAGACATAGAAATATAGATTTTTTTTTTTAATTTATTTCTTTCTTTTTGGTTGTGCTGGGTCTTCTTTGCTGGGTTTTCCTCTAGTTGCGGCAAGCGGGGGCTCCTCTCTGTTGAGGTGTGAGGGCTTCTCTTGCTGTGGAGCATGGGCTCTAGACCTTGGGCCCAGTAGTTGGAGGCACAACAGTAGATGCCCCAAGGCATATGCGATCTTCCCGAACCAGGGATCGAACCCATGTCCCCTGCATTGTCAGGCAGATGCTTAACCTCTGACCACAGGAAGTCCAGAAGATGGATTTTTAAAAAACATGTCTGGATTTCTTCATATTCTCTTTGCATATCTTTCAAATATCAGGTAGGGGAGAAGGGAAAAAATACAGTACTTTAATTTGGGGAGTTTTTTAATCCCCAAAAGTTGCCACAATGCTAATTTAAACCTAGGGGCCTCAAAATAATATTCACAATGATCCTCGTTACTGCTTATTTTTCAGCTCAATATACACAGCTCCTCTTTAGAAAAGAGCTGTTTTCCTCTGTGCCTTGCCTCTCCCACCTCCCAAGTTCAGGGCCTGCTCTAGGGTGGCTGCTTGTCAGAGAAGAGCAGTCCTTACCGTAAGAATAGTAAAAATGTCAGTGTCAAGTGTGGAGGAAAGATCCCTTTCACAGCCTCATTTTAGAGTGAATTAAAACTCACCTGTGGGACTTCGGTGGTCCACTCCAGGGACCGCACTTTCATTGCAGGAGGGCATGGATTTGATCCCTGGCTGGGGAACTTGCATGCCGTGTGGCAGGGCCAAAAAAAAAAAAAAAAATTGTTTGTATAAACATCACATGAGCTTTTCTTAAATTTCCAAATAAAATTCAAGAATTCTAATTCTAATGAAGGTTGCCTTCCCACTACTTAAAATTTCTCCTTCCTATGTCCACACAATTACAATGGAAGGAGCAACGTCAATTATCAAGATATTTCAAGTCCAAAAATCTGATTTTTGAAAACCAAAACATAAAAACAACCTAAAGCAATTTTTTTTTGAGCATTGGTTCTCAACCAGGAGCCATTTTACACCTCAGGGGAGACTTGGCAATCATCTGAAGACTGTTTTGATTGTCATGCCTGAAGGGGTTCTGCTGGCACCTAGAGATGAGAGATACTGCTAAACATCCTTCAATGTACAGCAAAGCCCTTCACCACAAAAAAAAAAAAAAAAAAAAAGATCCATCAACAGTGCCAAGATTAAGAAGCCTTGATGAAGTACCAAGAAAATGTTTCTAAAACCACATTTTGATCATGCTTCACTCCTGCTCAAATGGCTGCACGTTATCTTTGAGAATTTAAGCTCCTTGACCTTTAAGACCTTCTAGAACTTTCCCCAGTTTCTCTTCCCAGCCTTTACCTCCTGCTCCCAATAAGAACCCTTCTCATCTGCTAGCCTGAGCCTGCACTTACACTGCTCAAGCCCTTGACAATTCACCCTGGTTTGAAAACGTTTTCCCCTTCTCTCAGACTTAAACCCTTATCTGTCTTTCCAGGACCGGCTAAAGCTCCCAGCCTTCCAGAAACCCTCTGGGCGCAGCCCCTTCCTCTCGTCTCAGCTTACGTCCCTTTCCGCTCACTCATTCACTCCAGCCACACTGGCACCCTTGCTAGTCCATTCACGCCCCCAGCTTTTTTCCCACCTCTTTGCCTGGCTCCGTGTATGAGTGGCTTCTTCACCAGAGAAGTCCCTCTGGTCTTTTTTCTTTCTTTTTTTTTTCACACTAGGATGTGCACTTTGAGGCCAGAAATCTTGACCAGCTTTTCATCCCTTTCACAATGAGTCTGACTCATAAGAGTAAGCATCTGTTGAGTGAATGGATGAACACACAGGCTGGCGTTTTGTTAGTGAACTCTCAAGGTACATCTCCCTCATTCTCCAGGGCCGAGCTGCCGCACCCCCACAGTCCAGCATGACGCTTTGGACAAGGTTTCAGTCACTGTACACTGGGTGAATCAGGGCCTGCCACCCTTTTCCTGTAACGCTTACATTCCAGTATTTCTAGATCCAGACTCCACACTGGACCTGCTTTAGAGTTCATTCTAAGTGGTTGAGGGCGGAGACAGGAAGTAGTATTGTGACTGATTAGCTACATTAGCTGGTAGCCACTATAATCTCATGAAAATTTCAGAATTACTCCAATTCTGTTTTATGGCATTAACATGCCTTGTTTATTATCAGTGGGCTTAATATGCTTTCTAGGAATAAACTTTCACTGCTTTGTTCATCAGAATCCGTGCAGTTCCTTGCTCTGCAAAGACCTGGCAGAGAACCTCTCAATTTCCATTTGCTTTTCCTCCCCTGGGGCAATTGCAAAGGAGAGCCGACTCTGTACTTACAACGCATGTGATTGTATTTCCTCCAGTCACCCATGGCAGATATGCTGTCTCCTGATATCCTTTTCTTTGTAGTTGTAGAATGTTCACTTGGGATGCGGCCACCCTGGCTAAAAATCACATCTCCCAGACTCCTTTGCACTGAGGTATGGCCATGAGACAAAGTTCTGGCTAATAAGATGTGAATGGAAGGTAAGTACGAGCTTGTAATGTGAGTGTCTTCCCCCTCTTTCTTTTTTCTGGTCTAAATACAGATGAGGCAGTGACCATCATGCAGATGAGGGCAGTATTCCAAAGACAGCAGAACAACAAAGTGGAAGGCAATTGGGTCAATGACTCCATCACCACCTTGCAAGCTATTAGTGCTTTAGGCTCATGTGAGAGTTTCCATGTGACAGAACACTTCTTATCTTGTTTAACTGACTGTTATTTGGGGTCTGGCTCCCAAAAATGACCTGAGAGTCTCACCCTTTCCTACCTTCTCCACTAAAAATGTCAGCAGTACCATCCCCATTTTGCCAAAGGTAAAGAGGAGGTATGCCTACATCATTCAATAAAATCAGCAGAAATGCTACAGTTGAGCCAGTACCTCCTGAGACTTGCTTTTCTCTGCCTCCTCTGCTATCCAAGCTTCTCTCTCCTTCCTATTCTTGGCCTTTTCTTAGCTCCTTCCAACCTCGATCTTGCTCACGGGAATCCATCAGGTGGTCCAACACGATCTGAGTAAAGGATATTTTGAGAGACCCTGAGATGGCTTACCTTCAGTTAGCAGTGCTCTTTACATTCCAAGAGGGAACCCACCCCATTCCTTTTTCTCAGCTTCCCTGGAGGTTTCATTTATGGCACCAAGACAGAGCACCATTCCTGCAGACTTAAGGATGCTTCCAGCACTTGTGATCTGAGCCCGTCACGATGATTTGCTTTCAGGTTATTAGAGACCCCTGAACCATGAATACTCTTTGCCAATATCAAAGTGCTTTCAGTGGTCTCCACTGACCTTTCCCCTTTCTCCATTTGTTGAAAATAGATGATCCTAGTGTCCTGAAGGGCTCCCAGTGGAAGCAGCCAAGAAAGAATGTGGGTGAGGCAACTCATTCAGACAACACATGTGTGTGGAGCACCTACTCAGGTACCATCGTAGACACTGAGGATGCATCAGAGAGCAAGACAGACAAGTTCCCCACCTCCCAGAGTTCCCATTTTAGTGGGGGAGACAGATGAGGAAGGGAAACAGGAGCAACCAGGAAGGAGAGAGAGAGGAAAGGGGACCTAGAACAGGGAGAAGAGAGAGTAGCTTCATATTGGGATGAAAGTATGATGAAGAAAATACAATGGGGAGTGGGCCAGGCTGGCCTCTCCCCAAGGAGACTGAGCTGAGGCTTGAATGATCGTAAGCCAGTCGTGGGGATTAGGACCTAGGGAAGAATTCTGGAAGAAGAGACAGCAGATGCCAGTGCCTCGGTGTGGGAACACACTGGGCATTTAGAGGGGCAGACAGAAGACCCTTGTTGGCTTCAGTGACACAAATAAGGAGGAGGGCATGAGATGGGGTTAGCTCAGGCTCCCTTTTAGCCCTTAAAAGTCCACACATAGAGTTGGGAAGGTGGGCCTGGAGTCAGGAAACGAGAAAATGGGAGGTCCACCCTTAACCAATGTCCTTCCCCAGGAGAGAGGAGCTTAAGAAATGTCTGAAAACCTGTTTCAGCTGAATCCAGTCCCTCACGATCTCAAAGTCCTTTAGAAAGGGCTCTGCCTGTGTTTACACTTTGATATCTGGTAAGTATGGTGATGATGAGATGGGTTGACAATTGAAAGCTTCACTAAACTTTGGTATTAAATGTATCCACTTCGAACTTCTCCAAAATATGTATTTTCCAGCACAAGCAGAAACTTCCTCTTCTAAGACTAAATAGTTAACAGAACAATTCACTGTAAAAGCAAGATCTAAAGCCTAAAAAAAAAGACTATTCTTGCCTCAAAATATTGCTTTTCTGCATTTATGACACATTGTGGATCAGATGGCCCCTCAAGACCTCAGTCTAGAGCAATCCAAGACAGATGCTTCCTGATCAGGTCTCTGGACTGAGTGAGATGGTCTCACAGGACTCGCTTTATGCCTTTGGACCTCAGTTTTATCTCTGACATAAATGTAAATACCTCAAGATTAATGTCACCTAATTGGTAAGTAGACTCTAGAATCTGCCTTTTCTCATTTTTGTAAATCATGATGACTTCTGCCTCTCTCTGTGGCATACCTCCCATAATTTCCCATAAATGACTGCTCACAGATCTGTGATCAGTTACTCATTCAATGCCTGAACAGTCAATGGCCATAACATGATGGACAGGATGACCATGGTCCCTGCCTTCGAGAAGCTAAGTCTAGCGGGGAACACAGATACTAAACAGGTAATTTCTGGAGTGAGTGTCATGCAGGAGAAATTCAGGTCCCTTTGGGAAACAGCCATCTACAATGTCTGGGTTCCCTGGAGGCTCAGTGGTAAAGAATCCACCGGCAATGTGGAAGACCTGGGTCTGATCCCTGGGTCAGGAAGATCCCCTGGATAAAGAAATAGCAACCCACTCCAGTATTCTTGCCTGGGAAATCCCATGGACAGAGGAGCTCGGTGGGCTACAGTCCAGAGGGTTGCAGAGTCGAACACGACTGAGCGTACACAGCACATACACATCTATCGCATCCAGACCCAGGGCTTGGAAAACTCAACCCCCCTTGACGGTCTCATCCACCTTGAGACATTTTTTCTAGCCTTTAAAGATGGTTTTGCTTTATGATGCATTAAAGAACCTGCTGGTCTTGCTTTCTATCACCTGCCTGTGGTACCCTGGCTCCCTAAGCGTGGCCCTGCCCCATCTTTCTCCAAATATACTTTGGAGCAGTGTCACAGAAAGAGATGTGGAGTCATGGAAAGACCCAGCATTTGGCCTGAAATGATCTGGGCTCAAATCCCAGCTTCGCCTCCGAGACGTCCCCCACATGCTCTGAGGATAATAACTTACCCACCCCATCCCCCAAGGATTATTGTGAGGATCCATGTGATCATTTACATGAAAATGCTTTGCAAACTATGGAGCATTATTCTCATGTCAGCTGCTATTTCACAAGTCTTAGCATATTCTGGACTTCAGCTTTTCCTGACACTAATATACAGATTCCTGCTATTCTTTTGTGACACCCTTCATTATGTCCCCCTCCTTCCATCTTTTGTTTGTGTTCATCTGAAATCAGAGCTCTAACAGCCTCCCCTCACCAGCACATCAGTTCTTTTAGCTGCCTCTTCGTTTTCTTCTGCATGATGTTTTCGGTATCAGTACAGATAAGATGTCACATAAAACTTCATAACCTTCCCAGGTCCTTTTGGAATCTTCCTCAAATACAAATCACAAGCATCTCTCTATCCCATTCATGAACTCGGAACATCAGGAAGCTCCTTTTAGTCAAGATCAAAATGATCTTTCTCAGCTTGGTGTCCCGCCCAGCTTTTTCATGAAATCTTTCCCCGCTGGTGGTGGCCCTGGAGGAACTTTATGGAAGCCATAAGGGTCAAAGTCTTTCCCAATGGCTCAGTGGTAAAGAATCTGCCTGCAGTTAGGAAGATGCAGGTTCGATTCCTGGGTTGGGAAGATCCCCTGGAGAAGGAAATGACAACCCTCCCCAGTACTCTTGCCTGGAAAACTCCAAGGACAGGGGAGCCTAATGGGCTACAGTCCATAGGGCTGCAAAAAGTTAGACAGGACTCAGCATGCATGCATACGTGCATGCAGGGGTCAAAAGTTCTCTGAGGGTCTATACAGTGGTTCAGAGAACCTAGCAGCTATTTATCCAGGGATTCCTCCTATCACCCCAGAGTTTTCTTAGGGCTCCCAGACCCACCCCACAACTGACCTCATTAAGCCAAAAAGCTGAGTCTGTTCACTGGCCCACCACCAAGGCACCCCACCTCTGCCTCCCAGGCAGTTGGCGGCAGGATGGGGGCAAGATGGCCCAGGAGTAAACCATTTCTCCCAGGACCTACCAGTGGCAGTTTCAAGCCTGAGCTCCCCCTCATTGTCCAGACAAGCCACCACCGACCCTGGTGGCAGCGTGCCAGCAGTGTCACTGCCCTCTCTGTTCCTAATCATCACCAAGGCCTTTGCAATCCAGGCACCGGGAGTCAGAGCAAGATGGTCCTAACCTTCACTCGGGAAGTCCCAGCGGTTGCTGGGTGACTGGTACAGGCAAGGTTTGGGGAGAACTCCTAAGGCAGGCAAGCAAGGAGATTGTGGATATTACAAAGTACCAACACGGGAAAACCCAAGTACATGGAAAGGAAATGAAGGTCACTTTTTGCCCCAGTTCAGTAAAAAAAAGGTCGCTGGGTAATTGCAACTCAGACACAGCTTCTTTGTTGGAAGTGTCTTGCTCCCCAAGACAATAAACAGGGCAGCAAGTGGGAGGGAAGATAAGACCCTGAGTTGTTACTATGAGGAGTGGGGGGCAGCTGAGTGATGTTGGCGAGGGTGCTGCTATGGAAACAGCTCTTTCCCAGCTATGGGCACCTCCTCCGAGGTCCTCAGCCCAAAGTCCACAGCTTGCTTCCCTGGCCGAAGCAGTGCAGTCCCTGGAGATATAAAGAAACATACACAAAGGGCAGCCCATTAAAAAGGATGAGGCTCTTGAGCAAAGAACCAAGGCATGGCGGGACTGTGGCTGCTCCCCAGCTCCCTGACCTCCGCTTTACCAGGCGACAGTCGCTCTCTCCCGAGTAACTTATGAGGAATCCCAGGAGAACGTTGCCTGTGTTTTCAAACAAAGACTCCAGCCAGAGCTCTTTGGTTACTGAGCAGGACACAGTCTTTCTTCTTCTCCTTTTTTTAAGCCTTTTCAATCTACCCATCTTCAATAGTCATCCCCCAGTGTCACTGAACCTCCCGGGTCAGACAGAAATAACTACTGTTTGCCTGAAACACAGGTTCATTTATTGCTGGAATATGGCACATCATAAAAACGGCGAATCTAGCATTCTGAAATATAAGCAATAGCATTAAAAAAAACAAAAAAAGTAGCTTTATATTGTCCAAACACTCACTGGGAAATGCCATCATTTTCACTTGTTCCAGTCAGAGACATTAAGTGGGCTTCATGTTCATAATTCGGAGTAGTTTTTCTAAATGTGTGTCCGCATGGGTTCTGGAAAGCCTGATGGTTTTGTTGTTGCTTTGGTCACATGGTTTAAGGTAGCTTAGAGCTGTTCAAGAAAGTTTCCCTTTTTCCTTTTTTTTTTTTTTTTTTTGGTTTTATGGAAATATTGACCCACGAGGATTTAAATCCTCCTTGGTTATAGGCCTCCGGAGACAAAGCCATATCCATGGCAACCACAGGCGGCCCAGCAGAAGAGAGAACACGCCAGACCCAGAGCATAAAGGCTCTGTTTACCGATGACTGAGATCTTGAAAACACCACCGCACTTCCGACTCCCGGTGGAGGGCAGGACTCCAGGCAGTCCTCACCCTTCAGACCCAGCGATCTATGATCAGAGCCACAGGAAGGGGAGAAGCTCTTTCCCCAGCCCCTGGACACCACTTCTCTAAAGGCCCAGGCTGGTCCTGCAGAAAAAGAAATCGTGAGCCAATAGGAGAAGGAGGCGGGACAGGGCAAGTCCGGGGGTGGGATGGGGCGTGGCACCCACCAGGACTCCCGGGCTCTGGGTGGGCGGGGACCTGCTTAGTTGCGGGCCCCCTGAAGCACGTCTCCAGCCGAGACCTCCTCACTCTTGGGAGGCAGACACACCCATCAGAGCAGGTCCTACAGGAGCTCAGGTCCCCAGGTCACAGCCAAGCGTTTGTGACCAGCATTACCCTTTAATGCCCCCATCTCGCACCAGCGGGCCTAATTCCATCAGCCTTTTCTAGGTGCCAGTACAATTCGGGTAGTGACATCCCAGGTGGCGCCAGTGGTAAAGAATCTACCTGCCAATACAGGCGATGCCGGAGAGGTGGGTTCCATCCCTGGGTGGGGAAGATTCGCTGAAGAAGGAAATGGCAACCCAGCCTAATATTCTTGCCTGGGAAATTCCATGGACGGAGGAAGCTGGTGGGCTACAGTCTATGGAGTCGTGAAGATCTAACACGACTGAGCATGGGTGCAAATGACAAATCAGATAAACACTCAAACCCAAGTAAAGAGTTGTGCTCACCGAGCACCTCCCTGCTTTCTGCTACCCGGGCACTAAACCGGAGCTCACACAGATCTCCTTGCACCTGAACCAATAAAGCCTTGCTGATTGCCCTCGGTCAGCCAGCGGTGCCTCCTCTCCAGATAGAGAGTTCATCAGAGTAAACACCAAAGTGGAAAGAATTCAAACCCCAAATGCATGAATTTTAACCCAGAACACTATGGAGCCCTCCCGAGGAAGTTTTAAGATGCTTGAACCTAGGGAAGAGGAGGAGACCGTAGAAAGTGGGCCCGGGGGGGGGCGGGGATGGCGGGGAGGGCATCGCAGGGACCAGCGATCTGATTCTGTCCCTGTAGTGGAAACAGTGACAGACTTTATTTTCTTGGGCTCCAAAGTCACCGTGGATGGTGACTGCAGCTGCAAAATTAAAAGACACTTGCTTCTTGGAAGAAACGCTATGACAAACCTAGACAGCATATTAAAAAGCAGAGACATCACTTTGCTGGCAAAGTCTCTACAGTCAAAGCTCTGGTTCTCCAGTAGGCATGTAGGGATATGAGAGGTGGACCATAAAGAAGACTGAGCACCAAAGAACTGATGCTTTTGAACTGTGGTGCTGGAGAAGACTCTTGAGAGTCCCTGGGACAGCAAGGAGATCCAACCAGTCAATCCTAAAGGAAATCAATCCTGAATATTCTTTGGAAGGACTGATGCTGAAGCTGAAGCTCCAATACTTTGGCCACCTAATGGGAAGAACCAACTAGTTGGAAAAGACTCTGATGCTGGGAAAGATTGAGAGCAAGAGAAGAAGGGGGTGACAGTGGATGAGATGGTTGGATGGCATGACCGACTCAATGGACATGAGTTTGAGCAAGCTCCAGGAGACAGTGAAGGACAGGGAAGCCTGGTGTGCTGCAGTTCACTGGGTCACAAAGAGTCAGACATGACTTCGTAACTGAATAACAACAACTCCCCCCTGGGTCTCCCAGTAAAGGAGAAAGGCCATCCCCAAGGATTAAATTGCAAGAAACTTCTGAGGAAAGACAGGACCAGTCACGCACTTCTGTAGCAACTTGGTGGTTTTATCTATTTTCTATGCCAGGTTTCTACATACATATATATTTGGATGTTTTAAAAGTTCCAGACAGCCCAAGTTGGATGCATGAGACAAGTGCTCAGGGCTGGTGCACTGGGAAGACCCAGAGGGATGGGATGGGGAGGGAGGTAGGAGAGGAGATCGGGATGGGGAACACATGTAAATCCATGGCTGATTCATGTCAATGTATGGCAAAAACCACTACAATATTGTAAAGTAATTAGCCTCCAACTAATAAAAATAAATGAAATAAATAAGTAGTGGTTTACAACAAATAAATAAATATAAGTTCCAGACATGGGAACCCCGTGGCAGTCCAGTGGTTAGGACTCCAAGCTCCCACTGCAGGGGCCACAGGTTCCATCCTGGTTGGGTAACTAAGATCCTGCATGCAGCACAGGGCAACAACAACAACAAAAAAAGGAAGTTCCAGGCCTTAAAACAGTTTGAAAATTACCACTCTAGAGACAGAAAAACGGGATGGAGAGCAGAAGGAGAGAAGGTAGGGGAAAGATTTTAGAGTGCTTAGTGGGTGCCTTTGTATTAGTTTATTTGCTTATTCTTTCATTGACCTTATCACACAGGCACTGCATTTTCTATTGGTTTTCAGATAAAGAACTATAAGTTGAAGAAAATACAGAATCTCCCCCCAATATCACACATTGGCAATAAAACCAGTTCCAAGTCTATGTCAAGTTGAAGCTGTGCACCAGGGCTGTTTGATTCACTGCCCAGCTTTACTTCTCTATAAAACTAGCTGCTTGCCTATGATTACAGATGACAAAATAAAGAAAGCTTATGCATGCACTCGTCCAAGCCTTGAGAAGAAATTTGAAATATTTGTGCTCCAAATTGAAGCCATCACTGTGACCGAACCTTCAGTGCCAGATTTATTCTACATTCTAAGAGCTCTCTGCTGAGAGGGGGGGACTCTGTTGCTTGTCACGGGGGCCCCAGGTACTTTCTGTTTTCGAGCCCAGTGCTTTGGAAAAGTTTAGGCTGCTCCATGCTTACCATCACAGAGCGGGAACCTCGTGAAATTGCTAGGAAGCGGAGCCAGCTCGCTGGGTACAGGCAGTTGTGTATGGTGTCCTTGCCAGAAAAGGAGCACGAGCTCTGGCCACCAGTGGGAAGGACTGAGGAAGACCTCCACTCAGAGCTGTGCGCTGGGCAACCGCTAAGTGCATGGAACCAGCTTCTGTGCTCAAAAAGTGTCATGGAAGCAGCCAAGGTTCTTTGACCAGACCTGCTGGCTTTTTTAAAATGTAAGCAAGTTGGGGATCTTGCCAGAAAAGGTTGGGTCTAGCTTCAGCTTCCATGGCAAACGGAACCAGTGATGAAAGAGCACCCCATGGGCACCGTATCCAGTCACTGAGATCATTTTATCCACCAGTGGCTTGTGGCCCAAGCAGAAGTTGGAGAATGAATCCATGACACCAACTGAAAAAAAGAATCTTACATTGGCTGCACACTTGATCCCTCAGAACATCTCCAGGAATTGTTGAACTTGTTTGACCTAACTCAGCCCTGGGTGGAACAAGCTAGCAGCTGGTGGTGAGAAAAGGACAGAAGACCTCGTGTGTCTACACTGGAATTCAACAGCAATGCCAGAGATGCGTGTCTGCAGCCAGTCATCTAAACATAAACAACCCAGCCAAAACCAAACCAAACCAAAAACCCACACAACCAACTCTAGCATTACCCCTTCCCCCAAAATATTCACATACTCCCATAATATTCCATCCTATATTACCAGGGCTTCCCTGGTAGCTCAGATGGTAAAGAATCTGCCCTTAATGCAGGAGGCCCAGGTTCCATCCCTGGGTTGGGAAGATCCCCTGGAGAAGGAAATGGCACCCCACTCCAATATTCTTACCTGGAGAATCCCATGGACAGAGAAGCCTGGCGGGCTACGGTCCATGGGGTCGCAAAGAGTCAGACATGACTAGCAACTAACACTTTTCCCAAAATATTCACAGAAATTCAACTACTGCCCCCTCTGTCCTGTAGTAGTGGTGGAACAGTGGAACCCTATCTTTTTTCTAGTCTGTCTGCATTCTGTCTACCCCTTACTCCCAAGCCAGTTACCCTCCACTTACCAGCATCTAACTTTACCTTTATGTCATATTCCTAGGGATGGTGGCAAAAGTTACTGTAATGAAGATACACTCCTTAGGCTTCTCATGTTTCTCCTTCTCACTTAATTTCTTTTAACTTTCCATTTTGAAATAACTGTATACTCACAGGAAGCTGCAGAACATTTGAATGTTAACAGTTGTTTACCTGAGATGAGAGCTGTAGTCCCACGCGCTACGTTCCCCTTCCTCTAGGTCTCTACCCTTTGGGGTCTCATCCCGAGGACAAGAGTCCTTGAAGATTGGAGAGTTACAAAATTTGGGGGTCTAACTTTCTTGGAAGCTGAATGAATTTCTACATATACATGTCAATGCTTTGTTCCCTCCAAAGATCATGTTTCAGGGATTTCCCTGGTGGTCCAGTGGCTAAGATTCCAAGCTCCCAGTGCAGGGGGCCTGGGTTCCATCCCTGGATGGGGAACTAGAACCCACAGGCCACAGCTGCTGGTTCACCTGCCACAATGAAAGATCCTGCATGTCACAACAAAGATCGAAGGGCCAGAGTGGGAAGCACAGGTTATATCCACAGCTAACACCTGGCACAACCGAATAATTTTTTTTTAATCCATTTTTTAAAAAGAGCATGTTTGAAAGATAAAGAGCTCTCTCTAAATATCCAAATTATTATGCTTTCATGATTACTGAGCCTAATAGAAATGAGTTCAATTTTCTCTTTTTACTATTTTAATTTGTCATATCTGACACTGGCCTCTCCCGACCTTGTGAAATTACCCATTTTTTTCTGCTAACCCTCAAATAAGATTTCCAATTTTTGCGATTCTTGATATAGAATTTCATTTTGATAAGCACCTCAGGGATTTCTACACCCAATGGATCAAAAATCCACCTGAAAATAATTTTTTTTTAAAGCCACTCTGATTTTCATTTGCAAAAAAGCAATAAGGAAAGGGAGCACTGTCAGGAGGGAAGTTACCAGATGGAGAAGACTAATGAGATCTAGGTTTGTGCTCTAAAATCTTAGTGCTAGCAAAGAGCTGTCAGTGAATGGTTCAATCCTGGTTTCCTAGAAGAATGTCAGATGTGACCCCATGGACTGTATCCCGCCAAGTTCCTCTGTCCAAGGAATTTTACAGGCAAGAAAACTGGAGTGGATTGCCATTTCCTACTTCAGGGGATCTTCCCCACCAACGGATCGAACCCTCATCTCTTGCATCACCTGCTTGGCAGGCAGATTCTTTACCACTGGCGCCACCTGGGAAGGCACTTACAGCTAAAATGGCATTTCCTGCATAAGACCCAGGGCATTCAGATTTCATTTTCTGATGAGAAGGTGGACCACCCACGTCAGCCTGGATGAGAGCCCAAAGGGGTCCTTAGTGGGCATGAAGCCTTGTCCCTCAACACCAGCACTGCCCACTGCAGGGTTTGGCCTAGGACCCACGTCTAAAGGGTAAGAGCACCAAATAGAGACCCACAAAATGTTGGATGGCTCTGAAATGCCCTTGTGCTGGGGGTTGCTGAGAGCTTACCATGGGGTATCTCGTGGCACTCAACCCAGGCTCCCAAACTCTATGGTACTATTTTGGGGAGAAGTTCCTGACTATGAAAGCAATCATATACTCATTTCAAAAACAGTTTGGGGAACTGAAATAAGTAAAAGGAAAAAAATTAAATGTAACTGTGCCACCCAGAAATAGCCACTGTTAATATTTGGTATTTCCTTCCTGTTTTTATGTATGTGTGTATTGCCTTCTAGACAAAATTGGACTCAAAGTATACATAGAGTTTGGGATTCTGCTTCTTTCCGTGTCATTAGATAATCTTGGCTGTAAATAATCAGCTGTACAATATTCCACCATATGGGTGTACCATTTGTTCATTCATTCTATTACAGGACTTTTTTTTATTGTTTCAAGTATTTTTTTTTAATGATAGATGATGCTATAAGGAAAAAAAAATAGCATCCTTGTTCATCAGTCTGTATCTTTGCTCTTCTCTGATTCTTCCCTGGATGTAGATTTCTAAAAGTATAATAAGCAGATAAAAGGAAGAAACATATTTATGACTCTTGATGTGTATTGCATGCTAAACAATTTTCCATGAAATTGGTACCAACTCAACTTTCCAGCATGTCCCACAGTCACACACAAAACATGTACAAGAAACAGCGTGCCAACATTAAAGTGTCCACTTTATAAAATAATTAGTAGTTCAGGGTCTTTGGTTCTTCATATCATGTAACAAGATCAGAAGGGATTAGAAATTCTGCAGCTTTATTTATTTTATTTTAAAAAGACTTCCAACATGGCACCAGTGGTAAAGAATCTGCCTGCCAATGCAGGCAGTGCAAGAGACATGGGTTCAATCCCTGGGTGAGGAAGATCCCCTGGAGAAGGAAGTGGCAGCCCACTCCAGTATTCTTGCCTGGAAAATTCCATGAACAGAGGAACCTGGTGGGCTATAGTCCATGGGGTCGCAAAGATTTTTAAAAAGTGGGGGACTTCCCTGGCGGTCGAGTGGTTAAGACTCTGTGCTCCCAATGCAGGGGGTATGGGTTTGAACCCTGGTCAGGGAACAAAGATCCCACCTCCCACTCAGCGCAGTCAGAAAAAAAGAAGGCGGCTAACAAGCACCCCAGAGCTCCTGGAAGCTTACATATTACCTTTGCTCAAATTGGAAAATTCACACCGTTCTGAAGACCCTTTACTGCCATCTGCCAGAAAGTTACCAGAATTAATGATGACTACAGTGGAACTGGAGGCCCTGTGAGCTCCGCAGTGCTCACTTGGTGCTCTTGAGCAATGTGTCACTGCAGGCTAGAGGTTTATGTACAAAAGTGTGTGTCTGTCACTGCAGGCCAGATATGCAACAGCATCTCTCACTTCCCCGGCACACACTGTCTCCACCACACCGCTGCTTACAGCAGCCAAGCACCATTCATTAGAAAGCCTCAAAGCCTGCTGTTTGCCTGACCACGACAGTTGCCCCCTGAGGTGTCTGCTTTCACAGGTGTTCCAGCCTGGCTTGCCTGCGCTCTCTGCTCCATTTAGACGTCCCCACAGTGCCTCAAATTTGTCAGAGGAGACAAATCTCATTCTCTCTGCCCCACTTCTCAGTCTCTCCTGGGATGCTTATCATCTTGGGGTTGTCAGCAAATCACCCCTGCCCTTCACACCCCACTGCTGAGCTGTTGCCAAATTCTGATTATTCCTGCTTCATTCCCCTTAATGCGCCACTCTCTCCAACACCCCTGAATCCATTAACCCCAATCCCAGGACATTAACGAGCCCCGGTGATGGAAAATTACTCCAGCTTCTGATAACTGGCAGCTTCACTTCGCCCACCTCAGACTCAATGAACACACTGATGCTTATGAAATCTCCTGCCTTCCTCTGCACCCTCCCTGCAGCCCCAAACTTCTGTACTGAGCCTAGAATGGAAAACAGCCCTGAACAGAGGTACCCGGAGGCAAGAAATAAATGATGGAGCTCTCTGCCTTTGGCAAATAGACGTTCGAAGTGTCAACTTTTAAAAAAAAGTCACAACCTGGAAGTTGAGAGTTATGTTTTATTCGGTGGGAATTTTTAGGACTTCAAGTCCGGGAGACAGCATCTCAAGTGATCCTGGGAGAACTAGTCCGGGGATGGGGTTGGGGGTGGGAGGAGTCAGATTATATAGAAGTTACAAGCCAGGGGCAGGTAGTCTGAACATTGAAAGAATATTATTAATTAAGGAAAACCAGACATCTCAAGGAATTTAGCGCTTTTCTAAGTATGGGAAGGCACAAGATTCTTGGCTTACCCTGAAATCATCCTGCAATTTGATTTTTCACATCCTTACTGCCTCACTCATGGTAGAGAGTGGTGGCAGTGCAGTGGCTGCCAGAGAACAGACATTGTTCTTCCTAGGCTCAGAAATTCACATTTGGAGGGCCAGTATCCCTAATGACTGTGACATCCTTGTTTATTGATATGGCAGGAAATACTCCATTTCACTTAAGTTTATACATGAGTGAGTCAGGGTCAAAGGCAATGATGCTAGTGGACTGCTGTAGGCGCTGGGCCAACAGAGCTAAGACCCTCTGAGGGGAGGGGGTGGGGTCCCCTGATAATAGCCAGGTGAACACCCCCAGTCCACTGTCAGACACTGCAGGTTCCAGACAGAACCCTAATAGGCCTCCAACTTCTGCACACGAGTGTGCAGTTTTGCTTTTGAGCTTCCAGTGGAAATTTTAATGCAGGTGACACCCTTCAGACTTACTGTGGTTCTGATGAGACAGAAACCCCCAGCATCAGACACTCCCCGAGGGGCCATTGCTTTCATGTTAAGGTCAGAGCATGAGGTGAGGCAGCCAGACAAACAATGTACGCCTCAGAGAAAACCTGCTACTCCCCAAAGCCCCTCCTCACCTCTCGTTATGGAACTTGCCCTTGTGTTAGTTGCTCAGGCGTGTCTGACTCTTTGTGACCCTGTGGACTGTAGCCCGCCAGGCTCCTCTAGCCATGGAATTCTCCAGCCAAGAACACTGGAGTGAGTTGCCATTCCCTTCTCCAGGGGATCTTCCCAACCCAGGGATTGAACCCAGGTCTTCCACATTGCAGATTCTATACCATCTGAGCATAGCAAAATTCCCCTTAGAAAACTGGGGGAAAAAGATAGAGAGAGCAGAGTCATCATGAGATGGTGCCCTGAGCACTTAACTGCATTTTGGCAAACGGTTTATGGCCATAACCAATTCTGTCTCCTCCATTTCCATTGAGAAGAAAACTAGGGGGAAAATGGTTCATAGTAAAGAATTTGGTCTTGCCCAAAGAGATTTCTGAAAGGAAATCAACCCTGGATATTCATTGCCAGGAGTGATGCTGAAGCTCCAATACTTGGCCACCTGACTCAAAGAGTTGACTCATTGGAAAAGACCCTGATGCTAGGAAGGATTGACTCAATCGACATAAGTTTGAGCAAACTCTGGGAGACAGTGAAGGACAGGAAAGCCTGGAGTGCTGCAGTCCATGGGGTTACCAAGAGTCGGACACGACTGAACAACTGAATAACAACAAAAGAGAGACCTGACCTTTGCCCTTGACTTCTGGAAAGCAATCTTTGTCTTGAGGTGGCGCTAGTGGTAAAGAAGCTGCCTGCCACAGCAGGAGATGTAAGAAATGCGTGTTCAATCCCTGAGTTCGGAAGATCCCCTGGAGAAGGAGATGGCAACCCACTCCAGCATTCTTGCCTCGAGAATCCCATGGACAGAGGAGCCTGGCAGGCTACAGTCCATAGGGTAGCAAAGAGTCGGACACGACTGAAGCAACGTAGGATGTACGGACCTGATAAGAGGATCTTTGTTTAGGGCAAGGGCAGGCCACACCTGATAGCTTTAGGGAGTTGGCTGAGCCAGAAAGACCAACCATGGGATTTAGGATGGGGGCTTTGGGTCATGTGTTATCAAGGAGCCTAGAGAATGAGTTTAACCACATGGGAGATCAATCAATCAATCATGTCTATATAATGAAGCCCCAATAAAAACTCAGGTGAGCATCCCTGATTGGCAATATTCCATGCATAGTGTCACACATCAATACTTGGGGGGAGAGGATGCAGTTCATCCCGACTCCACAGGGGAGAGGGGACACCAGAAAGTTGTCCCAGACTCAGCCCTGTGTCTCTCCCTTTGGCTGATTTCAGTCTGTCTCCTTTTCCTGTAATACACCACAACTGTGAGTGCTGCAGCTTTCACTGCGTTCCGTGGGTCCTTCTAGCACATCCTCAAACCTGAGAGTGGTTTTGGCAAGGCTCCAGACTTGAGGACAATGTCCTAAGTGAGGGCAGTCTTGACGACTGCACCTCCAAACTTTGCAGTTTGGCTCACAGGCAAATGGGCTGAAAACAAAGTATAAAGTGATCCAGGTTGGTCCACAAGGACACGTTATGACAAAGTTCCCGGGTTCTGAAAATGAGGTGATGTAAGTTATTTCAAAGACCTGTTAAACATTTCTCATCTTCCCATAAAAGTGTGGGTGATGCTGACCACAAACAGAGAAACTGACTGGAAGATTCTCAAAGCCCCTCAAATCCAGAGCGTCTCATCCTGGGGGCTGGAACCCACTCTGTGTGTAAACCTCCAGAAGTTTCCCATCACATTTAGAATGAAACCCAGACTTCTAACCCTGTTCATGTGTTTGTGTGTTTGGAAGATTCCCCAGCTAAAATGTAAATCTAAATGGGTGCTGGGCCATAATAGACGCTTACAAGTGTTTGCTGAATAAATGAGTAGCTCAAGTAAAAGGAATTAAAAGAGCTCATGTTGCCAACAAAATTTTATCTCTGGCTTAATTCTTTTCTGTTTTCTTTTTCTAATTGATATATAATTCATATACCATAAAATCCAGCCTTTACATTTGGGGTTTTTAGTGTATCCACAAAGTTACACAACCATCACCAGTGTTTAATTTCTCTGGCTTAATTTTTTATCATAGCTTTCTCGTTCTCTTTTTTTTAAATTAACTAACTTATTTTTGGCCATGTGGCAGGTGGGATCATAGCTCCCTGAGCAGGGATCGAACCCATGTCTCCTGCATTGGAAGTACAGAATTTTAACCACTGGACCACCAGGAAAGTCCCTCTCTGGTTTAATTTTAGTCCCTGTTTGTCCTTCCTGTCCACCATGTGGTTCTAATGAAAGTGTTAGTCGCTCAGTTGTGTCCTAATCTTTGCGACCCTATGGACTAGGCCGCCAGGCTCCTCTGTCATGACAAGAATACTGGAATGGATAGCCATTCCCTTCTCCAGGGGATCTTCCCAAACCAGGGTCTTTGGAATTTCGGGCAGATTCTCCACCCTTTGAGCCACCTGGGAAGGCTGCCAATCACAATACCCTATGTGCATCAATCATGGAGGATACACAGCCCAGGGAAGGCCACACTCCTCCCCAGCACTTTCCAACAAAAACTAAGAAAACCAAGTGCTTCCCTCTTAGTTGGAGGAGCTCTGAGAAATGAATATGGAGTTGGTGGTGCCCAGATCCCTGCCATGTGGAAATAGCCAGTCCATAATGGGTGGAATAAATCTGACACCCAGAGAGGCAGAGAGGGAACACTGGTTCTGGTTGTCCCTGAGGCCAACCACACCACCCCACTTCCCACAGTTTGGTTACATAACCCAATCATTCTCTCTCCGGCCAGTGGTTTCCTGTAACTTGGAACCTAAGATGTTCCTTGAGACAATACAGTCCTTGTCTGGCTCACACATTCCCTCCACACATGTTTATTAAGTATTTACTGCTTGCAGGGCACTGGTGTTGGAGCATGCACTCTAGAGGGGTGCGTGGCCAGGGTGGCGGATGCAGTGAGAGAGAAGCATGCAGAACAAAGCATCTCCCCCACGGCCAGCGAAGCAAGAGAGACTTAGGAAGAATATGGCATCTAAGCTAAGACCTGAAGTCAGAGGAATTGATATCAGAAGAGAGGTACATAAGATGCTAAGGGGAATCAGAACACATTCCCGTCAGGAGTCTACCAGCAGGAGAGGCAAGGGGTGCTCCACAAAGGGCAGGACATTAGAATTAAGTCTTAAAGGATGGATAAGATGCAGATATTTAGGGAAAGGGCACAAGAGCATTTCAGCAGAGGAAATGTTGAGCAAAAGCCAGATACAGGGCTCAGTGAGAAGTTAACTTGAAACTGTGATGCACAGAGGGAGGCAGTAGGATTTAGGCTGTAAAGGTAGGTTGGGAGCAAACAGCAGGTCAAAGCCCTGAAGTGCAGAGGAGCAGCACCCTCAGCCCTGTGCTGCAATGCGCAATAGGATGTGAGAAAGAAAAGGTGGATGAGATAGGGGATCAAAGAAACCAATTTGGTGCTTATTGTAATAGTGCAGGGAACAAGACGATCTGCCCAGCACAGTGGCGGGGGAAATAGATAAGAACATACCTTGGCATCACTGAAGAGGTAGAAAAGATGAGATTTAACATTGTGACTAGAAGTAGAGAAAGAGGAACTAAACATGATAATGATGACAATGACGATAGTGGTGATGTAACCAATGGTCACTGGCCCCAGACTGGACCAAGCCCTTTATACGCATTATCTTGTCTAATCTTCACAACCCTAAAAGATGGATCTGATTATTTCCCCCATTTTGCAGTCTAGGAAACTGAGGAACAGAGAGATGATGTCATTTGCACAGGGAATCTGAATTAACACTTTGTTTTTAAGGAATTCAGGCAGAAAAGACTCAGGAAGGAGGATAGAGTCATTGCTGCATAGAACGAGGGTAAGCTGCCTATCTAGGTGAAGCTGAGCCCCAAACTTCAGCTTGAATGTGTTCCTGCCAGACAGCAGTAGTCTTACCTACATTTTCTTCATGAGTACAACAAAGTACAAAATCCCAAGGTTTCTTAAATCAGGATAGATTATCTTGACTGCTCCCCCATCCACCATGCCTGTCACTCTGTGACAAAAGGAAATTAGATTCATCTGATCAGCTTTGTTTTTCACAAAACTATGCGGGATGATTACCCAGTACCCTGTGGTCTTCTAGGTGTTTGCAAATTGATTTTTTGATTATTCGTTCCAGTGATTTTCCAAGTATTCAGTGTTTTTCCAGGTTGTTCAGTTTTACAACGTGGGTAAGTTAAAATTCATATTTGCCTTCCTTTTCCTGCATTAATATGAAGTGTTAATGTTGCAATTAGTTAGGACATTTTTTATATGTAACATATATTTCTGAGGGAACATACATACAAATCTGTGTGACTCTATGTACCCATGTGAGTAGGCATAAAGTGATATCTATGCAGATGCCTCCAAAATTTATGACCATATACAAAAATAAAAGTGTACTGAGAAACTACAACTAATTCAAATGTCCCAAATAAGATCATCACTCTCTAGAGATGTTTATATGGTGAATAAAAACAATTTAATGACTCAAAACTGCAAACAGAAAGATGTTACAACTGTGTTGCTGCAGCTATGGTGTGAACACTGACCAAAAGCAAGATGCAACCAAATTCTTCAAATTTATCTCCTCTGCACCCAGTGGTGCAAGAGGGACTGGTCTCTGTTGAGGACACCATGAAGGATTCAAATTAGGGAGATACATGATCTAAAAATCCAAACCTGGGACTTCCCTGCTGGAGCAGAGGTAAAGAATCTGCCTGCCAATGCAGAGCACACAGGTTCGATCCCCAGTCAGGGAACATCCCGCATACCGCGAACCTGAGCCCCTCTACCGCACAGACTGAGCCCGTGAGCCACAACCACTGAGCCCCCATGCAGCAACTACTGAAGCCCGCACAGCCTAGAGCCCGTTCTCTGCGACAGGAGAAACTACTGCAATGCGAAGTCCGCCCTCCTCTACTAGAGAAAGCCTGTGCACATCAGTGAAGACCCAGTGCAGCCATAAGTAAATAAATATTTTAATTTTTAATAAATAAATATCTCAAAGATAAATAAATTAAAAACCAAACCTGGGGAATCTGAAGCATAAAATCCAGGACCCAATGCTTCATGGTTAAAATGAAAGGCTCCATTAAATGATTGCTAAGGGCATTTGTAGCTCAAAATAGTCTATGAATATAAAGACTGATAAGGAAGATGATTAAGGAAAACTATGGCAAAATGTTTTGCAAAAAATACAAAGTTATAAAAATGGCAAATAAAACTCAAGCAAATATTTCCCCACAAAGTTAAGCTGTTTTTATTTAATTAAGTACGTGTCTATAGGGGCATCTACTATGCTCTGTGTCTTTTAAGTATCATATTCATCCAAAGGATGCTTTTGTCAAATCTGTGAGGCCACAAATCTATTTTATGGAAATGAATGATTCATAGGATGAATGAATTTAAGAGTCTTCATGTGAATGGAACACACTTGCCATAAGAAAGCAAGTTTTAAGACAAATAGAAACCACAGCTCCGGATGGCAGCCACCCTCCCTCCCCTTATTCATTTTAGATCCAGGAGCCCTGGAGACTGCATCATTCCTTGTTGTTTTTCTAGAACCTCAACAAACCCTCAGTAGTCCCTTTATTAAACTCTGTTAAGAATGTCATCAGTTTCCTATTGGGCCCCTGGCTGATACAGACATAATAATATTATCTGATAACAAAATAAGGATTAAATTGAAAAAAAATATATAAAACATTTATCCAAGTTCATAGTACGTGCTCAATGAATACTTATTATTGTTATTATTATTGGGTCTTATATTTTCCTATCTGTTCTGTCCTACTCGATTGAATAATTGCAGATCACCTGCTGATGATCAGTTTCTCCTCCAGGCTCTTAATTAGAAAATTTAATGTTTCTCATTGAAAGTGACATTTTTTGTGTCCCCTTAAAATCCCAAAGGACTTTAAAAAGAGAGAAAATTTCAAACAAAGTTATGTGGATGCCAAGTCTTTTCACAGTCGTTTCTCAGGGTTAATGGTAGTCTGAGAACAAATTGGGAAAGCTTCAAAGAGTTCAACACCAGTGGGACAGAAGTGTGGCTTCTAAATGCCTGGAGGTTTTTCCTAGCAGCAAATGTTTGGAGAAGCAAGCAAGATAAACGATTACAGCAGAAGATGCACTTATTTGGGTAACAGTTGGAAACTGTCTTGTCACACATCAGTACTAACATTTCTAACTCTAGAGATCTTATTGAGTGTATCATGAATTCCTGAAGTTTTTTAAAACAGAATGTGTCAAACAGTTAGGGCGTGAGAAGAAAGTATTTTTTTGCCATTGCCTCACTCCTCAATGTGTGTAATAATTTTCTATTTTCCTTCCTCCCCTCTCCCCCCACGGTAACTGCTTCAGTGAGCTTTTGAATCACAAAATACAGTAGACTGTACTCTGAACTACTCTGCCCTCAATAATATGACTTTTCTGAAAATCTTGCTGTCCTCAAAGGGATGGCTTTAGGTAACTTAAGAGCCTATAATGTCCTACAATGTGTCTTGTCTTTTTTTTTTTTTTTTCAAAGAAGAGCACTTTTTTAATCATTTGTTTCATATTCACGGTACAAGGAGAAATTGCGCAGAAAAACCAACTGAAACATCTATCTTAGCATGGGACCGGCTGACTCCCTGCTCCTCAGATTTAAAGACATTTCAAAGGCAAAGTCAGCACTCTTTCGAGTTACTTCCTTTCCGTTTGCTCCTGCCGGTCAACCGGCCTTGACTGGGCTGTACAACCATTCACTGTACGGTAGACCCCGATTCTCTTCAGCTTCAATTTCCCCTGGGTGCTCTGAAATGTAGTTATAGCTCTTTCTAAAAACACCAGTGTTCCCCTAGTTTAGAGGGGCTTGATTTATTTTCGTTTTCTGTCCAAAAATACAGTGGCGTTCCCACACCGGGAGTCGAACCCGGGCCGCCTGGGTGAAAACCAGGAATCCTAACCGCTAGACCATGTGGGAGACGACGAGTGCTTGCTCAAACCTAGACAAATTGAGTCTTCAGTCTCAGCTTCCTCCTGCCCCGCCTCTTGCGGCATCTGCTGACAGACCTGCTTCTGCGCATGCGGAGTTGCTTTACGGCCGGCGCCCTGTCTTCTGCGCCCTGAGAAGACGGCGGTTGAATCTCTCCTCTCCACGTTCGCGTCCTTTATGATCTCATCCCGCCTGCTGATTCTAGAGACCGCGTCTCCGCCTGTGTAGATTCTTGATTGATGAGTCATTATTCATAATTCCTCAGGAGAAGGCGGCAGAGTGCCAGAGGGCTGGCACTGCTTTGGGTGAAGACGTTGAAACCGCTTCCACAGAGGCCGACGTGTGCTGGACGCCGGGGCCCCTGCGAGGCACCCGCCCGTAGCGCCGCGGACGAGGCTCGGTGCTGCGCGCCCTCTGGCCCCGCTCGCCCGGGGAAGCGCTAGGGCTGTGTCCCCGGCACATGGGGGTCTGCCCTTCTCCCCTCTGCGCCGTGCAGGGCCACACGCACGCCCCGTCCCTTCACAGAAATTTCCCCTTTCCTCTCAAGATACAGGACACGGGGCTGCCTGGAACATTCCAGGTTCTGTTGACGCAATGGCAAAAAGCACTATTTGTGCCGTTGAAAGTGGGAGGTGGTGGATTGGGAACGTAGTTTATAAAACCGGAGAAAGTCCCTCGTTGAAAGCAGGCATGAAGGATGGAGGGTCCCCGCGGTTTCCTCGCCCGGTCTCGGCTGGAAGCAGCATCTCGCCGGGCGCAGTTTTTCTGCCTCCATGAACCCCAGGATGAGGAAGCCCGTGTGGGAGAGCTGCGCTCCTGGTGTTCTCGAGGCGGCTTCAACTACCCAGAAGTTGTTTGCACGAGCGCCCGACACTTTTGGAGCCCAATTTAAAGCTGGTTCTGGTTCTCGTTTACTTCCTCCTCATCCCCTACCTGCCAAAGGGTCTTAGAAGGTTCTCGCTCTCCCCTTCATTAAGGCTGCCTAAGGCTTCGCTTGTGACATTCGTCAGAGGGGAAATAGAAATGATTCTTAGATTTATTAACACGGAGGATGCTCCCTCAGAGGGAGTCAACATCCAACACCACTTAAGTGCAATGAAGCTCTGAAGGAAAACCACAACCTACTGACTGCAAACTATGTGTGTTAGATACGTTCAAGTCTGCTTGCTCATTTCATCATAGTATTCCTATGTGGTAGGTCTCATGCGCGTCTTTGGAGGTTCTTCCTGTACCAGTTTTTGCATCTTTGAACAATTTCACTTGTTTGTTTTGCAATCAGTGAGACAGCTGCCTTCCTCTGGCGGACATCTGCTTCGGAACAGTAAAGAAAACTCCATAACAAACCTCATCAACTACAGAATATCCCGCATCTGTGGTTCTCAATCTGAGGTTCGAGAGTTCACGTGTACCTTTCAGTTTTGTATTTCCACGTGATAATTCTTTTTGAAAAGTATCTTACCAGTTTTAAAGATAAAAGTTCCCCTAGTAACACGTAAGACAGGCACCATCCTTAGGATATAACCAAACTGTAACTTTCTCTGGTCTCTTAATATCCCCAATCTGAAATTTGTTCAGTTTTCCCCTTGTCATTGGATGAGAACTTGAGTAGTTTACCCGAAAGCCCTATGGTCACTTTATATTATTTTTATTTACTATTTTTATATTTATTTATATGACTGTTTCCCACATGTGAGATCTAGTTCGCTGACCAGGGAGCCAACCTGAGCCCTGGCTCGGGTAGAACAGCAATCTTAGCCCTGGACTAACAGGGAGGTTTCCCTATGGTCACGTTAAACAATAAAGCACAGTTTAGGACAATATACTATTTAGCAACTGTGTCCTCATTCTAGATAGTTCTTTCCCACTACCCCAGCTTGGGCATGACTTCAGGTTAGGAACAGTGATGAGCTGGATCAGGCTCCTGCCAGCTCACAAGATCATATTTTAGCTTCTCTTTCTAACCCTGTATTCCTGACATCACATTGGTAGATGGCCATAGTGGAGAGTATTTACACCACAGAAATAGGCAGATGCTCCAAGGCAGGGCTTATTACCTTGGAGAGCTAGTGTGCTGGTTCAAGAATAGCATGCTGGTTAAATGAACTCGGCAAGGGTCTGTTGTCCAGGAAAGAGGGTGTGTTCTATTTCTCTTTTCTTTCTTTGGCCTTCCTCCCATAGATGCTTCAAGGCCCTCCAAGATAGGAGTGTGTGGAGAGCAAGAGGAAGGGAGACTGAAACCTCCTACTGGACTGCTGCCACCAAAAGTCAGCTTCTTGCTTTCTGGGCCCAAACTCTTTTTTGCGTGGTTTTAGGGCTCTTTTCTCAGTGGTTCTCCAGGAGTTCACCAGAGGCTTCCTTGCTTGGACCCCATGAACAGTGTCTCCCAGAAGGCTGGCAGTGGCCTCCCTGTGTAGGTCTTAGACCAGTGGCACCAGAGCACCATTGCCTTTGTTTAACTGCAGATTCCCAGCCCCACCCAGAGCCCCCGAATGAGAACTTCTAGGAGCAGGGCCTGGGAGTCTGAATTTTAACAAGTACACCACCCCCGCTCCTACCAAATGACTCAGATGCCACTAGAGCTTGAGAAATCCTTACATGACCCTAAGTTCCCTTCGACCTCTAAAAGGCCATGACCCCTGAAGCACAATTTCCATCATTTCCTTTTCCTGCTGAAAAACCTGAGGGGGAGAAAAAAAGACTCGCTAGTTGCCATTTTTCTGTTGTTGTTTAGTTGCTAAGTCATGGCCAGCTCTTTGGGACCCTATGGACTGTAACCTGCCAGGCTGCTCTGTCCATGGAATTTCTCAGGCAGGAATACTGGAGTGGGTTGTCATTTGTCTTCAGGAGATCTTCCCAACTTCGGGGTCGAACTCGAGTCTCCTGCATTGGCCTGCAGATTCTTTACCACTGAACCACCACGGAAGGCCCAGTCCCCTGTTGAGTAAAATCTGTAAATTCCCTGGCCAAACCTTCCCAGCTTCCTATAACCCAGCCCTCACATAACCTGCTAACATTATCCTCCCATGCCTGTTCTTCAGCGATCACGTGCCGGTCACCCTGCTTTCTCTGTCCCACTTGCCCCTCATGATGTCCTGCCCTGGTCTCTGTGTTCCATTTCACTCTGCACCTTCCCTACTCATCTTCCCACATCTGATCCCAACTCCAAGGCCAGCTCAACCCCCTAAAGCCACCTCAGGGCTGTGGGTTCATTTCCTCTGAATCTCAAAGCACAGACCTCTAAAAACTGGCGACATAGGCTTATGCCTAGCCACCCTTATTATTTAAGTTATTTAATAGGAAAGTCCTTGAATAAAAATTAGTTTCCATAATCCCCCTGGGAACCCATTCCTGCAGTCACTCCTTTTGCCAAGTAGTCCTTCCTTTTATCTAACTTAAATACTTCCTGCTGTACTTCTGTGTGAAAGCGGCCTCATTTTAACCAACAGTATGAACAAAATGTTCCTGGGAGAAGGGAAAAAACACACATTTTTGAAGTTTAGCCAGACCAGTAAGTGAGCTGAATTTCTTTAGTTCCACACGCACACACACAAAAAAGCCTCCTTGTTGACAGAAGGAACCGCTATTCCTGTTCCCATGCATCTAAGGCTGACTCTCACTGGGCAGCTCTCCCATTTCATCCACCATTTGATACATTTGATCCTGGAAAAGAGCCCCAAATACATTCTACTTGCCGGGCATCTAGATTAACCAAAGCGGAGAGTGCAATTCAGGTCCCCTGGCTGCCAGTCATTTAGGAGCTCGGATGGTTTCCATTTCAGCAGGCCCAGGAGTCACCCTTTATAAGGGCATCGAAAATAAATGCCAATTAAGTTCCACTCTCCCAAGGAGAGCTCTGGCGGGCACAGACCCAGCCTAGGGCATTAAGTTAACCTCAAAGCTCTTTTGGGTAACAGCACCTGCCCCTGCTGACCATTCGGGGCGAGTTAATCTTCACGGCCTAACACTTGGTTCAGTTTCTAAAATTGGACTTGAACTCAGGAGGCCACTGGGATAACAGAGCTTCCTCGGGGCTTTTTTTAGGTTATATAACCCTGCCCTTCACCTCCACCCCAAGTCTAGTATCTCCTCCTCATGCTAGGACTCAGGACAAGTACCCTTGCACCCCCGAAACTCGGTTAGGTCTTGTTCTGTGGGCCCACCCCATCAGTCAGCGGGCTGGATGAGTTTCTCTGCCTCTCTCTCCAGGGTAGATGTTAAGCTCCTGGTGGCACAGTCTGGGTCTCACTCTGTTGTCTCCCCAGATTCTTGGCACAGTGCTTGGCAAGAAACAGCTCTCCCTCAGGCAGGTAAAAATACCTCCACAGCATGGTATCCTTCCTGCCACATCAGCCACACTCAGCAAATGTTTGCGTCGTCGCCTACCTGATTCATTCATTCATTTAGTAATCAATCCATCAGTCAATCCCAGCAGAATAGTCTTGGTTTCAACCCAGCACCCAGGGGGCAAAGCAACTGACTACAAGTTCTGCTGTGTACCAAGTTGCTTCAGTTGTATCGAACTCTTTGCAGCCCCGTGGACTGTAGCCGGCCAGGCTCCTCTGTCCATGGGATTCTCCAGGCAAGAATACTGGAATGGGCTGCCATGTCCTCCTCCAGGGGATCTTCCCAACTCAGGGATCGAACCTGCGTCTCTTACATATCCTGCATTGGCCGGCGGGATATATATATATATATATATTCAGATACTGATTAATTAAATTCTCACGTATGATAACTACTAATCTAAAAGTCACATGGCAATGATTAAAATGAAATAAGTCTTCCACATTCACAATCCAAACAAAATACACTGGTTAAGTATAATAAAGGCTGATGTGATAGCATCTCGTATGACAGTACTCCTTACCTAGATCTAGACTGACTCCTGTAACACCTTAAAACTTAGTTATCCACCATTAAAGATTGGTATGGCATGAGTTTTTATCCAGTTCATGGTACCAGACTATAAATAAATTCCATTCAATTAATATAAATGGATTCTGAAAAAAAAAAAGTCTATTATTGGAAACTTCCAAATACATGGTCCAAGTCAGTCACTGCTGTTTTATTCTATTTTTATTTTATTTTTTTATTTTCTTTCTTTTTTTGGGGGGGGCCACACTGCAGAGCAGTTGGGATCTTAGTTCCCCGATCAGGGATCCAACCCAAGCCCCCTGAACTAGAAATGCAGATTCGTAACCACTGAAACGCTGTGGAAGTCCCAGTCAGTGCCGCTTTAAAAGTGACAATTCGTGGACTGGAGTTCTCTATTGAGATATTTATCCAACTTGCCTGGGTCCAAATTCTGGCTTCTAAATGAACGGTCAGGGGGACCATAATTTGTAAACACCAAATCTTAAAAGTATAAAACTGCTCTGTTAATTTTGTAAATTCTGAGCCTTTGCTCTTGATTCTCTTTATCTCTCTGAAATCCTCCCTTGGGTACAAAAACCCATCCCTTCTGTGGAACTCAGTTAAGGACCAGAAAGGATACAAATAATAAAACCACTTCTCATTTACATCATGCTTCACAGGTTATAAATCAGCTCACAGACAATGAACGCCTGTGGCTCACAAGTTAAGGGTGAGCTATAATCAAACATCTGTGGTGTTCTATCCTAAAAGATATCGGTCATCAGCAGGGTGTGGGTCAGACACGGGAATTTACACAAGCTTTGTGACAAGGCCATAAAATCGTATGCAATCTGATAAAGTTGCAATGGGCTTATCTCCTTGGATCATCTGAATATGTTTCCTCCTGCCTCCACCTAATGTACCCCACAAAATCGGCCCATGCTGCCAAGCAATAATACAGGAGTTCCAAGTTAGCTGTCCTTGGCTGCTCCCTTCCCTGACCTAGAGAAAAATATTAAGTTCAAGGTAATGCTGGAGACTCCTGAGGCAATTGCCCAGCTGTCCCCAGGAAATGAATCATTCCCTCCTTCCACAACCTAACCTCTAGTCAAACAGGCTTTTAAAATCCCTGTGCTAGTTCTCTCTCTCTTCCGCTCAAAACTCAACATTCAAAAAACTAAGATCATGGCATTCAGTCCCATCACTTTATGGCAAATAGATGGGGAAACAATGGAAACAGTCACAGACTTTATTTTCTTGGGCTCCAAAGTCACTGCAGATGGTGACTGCAGCCATAAAAAGACACTTTCTCCTTAGAAGAAAAGCTATGACCAACCTAGACAGAGTATTAAAAAGCAGAGACATTACTTTGCAAACGAAGGTCCGTATAATCAAAGCTATGGTTTTTCCCGTAGTCATGTATGGATGTGAAAGTTGGGCCATAAAGAAGGCTGACAGCCAAAGAATTGATGCTTTTGAACTGTGGTGTTAGAGAAGACTCTTTAAGAGTCCCCTTGGACTGCAAGGAGATCAAACCAGTCAATCCTAAAAGAAATCAATCCTGAATATTCACTGGAAGATTGATGCTGAAGCTGAAGCTCCAGTACTTGGTCACCTGATGCAAAGAGCTGACTCATTAGAAAAGATCCTGATGCTGGGAAAGACAAAAGGCAGGAGGAAAAGGGACGACAGAGGATGAGATGGTTGGTTGGCATCACTGACTTAATGGACATCAGTTTGAGCAAGCTCCAGGAGAAGGAGAAGGATAGGGAAGCCTGGTGTGATGCAGTCCATGGGGTTGCGGAGTCGGACACAACTGAGCGACTGAACAACAGAACCGCTCTGTGATGCTGGGGCATCACTGTAGCCATGCTACCCTCTCCAGCGGGCTCCCTGTTTGGCTCTGCCAATAGCGGGCGTGAGAGGGAGACTGGGGAGCTGCTTCCAGTTTCTGAGGGTGACCACGGAAGAAGTGAAAGTGTTAGTTGCTCAGTGGTGTCCCACTCTTTCAACCCCATGGGCTGTAGCTCCTCTGTCCATGGGATTTCCCAGGCAAGAATGGGTAGCCATTCTACTGGAGTGGGTAGCCATTCCCTTCTCCAGGGGATCTTCCCAATCCAGGGATGGAATCTGGGTCTCCCACATTGCAGGCAGATTCCTTACCGTCTGAGCCACCAGGGAAGCCCCCATGACCATACTGTAACTCATCTTAGCAGCAACTGTGGGTTCCAGTAGCAGCAGTTGTTTCCAACGTTTCCAGAACCAACACACCACCACATGCCCTCCCTGCTCAGAGACACCAGCATTGATTGGCCAGCATGCCCTCAGTGGAGGAGGTGGGAGTGCCAGCTTCACAGTCTCCCTTTTAAGCTTTTGAAGAACCAGGACCAACAAAGCAGGATCTCCTCCAGCCCAGAGGCCTCAGACAGGGCACAGCACCAAGCTTCTAGGTTTCAAAAATCACAGCCTCTTCCTTGTATTAACCCAACACTAGGGATGATGGCTATTTCCTATAATTCTTACCTCTATGGCACCTGTGGCCTGTCTTTGCCTTTTTTCTTTCCTAATACCTGGCTAACCATTTTTTTATATTAAGTTCACTATTAAAGGCTTCCCTGATGACTCAGATGGTAAAGCGTCTGCCTGCAATGCGGGAGATCCAGGTTCAATCCCTGCATCGGGAAGATCACCTGGAGAAGGAAATGGCAACCCACTCAAGTACTCTTGCCTGGAAAATTCCATGGACGGTGGAGCCTGGTAGGCTACAGTCCATGGGGTTGCAAAGAGTCGGACACAACTGAGTGACTTCACTTTTTCTCACTTTCACTACTAAAATACCTGGTTTCTGTCTCCTGATGGACTCTGATGTGTGTGCTCAGTCACTTCAGTCATGTCCAACTCTTTGTGACCCCATGGACTGTAGCCTGCCAGGTTCCTCTGTCCATAGAACTTTCCAGGCAAGAATACTGGAGTAGGTTACCATTTCCTACTCCAGGGGATCTTCCTGAACCAGGGATCAAACCCACGTCTCTTGCATCTCTTGCACTGACAGATTCTTTTCCACTGTGCCACTTGGGAAGCCTGATGGACTCTGATACAAGTCCAATAAAGGAACTCATTCAGTCTGATTTCATGTCAACACGTCTTTAAGAACACAAATGCTGGTTGCTATCTTCCAAGAGGCCCTTATTTATCTCTGTTAATTCATGCTCCTTCAAGGCCAGGGACTGGCCCTCAGCTTGAAAGAATCAGAACTACGTCAGAAAATAAAAACAAATCAGTCCCTTTTATCACTTCCATGGGGAAAAGGACATCTGAGCCAGCATGACCACAAGTTAGCCTGGCCAGGTTTCATGGGTGTCGGAAACCCCCAAACTCCTGGATTGGAGAGAAAGGGCTTTCTGCTCATGGCAACAGTATAAGCAAGCGTCAGCATTGCCATTATTTTGTCAAGCCCCAGTTCTCACGAGGCACTGACAACAGAGCTAGGTGACACCTGTGCAAGCAGTGGGTTGAGTCAGAGGAACCCTGAGTTTAGGGAAGCTAGATATTTTTATAATGTGCAGTAAGCACGTCTGCCCCGTGCTTTAGAGAGACAACATCTCTTTTCAAGGCTGGTTGCTACTTAAAGATCCTTGAAAAAGAAAACACAAGAGGAGAACTGTCTCCCAACATTTATCTGAAGCTTGTGTGTGAACACAGAGCAAGGACAATTAGCTGGATAACTGAATTGCTTACATTTCCACACCAGTGATCTAGAATAGTTGCGTCTTTGAACCAGAGTTCCCCTTTCTTATTTAGTGCCATTAAGCCTCTCTGAATCTAGATTTTTATAAGTTGTTGATATTCAGTTGCCCAATCATGTCCAACTCTTTGCG
The DNA here is from genome assembly GCF_963930625.1 of Muntiacus reevesi. Taxonomy (NCBI): domain Eukaryota; kingdom Metazoa; phylum Chordata; class Mammalia; order Artiodactyla; family Cervidae; genus Muntiacus; species Muntiacus reevesi. Next base: position 13,927,905 of record NC_089259.1, read on the forward strand.
ACCTCATGGACTGCAGCATGCCAGGCCTCCCTGTCCCTCACCATCTCCTGAAGTTTGCCCAAATTCATGTCCATTGCATCAGTGATGCCATCCAGCCATCTTGTCCTCTGACGCCCTCTTCCCCTGCCCTCAATTTTTCCCAGCATCAGGGACTTTTCCAGTGAGTCAGCTGTTCGCATCAGATGACCAAAATACAGGAGTTTCAGCTTCTAAATTAAATTTTCTAAATTACAGGGTGTCAATCCCTTTTCTCATTGACATGGAAGTAATCTGAATATATAAATGTTAGTCAAGTCTTTTCTGTCCAGTAACTAAACCATCCTGTCCTTAGAAAGTGATCACACTTGTCCAGATGTTACCCATTATATGATTTAACTATATAGAGAGGACAGTCATTATTTGTAAGTAAAGTAGCCCTCACTTATTCCTGGGGGTTATGTTCCAAGATCCCCAGTGGACACCAGAAAGCATGGATAGTACCCAACCTTATAAATACTATGTTTTTTCCTATACACACATACCCATGATAAAGTTTAATTTATAAATTAGGGACAGTAAGACTAGCATCAATAACTAAATAGTAAAATATAACAACATACTGTAATAAAGGTTACATGAACTTGGCCTCTCTCTCATAGTATCTTATTGTACTGTACTTGCCCTCCTTTTTGTGATGATGTGAGGTTCCTGTCCTGGGCAGGACAAACTAGGACAGTGTGGGACTTCATGCTTCTCAGAGTAGTACACAACTTAAAACTTATGAAGTATTTATTTCTGGAATTTTCATTTAGTATTTTTGGACTGCATTTGACCACAGGTAACCGAAACCACAGAAAGTGGAAAAGGAGGGACTACGGTAGCTAGAAATCTCCTTACTCTCCCCTGGTACCACCCACCCTCAAAGACCACCTTAGAGATATAGTTTGAGCATGAAATTGCTTTCTGCTGTTTTTCCTTAATATAGAGCTAAGGAAATCTATCTTCTACCTATAGATATCTTTACAGTACACTTGGCTTTTAGAATCTTGTTGTTTAGTTGCTCAGTCATGTCCGACTCTTTTTGCGACAATATAGACTGTAGCCCCACAGGTTCCTTGGTCCATGGGATTCTCCACGCGAGAATATTGGAGTGGGTTGCCATTTCCTTAGAGGAAAGTAATGCCCTACATAGTAATAGACTAAGATTCTTGACCTCCTAGATCAATGTCAAGTGTGAGATCATAGCTGATGCCTGACATATATAGGAAGCTTTTGATAAATAGTAGTTGTACCGTCATGACTCTGGCAAATAACAGAAACCGAGTACATTGTGCAAAATAAAGAATTTGTTATAACAGGGTGTCTTCTAGAAACCCAAGGCAGGAATGCAGCATATTTTGAAATGCCCACCCTGCCTTTGCCTCTCTGTATAATGTAACCACATTCATTGTCATTCATTCAACTCCTACACACCACACACAGTATTTGCAGTTTGAACACAACAGGAAACACAAATGGATTTTTTTTTTTTAAATTTTTATAGTGTAAGTCCCAGAGCTTACAGTCTAGTGGACAGAGACAAATCAAATGATCACACAAGTAAATATAAAACCACAACTTTGGCAATTCTGAAAAAGGCAGGTACATGGTGTGAGTATGTTAAAAAGGAGGGCTTGACCTACTTGGGGAGGTCAGGGAAGGCTTTCCTGAGGAAGTGAGGGCTGAGCAGAGATCTAAGTCAAAGCCAGCAATAATAAGATGTTAGGAGAAAGGGAAGAATTTTCCAGGCATGGAGGGGAGTAAAGGTCTCCTGGCAGGAGGAAGCATGGCTGGAGCTCCATGGCTGGAGAGCAGAGAGATCAGGTGACCTGCCCAAGGTCACAATAAAACCAAGGTTAAAAATGGGGAATTAAGTCCAGAGCTACACATTCCATTCTACTACCAAGCCATCCTAGCCAACAAACATCACCTTCTTTCCACTCAGAACTTTCCATAGAGGGAGTTCCCTGGCAGTTCAGTGGTTATGACTGGCATGGGTTCGATCCCTGGTGGGGGAACTAAGATTCCACATCCTGGTCAAAAACCAAAAACCACAAAACTTTTCGTAGAGACAGAGGTTCATCAGTTAACGCTCGAGCCAAAGGATAAAAATGACCAAGTAGAACATGAGCTGAGAACCTTGCCATAGAACTCAATTTGTTGTTTCCTTGTTGAGTTTGACCAGTTGGGGACTGAGGAGCCTTGGGGATAGTCTGTTGTCAGTGGCACTCAGTGTGGTCCCTGGGCCACTAGCAGCAGCAGCTCCTGGGAACTTAATAGAACTGCAAATCCTCAGGACCCACCAAGGGGTTTCCCTGGTGGCTCAGATGGTAAAGAAACTGCCAGCAATGAGGGAGACCCGAGTTTGATCCCCAGGTTGGTAATATCCCTTGGAGAAGGGAATGGAAACCCACTCCAATATTCTTGCCTGGAGAATCCCATGGACAAAGGAGCCTGGCAGGCTACAGTCCATGGGGTTGCGAAGAGCTGGACATGACTGAGCGACTCACACACACACGGGACCCACCAAAGACCTCTGAGTCAGAAACTTCAGAGGTGGATCCAGCAATCTATATTGGAACAAGCAAGACATCCTGCAGGGGCTTCTAATACACAGAATGGTCTGCATGAGATGTTTTCAAACCTGTCCAATCATCCCAACCACCTGAGGAACTTGTTAAAATATCCCTGGGCTACATTCCCATATCTATAAAACCCAGGATCTCAGGGTGGGAACCTGTGTTCAGGTGTTCAGCCTGATGTAGGAGCCACTGGTTGACATCAAAGTAATTCAGCATCTGACATGGTGATCAATTAATCTTCATATGCCACTTTTCCTTGCTAGGTGACTGAGGGCAGTAAGTACCACAAACTCCACAAGCCAAACTCAGTGTGTAATTTGATTCGCATCTTCTATCTTCTCAGCTCTTTGATTCTAAAACAGTACCTTTCAGAGAGTTCTTCTTTTGATGCTTTTTGATGAATGTCTCCTTGTCTCAGTCTCATCATCATACTCACCAAAAACCACATGAGATCTAACAGGCGCTTACCAAATTCAAACACTGTTATTTTAGTTGTGGTCAGAAAACTATTTCTTGAAAATGTCCCCAACATTCCAAAATATTCAAAAGAAAAGTGCCCAGCCTTGTAACACAAATATGCATCTAAATCAGTTTTTTCCTTTTTCTGCTTCTGCAAGGAAATAGATTTCTATCATAGTGATTTGGCAGTGTTTTAAATAAACATGCAAATAAACATGGGAAGAATTGAGACAATGTCTAAAAACAAAAACTAGAAAATATTTCCAGAGTTGAAACCATAAATGTAACCCCAGATTTATTTTCAAGGAACAGAATTTTTAAGAATTTTCCTATCTTAAAATTCTTCCACATCCTGGGATTCATGCAGTTCATCTGCCAATAACATTGAATGGTTTACTGTAGATAATTTTACATGTCTCAGAAACTCTCAAGCAAGGTAATGATATATGACTTACTTCCCTAAAGATATAAGGCCAGTGAAAAGGGACAAAAAATGAGTGGTCACTGTAATGTAAAAAAAAAAAAAGGCCTCAACTATTGGTTATCTTCAGATTAGTGGTTAGGGGGAGTGATTTTTGATTGTGTAAAACCAGAATTTGTGAAGTGGCTACTGCTATCATTCCAATAAACAAGGAAGTTGGACTTCCCTAGTCCAGTGGTTAAGACTCCATGCTTCCACTGCAAGGGGCGTGGGTTTGATGCCTGGTCAGGGAACAAAGATCCTGCCTGCCATGCAGCCAAAGAAACCCCCTAAAAAACAAGGAAGAAATTTCAGTAGTTTTAAGAAAATGGAGAGAAGTACATAGGAAGGAAAAAAAGGGAGCCTTGATTAAGTAACTGTGCCTTTGAAGATATTAATTCAAATAAAGCCTGTAGTTTGGCTTTACAAATTAAAGCACAAAAATAAGCAGAAAAACATGCAGACACTGAACTGTAAATACTAAACCCAGGAAATGATGGCATTCCCTCCTAATAAACAGAAATAAAGTTGCCAGAAACTGGAATGTGGAAACCTTCATATAAGCGGTGAAAGATCCTGAAGCGAAGATGTCATAGTTTTTCCAGGATTTGTACAGACTTATGTAAGTCAGCCGGGTACAGAGGACCAATAGAAGAGACTTGCTCTTTTTTTTTATTATTAATTTTATTTATTTCTGGCTGCGCTGGGTCTTCGTTGCTGCACAGGCATTCTCTAGTTGTGGAACCTACTCTCTAGCTGTGGTGTGGAGGCTTCTCCTTATGGTGGCTTCTCTTGTTGCAGAGCACAAGCTCTAGGCGATCGGGCTTCAGGAGTTGCAACACACAGGCTCAGTAGCTGTGGCTCCCAGGCTCGAGAGCACAGGTTCAGTAGTTGGGGTGCAGGGGCTTAGATACTCTGTGGCAGGTGGGGTCTTGCCGAACCAGAGATAGAACCCGCGTCCCCTGCATTGGCAGGCAGATTTTGTATCCAGTGTAGCACCAGGGAAGTCCCACTTGATCTCTTTATGAGAAGACCCAGCAAGTGTTCCCAATGTCAGCCCCACCAGTGTGTTTCACAGGACACATTGCACTGTGAGCACAGTCTTGAGGCCTACAGCTCGAAAGAACAGAACTTCGAGTTGGGGTCTTTTGTCTGTACATCAGAGTATCTGTCTTCTTTATTGCTCCATTTAATCACACTTACTGATTTTCCCCTATTCCAATTTTAAGAAATAATCCTTCCTTTGCTAAGTCATTCCCAAGCTGCCTCCAGGTCTGCTAACAAGAGACTGTTTGGGAGCAAGTCTGCCCTCCAGAGCTCAGCTTCCATCAGAGGAAGTGGCTTCTCTTCTCCTGGCGACCTCTCAGTCCATTTCAGCCTTATATATCAGGCAGTCACCGGACAAAAGAAGTGAATGAGGCAACTTTCAAATGCTAATTCAGAGTGTGGGCTGTGGAAGTTAGAAAACCCTCAGGAGAAAAACTGCCCTGGCCTGTCCACCAGTCGGGGTCTCGCCTCCCCTCTCGCTGAGGACTCAACGACCACTAGCACCCAGCAGTGGGGAAGAGCTCCACAGGGCACCATCTTCACGCTTAAATTCAAACATCTGTCCTCCTCAGAATTTAACTCTCATTTTTTAATGGAAAAGAGGAAGGTGTTGGTAAATACAAGAAATAGGTTGAGCTTTTAAATACACCCCAAATATAGTTTTCCACTTCTCATACACAAAATGAGGTACAATGTGAAATATACAGGATGATCTCAACTATGTTATCATAAAAAGTTATAGAAGCTTATCTGATTGGATAGTTGATGATTTTAAGGAATTAATTTATAAATGATAGTTTGGTGTTTTGTTTTGTTTTTTTCAAGTCCCTATCTTCTACAGATGTATACTAAAATATACAGCGATAAAACAGTAAGATTCTTGAGCATAAGCTTCAAAATAACCTCCAGTGGGGTGGGGTGAGGTAAGGTGGGCTGGCGTGGCTAAGGTTTAAATGAAAATGACTGGCCACAGACAGATAAAGTGCTGAGGCTGCAGGATGGGTGGGAAGAAGGGTATCATTACATTACTCACTTTTTATACTTCACATACTTTTACATGTGCTTGAAATTTTCCAAAATAAAATGCTTTTTAAAAAAGCCACAGGGACTTCCCTGACTGTTCCATGGGTAAAACTCCATGCTTCCAATGCAGAGGGTGAGCGTTTGATCCTTGGTCCAGGAACTAATAAGATCCCATGTACCACATGGTGCGGCCAGTACGCAAAAATTACTTAAAAAAAAAAAAAAGGCCACAAAAAAGGAGAGAGAGAGAAAAAAATAAAACAAAGATACTTACCTAAAATACTGCAGAGCATAATGAAAAAAGAGATTCGGTTAAAAGTCTTTATTAAAACAATCGATTACTCTCTCCCTATGCTCCAAATTCCTTGAAATGATTATTTTTAAAAACAACTGAAGATTTACAACAGAGAAGGAATACAAGATAAAGGATGGTATCAGGAAACTAGAGGTTTTGAGAAACTCCTAAGTTCCTCAAAGTGGTTCTCAAAATGCACCCCCACCCCAAAGCTCGCCAGCACTACCTGAAACCTGTCGTAAGTGCAAATTCTCAGGCCACATCCCAACTCTTCTTAATTATAACCTTTGGGGGCAGAGCCCTGCAATCTGGTTTTAACAAGCCCCCCAAGTGATTCTGATGAACCAAAGTTTGAGAACCACTCTGAAGCTGACCAGGTTGACAAGAAACAAGAGGAAGGCCTCTGCCCAAACCAGCCCCGGAGACAACCACAGGAAAGGTAACGGTGAGTCCAGAGGTGCTCCAAGTCGAGCCAACAGATGACAGAAAGCCGGGGACTAGCTGCAACAGTTAAGTCCTAAACCTGCCCACCTCCAAAACCAAGGGTTGGTGGGAGTGGCAGGTAAGAGTTCTGCCCCGGAAAAAAGCTCCATCCTCAGATTAAAACTCTTGGTATTTTGGCAGGAATGGGAGTGATGCCAAGAGCCTAGATTTTTTGCCCACTCCCCCTCTATTCTAAAAAATCTGTGTGAACAAAGCTTCCTTTTCTCAGACAAGGTAAACATCTTCTGGAGCAAAGAAGGCTTTATACAAATCTGGGAAAAATCCATGCCAACCCATTAATCAAGAGAATCTCTTTCATATGTAAAAGTGACTCTTTCAACAATTAGCAGTAAAGATAATTGTTCAGTAAACTGAACAAACAGAACAACTGACAATCAAGGGGGAAGCAAATAATTCAAATAGAAAATAATATGAAAATTCTCACTGGTATCCTTAGAAATATAAGGGTATTACACCTATGAAAAAAGCAGCTAGAATAAGAAAGCAATCTTGAATATTTGAAAACAAATTACTAAATATTAAAAACAGAAAAGCTAAACGATTGTAGCATATCACAGCATATCATCAAGTAATTAAATATTGAATCCTCATTTCAATTCAAAAAAATGAATTGGGAATTCCCTGAAGAGGGAATTAGTGATTCGGAAGATAACATTTTGGGGGGGGTGGGGGGAAAAGGCTGTACCACACACAGCATGCAGGATCTTAATTTCCTGACTAGGGAATGAACCCTCGCCCCTGTGGTAGAAGCTCGGAGTCTTAACCACTGGACTACAAAGGAAGTCCTTGGAAGGTAACATCTGGAGAAATCTTTCAGAATAGAGCAAAAAGATCAAGACAAATTATATAAGTCCAGTGAAAGGATCAGGTCACGAAGTTCCATATTCACTTGGTAAGTCCAGGAAAACAAAAGAAAAAATGGAAAGAAAATAAATCATTTTAGAAATTGTCATTAGTCCAAGAATGGTACAATTCTTCAGAGTGAAAGGACCATCAGGTAAGCAGAATAAATGACATATATTATATCCCACATACCTGGGCATTACTGATGAAACTTTAGGACTCCAAGCATAAAAAGAAAACCCAAGGTTTTTCATGAAGGTGAAAATAAGTTTTTGCCAATAAAGATAGAATTGGACTGCTGCCTGACTTTTAAGAAGCAATACTGGATACTAGCAATCATGTGTTCAATTTTGAACCTAATACCCTAAACTCATTTTTTTTTAATTGAAACGAGGATTCAACATTTAATTACTTGATGATATGCTGCAATAAACCAAAAAAACTAACCCTGGGATAAAGGGAAAAACAGTGAGAAGGAAACAGGGAACTAATAGTTTTCTAAGTAATGATGCATAATGTCATGACACAAACACACACACACAAAGATAATAGAGATGAAATCTAAGAAAACTCACATCATTGCACCAGGAGAAGAGGATCCAGGTGCGGAAGTGAAAGAATGCTAAGGTAACTGACTTAATTGGGAAGTGAGTGAAAAATATGGCTACTGATTAATAAGTAAAGAGAAAAAAAGTAACCCCTAACAAAACAGCAATATATTGAATTAATTTCAAAGCACTAGGAGGAAAAACAAGGAGAAAAAACAACAATCAATCAAGCCAATAAAACAAGCACAAATCAAAACAAGCACAATATTCAGAAAATACAAAATACAATGGCAGGAACAGTCCAAACATTTCAACTGTTTCAATTAATATGAATGGATTAAATTTCCCAGAGACTCTTAGACTGAACTCCCCTAAACCTGTCTTGAAAATAGAAGCCCATGCAGAAAGTATTAAGGACAAAAAAGAATATCTCATAGTTGTAAAAGGCGCAACTCACCAACAGTCACATCACAGAGATGCTTTCACATCTCTGAAATCAATTCATTAAATGGACATCAAGAATGTAGAAGGTCTGACAATTAACAAGGTAAATCCAAAAAAGAAGAGGCAAGGCACCCTTCTCCCCTCAAAACTCAGAATATTTACAAATATTGACCATGCATTCCATAAAGTAGAAACCATACAGGTTACACTCTACCTGCTTGGGAATTGTAAACATACTTAAGCAATTCCTGGGTTAAATATAAAGGGAACTGAATCTGAAATTACCCCCGAGAAATAAACAACAGTCACCATAGCTTAACACTGTTGAACACAGCCAGGGCAGTACACAGTGGGGCATTTTCAGGCTTTACTACATTTAACAGAAAACAAGAAAGACTGAAAATAAAACTTTGCACAATATACCTTAGAGCAGTGATTGTCAAAGCCCCTGGAGACATGATGGTTCTTTGAAAATACACTAGGAGTCTGTGAATTCATTTATATATTTGAAACCTATGGAAATTGCATGCTAACCTGAGATAAAACTGCAGCCGAGTCAAAATTTGAATATTAAATCAGTTTGTAATATTGGTTACTTCTCTGTCCTGTTGAGATGAACTGGGTTAAGAGTCACATCCTTGAATAATGCAAGGTTTTATTCATTTTTCTTTTACTCCATTAAAGTATTATATGAACTGAATTAATGAACTAGTTGGTAATTTTCCAAAATATGGGGCTCTTTGGAGGAAGAGAGTAGAACAGAATCAAAAGGTCTATATGGTTGTTGCCAGGTTGGGAAACACTGACCTCAATATGACTGTTAATCTCAGGTCTGTGATGTCAGAGTGTCGTGTACCAGATGTTCCAGGATTCAGGACAGGATCTTTCAGACGTAGAGGAGCAAGAGGGGCAGAGGCTGCTATCAGCTCTCTTGTCCTACTTCTTGAAGTCAAGATTCGTGGATTTCAATAATCATGATGTCAAGTAAAATTAATTTTCCAACTACAAGAGACTGAATTTTAAAAATCTAGTTCCTTTGACTGAATGTCAAGAGAGGAGCTCTAAGAAATGCATTTAAGTCAGCTCTGATGTGATGGATGAACCTAATACAGAGTGAAATAAGTCAGAAAGAGAAAAACAAATATCATATATTAATGCATATATATGGAATCTAGAAAGGCAGTAGTGACGAACCTATTTGCAGGGCAGCACTGGAGACACATAGAAAAACCAGACATGGACACAGGTGGCAGAAGAGGGAGGAGAGGGTGGGACGGACGGAGAGAGCAGCATGGAAACATACCCGCTACCACATGTAAAAGAGTCAGTGGGAATTTGTTGTATGACTCAGGGAACCCAAACCCGGGCTCTGTAACAACTTAGAGGAGTGCGATGGGATGGGAGGTGGGAGGGAGGCTTATGAAAGAAGGGACATATGTATACCTGTGGCTAATTCATGTTGATAATATGGCAGAAACCAACACAATACTGTGAAGGAATTATTCTTCAATTAAAAATAAATACATTTTAAAAAAAGAGTAGAGCTCTAGCACTAGCTAGCACAAATGACTAGAACATAAAAGACCAGAACCTCTGGCATTATAGGAGATAAAAAGACCTTAGTAGCTGTTATTTATTTAAAACATATTTTAAAGGTTCAATTACTACCTTTATAAGCAAATTTTAATTCTTTAAAACTCATGTAATATTTCACAGATTACTATTTATACCATAAAAAATTAACTTAACCTCATCAAGTACTATACTTTACATACTTTTTCACAGGAAAAAATTTTTAAATGTCCAATTCTGAACCATACCAAAAAGAAGCACTTCTACTGAATTGGAACATAAACAGAAGCCATATATCTATAATATTTCAAATGATAAATACCTGAGCTGCCAATAGGTGAATGTCAACATGTCTTTTGAAATAAACAGCAGAAATTTAAATTTCAGGATGTTCTCATTGTTTTAATTTGCTCTGGTTTATTTTAAAATACCCTCCCTTTGCAGGGGTTAAAGAGACTCTTCCTCTCTCATTTATTAAAAACAAAATGACTATTTCTCTCCCCAACCTACAGCTCTCCTCAGCTGAATTAAAAAAACTTTTAAGTTTTTTCCCTTACCACTAAACCAGCATCTTCAATTCTTATCTGGCCCAAGAGTAGACTTCCTTATACAACAGCAATAAATACAAAGTAGAATTCTGCTAGCAAATATTACATTTGATCCCAACAATATAGACAGTCTTAAAAATCAATTAGGTATTTATTTGTATAGCGTCAAAGACTCGAAAATCCTATATAATAGCCCATGAGGCTTACAATTTAATTACTAATCCAGTTGAAAAAAGAAGAATTTTCACCCACAAACTTGAGGTTGTTACTATTTTACATGCTTCAGACATGTGTGCTAAAACACCAGATACCTATTCATCTTTAGTTTTCACAGTAGTAGTATTAAGTCCAAAAAAGTCTTTTTTGATGATGTACCGAACACACTGCAAAATCACATTTCTTTCATGTCGAATGTCCGGAGCTAACAGCTAAAAAATAATAAATAAAAATATTAGATTTTAAATAAAATACATCCAAGAAGCACCATCTAAGATATTCTATGTGCCTTCTCTATATGAAGAACACAGAATAATAAAGATTTGTATTATATTTACTAATTATTTCACTAAAAAACAATGCAAGAATATCTCCTTTTAACCAAAACTATTGAGATTTAAACACTAGTATTCAAGGTCCTCTCCAGGAGTATCAAGGAAGGGACGGGAAAATTAGGTTCAGAAGTTTACAATTTTTTACATCTAAAAACCACATTAAACAGGATTCTCCCAAACTGAAATCGATAAACAATATAGAAACTGGTATGCAGCTATAGTAAATATAGTAATAAACTAGCAGTAAATAATCCCCACATTCCTGGTCTTTCAGAATTTCCCACTTTTGTGCTTACTGTAACTGGAAGAAAGCTGAAAATCCCTGCTATCTAGAATACATAACCAAGGAATCACATGTGATTTGCCAAGAAGAATAATGTAACTACTCATTTTATTTCTGATGTCAATGTAGTTCAGAAACACCCACACATGAACTTTCAGAAGGAAGACATTTTAAAAATGAAGTTTCCAAAGAAAACATTTTAAGAAGGAAGTTTCCTTTACATAGCACCACAATTTACGAGAGTACATTTCAGACCAATTTTATTAAGAAGCGACTGTGTCCACATGTGACAGGCCATAGTCTGTAGTGACAGAACACTTGAGCCGAAGCACAAGCAGTTCTCTAACCAGGCAAAAATCAGACTGCACAGAACGTCACCAGGTAGTGATTCCACAATTCCACTAAACATTTCAGAGTATCTCTATCACTCTTAGACATGAAAGTCTTAGATCTCTGAACAGCTTCATGTCCATTACTTAGAATCAAAAGAGGCATTGTTTCTCTATAATTTAAAGAACAATCATAAGTTTTTGAGCACATCACACTGAGAATAAAGTCAACAATGCACAAAATAAACACACAAAAACCTTTTTCTCCCTTTAGCCTGCACTGTATTTAGCTGTGCTTTCAAGGAAAAATTTTCAAAGGTCAGTACACTTCGATACTTTACTACCTACCTAGCCTAGGTTCTTTTATTTTAAGCAGTTTTGAGAACTGTTAATTATCCCACACTTACTGAGTATCATCTGTATTCCCAAGGCAGTTTCAGAACGAAGGTACACAGATGACCCTTCAAGGAGCATGTGTCTCTGGCAACCTTAAAACACACACGGACGGACACACACGCACACACACGCCCAGCAGCTCTATTCTCAGGACACGAGAACACACAGACCGCTTACCATTTCCAGGAGATACGGATGGTGTGTTCTTGGTTCAAATAATGTTCGGTAGTTGAGATCCTTTCTCTTCCTCTTAGGATTTGCGTTTTTAAAGCTTCTCCTTCGGCTCTCACACTTGGCTTCTGAGGACTTTTTAACAGCTGCGTTAGCATCTTGACTTGGTTTCTCAGGAGCACTGCTGTGAAGAACCTGGTCTTCTGCCAGAATGTCTGCTTCAGTCTTGATGGGAGCTTCTACACATGATGAAAAATAAACATGAAAATAACAAAGTAACACACAGGTAAAACTTCCAAAAATAACCAATAAAAACACCCCCCACAATAATCTCCTTCCCCAGCCCTAACAGCTACTTAATTAAAACTGAGCATGTACAGTCTATTACAGGGTTTTTCAAATTGGGAATTATAACTGCCAATAACTGAGATTACTGCAAAGAGCTATGGAAAATGATCCCTACGAAAGAAGTAATACCAGATGGAAACTTGGATCTACACAAAGGAATGAAGAGCGCCAGAGACAGTCAACATGTGGATAAATACAAAAGACCTTTTTCATTTGAAAAAATTTTGTAAAGATAATTGACAATTGAAAGCAAAAATGCGTAACAACAATGTATGTGGGGATTATTAGCATCCACAGAACTAAAACCTGAGAGAATAGCGCAAAGGAAGGGAAGGGGAAAATCTAAGTATGTTGCTGTAAAATTCTTAAATTACAGGAACACCTCGTTGTACTGTGCTTTGATTTAATGGTCTTCAGAGACACAGCATTTTGTACAAATGGAAGGTTTGTGGCAACAATGACCAAGTCTGTTAGCACCATTTTTCCAACACTGTTGGTTCACTTCGTGTCTCTGCATCACATTCTGATGATTTTTGCTCAATGTCTCAGACTTTCACTGCTATTGTATGTTACGGTCATGTGTAATCTTTGATACTACTATTATAACTGTGTTGGGTCACCATGAACCATGTCCATATAAGACAACCAATTAACAATGTTATGTTCTGACTGCTCCACCTTCCTGCCATTCTCCTCTCTCTCTCCTCCTCCTCAGGCCTCCCTATTCCCTGAGACATCATACTGAAATTAGTATACGGTTAATAACCATACTAATGGTTAATAACCACAGGCTTCCTCAGTGGGTCAGCTGTAAAGAATCCACCTGAAATGCAGCAGGAGCTCCAGGAGACGCGGGTTCGACCCCTGGGTCGGGAAGATCCCCTTGAGTAGCAAATGGCAACCCACACACATTTGCTTGCCTGTGAAATCCTATGGAGAGAGAAGCCTAGCGGGCTATAGTCCATGGGGTCCCAAAGTAGGACATGACTTAGCGACTAAAACAAAAACAACAGAGATGCTATTTCACGGTTCAGAGAAGGCTCACTTTATTTCCTTGTTTTATGTATTGCAAAGTCCTGCTGTGTCAATGTCCTATCCCATCCTATAGCCCAGTAACACTGCAAGTTAGAAATCTGCCAGTGACCTGGATGGCTTAATAAAAGTGAAGCCAAATTACATAAAATAATTCTTAAGGCTCAGGAATGTGAAACAAGGACTTTTCCCTGAAAGCAGGACATTTTAGACAATCAGTCAAACTGAATTCATACAAAGGCAAAACAGCAGCTATGCACCATCTATTGCCACACAAAGAAAGATGTAATGGAAGGCAATACAGTTGGCTTCTTTAGACCTAAGCTTTACGTCAGCTTTGCCACATACTAGTTTTGCCAGTGTATCCTCTTGAAGCTTCAGTGTCTATAAAATAAAAGGCTGAAACCCTTCGGGCCTGGTGGGCTGGGAAGACCCAGAGGAATCGGGTGGAGAGGGAGGTGGGATGGGGGACCGGGATGGGGAATACGTGTAACTCTATGGCTGATTCATATCAATGTATGACAAAACCCATTGAAAAATAAAAAATAAAAAAATAAAATAAAATAAATAAAAGGCTGAAACCTTGATCCCTTCCAGTTTCCTCTCTGCCTTCTCAAAGTGGCAGCCTCAAAAGGAAGACATGAGTATAAAACTATTAAATATCTTATCTTAGGAATGAGACAGGAAAGCATTTGTAGAGCTGTTTTTATGGGATTCAGTAATCTGGTAACAGGTTTCTTTGCTATCACCTGTCATAAATACACAAGATAAGCAGGAAACGTAATATGTGTTTAAAGAATAACTTCATCTTCATATCAGTGTACTGGAAACAAGAGTAAGGAACTAAATACTGTTTTTCTTAAAATTCAAAAAAAAAAAAAAGAAGAAGAGGCAATCATCTGTAAAGGACTCCTCTGATAAAGCCAAAGTAGATTATATTTCAAAATTCAAGTAGCCTTTAACCAGTTACCATAGTAAAGTTTGGCCTTTCAAGAACAGGGGAAAAAAAACTCCTGTGTTATAGATACCCAGATCTAAACCTTACCTTTCATATTAAAGCCCAACTCTTCCTTCTTCAGTATCTTCCAACTAATAAACATTGATTTTCTCTAGCTTAGTCAACATTAAAAGTCCTGCCATCTTCATCCAATTACATTTAAATCTCCCTTTCATCCTACATTTTCACTTTGAAGACCCTCTATTTCTGTCTTCAGTAGAGGTCCTACCATGATGACGCGTCTGAGACATGCACTCAGCATTCTCTCGTGGCTGGTGAAGCCCAGATATAATGACCACGCAGAGCCAGGTTCAGAGGTGCAACAGGACGCACGGTCATTCACTAAACAAACGCAGGGTTACTGACGTGAACCTTGGCTTGAGCTGCCCAAACTGCCAAGCCTGTTTGTAGCCCTTTTAGGAGGCCCTAAAAGAGACACTAGATATTGAGTTGGTTTATCACCATCGCTTTTTTTTGGGGGGAGGGGGAGTTTGTCATCATCTTTTAATATTAAAACATGTATCCTGAATAACGTTAACTTCTCAGAACCACTATCAAAAGGATTCCATGTCTCCCAACCTTAAAAATACACAGGCTAATGCAACACAAGCATATATGATTCCTGTGTTCTCAATGAGGCAGTTTAGGTAAATGTGCTCTATAAGAAGCAATGCCCCATATACAGGTAAGGAATTGTACCATCCTCTTTGTCATAAAGGACCTCCCACCGGCTTAAAAAGGTGCGAAACATGTTAAGACAAGGATTCTTGAGAGTGGGAAGAAGTAACTAACTTCCTTTGCTTTATCTGTTAGAATTTTCTCTGATTCATTAGTGGATATTCTCTCTTCCCTCCCTCTTCTCTCATTATGTTGTTTTTGCCCCTCTCTCCTAGAGGAGCAACACAGTTCTCCATCTCTCCCACTTACCTCCATCCCATGCTAACTCCTGAATCAAATGAGAAAGGAATTTGAGGCTTAACTAAAGAACGTGCACGACACATCTCGTCCCCAGATACACACACGTGAAAGGATGCTACTGACGCACAGTGGACACCAAAGGCAGGAGCGGGAGGACACACGCCCAACTGTCAGCGCCCGAAGCCAAGGCTTACCTTCTGGCTCGCTCTCTGACCCCGAGAGGCTGCCGTAGCTGCTCATCAGGGAGCACAGCGCCGGGGTCACCTCCTTGGGGATGACAGCACTCTGCGGTCTCTCCTCTTTGTCAGATTCTGAAATAGGGAGCACCGAGAATGAAGCTGTGTACCAAAAACACCTACCTGCATAAACAAGGAAGCTGACAGCCCCCCACTCCCTCATGTGCTAGTGAAAAGAAAGCCCTTTCTGATCACTTCCTCAACCTTCCTGAAAAAGAAATCCAGGAGACTTGAAAACTTTCCCCTTGGTTTAAATCTTTACAGTCAGAGAAGCTATCTGCCCCAAAGAGAAAACAGAGGGGCAAATGGAGCTGTACGCAACTCAAGTCTCTTACCAAGCTCACTGGTATGGAGCCTGGGTCTTCTCTAAATGAATGAGACAGTCTTTGTCATTAATTACTTTATTTTATGCTATTAATTAATTTTATTACAGTACCAGGAAGGCCATAAATGTATTTAACATCACTGGACTAGGATCATGGACTCTGAAAATCAGATTTGGAGTAAATAAAATATAAATGGCCACTCTTTTTAAGACTGGTTTAGAGGGTACAAGTAGTATTTCAACCTTTCTACAGTTAAAGGCACAAACATACACTTCATTGAATCTGGCCTAAATTTTTATTATTTAGAATTTCTAAGAACTTAAGTAAACAAGCCAAGTATGAGAATTTAGCGAGTACTAAGAGACTGCCAAAGGTAGAGTGTTTGATCAGAGCCCAGCAAGTTTAGTTGTAGCCCCAGGACACCACCTATTGCATTTATTTTTGGCAGCTCTGAAAGTGTATTACATTTATTCTGAACAAGTCAGTAGTGCCTGACGGAAGAATGAAGACAATAACTTGCCTGTGTAATGAACCAGCTCAACCCACAACCAATATGAAATGTTTCAAGACAGTACTGAACATTCACCAAGTCAGTCTAAGGGAAACCGAAGCATGCCAGTAGGAAAAAGGAGTGAAATTTTATGTGAGTATGGAACTACCACCTTCTGGCAGATGAAGTTAAATCCTCTGTCTCCACCAATCCACACTGCCCAGTACCCACTCCAAAAACTGCTCCTTGTCCATTTTGAGCTAACTTATTATCTTTTCTCCTGAATTAAAAAAGGGGAATTGAAAATATGCAGTTTTATTTATAAATTACTAGTGGATAAAACAGAATCTGCAACAATATTAGTGTGGAGACTGTTCATCTCATTGTTTAAATGATGATATGCCAAAATGTAGACACACCAGAAAGTACAATACAGATGACTATGTAATGCTCTTTAAAAGCATGAGCACATTTAACCCTTTTGAAGTATCACCTTCACTATTAAGTAAAGGTGATAAAACCAAAATTCAAGAGAATCTGAACTGGATGATCCCTTAGGTAACACAACTAGACAACAGCTGGGTCAAATTTAAATCCTGGCTACCTGACCCTAAATCCCAAGTATCAAGTAGTGGGCTAGAATATCTCCTACAGATACATAAAGTCTTCTGATAATTAAGTCACCCTACCAAACCCTCTCTATGATCAAGAATAACACTAAGAAATATCTTTCAGCTACAGCCCATTTCTCTGCTTCCTTTTACAGCAAAACCCCAACTACTTATATAACTCACCAGGGAAGTCACCTGGGCCTGAAATTTCCTACAACTATCTGACCCTCTAGAATCTACTTCAATCTGTCTTTCAGGCCCACCACACCAGCGAACTTTTTCTTCCAAGTTCACCGGATTCTTATGTGTTGCCAAGTCTAGAGGTCACCTGTTGGTGTTCATCTTATCTAACCTAGTGACAACATCTGACAGTACAACCGACTCTTGAACAACACAGGCTTGAAGTTCATAGGTCCACTCACAAACAAGTATTTTTCAATATTAAATACTACTGAAACCAACCTGCGATTAGCTGAATCCACGGATTCAGGGCGGTGGATGCAGAACCACATCACATGAAAGGCAAACTACGGGTTAGACTCGAGTTTTCAAGCACGTGGAGGGTGGACACACCTAACCTCTGCAACTGTCCAAGGTGAGCGGGAGACCTTCCTGTGACTTCCAGAGCCCTTTCACTTGGCTCTCCTTTCCCAGCCTCCCTACTAATTTCTCCTCATTGACCAACTTCAAAGTTCCTGAATGTCCCTGGGTTCAGTCCTCAGCAACCTTTCCCTCTGTGCCTCTTTCTCCTCTTATGATCTCACTGTACCTCAAATTTTAAAGTATTAGAGGCCAATAAATCACAACTGTATACCTTGTTTCCCCCTAAACCCCAGAAACCAAACCAGCATCTGAAAGGTTAGCACGCACCAAAACAAAAAACACTTGATTTCTCCTCCAAACATGCCTGCCAGTTAGCCTCCATCTCAGTAAATGCCAGCTCTTTTCAATGGTTATACCAAAACCTAGCAATCATCCTGACTCTTCTCTTTCTCACATACCATATCCAAACTGGCAACAAATACTGCCAGCTCTGTTTTGAACATATATACAGAATCATACTCATTACTTCACTCCTACAACTGCAGTCCAAGTCAACATGTCTTACCCAGACAGTTCTAGCATCCTCCTAAAAGAACAGCCTGATATGATCTGCCTACCTCTGCAGTCCACTCGCCACTTTAACACATCACATCACCTCTCTGCTCAACCTCAGAGTCAAGTCCCAAGTCCCTTCCTGCCTTAGACAAGACCCAGTTTGAGCTGGTCCTTCACCACTTTCTTCCTGGCTTACTCCACCACAATCCTGTTCTTCCCCCAGTACACCAGCAAGCTCTCCCCGTGGCGTGTTTGCACTTGTTGCTTTCTTTGCTTGGAAAACCCTCACGTCTCAGCCCCTAATTTCACTCAGATTTCTTAGTATCCCCTTATCAGATGTGCCTTCGCTAATTATACTAAACAGCACACTCCTTTCTCCAACTGCCACTCTCAGTCCTTTTCCTTGACTTTACTCATCCTCATGAAGGATATCAACCCATATTTATTTACTGTAGCTTCCCCAAGCAGAACATAAGGTTCAGGAGAGAAGGGGTTTGGCTTTGTTCAGTATACTGTATCCTCTGAGCCTAGAACAGTACATAAATGCTCAACAAATATTTGAAGAACAAACTGTTGCATGAATGAGTTAAATAAGGACAGGTTCAAAACGGGTAACTAGAACAGAATGACTGAACTATGCCGAGGTGGGGCCATAACAGAAACCTGGCTTTATCTGGATTCAAAGACTATTTCTTTTTTTCAATAAAATGATTCTATTTTTCTTAAAAAATCACATATATGAATCTTAAGAAAAATACTGAGGGATATAAAACATGAGCAGTGGCTGTCTCCATAAGTTAAGGAAGTATATTGCTTTTTATTTTATGCTTTTCCGTTTTTTCCCCCTATTTTTTGCATCATTTTTATAATCAAGAAATGAATTATAAAGAACACAGGAAAATGAAACCTGGAGGCAAGAATTTCCTCACAATTCAAGAAGTGGACTGCATAGCTTTAATTGGCCTACATATCAACCCTTCTTCCTGCCTTCTTTTCTAGACTTTATATTTTGAATCCATTTTAGATTTACACAAGTGTTGCAAAGCTAGTGCCAAGATTTTCCATAAACCCTTCACCTAGCTTCCCCTAATGCTAACATCTCACATACCTACAGTGCATTTACCACAGCTAACAAATGAACACTGGGAGAATACCACCACCTAAGCTACAGACCGCGCTGCAACTTCACCAGTCCCCACTGCCGTCCCTCCTCCGCTCCAGGAGTCCCTCCTCCGCAGCGCATCGCTCAGCCTCCGGGCGCCTCATCTGCGCCCTCCCTCATCTGCGCCAGCCCGCGACAATCTTCAGGATTTCCCCGCCTTTCACCAACTTGACTGTTTTAAGACTGCTGGTCAATTACTGCAGAAGATCCCTTAGCTGGGTCTGATGTTTTCCGATGGTCAGACCGAGGTTATGGATTTTAGGCAGTGTCCTTCTCATCGTGTATCGGGGGGGGACACATCAACCCGACTTATTACTGGTGATGTCAGCCGTGACCACTTATGGGTCTCCACCATAAAGTTACTATTCTTCTCTTTCCTTACTCTATTTCTAGAAACAAGTCACTAAGTCCAGCCCACATTCAAGGGGAAGGAAATGAAGCTCTATCTCTTGGAATAAGGAATAGCAAAGAATTTTAGACGGATGTTAAAACCACAACCTGGGTGGTTGGTGTACTCATTACTAGGAGTGCCCTACAGCTCACTATACGTAACTGCCTTCCTAAGGATAAGAGCTAGGAGTTCACACAAATGAGCAGCTCTTTTCTTATTTCATTACCTTCAGTTATGTTCTGGGGACACACCACATATGACTCTGGCTCATGTGAAGGAAGCTTCTCTAAACAAGGTAAAACTGATAAACTGGAGAGTTGAGATGCTGAGAATATTTAGGGTAGGTGGAAAAAAAAGGGTACACGTGGTTTCCTGGAGCTATACTTGGGGAGTGGAAAGTTGAAAAAGCAATGCTCTAAACATAGATTTGCAAAGTGTAAAAGTCCAGAAGAAATCCCAAGTAAAGGATAACAGGAATTTAAAATGGAACCTTTCCTACAAAATCAAGCAACCATAATTTGATTGTTGGTATTCTGATTTCCTCAAAGAACAACATCACTAATATATAGCTTACTTTTAGGATTTCTGTATTCAAGCCTTACATGTTCATCTCTGACCTTCACAAAAGTAAGGGTTTCAACATTAAGCCACAACAAAATGACTTGATATATCTCACTCAACTGCTCCTAGGAACCTGACTGAATGTTTTCTATTATGAGGATGAAAGGTATTTAACTACTGTTTCTCAAGCCTAAAGTGTTCTCTTGAAGATCTAGACACAGGCCTAAATACAGGCAAGATACAGTCATCTTTTCGTTAGTGCTTCACCGGACTAGCACACACTGAAACACTTCTTTAAAAAATGGGTAAATAGAATTACCCAACCAGAGCTAACAATACGAAGGCAAAGACTATTCAACACTACAGAACCCTTCAAATGTTCATTTAGAAAGTTGCATAAAGCGAAGAACTACGTAATTTTAAGTTAGTTAATGTTTGTAACAGTAGTCTTCATATTTGTGTTTCAAGTATTTTAATGACGTGGAAGTTTCTATTTAGGCACAGATTGTATTTCATCATCAAGGTCACAAGCTGTAAGCTTGAATAAGTATGTGGGCACTCTCCAACATTTTTTGAAAGGAAAAAAAAACACAAATCAGTGCCCAAGAGTAAACTGAGCCCTGGCCCCGAATGTCTCCTGCCCTTTCCTCGCTATTAGCAAGGATAAGAAGATGCTTTTTTAAAACTCTCTTCCACATCTCAACTATCCTAGACCCATACAATATAGATTTGCTTTTTGGGGCCAGATTCAGACTTCACATTTGGAGGTAGTGCAGTGTACTAGGAGTAAGACTCCTAACTCTGACTCTGTCACTAACTAGCGGCATGACTAAGGTAAATGACTCTAAGTTCCTCGGTTCAAAAACGGAAGCAGCAACTGCACGTACATGAAAGACTGTTATGAAGCAAAGAGCTACCATACACAAAGCACTCAGAGCAAAGTCAAGTACCTTACTTAATAAGTGTTAGTTGGTGTTAAAATATGTATTACTACTATTCCTACTGAATTTTATCTTGTCATTCTTAGCCCAGCATTTCCTTATGCCAAGATCTTTCTCCATCCTGATTTAGTCAATGAAGCAGTCCCCCCTCCATTTCTTCCCATCCTTTAAGTTCAATAATCGGCTGTGCGATTATCATAGAAGCCACCTTCCCCCAAGCTGAGCAGGGCCTGCTGGCAAACCTACAACAATCCCTCATCAGTCCACTCACTGGTAACACGCCTTTGCAGAAGAAGCAGCACTAGGAACTAGATAAAGCCTCACACCTTGTTACTGGAAGGAAAGATGGTAAAATATTTACATTGATGTTTTCATTTTTCAGAAGAGAAATGAAACCTTAGAGGCTGATTGATATCTTTCTGTGACAGCAACATTTCTGTCCTTTAACTTTTCAACTTGTAAGCAAGAGTAACCTTATCTCCCAAATTCTAGGGGGAACTCAAGAATAAATAATAAACATATAAATATATTCTATGCTGTGAGGAAGAACCGTCTTATTTAATATACTGAATTAATGTTATTTATCCAAAGAGACCAGTTTCATGCTGAGCAGCATAAATACTGGCTTCCCTTGGAATACTGCTTTCTAGGTGGGAAAATTCATCTAATGGTGTAAATCTGAATTCACAGCATCAATACATTCAAAACGGTCTTAAGATATTTTTAAAGATTATATGATACTATGCAAATTACCCAATAAATATAACCTTTCTCCCACATTCTGCCTGCTTCATGCATTCATTCCCAAGATTCAAAAAAAGTTTCTTAAAGTGACATTTTAAATAAGACACTCCTATTAGGAACAAAAGCATCATTCTACTTTTTTACATTTTTACCATTAAACTCTCCATAAACAAGGATGTGAAGAATGAATTTCTGCATCATTGTCTATACTCTTAAAAACATGGTGTTTTCCTTTGTAGCTTACCAGAATCAGTGTTTACCAAAACACCGAGGGGGTCTGAATTTGCCTCAGGTGGACTTTCAGGCTTCAAATCACACAAATGATTGCCTGACCCAGTAGCTGTTCTCTGTTCAGAATGGCCATTTTTCCATTTGTGATGTTTGCCAGGACTTTGGATTTTTGCCATCTGTGAATGTCTGGTCATCCCCTTCATCTTGCTGCAATAAGAAAAATGCAATTCTTAATATAAAAGGCACTGACCTTTCAAGAAAAATTTGAAAAAGATTACTAAATGCAAAAGAAACTTAGCTGTCAAATCAATTACTTGTCACCTACTACACTAAAGAGATCAGAAAAAAATAAACTCAATGGCTTCCAAAGACAGAACGTTAAATGAAAACACACAATATATCATACTTGATCAATTCCAAATTGCCCATTTCCTTCCATAATTGAATCCCTCTAAATTGGGCTATGTTGTACAATCAACAGCAAGTGAGTTTAACTGGCAGCATTCTTTCATTCCTATCATACATAAGATAAAATGGTCCTCGGGGCTTCCCAGGTGACCCGAGTGGTAAAGAACCCGCCTGTCAGAGCAGGTGCGGGTTCCAACCCTGGATTTGGAAGATCCCCTGGAGGAGGACAGGGCAACCCACTCCAGTATTCTTGTCTGGAGAATTCCATAGACAGAGGAGCCTGGCAGGCTACAGTCCACAGGGTTGCAATGAGTTGGACAAGACTGAAGCGACACAGCACACAAAATACTCCTTAGACTTTACAAAGTGTGTTAACTCTTATCTACTTAATTTTAAGGAGCCTTAAAGTTTCTGACGATTTTACAAACATGCTACCTTGTTTCTTGTTTGAGCTTCATGATAACGCCTTGAAACCGACTAGACAGGTATTGGGTTGGCAAAAGGGTTCTGGTTTTTCCAGAATGTTTTTCAGAATCTTACGGAAAAACCCAAACAAACATTTTGGCCAACTCAATTATTATTCTCTTCGTGTTACAGGGGGATAAACTTAAAGATCATAGACCAAGCACAATTTCACAGCTAGCTCAAATCAAGTGCCCTCTCAAACCACCTTAATTACTATACTTAAGAGGAAAACAAATAATTATGTGAGCACATGCTTATGGAAACTATGCACAGGAAAAAAAAAAAAGACCTTTTGAAAAAAGGCTCATTACATATACTCTCAATGGACAGTAATACAAGGTAAGAAAATAATACTAAGGCATATAATAATAAGCTTAAAGCTAGTGATGAAAAGAAAATCTTAAAAGCAACCAGAGATAAAAGGTATTTTACATAGAGGAACAAGGTAATGGTAACAGCAGGTTTCTCTTGGAAACCATGCAAATAAGAAAACAGAGGGGCAACATCTTTAAAGTACTGTAAATATCAAAAACACCATTAACCTAGAACTGCATATCTAGCAAAATTATGTGGACTGTAGCCCACCAGGCTCCTCTGTCCATGGGATTCTCCAGGCAAGAATACTGGAGTGGGTTGCCATTTCCTTCTCCATCAAATAGGAAGGTAAAATAAAGATCTCTTCAGACACATAAAGCTGAAAGAAGTCAACTTCAGCACACCCTCACTGTAAGAAATGTTAAAGGAAGTCTTTTAGGCAAAAGAAAAATAGTATCAGATGGAAAGATGATCTACACTCAAGAATGAAGGCTACGAAAAATGGTTAACCACACAGGCACTCTAGCCATCAGCTAACTAACCCCTGGCTGTGACTCTGTCAAGATCAGCAGATAACCCCCAACTGACCCCAGATACATGTGCTATTGAGACTAACATATGAGAGGGAAAAAAAAAACGCAAAACAAGACACCTATTAAGAGTAAAAAGAGAAACCACAAGTTGCAAGACTATATCTGCACCACCTATACTCTATACAAAAATGACCCGTATCTAAGTAAGTAATGCCTACAAATCAAGAAAAGCAACTCTATTAAAAAACAGTCAAAGACTTGAACTGGCACCTCACAAGAGAATATTAAAATGACCAGTAAGCATCTAAAAAGATGCCCAACATCATTAGTCATGAGGGAAATGGCATGACATGAGGAAAAGGTATAATGTATAACAATACCACATATTGAACAGGACACAGAGAAATGAGATGCAGAGTCAGTAGGCATATAAATCAGCACAACCATTTCAGAAAACTGTTTGCCTGTATCTATCATAACTAAACACACAGTAAGCAAGTACTCATGTCCACAAAAGACACTTAGAAGAATGTTCACAGCAGTTTTACTCACAACAGCCCAAAGGGGAGACAACCCAAATGTCCAACAGCAGAATGAATGTATCGGCATGGCCAAAAAGTTTGCTCCGTTGTTTCCATACCACCTTACAGAAAAACCAGAATGAACTTTTTGGCCAACCCAGATATATTCTCACACCTGAGTTCTATAGAGCAGTTAAGAATGGATTTACAGCTATATACAACAATATGGATGAACAGCACAAAATAATTTTGAGCCATAGAAACTATACCAAAGAAGATATACTATGTGATTCCACTTATACAAGGTTCCGCTTCCCTGGGGCTCAACTGCTAAAGAATCCACCTGCAATGCAGGAAACCTGGGTTCAATCTCTGGGTTGGGAAGATCCCCTGGAGAAGGAATAAGCTACCCACTCCAGTATTCTGGCCTGGAGAATTCCACAGACTGTATAGATCATGGGGTCGCAAAGAGTTGGACACAACCGAGCGAATTCCACTTTCACTTTCATACAAAGTTCCAAGAACAGGTAAAATAAATCTATGATGACAGAACTCAAAAGAGGTTACCTTTGTGGGGAGGCATGGAACTAGGTAGGAAGGTCTAAGAGAGAAAAGCTCTGTGAGGTAAATACATTCTATATATTATTAATCTATGTGGAAGTTACACAGGTATGTAGGTATGTGTGCATGGACAAATTCATCGAGTTGTACACAATACAAAATAAAATGGGAAAGTTCTGTGAAGGTGAGGTGCCGGGGCAATGGGACGTCTCACACACTGCTGCTGGGCGAGTAAGCTGGGACAGCTTCTATGACAGGTGTTTGGCAGTGAGCTGTCAATATTATGAATATATGTCTTTGACTCAGCAAGTCCACCTCTAGGAACCCACCTTCAGAAATATCTGCACATGTAAAATTTATGTACAGGGCAATAAGGGCAACTTTTTATTAGTAAAAGATTGAAAATGAACGTCTGTCAATAGAGAATTGGTTTAAGGAAAAAAAAGACAGACCTTGTCAGGATATTCCTACACACCCTCAGACAATGAGGAGTCTTGTTTATATATTAATACAGGACATTTTACTATTCGGCTAAAAAAACCAAGATGGAGGACTATATCAAAAAAGGAAAAAAACAAAAAAGACTATTATCTATGTGATGTATACAAATAAGACATCTCTAGAAGGACAAAACAGGTTGCCTCTGGGAAGGAGAACTGTTCAGCCAGGGGACAAAGGCAGAAAAGACCTATTAATATAAATCATTTTGAAAACCACTTGAGTATAGGGTATTATTATACTCAACTATACCTATGAGTACAGGTATATTATTTTAAAATATAATTTTAAAAATTCAGCAAAAAAGTTACAAAAGCAAAAATTTCAGAATTGAAAATACAGAAGTTTTAGGATCTGGATGTGTCCTCTTTTTATTATTGTAAGAATGTACATTCATTTAAAATAAGCATTGAGAGTGCAAGCAATTTTCAGGAACTTACCCATACTGTGTCGTCGTCAACACCGCTCCTCTCTTTTCCTTTTCAAGTTTTAACTTTTTCTTCCTTTCAATATTAGCTAGAGTTGGGTAGTTTCTAGAAAACAATAAGAATCCATTATAAAAGGGCTTTTAGAGTACAGTTTTAATTATGCAGTCAAGCAATTGCTGCATTTAACAGTTTTGGTTTAACTAAAAATGACTGACACAGTAAATTGATATAAACTTTTAATTCCTTCTAGATTTTTTTAAGGGTAACAAAAGTAGACTACAACGATGCTACTCCAGATTTTTTCAGTGTAAAAAAAGTAGGTCTACAACGATGTAGACCAGTGGCCAGTCCACAAACTGCTACGAGGTAAGGAACTTACAGTAGAATGCAAGTCAAATATATAATGTGATGAAATGGATGTAATTCATATGTTTGGCACATATCCATAAATACTGTAAGAAAAAAATGTATTTTCTTAGGCATGTACTTATGCAAACACATACTAGTAGGTATATCCAAAGTTACCAAGATAAGGAAGAGACACTTCTCAAAAAATAAACAGTCCACCAGGAAGGACAAGAAAAGCATGGTTATTTCTAAAAGAACAACTATAACAAGGTACAAAATAAAATAAGCACCCCCTTGGGAATACAAAGATTAGAGGGTGGGGAGGAAAGATCATTATCTAGATGAAGAAATCCACAAAGAAAGGAACACAAAAGACACTGGCCTTAAATGGTGTTAACAGACACAAATCCAATGGGAGAGCGTCAGCGTTCTAAGCAGAGCAGACAACGCAGACAAACCAAGGTCTAAAAGTGAGAGAGATACCCAGGGAGTGGCAAGTGGTTCATTTTGGATGCAACAGTTACAGGCGATCAGACCAGAAAGGGAGGCGGGGGCCCAAATATGCCTTGAATGCCAGACTAGAAAGCCTATTTTTGATTCAGGGGTGATGGGGAGCCACTGAAAGTTATGAACAGGGAGAGAGATGAACAAGGCAGAGAGTGAGATTAAATCTGACAGCAGTGTGCAAGATGAATTGCTCTAACAAAGCTTTCTTTGTTCCTTGGCACAGCTGTGGGGAAATGGAGGCACCAAACTTTGGTGGTGAGAGGAACAGATCCTAGGAGGGTGAACACAGAAGCTCTCCTACCACTCAGCCTGGCTGCTCGTCAGAATGAATTCTGAGAAACATCAACACACCACGTTGCCATTATTTCGAGGACACTGTTTCCACCCTTCTTTTTATAACATCTGCATCACTGATGTGCACAGCTCAGACAATATGCAGCTCATGGGTTGGGCACATTGGAAGATAAGAATGGAAATGACATTGAGTAAGCGGTGAAGTAATTAGAAAAAAAAACGAGGGATTTCAGCGAGGACAGGACAAAGCAATCTACCCAGCCAAGAAAAATGAACTTCATAAATAAAACATGATTAATGTACAAGCTATAAATAAACATAAGAAGAAAAGACCAAGGTCACAGGAGATAAAAATCTGACAGCCAGTCAGCACCGCATGACTACACTTTCGGAAAGCAAATAGAAGGACTCCAGCGCAGGTTCAAGTGTGAAGCCCCCCTCTCACGACACTCAAAAGTGATCAGAAACTCTCAGGGTGATACAGCCAGCTTTGTACTACTAAACTGAAAAGGAATGTTGAGGAAAAATCAAACTTGGGAGGGATTCAGAAGGGACTCACAGATGATTAACAGGATGAAAAATAAAACCTCCGAAGAAAGATGAAGGGAACTGGAACAACTTGCAGCCTTTAAAAGAGGAAGAGAAGTGACAAAAACACCACAATCTTAAGAAGATGGTCAACAGCTGTTCGCCATCTGAAGACAAACTCCACATAAGCAGAGATGACAAGGGAAAAGGTGATGACTTTCACAGGCCCCACAGTGTCTAGACATGTAACGCACAGCTACTCAACACTTCTCACATCTCTGAAATTCACTTATTCTTACTATTTGTGTTTCTTTAACATTTCTCTTCTGAGTATTGCAGACCAACCCTGACTTAACATGTTGGGCTATATGCTAAACACAAGGACGTGGTCCTACAGTGGTGCGTGAATAAGCAAGCAGGAGGTGTGGAAGTGCTTCTCAATGATAAGGAATATACAGAATTTGTGCAGCAAGTGGATTTTAGGTGAGATACAAGAAAGAACCCCTTAAATGAGACATCAAGAATGTTGTGGAAATTCCTTTAGTGGAAGTCTTTTTAAAAAAACAGCTCACTTTTTCTTTCTGGCTGATTAAAGTTATCACTTTCCTAAAGGTAGTGGCTGTTTATAACCCTCCCAAAGTTGTAAGATTTTGTTTTTCAGTGCTTAAATAAAACTTTCTTCCCCAAAGTTATACGACTCCTAGAAACACAAGACTTAGTTTTAATACAACGATCATCAGGAAGCTCGTTCCAGCAACATACTACTGAGATACAAGATTAAGGAAAAGTCTGGATCTTGGATAGAGACACAGTTCAAGTTTCTAAAGTACACAAACATACAGCAAACTGTTGGAAAAAAATATCACAAATGGTCTTACACTGACTGCACAGTTACATAATGATAAAGCTTAGTTCAATATCTCCTGGTAAAGAATGGATGTTATGAAGCTATAAAGACTGTGAGAAGTGATATTTTCACAATTGGTTTCTCTATTTTTATCACTTTTCTCCCTACTTCCATCTTTCCCCAACACCCCAAAAGGAAATGACCCTGAAACTGTAACACTTTTTTTCTTTCTCTCTTTCACTTCTTAACTCCTCTTTGCCTTCCCCTTGGCCTTAGCTATAAGCCTCCAGTGACAGCTCTTGAGCCCCAGAGTCAATAAATGGGCAACACGGAACCAATAATTATCTTGGCACATCTCATTCTGGTTACATCTCACCCTTTCCTTCTCAAATCTCCACCCACTCACTGGCTTTTCCCTTAAGCCTGTTTTCTAGAAAAACACAATCTCTCTGGACTCTCACTGAACCACAGCTGCTTCAACCCGACTACATTTTTATTTCAAAGTCTTTTCAAACTTCAAAAAGATGTAGCATACTTCAGGAGCACACCCCCGCTGCAGGAATTCTGCAAGAACTGGGGGCGCAACTGTTCAGCGTTTCCTCAGAGCCAGTTAACTGCTGCAGTAAATAACACAGAGCTACTCCACCTAGCGGACACCCCATTGGCTCTGAAGTCGGTTTCAGTCTTGAAAAGCCAGGCTTTGGAAATGAACCTCTGTCACTCAATTTTCCCTAATGCCAAATCATACAGCGTTTGTACCCCCAGAAGATGGGAATGAAGAAAGAATCACTTTGAGTTTTTTCGGCTGCGATCTCTTTTTTTGCAGATTATTAGTGGAAAGCCTTAAGGTTTTTAATTGAACAGAACTCTGTGTGTTTGTCGGAACCACACATTAGAAAAGAATAAATACCACCTTAAAATAAATTGGGGTGGGGAAAGGGGTGGCATGACCCCTCTTATAAGAGGTCTTACAAAATGATCTGATTGCTCTGCCTTCGAAAGACACCAGGTATCCCTTGACTGACAGTGTTAGCCCCACGTGGCAAAAATGAAGACTTCTGTTGCCTTTGGTCTCCTGGCCATTTACAGATCTTCCTACGTCTCCTATTAGAGTGAGGGTCTTAAGGGCAAGAGTCTACTCCTCTTTTTCAGGAAACTTGGGTCATATACAAAACAATCTTTGCCTTTTCAAATACTGAATGCTATGCTGTTCTAAGTCACCTCAGTTGTGTCCAACTCTTTGCAACTCTGTGGACTGTAACCACCAGGCTCCTCTGTCCATGGGATTCTCCAGGCAAGAATACTGGAGCGGGTTGCCATGCCCTCCTCCAGGGGATCTTCCCGACCCAGGGATCGAACCTATGTCTCCTACGTCTCCTGCATTGGCAGGTAGATTCTTTACCACTAGCACCACTTCAGTTCAGTCGCTCAGTCGTGTCTGACTCTTTGCGACCCCATGAACCACAGCATGCCAGGCCTCCCTGTCCATCACCAAATCCCGAAGTTCACCCAAACTCATGTGCATTAAGTCGGTGATGCCATCCAACCATCTCATCCTCTGTTGTCCCCTTCTCCTCCTGCCCTCAATCTTTCCCAGCATCAGGGTCTTTTCAAAAGAGTCAGCTCTTCACATCAGGTGGCCAAAGGACTGGCGTTTCAGCTTCTGCATCAGTCCTTCCAATGAACACCCAGGACTGATCTCTTTTAGGATGGACTGGTTGGATCTCCTTGCAGTCCAAGGGACTCTTCAAGAGTCTTCTCCAACACCACAGTTCAAAAGCCTCAATTCTTCTGCGCTCAGCTTTCTTCACAGTCCAACTCTCACATCCATACATGACTACTGGAAAAACCACAGCTTTGACTAGACGGACCTTTGTTGACAAAGCAGTGTCTCTGCTTTTTGATACGCTGTCTAGGTTGGTCATAACTTTCCTTGCAAGGAGTAAGCATCTTTTAATTTCATGGCTGCAGTCACCATCTGCAGTGATTTTGGAGCCCAAAAAAATAAAGTCAGCCACTGCTTCCACATCTATTTGCCATGAAGTGATGGGACAGGATGCCATGATCTTAGTTTTCTTGGGAAGCCCCAAATACTGAATGTTTACCTCTAATTTCAAACTAAACTCTTGTCAGGAAGTTATTTAAAGCTATAAAGTATATCAACATAAATTCAAAGGTGGCTGAGACTTCTATTAGCAAACCAAACTGGTCTTCCACCAGGGACTTTATATAAATACACACTACCTAAGCTAGTTCACATGTTACTATTCCTTAAGTCTCTCTAGCCAGTGGAATTTTTTCCTTTAAAGCACTTGCTGCACAAAAGCCACAAGGTGGCAGAGCTGACGTTCACATGAGGAAAGCTACTGCAGAAAGGAACGCGTTCAAATACAGATCAGCTTGGTTTGTCTCAGTGATGACTTGTCCTGTGAGATGAGCATTTACTGTTCAAAACCACAGCAGTTTAAGTACCACTAATTATATTAATTCCAACTATCATTACTAATCAGATCAACACTGCCCAATTTCTTTAACAATGATATACAATTTATAACATAAATTAAAAATATGAATCTCAGTACAATTTCTCCAACTGTTTACTTTGAAGTACCAAAACAGAATTATACCCATAATAAAAATATATTCAAATCTCATTTACATATATCAACATTTATGTTGCTATTGTTCAGTTGCTAAGTCATTTCCAACTCTTAGCAGCAGACCAGGCTTCTTTCCAGGCCTTCACTATCTCCCTGAATTTGCCAAGATTCGCGTCCACTGAGTCGGTAATGCTATCTAACCATCTCATCCTCTGCTGCCCTTTTCTCCTTTTGCCTTACAATCTTTCCTAACGTTAACATTAATAACCATCCCTTGTATCTATGCCACCATGGGATATAAACAGTCACATAAACTGTGGGTATTAACATTTCTAAAGATTGTAATTTTTTTTTAAAGACTCACAAGCAGAAAAATTCATCAACAGGACCAGAATAAGGGGCATCTACACCAAACAGGCAGAGGGGATACCATATTCAAAGAAGGACAAGATATTCCTCTAGACGGGTGAGGAAAAATATTTCCCCAAATTTAGGCTGGCAGGATTTCAGCTGGACTAAAGCAGTGAGCAGAACTTCAAGGCTGGAAAAGGTAAGATTTTCTAGAAGCAGCAGCATGATCAAAACTGAAGTTGAAAGTTCAAAGAACCTGCTTGGGATACGATAAAAGGAAAAAGAAGTTTGGCTGGGACAGAGTTCTGTAAACAAGCAACGTGCGGTTAATCAGAAAAGACAAGACGTATGAAGCCCACCTCATACGCCTCTCACTGTCAGTTCCAAGGCATTCTGTTTTCACTGGCATTTGAGTTGGCTAAAATAAAATCAGCTTAACAAATTTATTTTTAAATTTTATTCTACATAGTCACCTGTATAACTAAGAAACACATGCATATTAGCATCTAATTTTGCATGAAAAAAATAGCAAACGCAAAGAGAATAACCTAACCTTGCTGGTCAAGTCAATTCCTTAAGTGTGATAACACTGCTGAACATTCACCTGCAGAGCACCTTAAGCTGTGTGGTTTTCTTCAACAACACTGAGCAACTGAGGCAGAGCTGAGACTTTTGCCGGTGGGCGTGATGGAGGGCAACGGAATGAGGGAGCTGAGCTGCTGAGAGGGGTGGAAGGGATTTCAACTTGGCGGGAGGCCAAGATGCAAGAGCAGTGAGGAGAAAAGAAGGTATAGGGGGTAAGAGATGAGAGGTCTCAGGTCGTCCGGGACTGGTGCCTTTCCCAGAGGTAGAAGGGACAGGGAGAGAGCTGGGTGGAACAGAAGTTAGGCCCAAAGAGGAGTAAGCCCAACTTTGGGACCTCTGGGGCAGAAAGCCCAGAAGATCAGATCCATGGTGCGACCGTGGAAATAAGTGGCAGAAACTGCATGGAGATGAACGGCCATGGAAACTGGAAGGTAAAGAGGTGCCGGATGAATTCTACGGTAAACTGTGAGTCCCAAAAAGTCAGTGGAATTCAGAGTATACACACTTCCGGTGGAGCTGCAACCCCAATGGCCAAGACAATGGCAATCCCTCTTGTTAAGAATCATGCGGAAGGGTGTGAGAGCTGCAGAAAGCTGTAGAGACAGACGGCGGGAAACCCCCAGAAGGGCCAAGCAGCAATCGTCTGGAATCCGCATCAAGCGGCCCTGTGTGTCGCTAAACCAGTCACTCTGGGGGTTTGTTTTATTTGACCTTTCCACAGCAATCTGCACTGATCTCCACATTTCCTGTCTTGAAATCCTCCCCTCTCCTGGCTTCCACAACAGGTCCCATTCTGAGTTTTCTTCTACTTCTCTGGCTCTCGCTCAGCAGGCTTGGTTTCACTCCCAGTCACACTATCTTCCCTCTCTGTAGTGGAGCAGAAAGGGAAGATAGCATGACAGGGAGTAAAACCAACCAGTTTTCATGTAAACTGAGAAAACTGGACCCACTGTTCAACTTCTACTCTGTAGCTGTTTGACTCTCCCACAATCCTCCACTCCACCCTCCTTTTCAGCGTCCAAGAAGGAGGCCCTCATCTAGTCTGGAAAAGTGGGGTGTTCCTTGACAAAGCGAGGTTGAGTGGAACCTGGGCCTGATTGGGAACTTAGTTCCTAATGTCTTCTGAATTCATGGTTTCATGATTTTCAAATGTCTCTCTCTAGCCAATCTGGTCTGAGTCACAATGCCTACACAGCATCTTCAAATAGATGTCTTGGAATTTCCTCATACTCAGTGATGTCTCAGAGCAACACCCCCACACCCCATCCTCTTCCAAGGTCCCTGTCTCAGTCACAGGCGCCACCTCATCCCAGCAACTTGGACGTCTCCTCCAAACCTCTCCCCTCCTCAACTTCACATTCACTCAATTACCAAACAGTGCCTGTCTTCATCTCCCAAGTGTTCTCTATCCACCTCCTCTCTGTCGCTACAACAGCCATCTTTCAAAAGCTGCTATTGTCTCTTACCAATGCCCATGCCAACCTGTCTGAGCACTAGTCCCTGCCCCCCTCATTTCTTCCCAACTAGGTCAAAGTTCAACTCAACGTCCCTTCATCAAGGAACACCCCACTCCTCCCGACTAGATGACGTTCTTCCTCTTATATGCAGAGGAGCAAGGTGGAGTGGGGGATTTGGGGAGAGTATAACAGCTACAGAGTTTAATAATGGGTCCAACTTTCTCAGCTTACATGACTTAATTTAAACAACTGCTAGAGATAAAAGAACCAAAGATGGCAAATCAGCGACTCATTTCAGACCTTCCCTATTGCCTTAAGTGAACACAAAACTTGAGAGAGATTAAACAGCTTACACAGTTAACTTCTTAGTTGCTTTATGTGTAGTGTAGTGTGTTGGTTGCTCAGTCATGTCCGACTCTTTGCAACCCCATGGACTGTAACCCAGCAGGCTCCTCTGTCTAAGGGATTTTCCAGGCAAGAATACTGGAGTGGGTTACCATTTCCTTCTCCAGGCGATCTTCCCAACTGAGGAATCAAACTTGGGTCTCCTGCATTGCAAGCAGATTCTTTACTCTCTGAGACATCAGGGAAGCTGGGAGTTGCTTCATAATCATTGCCAACTAGTAACTATCATCATTCTCCTCAAAAAAATTAAATATCTATCAACACAACACTGGCTAGCACCACTGAGCCGCAACAACTTCTGACTGGAAAGTCAGTGGGAGAAAGTCAGCAGGGAAAAACTTTTGCAGATAGGACACTTCTGATCCATCTAACAGGATATAATCTTCAATACCATCATCACCAGGCCTCAAAAACTAAGTATCAGGAAGTGGAGCTAACTCTTCCTGTTTGATTATTCCTCTGTGCAAAGTAATTTTTTAGTATATGTGCTGCTGAAGTGAGCACTCCTCTGTGCAAAATAATAAGAAAAAGATACAACCAATAGATAAAGAACAAACAAGTAAAACAAACAAAAACCAAAAAAACCGAATGACGTGGAATCACGAGGAGAAAAACATTATACCTGTAAAGAAGCCACCTAGAAGAGATAAGGCGCTTTACACGCACTGCTTTGAATTCTTCCCTAAGTCAAATCATGGCACGGTCCCAACCCCTTTGATTTCTAAGTCTGACTATGCCACGGCTAAGGCTTCTTATCAATGCCAAGACTGGTTCCTCTCACGTGAAGTTGAAGCTAGTTGCTCAGTCGAGTCCGAGTCTTTGTGAACCCATGGCTGTAGCCCACCAGGCTCCTCTGTCTATAGAATTCTCCAGATTGGAAACCTGGAGTGGGTAGCTTTTCCCTTCTCCAGGGGATCTTCCTGACCCAAGGATTGAATCTGGGTCTCCTGCATTGCAGGCAGATTCTTTACCATCTGAGCCACCAGATTCTTCCCATACTGCACCATTATCATGTCACTGTACTCCCTCTGCCTAGCATACTGCAAGCATTCAACAACTTTTGAAAAAATAATCAAAACAATAAACATAGCAAAGTATTAAGCTTTTTTTTTTAACATAGCACCACCCATCACTGCCTTGTATTGAACATCAAACTGAGGGGGCACAGTGGCTCCCCTCAAAGAGCCAAGTCCCATTATGACATCAGTTATTTATCAAGAGTTCCTATTAGGTCTACCAAAAGTTACATTTAACAATAGCCTCATATAATACAGTTGACAGTCCCATTTCCTAGCAGCAAGATTATAAGGGAATGCAATGAATCAAAACTACAATAATAAAAATTGTGTGATTATCATACATCAAGTAACAACACTCTCAAAGTCACTGTAAACCAATTCTGAAGAACAACAACAAAAGTTAGGACTGGCCATTTTGAGCTGAACATCTGCAATGTTATAAAAGACCAAATTTCCTTTTTCAAATTATCCTTAGGGCCAGATGGTCTTTATTTTGAAGTACTCAGACCTGCCAGGTTAAAAGAAAGTTGCTGTGCAAGTTCTGAACTCTTTACTCACTTTCTTCTTTCTTCCCTCCATCTTGCAATCTCCTCTGGAGTGTCTAACTTGATTTTCTTCATACCAGGAGCATGCATCTAAGGGGAAAAGGCCTGATGAATATCAGGAAGCATACTTTATGCTTTTGACTAAATCTGAAGAATTATAAGGGATAATGAAGATGCTGTACCCAACAGTACATTTACTAGGAGAGACAATTTTAAAACTAAGCAAGCAAAACGAAACAAAATTAAGCAAGCAGGTTTTATCTATCCTTATTATGACTTCTCCTTTAAAGAAAAGTCCTTTTCCTTTTTTCATATCTTTAGTGCTATTGATTAAAAAGAAAAGCAAGCCATGATATAATCTCGGTTATAAAGCAAATGTCATCAATTTCTTGAGTAATATTAGATATTCATATGACTGACCGACCAACTATAGTTGAGGGAGTTAGCTAGAGAAATGATGAGTACACAAAACAATCTGAAACAGCACAGTTTAGTAAAAAAGCACTGAATTTGCAGCTAAGAAACCCAAGTGCAAAAATAAGTTCTGAGGCCCTGGGCAAATCATTTTATAAATCTGTTAAACAGGGCCAAGATTTATCTAGTCCACAGTGGATGATGAGGATGAAATTGAATAATGGATTATAAAAATACCTTACCAAGTACAAAGGCTCATGAATGTTGCCTATTATTAGGCTATGTAGATAAAGTGCTATGAAAATAACAGATCAATGAAATAAAAAGAGCGTGTATCAAAAAAAAAAAAAAAAAAAAACTACTTACATTCCTCCAATGGAACTGGACAATCTTCTCATGCGCACTAAAAGAGCAATCTACCTCAGGGCACTGTAAGGAGTTTGTTTTTTAAAAAAAAAGACTCAATTCAACATTTCTCATAAAAAATGTACCTTCTACTATACAGACAGACATATTCTGGCATTATTACCTAGTATCCTGTCTACGTGATGTTATCTGTGAATACTTACAGCAATAGCAAGACAAAACTCACTCCAAAACCAAGTTGCGCTCTAAAAGTATATAGCACAGTAACACATAGCATTCACGTCTCCATTTGAGTGAACGCAGGACATCAGCAATGTCGTAAAATGTTCTTATTTCCTCAAGTCGAGCATGACTCCCACAAACTGAAGAGCACTTACCCAACTAAGAGCTTCCTAACGTTTTTCTTTCTCAACAGCTGCCAGACCTCCCTTCGCCTCTGCCATCTTACCAACTCCTGAAGCGGAGGCTTCCCACCCTCAAACTGCAAATCCCAGGGTTACTGTCTCAACTTGCCTTCAAATAACATTTCTATGATAACACTAAACGTTTACAGGAAGAAAGCTCAGAACTCCTACCAAATACACCCATTTTGCTAAATAAAATCAGGATAACCAAGAAACCTACTTTTGTATGTTCGGACATATGTTTATCATACTTTTCTTGATTTTTAAAACCACGATCACAGGTATCACAAAAATAGTGAAAAACGGGTTCCTTTCTTTTCTGCAAATAAAAATGAAGAAGCATTAGGCTTTGGGTGAGAATTCAATCAGCAGTAAAAACATGCAGGTTTTGATTTTTCATATACTCTTACACATGGGAGAAACTTCTGAATATACTTCTAATGAAGGGGTGATTCTGTTTCTTCAACACATACATTAGGAAAACCCAGGTTTGTTTAAAAAAAAAAATTTAAGACTTCCCTGCTGGTCCAGCAGTTAAGATTCTGTGCTTTCAATGCTGTGGGCAAGGTTTGATGCCTGTTCAGGGCTACCCAGGTGGCTTAATGGTAGAGAATCTGCCTGACAATACAGGAGATGCAAGAGATGAAGGTTTGATCCCTGAGTCAGGACGACCCACAGGAGGAGGAAATGGCAACCCACTCCTCATTTATTGCCTGGGAAATCCAATGGACAGAGGGGCCTGGTGGGCTAGAGTCCATCGGGTCACAGAGTCAGACATGACCGAGTGACTGAGCAGCCACGCAGGGAACTAAGATCCCACATGCCACAAGGCATGGCCAAAAAAAAAAAAAATTTAATCTGAATAGAGTTAGTATAAACCATGAATAGATTTCAAATTGGTAATCTAATTAAAATGCAGTAGAGCATATGTCAAAATAACCTAAAAATAAATATTTGTAAACACAGCATTTCTTCCTTTAGTATAAATAAAAGAGTGTGTGTGTGTGTATATATATAAAACTACTAAATGAGAGAAAATAACTAGGTAAGTATTAGTTATTTTCTTATTCTCAATTTACTATTTTTATGTTTAAACATAAAACAAAAAAGATTATTACAATGATAAGACTATATAGGAAGTAGACTCCAATTGTTCAATGTTGAGATTATGTTATTAGATATATTACACATTCACAGTATTTTGTAAATATCAGCAACACAGTTTTGATACCAAAATGAAGGGTAGTAATTTCATGATGTAGATCTTATTCAATTTATTCTAATGACATTATTTATACATCTTGAAAGTCGAAAGACCAGACTGTTAAGCTACATCAGAATAAAGGAAATCTATTTTAAGGCTCAGTTTCTGAACATAATCAAGGGTTGAAAACACACAAAAACTTTTCATTTCATCCTTCCCCTCCCAACCTGCTAATAAAATAAATATATATATTATGTATAAATATATATCTTTTACTTCATTGAAATTCAATAACATTTACATTTATCTGTAATCATAATTGCCCATATTTACTCCTGATACTGTATGTAAATAGACTGACTGTTTTCCTTTTCTACAGTTTCTCCATTTTTTCACAAGAAGACTTTGCTTAAAGTTTTTACTTACAGCCAAGAC
This sequence comes from Muntiacus reevesi, assembly GCF_963930625.1. Taxonomy (NCBI): domain Eukaryota; kingdom Metazoa; phylum Chordata; class Mammalia; order Artiodactyla; family Cervidae; genus Muntiacus; species Muntiacus reevesi. The sequence continues at coordinate 13,966,102 of NC_089259.1, forward strand.
CCTTAAAGATTCTTTTACAGCAAAGCTATGGTGTGTCAATGATGAACGCAAAACATAGACAGTTACGACAGATGAGATATGAAGCACTGACATAGGGACCAAAGTGTTACATTTTAGAACATCTTTTAAAATACCTTTTTTTTCTGTTTTCTTCTGGGAGAGACACTGAAGTCATTGACCCTTGCATCATGCTTTCGTGGAAAATAAGTATGTTTAACTGGAAAACAAAAAGATTCATAAATGTTAAAAACTGTACGATTATTTAATATTTTGCTAGAGCATGTCATAAATACTTGAGTTACAATAGTGGCAGCCCACTAGAATCCTCCTGCAATGCGGAGACCCAGGTTTGATCCCTGGGTCAGGAAGATCCCCTGCAGAAGGGAATGGCAACCCAATTCAGAACTCTTGCTTGGAGAATTCCAGGGACAGAGGACCCTGTCAGGCTACAATCCATGGGGTTACAAAGAGTCCGACAGGACTGAGCCACTTTCACTCTCACCCTTTCTAGGAAGAATAGTGATTCACACACAGTTCCTGCCTCAAGGCCTCTGCACTTACAAGTCTCTCTGCCTGCATGGCTAAGCCCCAGACACATGCACTGCAAGAGACTCGGGTTCCATCCCTGCATCCACCTTGCATCAGGAAGATCCCCTGGAGAAGGAAATGGCACCCCAGTCCAGTATTCATGCCTGGCGAATCCCATGGACAGATGAGCCTGGGGGGCTACAGTCCATGGCGCCGCAGAGAGTCAGACATGACTTAGCTACTAAACAGTAACAACTGATCCCTCACCTCCCTTAAGTCTCTGCTCCAATGTGACCTTACTCATGACTGACACTGACATTTAAAACTGTGACTCTGCCTTCTCTCTCCACAGCACTCACTGCCTTCTAATAGACACTGCTTTATTTTGTTTATTGTCTCTGTCATCTTACCCCAGGAGATGTCAAGGCCTAAGATAAGGATTTCTGAATGTTTTGCTCACTGCTGTACCCTCACGTCCTGGCTCATAGTTGGAATCAACCAAATAATTGCTGAACTAAATGAACAAGTCGGGAAATCGTAACTGTGGAACAAACTGTGAGACATTAACGACCAGACTCCAAGAGAGCAAAGCAGTATCAGAAGAAGAGAGGAGAAGAAGGGTGGAAGAGGAGGAGGAAGTAGGGATGGAAAAGAAAGATAAGGGGTGGTACGGAAAGGCGCTAACAACCTACCTGGAGTGCTATGGGGCTGCTGATGCCAAGGAAAACCACCAGGAGACTGCGTCCAGTACCGTGACGCTGACGCCTGGAAATTCCAGGAAGGCTGGCCGTTGAGTTGAGGCTGAGAATCGAGGGGGGACTGGGCGTCAAAGGGGGGCTGCGCCCCGGGAAGAATGTGGGCGTCGAAGGGGGGAGGTGCCCCGGGGAAAGTGCGGGCTTCCGCGCGGGGCTGTGCTTCTAAGGCAGGCTCGGACCCTGCTGCGGGAAGCGACGAAGGCGGCGGCGGCGGCGGCATCGCCCACGGCATCCAGTTGTTCGGCCGCGAGGCTCGGTCGCTTAGAGGCCCCAGCGTGGGTGTCAGCTCGGGGGCTGGGAACCACCCGGCGGGAGGCACGGCACCACCAACCGGCTCGCCCATCGCCACCCGCCTGGTAGTAAACCCGGCGTGCGAGAGCGCAGCAAGCTTAGGCGTCACTTCCGTTACCGCCAATAGCAAAGCTCAACCAATCACAAGCTGAAATGTCATCGGCCGGCGCCGGAAGAGCTTCCCTCGCGTTCGGCGGCTCGCGGGCTGCCCGTCGTGGAGTTCTGACTCGGCTTGGAGACACTTGTGTACGCCTGCAGTGTCTGACCCCGCGGATGGCGAGGGATCTGATTGGGCCGGCCCTGCCGCCCGGCTTCAAGGCCGGCGGGTCGGCGGAGGACGAGGAGCGGGACTCCAGCCCCGGTAAGCGGCGACGAGTTACCCTCCCGCCAGCCCCTCCCGCCCAGTCTCTGGCCTGGCCCTGGTCCCGACGCCTGGGAGGGCGGACGCCTGGCGAGTGGGCGCGGCCGGGTCCGAACTAACTCTCCTTCCCAAGCGGAGTCGTAGGGGCTGCAGAAACTAGCTTTGGCCTATAACCGTTATCACGATGAAGTATCCGCACTTAGCGCTTAATGGACTGCACCCTCAGCTAAACCGTCGATACGCATTTCAGTCCTTTAACCCTCCTGGCCACTGCGTAAGGTAACTATTCTTCGGTGATACGGATGGGGACACTGAGACTCGGGCTGTTGCCCATGCCGAATCGCTCGTTAAGTGGCAGAGCCCTATTTAGAGCGAAGCCCGTGCTCCGAACCTCTGTGCTGTCTTGCCTTCTGACGTACAATGAATGCCCTTGGATCTTGCAGAATCTTTGCCCTCAAGCCCCCGGCCAGCCTTCCTGCCCCTCTCATCCTGTCATTTCATCTGACAGAACAGTTCAGCGCTCAAACCGGTCCAAGTGTCTGCGCAGCTCTTCAGTTTCCTAGGCTGCTTCGGGCTTTGCCCTGCCCTTTTTGACATACCTGACAAACTCCTACCTCATCCTTTGAGCCCTAACTTCAACGTCAGCTCAGTGAAGCCTTTCCAAACTGTCTCGCCCTCCTCTCTACCCATGGGGGGGTTTTTTGTTTTGTTTTTTCCTACTTAAATACAACAGGTATTTAATACACTTTTGAAATAATTTGTTGATATAGCTGTCTCCACCCATTGCTCAGTAATCTTCTAGTCCTAACACATAACTGGTACCTCGTATTTGCCAAAGAAAAAGATTCTCGGAGCCCTCCCTGAGCATCCATCTCCTTTCATGTTTGTTCTGATGTGTAGCCTGGGGTTGACTGAAGTTAGAAAACAGTAAAGCTGAAGGAATAACCCTCCCATTTCTGAATCTAATTTGCACTGTTGACTACCCAGAGGCCATGTTTCCACCTAGAGATTTTTTTCCAGATCTTGTTTTCACTGTGGTTTTTAAAAAATTAAGTGTTTATTTTAGCAAGGAAAGTTCCCTTCAACAATGATTGAAGAAAAGTGGAGTTAACCCAATTTTTTATTTAGCACACAGGTTTGAGATGGACCAAATTAATTTTATTTGAATACTCTAGAAAACTGAATGCTGGGAAATGTCACCTGAGATCATATTTAAAAACTGGGGTGAAAATGTTTTCTCGAGACAAGTCCCAACATCCAGATACTGCTTTGTGGAAGTTGAGTGGAACCTGGGCCTTTCTTACTCTGACTTTATTCTCTTCATCTGCAGTGACCTTCATACCACTCATCTCAGCTACATTTGCAGTCACACGCCGGACCTTATTCCATTTCTGAAAAGTTTTTTGGGAAGGGAGGGAGGCATCTCATAGCTTGTGGGATCTTATTTCCACCACCAGGAATTAACCCAGGCCCTCCACAGTGAGACCATGGATTCGGAGTCCTAACCACTGGACCGCCATGGATTTTCCACATCTCTGAAAACTTAAATCAGTCTCATTCTCAGCCAAAACCCCTTATTCATACATCATTCTTCCTTGGTTACTCTCATTCAGTCGCTAAGTTGTGTCCGACTCTTGACTGTGACAAGGTTGCAAAAACTGTGGAACTCAACACTCTTTCAGGAAGAGAAGGAGAGAGCAAGAGGAGCTATCTGAGAACCACAGGTTACCTACGGGGATGGTCAGATTGTTGTATTAGCTATTGAGTTACTTCTCTATCTGGCAAAGGTGTGGGTAAGGCAGAGAAGGAAGGCTGGATCAGTGGTGGTAGTTGTTCAGTCACTAAGTTGTGTCCAACTCTTTGTGACGCCGTGGACTGCTGCATGCCAGGCTCCCCTCTCCTCCACTATCACCCAGGGTTTGCTCAAATTCATGTCCATTGAGTCAGTGACTCTGTCTAACCATCTCATCCTCTGCTGCCCTTTTCTTTTGCCTTCAATCTTTCCCAGCTTCAGAGTCTCTTCCAGTGAGTCGGCTCTTTGCATCAGGTGACCAAAGGATTGGAGCTTCAGCTTCAGCATCAACATTCAGCTTCCAGTGAATGTTCAGGGTTGATTTCCTTTAGGATTGACTGGTTTGATTGCCTTGCTGTCCACAGGACTCTTAAGGATCTTCTCCAGCACCACAGTTGGAAAGCATCAGTTTTTCAGTGCTCAGTTGTCTTCATGGTTCAACTCTCACGTTCACAAATGACTGACTACTGGAAGAACCTTAGCTTGACTGTACAGACCTTTGTCAGCAAAGTGATGTCTCTGCTTTTTAATTTGCTTGGTTACTCTCATCACAGTTTTTTTTAATCTTTGGTTTTAGTCTCATTGAGCCTCTCTGCCTCAGTTCTAATGGACCTCTTTCCTTTTATTGTTTCTCTCCCTGCTCAACTTAGCCTCTGTGGTCTTATCCATTCATCTGTTCTCTTGTCAGTATCTTCCACTGCCTTTTCCCATCCAGTAATTCTATAAATCCATCTGACAAAAATTCCACTCTGGATCAGTCCAGACATTCACCCCTAGTAAACCACACCCAGGCTTCCACATGCTGCTAGATGAAATCTCACCCCTCCACAGGCTATTGCTGCTGCAAACCATAATCTCCTCCCTGGCTGGGTCAGCTCTGCCCTGCCATCCTGTGATGTTTTCCCACACTGCTGTCTGCCCCAGTGATCAACTTTAACTTTTTAAAGCCTACTCTTTCTTCTTAGCCTCTCTCTCCATCACAGAAAAAGTAGATGCCATCTTAAAAAAACTTCCTCACTTTTCTGGTACTTTGCCTAAAAACTCTCACCAATTTCACTGTGAAAGTAAACAACCCACCAGTTGTCTCTCAGCACCTTTTTTTAAATAGCTTTTTTTATTTATTTATTTTTGGATGCACTGGGTCTTCGTTGCGGCTTGCGGGCTTCCTCTAGCTGTGACAAGCCGGGCCTGCTCTAGTTGCGGTGCGTGGGCTTCTCCCTGCGGCGACATCTCTCGTGGAGCACCGGCTGTCGGGCACACGAGCTTCAGCAGTCGCTGCTCATGGACTCAGTCGCTGTGGCTCATGGCCTCTAGATCACAGGCTCTGTAGCTCTGGTACACAGGCTTAGTTACCCGGCGGCATATGGGATCTTCCCAGACCAGAGATGGAACCCAGGTCCCCTGCATGGGCAGGCGGATTCTTAACCACTGAGTCACTAAGGAAGTCCCTCTCAGCAACTTGTTGCTAAATTCAAGGCACTCTTTCCAGTCCTGACCTTGCTTGACCTCACAGCAACATCCCCCACCCCACTCCCACTCCCATGATCCCTCCTTCTCTCCTCTCTTGGCTCCAGCCACTCTGAGCACATTTCTAGATGCGCCAGACGCTTCAGCTTGCAGTTCATCGCAGGTGCTTTTCCCTCTGCGTGGACCACGTTTGCCCCAACCCACCCTCCCTTTGCCCAGCTAATTCAGTCTCATCTTTTGGCCTCAGCCCACCCATCGCTCTTTCTAGGCAGCTTTCTCTGATGTCACTACCTACTCCCATCAAAAGACACTTGAATGCTCCTTATTGATATTTCCATGACTTAAGCCTATTACAGGATCTGCAAGCTTTTCCTGGACTAGACAGTAAATATTTTAGACTTTGCCCATCAACAGACAAAATCAAGATTATTGTGAAAGTCTGTATGAAACAAAAGAGAAAACAAATTTCCACAAATTGTTTTTAACTCTCATTGAATTTGTTGCAATATAGCTTCTGTTTCATGTTTTGGTTTTTTGGCTGAGAGGCACGTGGGGTCTTCACTCCTTGACCAGGAACCGAACCAGCACCCCCTTCATCGGAAGGTGCAATCTTAACCTTGGGACCACTAGGCAAGTCCCTAAGTTTTTATTGTTGAAATTGAAAACATAATATGAGTATAATTCTTTTGTAGTATAAACATACTTGTGAGAAGAATGGAATTGCTTTAGAGGGAATAACATTTTACTTAATTGGGGTTCAGAGTCAGTGTTTCCTGTTATAATCAATTGCTGATCTGTAAAGAGGTCTGATGTGATATATACTGAGTACTTCTTTTTGTGTCTGCATAATTCTGTCTGATAGATATTACAAGGGGAACATAATGGAATGTATAAGGCATAATCTGTATTCTTATGGAAGTTGTAATCTATTGGTAAAATTACTACTGCAGTGGGAGAGCTGCTTTAATAACACGCATCACCACTCTAGGAGTGAGATGGAATTGTTCATCACAAGCACCTAAAACAGTATTTTAAGACATTTTCTATAGTTCTGAAAAATGATACCTATAAAAAAGTGAAGCCAGGCATATTCTCAATTTTATTAGAAAGTCTGTAATGGGGCTTATATTGTACTAACTTACGTTTTCAATATTCTTTTTATAAAGTATTACCATTTCTTAGTACTATTTTATTGTGTAGTAATTATTTCTTTTGACATAACCCAAATGGAAAATAAATAATGCTATATTCTGAATATTACTTTTCTATATTATTTTTCCTGGGATCATTTTTTTAAAAAATAAGGCCTGACATTCTTCTCAGAGGAGTTTTGTCTTCATCTGTTTATTCCCATCTTTAAACATATCCCACATGTTTCTTTAAGAATTCAAGGCAGATTTATCCCTTAGTTGTAACACAGCACATGTTTAACCCATTTAACCTTTAACCCATTTGAAGTTTACAAAAGAATATTAAAACCTCATCTTGATTTGGACCAACCCAAAATTAGCCAGTAGTGTCAAATTGACAAATTACATCGATAACACCCATATATAAGAAAAGGAAGGAGCAAAAGAGGAAAAAAAATAAAAGGAAAAAGAAAAAACTTCCCTCCTTAATATTTAGAAACAAGAAGATGGAAAGAACTAATCATGGGAATGAAATGTAATCTCTTAATCTCTTATGGGATTCCCTGGTGGCTCAGAAGGTAAAGTGTCTCCCTGCAATGTGGGGGACCCAGGTTCATCCCTGGGTCAGGAAGACTCCCTGGAGAAGGAAATGGCAGCCCACTCCAGTACTGTTGCCTGGAAAATCCCATGGACGGAGGAGCTTGGTAGGCTACAGTCCACGGGATCGCAGAGTCAGACACGACTGAGCGACTTCACTTTAACTTTTAACTTTAATCTCTTTCATGTTAAACTATGACTCCCTAGAATTTTGAAGAAAGGCTTATTTGTAGAAGGTGGTGTTCTCCCATATTAACAAATTGGAAGATAAAAACCATATGATTATCTCAATAGATGCAGAGAAAGCCTTTGACAAAATTCAACACTCATTTATGATTAAAACTCTCCAGAAAGCAGGAATAGAAGGAACATACCTCAACATAATAAAAGCTATATATGACAAACCCACAGCAAGCATCACCCTCAATGGTGAAAAATTGAAAGCATTTCCTCTGAAATCAGGAACAAGACAAGGATGCCCACTCTCACCACTGCTATTCAACATAGTGTTGGAAGTTTTGGCCACAGCAATTAGAGCAGAAAAAGAAGTAAAAAGAATCCAGATAGGAAAAGAAGAAGTGAAACTCTCGCTGTTTGCAGATGGCATGATCCTCTACATAGAAAACCCTAAAGACTCTTCCAGAAAATTACTAGAGCTAATCAATGAATATAGTAAAGTTGCAGGATATAAAATTAACACACAGAAATCTCTTGCATTCCTATATACTAACAATGAAAAAACAGAAATTAAGGAAACAATACCATTCACCATTGCAACAAAAAGAATAAAATACTTAGGAGTATATCTACCTAAAGAAACAAAAGACCTATACATAGAAAACTATAAAACACTGATGAAAGAAATCAAAGAGGACACAAACAGATGGAGAAACATACCATGTTCGTGGATTGGAAGAATCAATATTGTCAAAATGGCTATTCTACCCAAAGCAATCTATAGATTCAATGCAATCCCTATCAAGCTACCAACGGTATTTTTCACAGAACTAGAACAAATAATTTCACAATTTGTATGGAAATACAAAAAACCTCGAATAGCCAAAGTAATCTTGAGAAAGAAGAATGGAACTGGAGGAATCAACCTGCCTGACTTCAGACTCTACTACAAAGCCACAGTCATCAAGACAGTATGGTACTGGCACAAAGACAGAAATATAGATCAATGGAACAGAATAGAAAGCCCAGAGATAAATCCACGAACCTATGGACACCTTATCTTTGACAAAGGAGGCAAGGATATACAATGGAAGAAAGACAACCTCTTTAACAAGTGGTGCTGGGAAAACTGATCAACCACTTGTAAAAGAATGAAACTAGAACACTTTCTAACACCATACACAAAAATAAACTCAAAATGGATTAAAGATCTAAATGTAAGACCAGAAACTATAAAACTCCTAGAGGAGAACATAGGCAAAACACTCTCTGACATAAATCTCAGCAAGATCGTCTATGACCCACCTCCCAGAATATTGGAAATAAAAGCAAAAATAAACAAATGGGACCTAATGAAAATTAAAAGCTTTTGCACAACAAAGGAAACTATAAGTAAGGTGAAAAGACAGCTCTCAGATTGGGAGAAAATAATAACAAATGAGGAAACAGACAAAGGATTAATCTCAAAAATATACAAGCAACTCCTGAAGCTCAATTCCAGAAAAATAAATGACCCAATCAAAAACTGGGCCAAAGAACTAAACAGACATTTCTCCAAAGAAGACATACAGATGGCTAACAAACACATGAAAAGATGCTCAACATCACTCATTATCAGAGAAATGCAAATCAAAACCACAATGAGGTACCATTACACGCCAGTCAGGATGGCTGCTATCCAAGAGGCTACAAGCAATAAATGCTGGAGAGGGTGTGGAGAAAAGGGAACCCTCTTACACTGTTGGTGGGAATGCAAACTAGTACAGCCACTATGGAAAACAGTGTGGAGATTTCTTAAAAAACTGGAAATAGAACTGCCATATGACCCAGCAATCCCACTTCTGGGCATACACACTGAGGAAACCAGATCTGAAAGAGACACGTGCACCCCAATGTTCATCGCAGCACTGTTTATAATAGCCAGGACATGGAAGCAGCCTAGATGCCCATCCGCAGATGAATGGATAAGGAAGCTGTGGTACATATACACCATGGAATATTACTCAGCCGTTAAAAAGAATTCATTTGAATCAGTTCTAATGAGATGGACGAAACTGGAGCCCATTATACAGAGTGAAGTAAGCCAGAAAGATAAAGAACATTACAGTATACTAACACATATATATGGAATTTAGAAAGATGGTAACGATAACCCTATATGCAAAACAGAAAAAGAGACACAGAAGTACAGAACAGACTTTTGAACTCTGTGGGAGAAGGTGAGGGTGGGATGTTTCAAAAGAACAGCATGTATATTATCTATGGTGAAACATCACTAGCCCAGGTGAGATGCATGAGTCAAGTGCTCGGGCCTGGTGCACTGGGAAGACCCAGAGGAGTCGGGTGGAGAGGGAGGTGGGAGGGGGAATCGGGATGGGAAATACGTGTAACTCTATGGCTGATTCATATCAATATATGACAAAACCCACTGGAAAAAAAAATAAAAAAAAGGTGGCGTTCTCCCCTTCTTACTGTATTCTAAAAGGTGCTTTCTCTGGGATTAGTACTACATACAGAGATAAACCAAAAATCAGTAAAGGCAGTATTCATCACAATCAGAAGTCATATGTAATCTCCATTTGTGGTTGAGGAATATTTACATACTAAGACATTAACTATTCTGCAATCTTAAACAGCAGTGGGAGACAGGAGTTCTGTCCCTTAATTCTTAATGTTTTCCGCCTTTTGCTGCTTGATTATTCTTTTCTAGGCATACCATGTTACAAGTTCAACATTTTTTTTCTGAAAGTCCTTCCTTTGTTTTATGATGTATAGAAAAATATGCATCCAATTTGTTAAGACAGGGACTTCCCTGGCAGTCCAGCGGTTAAGACTCCACACTCCCACTGCTAGGAGCATGGGTTCAATCCTAGGCAGGAGAACTGAGATCTCACATGCTGTGCCGCATGGCCCAAAATCAGTCAATCTTATTTAAGAGAAAAAAGGGAGAGTGTGGCATGGGAAGGTTAAATAACATTCAAATCACACAGCTAATAAGCAGCTGAGCTGGAATTCATGGCTAGAGTCTGACCCCAAGCATACATTGTAAGCAACCCCTTTATACCATCCAGTTTTGTCTTGTCACTTTGCTTAACTTTGCTTTAGCTGCACAGGCCTTTTAGTCCTTCAAGCACCTCAAGCTTGTTCTCTCCATGGGACCTTTGCAGCAGTGATTCCCCCATCTAGAATGTTCTTCCCTCAGATTGTTCCATGGCCACTGTCATCATTTAAGTCGTCATACAAACGTCTTCTCAGGGGGACATTCCCTGACCTCTGTCTTTAGAATTACCCTCCCACACGTTCACAGTAACCTTTTTAATTTATTTTCTAAGTTATGTCTCTAGAAGTATTTACTCAATAAATATTTGTTGAATGTTGACCCTTTGTTGAATGTTGTTTGGTGTAGTGGTTAAGAAGTTCAACTTAAACAACTCCTCTGTTGAGCTGTGTGAAATTGGGCGAGATATTATCTCCCTCAGTTTCCTTGTCTGCGAGATAGAAGTCATACTGCTGTCCTAATAAGGTTGTTGTCAGAATTAAATAGGTAAATGCACAGAAGTCTCTCTTAAGTTTTTGTTGCTCTTAATATTGAGGGAATAGCATACCTGGAAAGCTCTTTGGAAAATCATATTTCTAGGTCTTCCTCCAGGCCAACTGAGTCAAAATCTGTGGGGTAAGGACCCAGGAATCTTTTTTAAAAAACTATTTTGGTGAATTTATTAAACATCCAGGCTTGAATTTTGGCATCACTGCTTAGAATTGACATAGACAGTTTTATGTGTGTGACATCATGCAATGATAATTTTTGCTGAGCCATAAAGTAAGAGCAGTTGGCTCTGTTAGTGGGCCCAGAAGACCATCATCCCTCCCTTAGCATCCCCATCCCAGTGAAGCCTCATTCTCTTTTCTGAGTCTCTGTCAGGAAGGAGCAGAATTTAGAGTGTGTCTGCTTTTGTCTCTGCTTGGAAATCATCTTGAATAGAAAACTAACTGAGAAGTATGGTAATGCCCTTAAAGATATTTTAAGTGGTGATTCTTAGTCAGCAACCAGAATGGATAATTTTGATTTTTAACGTATTAGAGTATGAAATGACAGATTTGTTGTTTGGTTAACTCTGTGATGTATTATCTACCATATGATGTCTGTTAGTAAAAAAGAAATCATGAAACCATTTTGGCAGTTGCACCAACCAAAATTACAACCAATGCAAAAACTGTAAGATATCAGGGAAATTACATACTGTTGCTATATTTATAAGTTCAGGTTTTAAAGTTTTTGTGAATCTCATAGTTAACGCTGTGTAAGACATGATCTCTGCCTTCCTGGAGTTGGAAAGACTAAACCACTATACACAGAACAAGAGCAAAGGAGATTAAAGTCCATAATAAATGGTAGCCCACCAGTGCTGTGAATTTCAGAAAATAAAGTGTGAAATGTCAGCTCGGGCAGCGGTCCCCAGCCTTTCTGGCCCCAGGGACCCGTTTCGGGGAAGACAGTTTTTCCACAGATGGGGTAGGGGGTGGTTTTGGAGTAATCCCAGGCACATTGCATTTATTGTGCACTTGATTATTATTACATGTGCCCCACCTCAGATCATCAGGCATTAGATCCTGAAGGTTGAGGACCCCTGAGCTAAGAGATTCACTGAAACAGTTGTGACTACTTATGACAAACACAAGACATCTTTTTCAGTTGCAGGACCGGCTCTGCCCCCTAATTATAAAAGCAGTAGTTCAGAGTCATCAGACAGTGACGAGGACAGTAGTTCTTTGTCCGAAGAAGGAAATCAAGAATCTGAAGAAGACGACACTGGTCCACCGGCACGGTCAGTCCGTTATTACATTAAATGGTAAACCACGCTCCGAATCTGGTACATATTGGTTAGAGTAGGTAGCTGGTAAGGGGCTTCCTTGTGGCTCAGATGGTAAAGAATCTGCCTGCAGTGAAGGAGACCCGGGTTCAATCCCAGGGTCAGGAACATACCCTGGAGAAGGAAATGGCAGCCCATTCCAGTATTCTTGCCTGGAGAATCCCATGAACAGAGGAGCCTGGTGGGCTACCGTCCATGGAGTCACAAAAGAATCAGACACGACTAAGCAACTAACAGTTTCTCGAGGAGCTATCATAACCTGCATTTATACAGCACAAGAAGAAATCACTTCATATTTCATTTCCTCATGAACTATATATACCTTTTACAGAAATGTATCTTGGTAGTATATAGCTCCAGAGATATCTAGAATTTCAATAAACGTCTTATATAAAGAATCTTTCCATAAGGTATTATTGAAGTGATTAAATATTATGAATAAACCATACATCTTCTTTTAAAAATTATGTGTGCAGTGTGTGCTTTTTGTTTAAGTAAATGAAGAATTCCCTCTGATCTAGTCTTACTCACCCGAGGCCCATGTAGATAAGAAATCAAATCTTTATTAAGGG